>NC_141061.1:18616724-19237349 GCF_041138505.1 Cibotium barometz
TATCAAATTGGCCAAATTCCTCTGGTACAAGTAGAGTCCTATGAGTTGCTAAACTTTTGAATTAAAAAGTTTTGGATTTGGAGAAGATTTGAAGGAGATAGAGCATTTTTAGTGAGAGGTGGTACCTGACAGTTTGCAGAAAAATTCAAACCAGAGGTTACAAAAATTGATGGTTCTCATTCCCCTTGAAGAATTGGATCAAACCCTTCTAGGATATGTTGGAGCAATGTGTTGGGAAGCCATTGCAAGATGAATCATTGCATTTGGACAAGATTTGAAGGATTTAGAGCAAGATCTTTGACTGGTTCTCTGGCGAGAAAAAAACCAAAAAAAATTTTGTGAAGGAGTTTCATTTGATTTCAACTTTGATCCAGTATACATTGTTGATGAATCATTGTGGGATGTTAATGCACACAATTTGCAAGCATTTGATGTGATTTGGAGAGATTTGGAGCATTACAGGTACTTCGTACATTGTGATCGAAAGGGTACATCTACTCAATTTTTTTTGCAACAATGGGAGATGGTCCGATACAGATTGTTGGAGAGAAGCTCGATCGCACTAACTTTCAAGTGTGGAAGTTTTGAATGAAGAGTTTTTTGAAAGGAAAAGGTTTATGGAGTCTTGTCTCGGAGCCATACCTACCTCCTCAACCAAATAATGCTCAGTTTTACTGGCTCATAAGCAGTGGGTAGAGCGGTCTTTAAAGGTGTTGCATTATTTTTCAATATGTGTAACAGATGCCTTGCTTATTCACATCCAAGATGCTAATACACCGAAAGAAGCATGGGGTATATTGTGCCGAATGTATGAGACAGACACTGGTGCAAGGAAGATACAACTGAAGCAACAGATTCACAATGTAACACGAAGGAATAGGAGTATACATGAGTATGTTCAGGAAATCAAGGGTTATGCAGATTCCTTGTCATCGATTCATGCCCCAATGGATGATGATGATTTGGTTGCACTCACATTGCGTGGTTTAGGCAAAGAATACAAATCTTTTGACACTTCCATCTCCGTAAGATTGGGAGGAATGCCAGACTTTAATGAGCTTGTGTCCTTGCTCATTGTGGAAGAATTGAAGCTTGGCCTTGGTGGTATGAGTGTTACAGGTGGTGCATCCTCGTCAAGCAATGATGAACATGCAAGAAATCAGGCTTTTTACTCATCTAGAGGCTCTCGAGGTAGGGGGAGATTTACCCCTCGAGGCCGTGGAGGACGTGGTTGGAATGACAGGTCTACTCAACCACAATCAAATCAGAATTTTCAGAATTCACAGTCATCATTTGGATCACGTGGAGGACGTGGATTTCAATCCCATAGGGGGAGATTTGGAACAGGTGCTCGTGGTAGAGGACGATGGCAAGGTCCTCAACAAAATTTGAATGGGATTGAATGTTACTATTGTGGCAAACTTGGACATTTGGCAAAAGATTGTTACAAAAAGCAGAATGATGCGAGGAATGGAAGACCACAACATGGAAATTATGCATCTACCAGTAACAATGATGGGAGTTCAAACCATCTTTTTGCAATGAAGCATGTTATGGGGACAATGGATTCTCAGAATGCTCGAGATGAGTCATGGTATATGGATTCAGGTGCCTCAAACCACATGACATGTCATGGTGAGTGGTTTGAGAAGATGCAACCATTGGATACAAATGGTTATGTGGTCACAGGAGATGATACTCAGCATCTTATAACACATGTTGGCAGTGTGCCTTTGAAGATGCATGATGGAAATGTGAAAAATATGTCAGAAGTGTTATATGTACCATCCATTACAAAGAGTTTGGCATCAGGAGGCCAAATGGTTGAGCAGGGATTACAAGTAAGATTCAATGAGAAAGGCTGTTTTGTGGAAGATTTTAAGCATGGCTGTAGATTGGTTGGCAAGGGCAAGAAGGAAGGAAGGTTGTTCAAATTGGATGCAGGCATACCAGAATTGAGCTCAGCCATGTTTTCAAAGAGCAATGGGATTGTGCAGGACATTGACATGTGGCACAAGAGGATTGGTCATGTCAATATACAGAGATTAAAGAACATGCAAACAAGGGGCATTGTCAGTGGATTGCCTCGATTCAAATATGATGGTCATATGCATGTTTGTGAAGCTTGTCAATTTGGCAAGCAGGCAAGGTTGAGGTTTCCTCGAGAAGGAAATATGAGTAACAGGCCACTTGAAATAGTGCACAGTGATGTATGGGGCCCTGCGCAAAATCCATCTATCAAAGGAAGTCTAATGTGACATTTATAGATGACTTCAGCAGGATGACATGGATATATTTTTTGAGAGAGAAGAGTGAAGTGCTGGAAAAATTCATGGATTTTAAAGCTCTTGTAGAAAAACAATATGGCTGTTGGATTAAGTGTCTGAGGACAGATGGAGGTGGTGAATACACCTCAAAAGCATTTGAGCATTTCTTGCGGAAGCATGGGATAAGAAGACAGTTGACATGCAGGTATACACCTCAGCAGAATGGTGTGGCTGAGAGAAAGAATCGCGTCATATGTGAAGTGGCAAGGGCAATGCTCAATGAAAAGAGCATGCCAGATTACTATTGGGCAGAAGCATGTGCTACTGCAGTGTATATCCTGAACAAATCACCTACAGCAGCAGGCAGCCATTCATGGAAGCACGCATGAGATGCGGCTAACAGGTTACAGGCCAGATATTGGACATCTGAAAGTCTTTGGATGTGTAGCTTATGTTCATGTGCCTGATGAAAGAAGACGGAAGTTGGATCCTAAAGCAGAGAAATGCGTATTTGTTGGATATGCACAGGATCGAAAGGCTTACAAATGCTATAACCCTCAAACTAGACAAGTAGTCATCTCACGAGATGATGTGTTTGATGAGCTTGCTAGTTGGTACAAAGCAAGAGATGAGGGAGTCATTGACACACTTGAGGCGAATGTGCCTGTGAACTTGCCATCACAAGCAAGTTCTAGTTCTACTACTATGTTTGGGCCAGCAGAAGCTGAGAGTAGTAGCAGTGTACGTCCATGGTCAGGACGTCTAAGGCATGAGAGTGTGAGCACTGGGAGTAGTGCTATGGATAAAGGCAAGAAGAAAGTCGAAGGAATTGGGATCACAGGTTATGAGTCCTCTAGTTCTGAGAGTTTGGATGAGGAGCTCGGCATACCTGTTGTACGCACACCTGGTGTTAGGCAGGACAGATATGTGCCACCACATGCTCGTGTTACAGGTGTACAGAGTGACCCGCATGCATTGCGGAGATCCCAGAGAGTCAGATATCCAGTGGAAAGATTGACATATAGAGATTTTGCTATGCATTATGCATACATGACATCTATGGTAAAGCATGTGGAACCTACATGCTATTCAGAGGCTATTGGAGAGCATGTATGACAGAAAGCCATGGATGAAGAGATGGATGCTTTGGACAAAAATGATACATGGGAATTGGCTGAGTTACCTCAAGGAAAGAATGCAATTGGTTGCAAATGGGTGTATAAGGTAAAGTGCAAGTCAGATGGCAGCCTAGAGAGATATAAGGCAAGGCTGGTCGCTAAAGGATATGCACAAACTTATGGTCTTGATTATGATGAAACTTTCAGCCCAGTGGCTAAGATGGCTACAGTGAGGTCTATCATTGCACTAGCAGCACAAAAAGGTTGGGCTTTACATCAAATGGATGTAAAGAATGCTTTCTTGAATGGTGAACTGCAAGAAGAGGTGTACATGGAACAGCCAGAAGGTTATGTACATCCAAAATATCCGACTTTTGTTTGCAGGTTAAAGAAAGCACTCTATGGTTTGAAACAAGCACGTCGTGCTTGGAGTGACAAGATCAGCAGATATCTTGTCTCAGTATTGGATTTATGGTTGGAAATGCAGACTCTTCACTTTATGTGAAGAAGACACATGATGGTATCGTGATGATAGTCATTTATGTTGATGATTTGATTATCACAGGTGATTGTGGGAAAGGCATTGATGAGGTTAAGGCCTCTTTATGCAAAGAGTTTGATATGAAAGACCTTGGAGATTTAAGGTTCTTTCTTGGCATTGAGGTGATAAGAACAAACACAGGTATATGGTTGGTGCAAAGGCAATATGCACTTGACATGCTGGCAAAGTATGGTATGACAGCATGCAAACCAATGTTGACACCATTAGAGCAAAACATGAAGCTTAGGGCTGATTTGGGTGATGAGCTTGATGATATCACCATGTACAGGAAAATGGTTGGTAGTCTTATCTACATGACCATTACGAGGCCAGATATCAGTTATGCAGTTGGTTTGGTGAGTCAGTTTATGCAGAGTCCTCGTAAACCTCACTTGGATGCTGTGAGACGGATTCTGAGATACGTCAAAACTACCGCGCATTATGGTCTTTTCTATGAGGCAGGAAAAGACATGCATGTCTATGGATATACAGATGCAGATTGGGCCGGTAGTGCATATGACAGGAGATCTACCAGTGGCTATGTTTTCAGCCTTGGTAGTGGAGCTGTGAGTTGGAGCAGTAAAAAGCAACCTACAGTTGCTTTATCTACCACAGAGGCAGAGTATCGTGGAGCAGCCATAGCTGCATGTGAGGCTATGTGGTTGAAGAAGTTGCTAGATGATGTCAGGTTACAGAGTGATATGAGAGTTGTCATTCATTGTGACAACATGAGTAGTATTCAGCTTGCTAGCAACCCAGTTTATCATGCCCGGACCAAACATATTGAGGTCCACTATCATTTCATCAGAGAGAAAGTGCTCGATGGGCATGTTGATTTGACATATGTGCAGACAGATGAGCAGGTTGCTGATATCTTTACCAAAGCACTTGGTAAGGATAAGTTTGAGTATTTCCGTACTAGATTGGGAGTCCTAGAGATGGACATGTCGAGCTTGAGGGGGAGTGTTGAAATATCAAGCTCGTATACAGCTGGAGGATAGCACATGGGTGCTGACAGAGTGACAGTATGGTAGATAGATATCGTGTGGTGTGTTTATGACCGCGTCCAGCTGGTCATGTGTGGTGTGGACATTACATTAGGTTTACTTTGTAGTGTGGACATAACACTATGTTGTGTTCCCTTTTGTGTGTGAGAGAGATGGTGACTATGGCTTCTCTCCTTCTTTATGGTTGATGGATATGGATTAGGTTTACTTTGTAGTGTGGACATAACACTATGTTGTGTTCCCTTGTGTGTGTGAGAGAGATGGTGACTATGGCTTCTCTCCTTCTTTATGGTTGATGGATATGGATTAGGGTTTGCTTCTCTTGTGTGTGTTACATCCTGCTTCTGTTTTTTATCAGGGCTATCCTTTGACCCAGGGAAGGAAGGGTTGCAGCCCATGATGGCTGATGCTTAAGCACTCTTTGGTTGTATATTCTTGGTCTCCTCCTTTGTATATATCCTCATGCTTGACAAACTCCATTGTGTCACTCTTAATGTACAGGGCCTCTACAATCCTTCTAAGTGGAGGCTAGTGTGGAATTATGTTTTAACCAGGCAGCCGGACATTCTCTGTTTGCAAGAACATAACCAACATTCTATGGCTGGCCAGGCTGGCTATTTTGGGGGCTATGATATCCACTATGCAGGTACTAAGCATTTCTCAGGTCTTTGCATATATTGGTCACACATGAACTGTAGCCCCAGCTTGCCTTCAATGATTGTGATGGGGCAGATGGATGGTGATTCAATGTGATGTCAATGGTGATATTTGGGAATTTGCCTCTGTTTATGCCTCGCAAACTTCTGCTTCTAGAGCTTCCATGTGGCATGCCATTGCTGTCACGTTGTCGTGCCATGGCACGTCTATGGTGTGAAACCATGCATATGAGACTATCAAATGCAAATCTAGATGCATGGGATTAAGTGCTATGACGAGTCATTATATGATGCCATGTACATATGTTCATATTGTAGATGAGGTTCAATAAGATGAGCTGAGGCTGAGTCAGGTCTCGAAGCTTTTGTATATGAGTGTGGTGTGAAATATGGAGCCTTATGCTTATGGTAAGCCTTGCAGTAGGGAACACCCTTCTCAACATGTATGGAAATGTGAGAGCATGTGTGATATGAGGATTGGTTTTGAAGAATACTCTTTGGAGATATCATGGAATGAGCAAAACAAGAAGAACTTTAAAAAAGATACTGCACACATTCAAAGTTCTTGTGTATCCTCATAGGCAGAATGATCCCTTCAATAATATCTTCATGCCCATGGATGGTGAACCTAGTGAGAGCTATTTCAAAATGACTCTTGTGAGTGTGGTGGTGATGGTTCTGCTGTTACTCAGACCTCATGGCTTCTTTATGGTACCAATGGGCCGAGTCAGTGAATACCTCTTATGGGAGTGCAAACATGAGGGCATGCCAATGCACAAGGGAATGCATTTACGAAGACATGGAGATATATTTGAGTGAACAATTGGGGAATTCTACAAATCACATGGTCAATGTGATGACACTATAAACCATGGAGGCATCAAGAGAAATGGAGATCAATGGAGCATTAGAGTGCCGAAGTCTTTATCGGATGCGGGAGACACAATTGGATGATCAACCTTGTGTTGGAGAGCTTGCCTTGATGCCAATGTTGGGAGCATCACATACCTTACTGAATGTAGATCATAATAAGAGATACTATGAGGGCAGCTTGCGTGGCATCAAAAGGAGAAATAATCGAAAACAATAAAAAAGGAAAGGTGGCGCATGAGTTTTTTTTGAACTGAGAAGTACGTGAAAATAGCTGCATAAGCGGGGTGCGCCGATTTCCATGCGGGAAAGTAAGGAAAAACCAGAGAAGTGAAGGGGGGGGTCATATCAGAAATCAGGGTCTGCAGAGAAAAGAAGAACCAGTGCGCCAACTAACCAGAGAGAAAAAAATCACGGAGGCGGCGACTGTTCATGGCTTGTAGGAGTTAGAATTGAAGAGCAAAATGTGTGTTATCCATTGATAGGATTTTCAATATATTCATGTTTTCTGTCCTTCGCGGTCTGCAGCGAAGCGTCATATGGAAGTTAACAAAAATCAAGTGAAATTCGCCTTGCTACTATCAGATAAGTGATGGTTTATTTTTATCTTATTTCACTAACCTACCTACGATTTGGAAAATCGTAAAGTCTATAAACCTTTAAAGGTTTTGTAAATCAAGAAGAACTTGATATGAAGAGTTGTGGTATTAATGCATCAAAATACGTGGAATGAAGAGTTGTGATATGAAGAGTTGTGGCATCAAAATACGTGGAATCAAAGCATCAAAAATGAAGCAAGGATTCTGGAAAATTTGATTTTGTTTCTACCTAAGTGGATTTGGAATGCAAGTCATGGAATTTCTTAGAATCATGTGAGAATGTTATAGTTATGCCATATATCGTCTTTTGTTTGTGAGTTGTTGGAATTTAAAGGCAGGTTTTCAGGTGATAAGGAAACATCTTGGAATGATGGAATTGATGTTACTTGATGTATGGAATGTAAATGGTCACATGTATGTGGGAAATATTTGAAGATTATGTTATGCCTACATGTGATTGGTTTGAGGGATTTGGAAAGAGGAGCCAGTGAATCTATGCTTGGAAAGGGACATGCACTTGGTACACAATTTATGTGCAATCATCAGGCTGAATTCAAGGATGTATTGAGGTGAATTGACACATGTTTATGTCATTAAAAATGGATATGTCCTATGCTCCTTGGAGAATTATGTGCGTGAGTTTCCTTGTGGAGATTGGTACCTACTCTCACAGCTAGAAGTTTCGTACTTTCCCAGCGACACCGTCCACGTCACGACAACGTGCACACAATTCAGGTGTATAGTGACATGGCATTATTTTATGGCATGGCATCATCAGGCATTTAATCAAGATTTATTAGGCATTTTATGGACATTTAAATGAATGTTTTCAGCATGTACCACATGGTATGGGTTGGATTCAGCATTGTAGCATCATATTCACCATCTAGACAAAAGCATTGGGACTTGTGGAGGCAGACACAGCATTCAAGTCAGCCGACTAGCCTTTAAAGCATTTGGGCATTTAAATGGCAGTCGTGAGCATATTAAGAGCTCGCCGATTGTAGCCAAGCTGGCCGACCAGCACCGATTCCCCATATATAAAGAAACGCATCATTTCAGCATAGACATCTGGTCTCTTCAGCGTTTTCCTTCCTAGGAGTAAAGGGGGATACAGTTCAGCATCCAACAGTGTGTTCCTTCAGCGTTTCTACACCAAGAGGGCTGGGAACAGCAACGCATCCATGCATCAGCATATTCAGCCATCTTCCCAACTCCTACATAGAGGGATACTAGCATACAAGTGGTGGAACTCAGCATTGGAGTCAGGACAGCCATCTTTCAGCCATCCTTCATCATTATTCAGCATGTTTCCCTCTCTTCTAGGGGTAGACATTATCTAGGACAGCATAGATCCCTTCGGATCTCATTGTAACCGCATTCATCATCTAATATAGCTGCATTGCATTGACACATATTTGTCTACCTCAAACATCATTAAGTGCAGTTTAGTTAGACTAAGGTTGTGATTACTACGGTCGAAGCCTCACATGTCACATTGGTATTAGAGCATTACATGGTAACCAGCCTTAGATCATGTTCATTCCATCAGTCATTCAGTCAAACATCATGTTAATCGCTTCCGCACAGTTAAACCCAGTTCTCAAAATCTTGCAGACCACCCTTAGGGATTTTCCCTTAGGTATGCATTAGTAACCCATCCATCTGCATTCTTGCACAGCATATAGGGTTGCACATGGTTTGCATAGTAGATATCTTAGCAGTCATCTTAGCAATCCATCTTGCATCTGCAAGGCATACTTGTTTGCCCATGAACTCTATGGGAAAGAATGACATCCATCATCAAAGGAGGACATAAGTTTTGGGCTTCAACTGGTAGCAGCAGGGGGTTTCTCTTCCACAGAAGACGGAAGTTTGCTCCAACATCGCCTCAGGAGGTTCAGAGCTTCAGGAACGACGGAGATGGTAGGTGAAAGGTTTCCACAGGCAGGTCAGGGGGTGACTCAGGTATTTCCAAGCAGTTTTAGTAGCATTTGCCATTCAATTCCCGCAGTATATAGAGTCTTGGCTCAAAGGATTTCCCTCCTGCAGGACGACCTCAGCCCCGGCACAGCAGAAGACAGAAGGGGGCAGGGGTTTAGAGGAGATGGATCACAGAGGAGTTGAAGGTTGCCAAGTATACCACCCAACAACAGTTTAGCAGGCGGGGAATGTCACGTGCACACCATTCAGGTGTACAGTGACATGGCATTATTTTATGGCATGGCATCATCAAGCATTTAATCAGGATTTATCAGGCATTTTATGGACATTTAAATGAATGTTTTCAGCATGTACCACATGGTATTGTAGCATCATATTAACCATCTAGACAAAAGCATTGGGGCTTGTGGAGGCAGCCGCCGCCGACAGCATTCAAGTATGTCGACCAGCCCCTTTAAAGCATTAAATGGCAGTCGTGAGCATATTTAGAGCTAGCCGACCAGCACCAATTCCCCATATATAAAGAAACACATCATTTTAGCATAGACATCTGGATCTCTTCAGCATTTTCCTTCTTCCTAGGAGCAAAGGGGGATACAGTTCAACATCCAACAGTGTGTTCCTTCAACGTTTCTACACCAAGAGGGTTGGGAACAGTAGCGCATCCACGCATCAGCATATTCAGCCATCTTCCCAACTCCTACATAGAGGGATACCAGCATACAAGTGGTGGAACTCAGCATTGGAGTAAGGACAGCCATCTTTCAGCCATCCTTCATCATTATTCAGCATGTTTCCCTCTCTTCCAGGGGGGTAGACATCATCTAGGATAGCATAGATCCCTTTGGATCTCATTGTAACCGCATTCATCATCTAATATAGCTGCATTGCATTGACACATATTTGTCTATCTCTTAAACATCATTAAGTGCAGTTTAGTTAGACTAAGGTTGTGATTACTACGGTCGAAGCCTCACATGGCACAATTGCTTTTTACCCATGGCGATCTTCTGCTCTTCTTGGCGGAGACTTTAATAACTCTCCCATGCCATCAGACAACACTACTCATAGATCTCATATGATCCCTTCTGAAAAGCAATCATGGGAGGAGTTACTTACCACGACACATGCACAAGATTTATGGACAGCCATGCACACTGGAATAGTGGACTACACCTATCATCATATAAATGCCTTTACTAACTACTGGGCTTGCTTGGATAGATGGTATTTACTGCATGCTCAACAATATACAGATTTCAGTCTTCATATTGAGGTTGATCACTCTCTTGGTCTCTCTGACCATGCTCTTTTATGGTTGAATATTCAGTTTGGCAGCCCTGGGATGACATGCCTTTACATTCCATTCGGATGAAACATATCAATAAAGGATACCTGCAGCATGCACAATTTCAACAATTGATCCGATATGCCATAATTCCCCTTATAGACCATGTCCATTATGACTGTAATTTTGCATGGCAACGCCTTGTGGACAGGCTTCAGCATGCTATTTATGAATATGGGAGTAATTTTATGGCTGACTGGAGAGCTAAAGTTCAGCATGCCAAAGCAGTAGTTCAGTCCTTGACTGCACATTCCCAATTGCAGCCCCTCTCCTCTCAACAAATGGACACTCTCTCTCAGTCATTCACAACAGCTCTCTTGCAAGCTATTGATTGACGAAAATTGGGGGCCAAGTGGCAGGTTCGGGCAAGGATGACTCAATTCATGGATAAAGGCTGCTCTTCAAAATCTTTCTTTCAAGGGTTACATGCTTCCAGGAGGAAGACCTCTTGCCTCAGAGTCCCTAAATTGGATGGTGAATGGACTCGGTCTTTCTCAGAGCTCCAACATGAATGCTTTTCTTATTTTTAGAAACTCTTTGCACCCCCTGCTTCTACCACTTCTTTGCATGAATTACAAGCTCGGGATACTCTTTTACAGCATGTTCTTCCCATTCTCAACCCACAAGAAGCTCTCAAACTTGATATGCCTTTCACTGATGTGGAGCTTTGATGATGCCTTGTCCCATCTCAGCACTGGTAAGGCACCAGGGTATGATGGCCTCACGCTGGAATTTTTCTTACACTTTTGGGAAGACCTTAAAGGTGTTATCCTGCAAATGATTAATGAGGCTTGGCATACAGGAGTACTCCCCCAATCATGGAAGCATGGCATAGTTAAACTCATCCCCAAGCGGAATTTGTATGAGCATCTCATGGATTGGAGGCCCATCACATTGATGCCTGTTGTTGCAAGTGCTTTATGAGGGTCTACATCCCTTGCAATATGGCTTTGTTCCTAGGCGGCAGATCCATGATAATATTGGCAATGCTCTCATGGATATTAAATATGCAAAATATTCTGACCAGGATGTTTTTATTATGCAAGTGGACTTTGCTGACACGGTCAATTGGGATTTTATCTCACAGACAATGGCTCAGATGGGATTCGGGCCAAAAATGGCTAATGTCATCTACTGCTTGTATGCTGACTCAACAGCCCAATGCATCCTTGGCAATCATCTTACTCAATCTTGGTCCTTGTGGGTTGTTCGGTCAAACAAGGGTGTCCACTCAGTGCCCTCTTATATGCCATTGCCACTCACCCACTTCTCAGATACTTGGATCATCTTACCGCGCAGGACCTTCTCATTGGTCTTCAGATTCCTGGAGCCCCTCCCTTTATGGCTCAGGCATATGCAGATGACTTCTTCTTTATGCAGCATAATTCTCCACAGCAGTTGAAGACTCTTATGGACACTCTCTCTATATATGGCATGGCTGCTGGCCTGCATGTCAATTTTGACAAATCCAGCCTCATATCTTTGCATTTATATGATTGGCATGTTCTTTTATGGTCCGGACACATTATGCAACCCTATGATGTGGTCCGCCATCTTGGTTACCCTATTGGCTGGTACATCACTAGGAAACAACAGTTAAAGTGGATTTTTGACAAACTTCATGCCAAGCTCCACTACTGGAAGCTCTCCACCTGGCCACTCCATGTTAGGCTCCGGATTGTCCAGTCGATTATCATGGCCTATGTTCAGTACTATTTGCCTTTGATACATTGGACCTCTCAGGACACTTCTGCTTTCATGTCTCAGGCTATGGAGCTGTTATAGAAAACAAAGTCTTCTGTGCTAAAGCTTTAAGACTTATGCGGATGGCAAAAGTTTGTTCCCCGAGGATGCATGGCGGATTGAATGTGCTGAATATTGTGCATCATGTCTTGGCAAGTAAAATTCCTCTCCTACTCACCTTTATTTGTCAGACACAGCCATGGACTCATATGCTTGCAACCATGTGCACGGCCTTACGCACTTCTGCACATGGTGCATGGATCAGTGATCACTGGGAGGTCATTTTGGGAAAATTTATAGGTTCTATCCTGGGCTGCCCTTTTGCCACTTCACTTATTTGCAATTGGAAACACGTCCTTTTGCATGCTCATTGGGCACCCTTCCTTTTGTCTCATGCTAATTCCCTTCGGTAGGAAAGCATTTACTGGAGTGCTGTTTTTGATTCTCCATTGGCCCTGCAAGAGCCGATTCGGGCATACAATCTCAACAAATTGGGGATTAGGTGCATAAATGATGTTGTTAATGCTACTGGTCAAATGCTTTCCTTCCCTCAGGCTATGGCTTCCTATCCACTAGCCATGCATCACTCACAGGTTCATTTGGAGGAAAATTGCTAACTTGTTGCAGCCTTTTCTTCCCATCCCTCCTTTATCTAACAGGGACAGATTACAGGATTGGCAGTTACACCTGGTGGGCTCAAATTCTCGTCCTGTTATTCTTTCTTACCTAACGGTTAGGACAACATACTCTTTCCTCTAGCCATCACCATGGATTCATTCACATGCTAATTCTCTTTGGCATATGACAAAATCACTTGCTTGGTGGTGGCGAAAGAGTCTTTGCAATTTATGGAGGAGTAAATTGCCTCTCAAGGAAAAGCTTTTCTTCCTATGGCGTCTTCTTACAGGTTCCTTATCTGTGGGGGTCACTCTTGCTAAACGAAGGATTGCATCTGCTTCTTATCTTCGATGCATGGCCCCTTTCTGAAACGGTGCCTCATTTGTTTTGGATGTGCGCCAGCACTAAGGCCTTCATCCGCAAAACTTCCATGTTACTTCGCCTTCGTTTCCCTAACTCTTTTTTTGGGAAACACTTTTGGCTTTTTGGCAGACTCCCTACAACCACGGTCCATTCTCAAAAAACACATTCCTGTTTGTGAGTCTGAGGAAGGGCTATCCTTTGACCCAGGGAAGGAAGGGCTGCAGCCCATGATGGCTGATGCTTAAGCACTCTTTGGTTGTATATTCTTGGTCTCCTCCTTTGTATATATCCTCATGCTTAACAAACTCCATTGTGTCACTCTTAATGTACAGGGCCTCTACAATCCTTCTAAGTTGGAATTATGTTTTAACCAGGCAGCCAAGATGGCCGACTAGCACCAATTCCCTATATATAAAGAAACGCATCATTTCAGCATAGACATCTGGATCTCTTCAGCGTTTTCCTTCTTCCTAGGAGCAAAGGGGGATACAGTTCAGCATCCAACAGTGTGTTCCTTCAACGTTTCTACACCAAGAGGGCTGGGAACAGCAGCGCATCCACGCATCAGCATATTCAGCCATCTTCCCAACTCCTACATAGAGGGATACCAGCACACAAGTGGTGGAACTCCAGCATTGGAGTAAGGACAGCTATCTTTCAGCCATCCTTCATCATTATTCAGCATGTTTTCCTCTCTTCCAGGGGGTAGACATCATCTAGGACAACATAGATCCCTTTGGATCTCATTGTAACCGCATTCATCATCTAATATAGCTGCATTGCATTGACACATATTTGTCTATCTCTTAAACATCATTAAGTGCAGTTTAGTTAGACTAAGGTTGTGATTACTAGGGTCCAAGCCTCACATGTCACATTGGTATATCAGAGCGTTACAGGGTAACCAGCCTTAGATCATGTTCATTCCATGAGTCATTCAGTCAAATATTTTGTTAATCACTTCCACACAGTTAAACCCAGAGAGTTCATGGGCAAACATGAACCCAGAGATGTCATTCTTTCCCAGAGAGTTCATGGGCAAACATGTATGCCTTGCAGATGCAAGATGGACTGCTAAGATATCTGCTATTTGCACATGGTTTGCAAATAGCAGATATCTTAGCAGTCCATCTTGCATCTGCAAGGCATACATGTTTGCCCATGAACTCTCTGGGAAAGAATGACATCCATCATCAAAGGAGGACATAAGTTTTGGGCTTCAACTGCAGGGGGTTTCTCTTCCACAGAAGACGAAAGTTTGCTCCAACATTGCCTCAGGAGGTTTAGAGCTTCAGGAACGACGGAGATGGTAGGTGAAAGGTTTCCACAGGCAGGTCAGGGGTGACTCAGGTATTTCCAAGCAGTTTTAGCAGCATTTGCCGTTCAGTTCCCATAATATATAGAGTCTTGGCTCAAAGGATTTCACTCCTACAGACGACCTCAGTCCCGACAGCAACAGAAGACAGAAGGGGGCAGCGGTTCGGAGGAGAAGGATCACAGAGGAGTCAAAGGTTACCAGGTATACCACCCAGCAGAGCGGGGAATGTCACGTGCACAATGATTCAGGTGTACAGTGACATGGCATTATTTTATGGCATGGCATCATCAGGCATTTAATCAGGATTTATCAGGCATTTTATGGATATTTAAATGAATGTTTTCAGCATGTACCACATGGTATGGGTTGGATTCAGCATTGTAGCATCATATTAACCATCTAGACAAAAGCATTGGGGCTTGTGGAGACAGCCGATAGCATTCAAGTCAGCCGACCAGCCTTTAAAGCATTTATGGCTTTTAAATGGTAGTCATGAGCATATTTAGAGCTGGCCAACTAGCACCAATTCCCCATATATAAAGAAACACATCATTTTAGCATAGACATCTGGATCTCTTCAGCGTTTTCCTTCCTAGGAGAAAAGGGGGATATAGTTCAGCATCTAACAGTGTGTTCCTTCAGCGTTTCTACACCAAGAGGGCTGGGAACGGCAGTGCATCCATGCATCAGCATATTCAGCCATCTTCCCAACTCCTACATAGAGGGATACCAGCATACAAGTGGTGGAACTCAGCATTGGAGTCAGGACAGCCATCTTTCAGCCATCCTTCATCATTATTCAACATGTTTCCCTCTCTTGCAGGGGTAGACATCATCTAGGACAGCATAGATCCCTTTGGATCTCATTGTAACCGCATTCATCATCTAATATAGCTGCATTGCATTGACACATATTTGTCTATCTCTTAAATATTATTAAGTGCAGTTAAATATGGTTGAATTATTGTTAAATTAAATAAAGAAAGTTTGGAATGTCAAACACCTGAAACATTCTCTAGAAAGTTCACATACTCTCGCACTTACACACACACAAATCAGCCCACCAATTCTTCTTTTTGTGCATAGCTCTTCCTCGCCATCTGAGGAAAAGGGCAGCTTTACTGGGCAAAAAGGCCAGCTCCTCCTGGCAGAAGCAAGTTCTTTCTGGCATAAAGCAGGTATAAAGGGTATGAGCAGTTTTATACCCTCTCTCCCCTACTTGTCTCGGAAACCTCTCAAGTCCAGCCTTCCTAACTAGATGCTTGCACACCCAGCTTTGCTGGTTAAGGATTAGTATTCTCTTATCCATGCTTCAGTAGTAGGAAAGAGAATGAGCCGTAGCCCAGGCGTTGTCCTTGCTTAAGCTGACTACTCCTAATCATACCACTGTACTACACTTGTGCTCATACAGAGCTTAGAGTAACTTCAGGACAACCTCTCTCTAAGTAAGTTTAGGAGCTTGTGGTGTCTAGCTTTAATGCTTCTGGTAATTGTCATTAATGTATGTATTATAGTTAATTAATACAGGTTGGTGACAACTGTCAGGTGTTTTTCTAAGAGGTATTTTGGGCCTGTGTATATATGTGTGCATGGTAGGTGTGAAGAGGTTGGCTTTGAATGCGTCTTCAGGTGTACAGGGTGGACGATTTTGTTTTGGGCTTGTTGCAGGCCTGTCCGAAAGTGGTCTACTGGAGGTCTACTGGGTCCATTGGATGTGGTATCAGCTGCTCGATTCGCTGCTGGAAATGTGTGCGCGTCAAACAAAATGAGCGGGCTGGCATGGGTTGGGTGGTGAAGAGGGCACGCATGGCCGTATAGAGTGTTGCTGCTTGGTGGTGGGCCGGTAGCACTCTGCAGATAAGCTGCAGAGGTGACAGAGATAGAGAGAGAGAGATGATGGTGTAGCTGCTCTACTGACGACACATGCAGAAGTGATGGGCTACAGAGAGTTGAGGGTTAGCTGTTGGGGCGCCTTCTGAAGTGAGAGTGGCCGGGTTCTTTCTGGTGTGGTTGGCACAGCAGGCAGGCGAGTGGATCATGTGGTGTATCCTCGGCAGTGTGATAGGCCCCTGAGTGAGTGTTTGTGGTTGTGTGAGTAAGGCTTCTATGTCGAGAGAAGCTTGTATGAAATGTTTTGACTGGGAATATATTGCTGGGTGTTTATCTTTGTCTATGGTGTCCTTGTTTTGTGTTGTTTGTGTGGCGTGGGTTTGGTGGTGAAGTGTGAGAACTCTTCCAGCCGGTGGGCGTTGGCTGTTCGTGTTTGTGTTTCCAATTTTGGGAGGTGAAGAGCTATAGAGGCAGTGGTTCTTTCTTCTTTTTTTCACCTCACAACAACCAGACTAAACCTCTATATGTGCGCAGCTTAACCAACCTCTGGTCCTCTTTGTGTGCAGCTTGTGTACCCTTTTATACAGCCCGAGAGCCATACTTTAAAGCTATTATTAACTTCTTTATAAAAGCTAGCCAGCTTAGCGCAAAAAGCACTAGCCCAAAATAACAACTAAACACAGAAAGTGCTGGCCCACAAAAAGCGTGCATGCTCAGCTTTAAAAGAAGTCATTGCTAATTTGCCACCTCAGCTCTTGATGCCACATCAGCATCGTCAGTTACATCATCAGCCACGTCAGCTGCTCAGCGCATTAGCTTCACGATCAGCTCTTTTCACAACACTTTTTCCTATAAGACAAAACACACACACACGCATAGTACATGGACTCATGACTATAGAAAACGAGCCTAAGGGGAATCGAACCCCTAAGTAGCAGCATAAGGCCACTCTAAGACAAAGAGGCTCCCCCTACCACCCCCCACCCTATAGTTAGTATCATGTACAATCAAAACAAGCGATAAAAAAAAGGATATCGAGATAGAAACACATTACCATTTTCTTTTGAATTGATGAGCCAAGCTGTTTATCAATAATTGGAAACTATGCCTCGCCAAAGATAATCTCTAAGAACACCTCGTCGTTGTCAGCCATAGCCTCTTAAAGTTCCATCTCTGTTAGGCATATGCCGAGTCCATCAGGGAGTGGAGCATTGTTCGAGGTGGATTCTGAGATTTGTTCAATGTCAGCCTCTAGTAGATCTTCTCCTAGATCATCCGATAAATCTTTACGGTGGTGTGACATTTGTTTGTGAAATCAAATTTGCTTCTCTAATGCGAAGAATTGTATCTCCTTGCCCATGTGATATAGAGGTCATTGTTGTGTCTGGTGTATTGTCGGGCTCTGTAGAGGTCATTGTTGTGTGTGGTGTATTTTCACGCTCAGTAGAAAAGGTGGTATCAAATAATCTTCGGCTTCTAGGGTTCACATGAACAATTTGCAACCATGGATTGCCAGTTGGATTTTTTTAAAAGAAAGCTTGTTGCGCATGCATCGGGAAGAGATAGGACACTTTGGTTGCTCGTAGGAGCTTCGATGAGTCAACGGACCAGAAGCCGCTTTGTTCGCGCCTCAAGGTGGCCCTTTTTCCTTTGTACTCCGCTCGAAACCAATGCACCTTCAAAATTACCTACAATATTATAATGTATATAAACTTGTTACTCAAAGATGCTGAATATTTCAATCATTTGATTTGCATAATATTTTGAAACGAATCATGCGTACCTGTTTCATAACACGATAGTTAATTTCGTATATGCCCTCTAGATCCCTTACGTAGCCGAGCTCATCCTCAATCAAATTTGTGTCACAAGCACTTGCACGAGGAAAGGACACAACGATGCAAGAGTCCTGAGTAACACGAAGATCATCAATCCTCTTGACGCGGAGATGCTGACCACACACCCACATGTTGCTGTGAGCTCGGACCTAAAACCACATGGAAACCACATGAACATGTATGGTTAGAATCCAGAAAAACATGTAGTATTATTCAAATTAAAATATAATATTGGAGTAACTTACCATGGTGTCACATCCTAGGCTAAGCTCAAACTCTTCTTGTGAGATTTCAAACCCCTGCCCTCATGATGTCGCATCCTAGGCTAAGCTCAAACTCTTCTTGTGAGATTTCAAACCCCTGCCCTCATGTCTCTCTGACATGTGTATTCAACCATTCTAGGCTCATCGTTGGAGGTGCACTCCGACCCTTTTTGGATTCCCTACTTCTCCGATTTCTCTCTTTGCATTCTTTGTCATGCTTGTCAATCCATTTTTGCATGCAATCTGAGTTATACACCACAAAAGTACTAAGCGCTTGCCTCTCCTCAGCACTTATCTTTAGTGGGACCCCTTGCCCACATAACATCTCTGTGGTTTCGTTGTCTGATTGTTGTTCTCTCCAACTAGGAGGAGCTTTGTTATCCACATGTTGCAAGTACTCGGATAGATAATACATGCACTCATGAAGCAACCATCCCTCTGCCATGGATCCCTTGGGTCTTGCTCGCTGGCGCACAAATCCTTTCAATACCCCCATGTACCTTTCAACCTAGAACATCCATCGTGTACTCACGGTCCCAGCAATCTCTATCTCTTCAACGAGATGGATCATAAAATGGACTTGAATGTCAAAAAAGGAGGTAGGTAACTCCTTCTCCATCCGACAAAGGAGCTCAATACACTCTAGCTTTCGTTGCGGGATATCACGTGAGTCGATCTCTTTAGATGTAATCCATCTATAAAGAGAAAAAATGTGATTAGCATAAGATTTTTGTGACAAAGAAGTAAGAACAATATGATGTTCCACTGTCAATACCTTGTCAATGATCCCAATTGATATATAACATCCCTAATACCCTCAGTCAAACAACCATCGATTAACAAGTGGCAAGACGTGCTGCACACAGATTAGCTCTAGTGTTAACAAATGATAATGTAATGGCACCTTCATTAGACATTGACATCGATACATGTTAGAGAGGCACCATACCTTAATGAAGTTATGCCAGTCGTGTGTCTTTAGACCCGAAAGAGAGTTATCATCCATGGTAAACATGTTTTGCAATGAAGCACCATAGCCCATAGGAGTACGTATACATCGTATCCGCTCATTGATGACGCTTACCTCTTGCTTTGTGAGTACCCATGGTGCCTGTGAATAAGTAATATTTCCTGTCTCCTCATTGATTATAGGCCATAGTGATCGTTTGCAGTTGCAAATCTTTAGGTTTGCCCTTGCAGCCTCTGTATTCTTGAAACCCACAAGATGATGCCAAAGCGAGTGTGCAACATTTTTAAATATGTGCATGGGATCAAGCAAATGAGTTATTTTTAGATCTTTCCAATACTCCAACGTATACCATATGGAGGAATTTTGTGCCATTGATTTCTTGCCTCTCGACGACTGTCGCAAATCATATTCGTCATCGTCATCGCTTTGCAAGTTCTACCTTCGGATCTATTAGAGGTCCGTTTGTCCACTTGACGTACCAATCTCTTGGAGTCATTCGCGTTGGACAACGTCCATTCTCCACTTTGCCATTAAAATGTCTCGCATTCGCTTTGGAATGTAACACATGATCTGGAGGCAGAAATCATCGATGTCGAAGGTATATATTTTTACTCAAACTTCGACTATATTTGGAGCATAGCCAATCACTGCATGTGGTGGACATGCTTTGTAACCCTTTGTTGATGAGAGAAACAAAAATTATTTTTATGTTTTCAACATCCACATTTTTTGATTGTACAAACAAACAACTGAAGAGCCCTGCTTACCTGATGCAAAGCCATAGGTAGGATAGTCATGTATTGTCCATGCTAAAATGCCACAAACCTTGAAACTTCTATTACCCACAGGTTTTGACATATCAATAGCATTTACTCCTTTCCATATTTGTTGCAAGTCATTAATGAGCGGTGCAAGATATACGTTGATGTCTTTAACTTGCCGCTTCCCTACATTGATGCATCGTTTAAATTTGACATTTTTCAAATAGAAAATGAGTGTGCTATTTAGAAATGAGAATATTTGTCACATACCAGGAATCAACAAAGACAATATTAAATGCTCTTTCTTAACTGACATGAATGGTGGGATGTTGTAGTTGGTAAGAACTACGGGCCAAGTTGACCACTTGCTCGATCGCATGGAAAAGGGATTGATTCCATCCAAGCCAACTCCAAATTTTATATGGCGAGGCTCCCAATGAAACTTTGGCCATGTAGCATCGATATGCTTAAATGCTTTGCTATCACTTGGAATCCTCATGACTCCATCTATACTTGCATTTCTCGAACTCCAATCCATAAGCTTGGCTATTTTGGGGCTGCGGAAGATGTGTTCAACTCGTGGTGCCAAGGGAAAGTGTCGCAGAACTTTCATAGGGACATTCAAGGTTCCTGCCTTGAAACGAGCAACACCGCATTTGGGACAAGTGGTTGCATTTTCATACTCTCCACGATACAAAATGCAATCATTGACACATGCATGAATTGTGTTGTATTTGAGTCCAAGGGATGCGATCATTTTCTTTGCCTCATCCCTCGACTTTGGGATCCCATTG
Organism: Cibotium barometz; assembly: GCF_041138505.1. Lineage (NCBI taxonomy): Eukaryota > Viridiplantae > Streptophyta > Polypodiopsida > Cyatheales > Cibotiaceae > Cibotium > Cibotium barometz. The sequence goes on from NC_141061.1 coordinate 18,637,573, forward strand.
TTTGATGGTAGAATCTTGTTCGAAAGAAGCCTACCACTCAATTGTAAATATTTAATGAGCACAAAAGTGATTGAGAGCCATTACTTTTATGCAAACAAAATACAAATATAACTTACGATAGTAATGCAGAAACCGATGCATTACTCCATTGGTAGCGTGTTTGGAAATTCAAGATGAGTAAGGTCACACTCAATCTTGATATGGATGCACCATCGTAGATGGGCCTTGAAGCTTCTTCTCGTAGAAATTTTTCATGCGGACAAGTTTCTTCTTCACTACTTGCTTGGAACCAATCGTCGATAAACTCATTGATGTCATCATCAGCATGTCCCTCATTGGTTGCTTTTTCTCTGCATTTTGCATTGTACTCATCTCTAAGTCGTTGATATGTACTTGGATCTTGTGTACGTAAAAGCCTCATGTACTCCTCTGGCAAGATATGGTGACTTCGGTGAGAGCTAGATACACCCTCAACATTTGGACACTGCATGTATAAACATAGTCTACATGAAGAAATGATTTAAAGTAACAACAATCAAATTATTAAGTGATATAATCATAACATTAAAACCCTTTTTACAACACAATTCAAGCATATTAGCAGCAAAAATCTATACTCAAGATAACCTTAGACAAGACACTAAAATACCCTTAGTTGTATTACTAACGAGACAATGAAAGATATCATCAAATATCAAAATTAAATGCTGATTGAGCTACAAAGCTGGATACATTATTTGAAACATACATAATTTAAGAGGCCGACACTTTATCTCAAATTTCATTCTCAAAGAGGGGCTGGTGATGGCCGACGCCATCCATAATTTACAAATAATTCCTCGCCAGCTGATCTTGTAGCACACACTACTATATATATGGGTACATCTGTAATCATATAACATGGCTCGTGAGACTATTCTCACACTCCATAAAGTTACAATTTGTTCTCTCATTTCTCCCTCTACTATTGATTAGCCCTGCTATATTCCTTGAGCATAGGGTCTTCCATCAATATAAAGTTACAATTTGTTCTCTCATTTCTCCCTCTACTACTATTGATTAGCCCTGCTATATTCCTTGAGCATAGGGTCTTCCATCAATATAAAGCCATGATCCACAATTATATCTAATGTTTCTTTCGGTGAGTGAGGCCGCATTAGCACAAAGACCATATGTTGTCATACTTCTGATAAAGCGAACAAGTGCATGCCATGCGCCCCAACCATAAATGGGCCCACAAAATGACATAAGAGTCACCTCTGCGTCTGCGGGCACGCGTAAATCCTATGCAATAAAGAGACCTCGTCCACCATTGGGAATGGTAGATGGTGCAATCACATATCGAGCACCCCAAAAGCTAAAAACCTCTCCGTCTGCTGGAAGGGCTGCTCCCAACCATCCTCCATAGCGTCTATGATCGTATGTTTGAATGAGAGATAGAAGATGATCAGGCACCCAATGTCTCTGATTGGGCACCGAGGGGCAAAGAAGTTGATGATGCCTCCATTTGCAGCAGCTGAAAAATGGCTTGACCATATCGTGTGCGTGGAAGGAATGAAGGATCGATTCCATGGTCTTCACAATCCTCATGAAATCGAGGATGTAGAACTGGTACGTGCTGAATAATGCATCATTGTTGATTATATGAAGGGTGAGACACACATGGAACACGATTAATAGTGCAGAGTAAACTTGGATAAGAATTTATACATAGTTCTAAAATGACATCACTTACCATGGGATGCTCCCGTTCCTCTTGCGGTGGCATATCAGGACATGGACCATACTGCTCCATATGGGCAAAACATATCCGTCACATTCGTCGATGAGTGCCATGGCATGCTGCACACCAACATGGGATTCTTTCAACGTAATATGTTTGTGAGTCGCCTAGTGTCGTAGATGATGTGGAAGAAGAGGAACCATCTCCTCTCGCAACTACAGATGGACGCACAGGAAGAGTGGGAGGAGGCGGTGTCCCAGAGGATGACCCGGAATTTGCATTCATAAAATATTAATGTCATATTAATATCATTAGAAATTAAAAAAAACTTGAACAAAAATAATACACATACAAAATCATCCTAGAAGTGTTTGTAAATGCTATGGTAGCGCACAATGCATATTTGCTTATCCCTAGGTTAGGAATAATGTTCTTCCCTCAGTAGAAACTAGTTAATTTGTAATCATACCTTCTTACTGTACTTATGTCCATATTAGAGGCTTACAGTAACCTTGCACAAAATAGTTCTTCAAGGTGTAATTGACATGCACCCAAATGCGTTAGCATAGCATAAACGGACCGTCGGCGGCGGCGGGCGGCCGGTCCGTATGCACTATGGATGTACAATTGGTCCATTCGCAAAGCCAGTACGCTCTCCAAATGCACCCAATTGAGCAGCCATAGCGCATACAGACCGCTACATTTATCTATTTATCTATCCACCTACCTATGTATATGTGTTTATATATCCATCTATATGTTTATTGATCGTAAAATGTGAAACCTTGTAATAACACACTGTTGTTAAATGCTTAGGAAATTTGTGGCCGTCCCTGAGCATACACGCCCACCTGCGATGTGCAGAGATTCTTGGCGGCACTTCAGGAAAAATATTCGCTTGAGAGTGACATGGCCTCAACAGAAGGTACACAAAGTTAATTCACTCAATGCATATGATAGGTACTTCTCGAATAGCATTCTCGAATAGCATTAATTATATATTCATATAAAAGTGCATTTAATTTGTAGGAGGCAGCAGAGGCTCGTGTCCAGTCAGGGCACACCTCTTAGCTTGGTTAGATGGGCTCTAGTGGCTTTCAAGCACTCTTTGTAAGTGCACAAATTTTTTGTTCGTCTATCTATAGCTATTTGTGTATATATATATATATATATATATATATATATATATGTATCCATGTATCTATGATCTCATATGCATTCAATTCACTTCTTACTTATATATATGCAATGTTTAAATGACAGAGAAAGGATTATGGTCAAGCACCATCTGTAGACGAGATACGGAGAGCCACAATTTACGGCTACAGAGCGCTACAGAAGGAGATGCCGACACCCGATGCTTTTGTAAGTAATTCTATCAAATATTATTTTATGCCAATCAAGATCTGCATGTGTTATATGTTATGTGTTTTTTTTTAAACTCAAATAGCTAATAGACATTTTTAATTGCAGGAGCAACATGGTGAGAATGACATAGACGAGGTTGCTAGCAGCAAGGTTATCATCGCAACCACCCAAGAATGTACAAGAGGAGGACTCTTCCTCCGATGACTCCGATTAATGATAGAGCCATTTAGTGCTAAGTTTGTAGACATAATTTTTTGGTGCATATAGTCACTCATTCAGAATGATGGCACTCTTTCATTAACATTTTCTTTATGTATATGTGTTTTTGGCCATGATGCACATGTGTTACATCTATCAAGAGTTTCTTGAAGTGTCTACCTCCCAAATCTATAGATTTAAATGTTAATTGATTGTAAAATTTAATTTATACTTACCGTAATCGATGTCGGCCATTGCTTTTTCAAAAGTCGATGTATGTTGATTCTTGGGTCTTTTGTCATACACGAATGCGCGGGCGTATGTGTGTGTGTGTGTGAGAGAGAGAGAGAGAGAGAGAGAGAGAGAGAGAGAGAGAGAGATTTTTTATGATGTTTGTATACGTACGGATGTGTGTGTGATAAAGAGGCAAGTGTGTATGAGAGAGAGAGAGAGAGAGAGAGAGAGAGAGACCAATGTTTACGTGAAGTGTGTGTGTATGTGAGAGAGAGAGAGGGAGAAAGAGAGAGAGAGAGAGAGAGAGAGAGAGACTAATGTTTATGTGAAGTGTGTGAGAGAGAGAGAGACTAATGTTTATGTGAAGTGAGAGAGAGAGAGAGAGAGAGAGAGAGAGAGAGAGAGAGAGAGAGAGAGAGAGAGAGAGGGAGAAAGAGAGAGAGAATGTGTGTGCAAGAGACACAAGTGGAGATAATGTGTATGAGAGAGAGAGAGAGAATGCGCATCGGCTAAAAAAAACGTTCAAGAAAAAGGTCTTTTAAGCGACCCCAACGGCTAAAAAAAATAATACAAATTGGGTCGCTTATGCCACCCAAACTTGGGTGTTCCACTCAAATAGGGTCGTTTATGCCACCTTCGTGGCATCGTTTATGCCACCTAACAACGTGGTTTATGCCACCCTCGAAATGTCGTTTATGCCACCCAAACGTGATGTATATGCCACCCTCAAAACGTGGTTTAAGCCACGCAAAAAGCATCGTTTATGCATCTCAAAAACGTCGCTATAGAGGTCGTTTAAACGATGGTCAAGAGCGACCTTTGGAACGACTTCTGTAGCAACCCCCGTAAGGGTCGCTACAGGTTTCTACTCTTGTAGTGGTGGAAAGCTGTGATGCAGTCTGAGTATGACAGCATCATAAAGAACAACACCTGGGAGCTAGTTGACCGACCACCAAACAGAAAGGTAATTGGTACCAAATGGGTTTGGAAAGCTAAGTATAAGGCTGATGGCTCACTTGAAAAATACAAAGCTAGGTTGATTGCATAGGGATTTGCATAGGTAGAGGGTTTTGGCTTGATGAAACCTTTGCTCCCACAGCTTGTATGACAATTATCAGAGCGGTACTTGCCTTGGCTGCTCACAAAAAGTGGATAGTCTTTCACATGGATGTCAAATCAATATTTCTGAATGGCCATCTCAAGGAGGAGGTATACGTAGCTCAACCACTAGGTTTTGAGATGCCCAAATCAGAAAACAAAGTTTGCAGGCTGAAGAAGGCATTGTACGGGCTGAAATAGGCCCCAAGGGCATGGTATCACATGATAGACCAATTTTTCAAAAAGATTGGGTTTATAAGAAGTTCTTCTGATGTTAACTTGTATGTTCTAAAAAGTCAGGGCAAGATTGTTTTGGTTGTCTTGTATGTAGATGACTTAAAACATTTTAGGTGATAATGAAGAGATGATCTAGAAGACAATGGATATGCTGAGCCATGAGTTTAAGATGACAGACTTGGGTCTTATGCATTTCTGTTTTGGGGATTGAGGTCTGCTCATGTAAAATCTTCATTTTGCAGCAAAAGTTTGCTTGGGAGATTCTTAAAGCATTTGGGATGAAAAACTGAAAGGCTGTGTCTATGCCAATGGAAGTGAACATGAAGCTTTCCGCAGAGGATTCTTCATCACTTATTGACATCAGGAAGTACAAGAAGTTGGTGGGGAGTTTGATTTTTCTCACTAACACTAGACTTGATATCAACTTCATAAATGGTGTGTTGCACAAGTTTTCCAACAAGCCACGAGAGAGTCATTGGAAAGAAGGGATGAGGGTAGTTAGGTACATTAGAGATACTCTTGAATATGGCATCACTTACAGCATGGGTGACACTCTGATAGGTTATTATGACTCAGATTGGGTAGGAGATTGTGATTCTAGGAAATCAGTTTCTGGATATTGTTTTTCACTTGGTTCCGGTGCTTTCTCTTTGACCCAGCAAAAGCAACCTATATAGAGAAGACAAAAATCATAAAAAACCATAAAATGAATAGAAAAGAGAAAAATCTCCAACTTACGAAGGAATTTGAGAGCTTTCCTTTCGCTTGATGGTTTGAGGGTTCTACTCTTTTGTGAAACAAGAGTGGCCACCAATCTTTAGAAGAGGGAAGGTCAAAAAACTAATGAATTATGAGTAAATTCAGAGTTTTCTGGCTCTTGGGAGAAGTAGGGTAACAATGCAAAAACACTATTAAGCTTCAAAAAAGGGAAAGGCTTCTATTTATAGGAAAAAGTGAGCCTCTAACCAAGCCAACTGATTCTAGAATTTTCCAGATCAGTTTAGTCAATTTTTGACCATTTTTGGGTCAGTTTAGTCCACTTTTTGGATCTAGTTGAAACAGGAGAGTGGAGAGATAAAAATATCTCATTATTTGGGAGTTTAAAACTCTCTCACACATGTGAAATAGGTGCCTCCTTCATGAGGGGAATTCCCCCATATACTGAGGTGTCAAAAATGCATCATTTCATATAAATATCTCTCTTTTTTAACTATTAACTTTGTCCTTAGTCAACACTTCATCTTATGTGAGTATTTACTCATTTTTGGGGGGTTTTCCTTAATTTATTCTTCTATTTATCTCCTCCCTACATTTGGATGAATCTTATTGGTCCATAGGAACCTTAATTTAAAATTTCAAAAAAATCTTGACCCTCAGGATAATGCCTCTTGAACAGATTATACATAATTTCTAATGCACCTTCTGAAAATCTTTTTGAACTTCTATTTGAGGGGAACTTATTTTAATAAGATGAGGTATTTTTCTATCCAAAAATATTTAAAATCTGAATATTCCCTCTCTAGAAACTTTTCTCTCTCTAGGCCAAAACTGGTCGAAACAAGATCTTTTATATTTCTCAAAGGGATTTGATTACAGGGGAAGATGCATGACATCTTAAGAGGCTGGGGAGGAATCTTACATATATAAGTTTTAATTCTTTGGAAACCAAAATTTTGAATACAAAATGTTAAGGATTCAAATACTTACAAACTGAGCAAGCTAGAAAGAAGGCCTTTATGCATGTCTATTTGGTTTTGTTGATCTTTGGAGGTGGGATATTTCTTGTAGAACAATTGTGATGTGTGTTTTTTTTAATTTTGCCAAGCAAGAATAGATTCTCCGAAGTCTTCACTCACGGATCAAAGCTACTGCAAGACATCAACTGAGCAAGATTTCATTCAGTTAATCGTTTGCACACCACTTAATCTTCCTCACACTCATCATCTACATAAAACAACAATACTCTCGGCAACGTGATCGTGACATCCTTTTATACTTGTCATCAACAGCAATGTGCTATAACCTCTGTATATCTGGGCAATATACTATAATAAGATCACAACTACACATCACAAATATGCAAATAATAATAGAAACTATAAAAAATCTAGGTGAAAGGTAATCATGCTATCAAAGCTAACAAAACAACTACAAAGAGAGTAATACAAACAAAGAAGCCTCGCCACTGCTGGATGAAGAACAACTGATGGCCAGGTTTATTCGGGGACTGAATGAACCTTTGAATATCCTAGTGAAGAATGCCAAGCCAGTTTCCATGGCCGAAGCAGTGCGCATGGCGAAGGGGATTTCATCAAGGCTTTGATGTCAAAGTCCCACAACGCCGAAGCCAGCACCATCACCTTTCAAAAGGTTTTTAATTCCAGAAGGTGATTACAACCTTCCAAAAATCCCCAAAAATGAATGCTCACATAAGATGAAGAGTTGACTGAGTACAAGGTTTATTAGTTAAAAATTAAGAGATATTTAGAGAAAATGATGCATTTAGACACCTCAATCTCGGGATCTCCCCTCATGAAGGAGGCGCCTATTTCACATGTGTGGACGAGTTTTAAACTCAAAAATAATGAGATATTTTCATCTCTTCTCTCTCCTGTTTCAACTAGATCCAAAAAGTAAGCTAAACTGACCCAAAAATGGTCAAAAATTGACCAAACTGATCTGGAAAATTCTAGAATCAGTTTGCTTGGTTGCAAGCTCACTTTTTCCTATAAATAGAAGCCTCCTCCTTTGTAAAAGCTTAATGATGTTTATGCAATGTTACTCTACTCCTACCCAGAGCCATTTACATTGAATTTTCTTGATAATTCAATTGTTTTTGGCTTAATCCTCTCCAAAGTAATTGGCCACTCTTGCCCCAAATAAGAGTAGAACATTCAATCCCTCAGGCGAAAGGAAAGCTTACAAGCTCCATGTCAGCTTATTTTTCTAACTTGTTTAATTTTAAAATCTATGGTTTCCTTGATTTTCTTGTTTTATAGTTGATTGAAGTAAGTTATAATGCTATGCCTTGATGAAAAGGCCACACCCTTCTCTTCTTTACAATTAAATCTTTCTTAATCTTAGAAAGATTAGTTAAATGATTAATTAAACTTTTCTTATTGTTTACTCTCTTGATTTCTGAAGATTGAGTAGATTATAGAGTCCTATACATCTAGATTGGGTTAATTTAAGTTGAAATTAGAATGATAAAAATGAGAAATGGTCCAGCCATACAAAGGAGGTTATGGCAAAATTTTCCAAAATTATGTGGAAAAGAAAGTTTGTTTTTATGTTATTCCAAAAGAGTAATTCCCACGTTTTGTGCATTCTAAAGAAATATTTTAATTTACTCCATGTACATATTCACCTATGAATATGCATGGATATCACTGACATAAATTATTAAAATTAATTTCTATGCATATACAAAGATGCATAATGAAATTTTTTTTATTATGAAAGTGTTATTTTCATTGAATTTAACTTCTATGCATAGAAAGATGCATAATGAAAATTTTTTATTATAAAAGTGTTATTTTCATTGAATTTAATTTTTATGCATAGAAAGATGCATAATGGAAATTTCTTTATTATAAAAATGTTATTTTCATTAAATTTAATTTGTATGCATAGAAAGATGTATAATTGAATTTTTTTATTATAAAAGTATTATTTTCATTGAATTTAATTTTTATGCATAGAAAGATGCATAATGAAAAATTTTTATTATAAAAGTGTTATTTTTATTAAAATTTATTTTATGCATAGAAAGATACATAAAGGATTTATTTTTATTTCAAAAGTGTTATTCTCATTAAATTTATTTTTTATGCATAAAAAGATGCATAAAGGATTTATTTCTATTTCAAAAGTGTTATTCTCATTAAATTTGATTTTTATGCATAGAAAGATGCATAAAGGAATTATTTCTATAATTGTTATTCTTATTAAAATTGATTTTTATGCATAATGTGATGTGAATCAGATAGATGTGCATGAATGGATGTGATGTGAATAGAGGTGATGAGATGTGAGGTGAATAGATGTGATGAGATGTGATGTGAATCAAATAGATGTGAATGGATGGATGGATGGATGGATGAGATGTGAATAGAGGTGATGAGATGTGAGAGAATAGATGTGATGTGAATCAGATAGATGTGAATGAATGGATGGATGGATGTAATGTGAATAGAGGTGATGAGACGTGAGGTGAATAGATGTGATGTGAATCAAATAGATGTGAATGGATGGATGGATGAGATGTGAGGTGAATAGATGTGATGTGAATCACATAGATGTGAATGAATGGATGGATGGATGTAATGTGAATAGAGGTGATGAGATGTGAGGTGAATAGATGTGATGAGATGTGATGTGAATCAGATAGATGTGCATGAATGGATGGATGGATGTGATGTGAATAGAGGTGATGAGATGTGAGGTGAATAGATGTGATGTGAATCAGATAGATGTAAATGAATGGATGAGATGTGATTTCATGTGAATCAGGATATAAATGAATGATATGGAATGTGAGCTGATGTATGTGAAAGAATGGATGTGAATGTGTATGTGAAGAATGGATGTGAATGAGTATGTGAAAGAACGGATGTGGATGTATGTGAAAGAATAGATATAGATGTGTATGTGAAAGAACGTGATGTGATGTAAAGAGATGTGATGTGACATGAATATATGTGGATGTGAAGTGATAGATATGAATGTATGGATAGATTTGAGAAGTCGTACATGTGAATGATTGGATGGAATGTGGATGAGATGAGATGTGTATGAATGAGATATGATGTGGATAGAAGTGATGAGATATAATGTGGATAGAATGTATGTGATGGGATGGTTGTGAGAATGTATGTGGAGGATGGTTATGAGAATGTATGTGGAGGATATGAACAAATGAATGTGATGGATATAAATGAATGTGATTTGATATAAATGGAGATAGATGTGATGTGTGATGTGAACGAATATGATGTGATGAGATGTGGATATAGGTAGATGCGAGTGAATGAGATCTGATGCGGATAAATGAGAAAAGATGTGATGAGATGGAAAATGATGTGATGAGAATGGGAATACATATGAAATAAATGAGAATTAATGTGGCTCTACGAGAGGCCTTTTTGCCACATGATGGACTTGGGTCAATACAACAGGTATGGGTTGCATATTTTGGACTAGTGGGCCTTTAGATAGTTTTCCATTTCTCTATGGATGTAATACGCCTAGTCCTCCTTTTCTTCATGCACTTTAGCTTCATGTAATACGTCTAGTCCTCCTTTTCTTCATGTAATATGACCCTGTTGTAATGATCCACTAGCTTCACCTGCATTATTCAGTGACATAGCTCTGCAGGCTTTTTCTCTGTGACCTCATCCTGTATATTCTCGTACTCTTTCCCATTGGAGTTATACAAACTCTTCTTCAACATGACATCATTTCGTTGAAGGCATGGGTGTGGACTTTGACTACTGGTGGGAGCTACAGAGCGGATGAGTTCTTCAGTGATCTCAAGAGCTACTCTTTTGTGTCGTCGGCCTTCATGAATGATGCCATGATTTGTGGTTTTGTCATAAGTCTTGATATATTAGGCACAGAGCTCCATGTTGATGTTCCTTTGGGAGGATCTATGCCATTCTCCCTAGGCCCACTTTCTCCAGCCTTGCTTTGACCTCTGTCTCTTCCAGGATTTGGAGGCACTCTGGGCTGTGATAATGCAGTGCAACCTTTTCATGGGCCATGTGGATCTGCTTGCTGATGATGGCCCAAGTAGTTTCGTTTTGGTACCTGCACGGGTTTCTTCTTCTAACTTGCTGGGGAGCCTGTAGCGCTGGCTTGGGTGATTGTGGGGGTCTCTACAGCTTCTGTTTTTGAGGCAGACATTTGTGCATGAAAAGAACATCAGTCAGGCTGGTGGGAAAGGTACCATTCCATTTCTTTTTCTCTTTTTTTTTGGGTTAATGGGGGTAAACCGGTTAGTTGAGATGAGAAGTGTGTTAGTGTTGGAGCAATAAGCAAGGTGTGTTAAACGGACAAGTGAATATTGTGGCAGGATTTTAGTAGTCCCGTGAACTTACAGGTCATGGAGGAGTTGTCATGTGAAATGCGGTTACGTGAAAAGGAGTTCCGTGAAACGGAAACCCATGAGGAGTTGTCATGTGAAATGTGGTTACATGAAAAGGAGTTCTGTGAAACGGAAACCCGTGAGATGATGTCATGTGAAAAGTAGTTATGTGAAAGGGAGTTCCGTGAGATGGAAACCCATGAGATTATGTTACGTAAAAGGGAGTTTCATGAAAGTTTTTCACATGAAAGGTGGTTACGTGAAAGGGAGTTCCGTGAGAGTTTGTCACGTGAAATGTGGTTAAGTGAGAGTTTGTCACGTGAAATGTGGTTAAGTGAGAGTTTGTCACGTGAAATGTGGTTAAGTGAAATGTGGTTAAGTGAGAGTTTGTCACGTGAAATGTGGTTATGTGAAAGGGAGTTCCGTGAGACGGAACTCCCTTTCACATAACCATTTCATCAGAACTATAAGTTCCATGAAACTACAATGAAGCGTGAAGTTGCAGGTTCTTGTTATTCCGTGAAATGACACTTTGGTGTGAAACTGCAGGTTTTTGTGATGTTATCGTTTTTTATGTTTTTGTTTATCAAAAGATGCAATGCATGGAAGTGATGAGACCGCAAGGAATTTTTAGAACAAACACAAAATTTGGATGATACTAATGCACATGATTGTTAACGAGCATGATATTGATTAAACATAAAAATCAAAATAAAAAAGGAAAAAAGAATATGAAAAGAAAAAAAGAAGTGGTCCAAGATCCCACCTTAATTGATGACTGTCGATTAGGGCTGGAAGAACCGCTCTCGGGAAAGACGATGCATGATCAAAAATGGGAGCTCAAAGCGCATTGCGATGGACACACAATGCGAAATGACAAAAAAGGGAAAAATTTTTGAATTTATAGCGCAGTTGTAGCGCAGTCGTTGGACAGAGCGGCTGCCTTAATGAAGAAGGCCACATGGCATCTTGTGATTGGCCCGTAAGAAGTGACCGTTTTACAACGTGAACGTTTTTGAACTAGTTCATAGCATGAACTAGTTCATGCTATGAACTTTTCAGGATTGGCGGTGGTGCTACCTCCTCATTCATGGCTTGTTTCCCTGTGTTTGTCAGGCTCCATAAGGGTATAGACATGACATTGTCGCCTTCGTTCAGCAGTGCTATCCTCTTCTCCCATTGGATATTACATTTGCTAGCGCAAATCTAGGATCATCCTATAATCATTTCCTCTTCCATGGAACCTGTAGGCATGACAAACACCAATCTCTCATCTCTCATAGTTATCAAATGCACACTACGTACTTGTGCATTAGTGGGTTCAAGGTGTGGTCTATCTAAGGCTACCCATATCTCATACGAGATCAAGTTATGACTTGATCCTGTATCTATTGGTGCAATGCTTGTTGCAAGGCCTTTAGTAGTAGTGAGTTGCACCTTCAGTCGTGCTGGCTCAATGTTCAGTTTCTCTTTGTCTGGAGAGTCAAGGAAGCCATGTTGACGTGTAACATTCTCTTCTAGAGGAATTGTTTAGCTTTGGCCTCCCTTGCCTTAGCCTCTTCTTGGGCTTGCTAGATTTTTTCCTTTGTGAGCTGTTTTTATTGTTTTAAGAGATGTTCCTGCAAAGAGCATCTCTTGGGTCAGTGGTCCAAATATTTTTTGACTTTACTTCCATTGACGTAACCCTCCATCTGTACGCCGTCAATTGTCTCAATTCTAACCAACCCTTGAGGTGTGATCTTAGACACTCGGAAGGGTCCTAGGCCTCTGTATTTGAGTTTCTTTTTCCTAGTGCTTCTTACACCATACATGAGAACAAGGTCCCCTATTTTTAGTTCTTTTTGTTTCAATTTTTTGTTGAACCAATGTTCCTATGTGTAGTTTCTTGACCATGAGTCCATGCGATGCAATCAACCTGGTCTCATAAAGCTTCTCTAAATCGATTAGCCTCTTAGCTAATGCATTCTCCATCAGATGTTCTTGCACTACAATCCTTTAACTCAGAACTAGGTATTCCATAGGCATTACTGCCTCCTCACCCATAAGCTAGACAGAAGGGAGAGTATCCCATCACTACCTTATATAATGTTTGGTATGCCCATAGGGCTACTGGCAACTTATGTTCCCAATCTGTTTGACTTGCTTCTAAGGTTTTTGTCAAGATAGTACACAAAATTCTGTTTGTACTCTCTGCTTGACCATTAGCCTGTGGATAATGAGGTGATGATTTTTGATGGACCACTAAAAATCCAACAAGTAAATGATCAATTACCTCATTGATAAAATGTGACCTACAATCACTAACTAATTCTAATGGGCAGCCGAATCTTGAGATAATTTACTAATATAAGAATTTTGTTGTTGTTTGTGCATCAGCTAGCTTCGAGGCTCTGGCTTTTGTACATTTGGTGAAATAGTCCATGGCCACGATCACATATCGGGCATGTGATGGATGTGCCGCTGGACTAATAGGTCTCGCAAAATATACGCCCCATTTTCCAAAGGGTTGTCTTACAATAATAGGGGTAAGCAGCATCTTGTCCCTTTGTTGTGGGATAGAAAATCGTTGACATTCTTCGCGCCTTTTGAGACAAATTCTATGGCATCTCTGAACAAGGTAGGCCACCATAATCCTACTTGAAGTACCTTGCAAGTCGTAATCTCGCCCGCAAAATGCCCTCTGGCAATTCTTGAAGAGCTTCATCTAATATCGTGAAACGAACTCATCTTCTCTCACACATCTTCTTAGGACATGTCTACCTAACTTATATAGTTCTCCCGCAATTAATTGATAAGGTGCAGCAAGCTTAATAAGCCGCCACATTTTATCTTTGTTCAAGGGTGTTTTATCCTATGGAAAACCATGAGCTAGATAATCAGATATCTCCTCGCTCCATTCGGGTACCATGTCTAGTTTGAACAAACAAGCATCAAGGAGATCATCTTCGATGCCAGTTGTTGTTGGTTCCCCATTTGGAATTCTTGACATATGATCGGCTAACAAATGTTGTGTCCCTTTTCTTACTGTAAACTATAAAGTCGGATTCCAATAGTAATAGCAACCATCATGTGATTCTTCCCATGGTGCAAGGCTTATTCACCAAGTATAATAAGGCTTGATGGTCTATAAAGAATATAAATTTGTTGGCCAACAGGTAATGTCAATACTTCTTGACAGCGTAAACCATGGCCGATCCTTCTCTCTCTATGGTGGTGTAGTTCACCTCTACATCATTTAATTGATGACTAGCAAAGCAGACAAGATAGTCCAATTTGAACTCACCAGGCTGGGCTAGTACACACCAATAGCAAAGTTTAATGCATCAATATGTACATGAAATAAGAGGTCCCAATTGGGGGGTCGTAGAAATTCTGTGCTAGCCAATGCCTGCTTCAATCGTCGATCGATCATATGCTTCTTGGCATTCCTCAGTCCATTCAAAGACAATGAGTAGCTTGTACAATGGCCTCGCGATTTCAGCATAAAAAATTATGAAGCGATGATAATACTCCACGTGGCCTATAAATCTTTGCACACCTTTGTAATTAGTGGGGGGTGGCAGCTCCCTTGACCTTGCTATAATTTGTGGATATACCGTTCTTTGAGACAGTGTGTTCCAATATCACACCATGTTTGACCCCAAATTAGCACTTTAAAGGGTTTAGGGATATACGATATAATCGACATCGCTCGAACACCTTCCTTAAGTAAGCCAGATGGTTCGGCCATTGAGAGTGTGCACACTGATCATCAATGAATACCTCCAACTACTTTTGCAAGTAGTCTTTGAAGGCTGTGCACATCAATCATTAAAATGTTAGTGGGGCATTGGTGAGACCAAAGGGCATGACTTTGTACGCAAATGTACCCCACATTGTACTTTTGCAAGTAGTCTTTGAAGGCTGTGCACATCAATCGTTGAAATGTTACTGGGGCATTGGGCATGACTTTGTATGCAAATGTACCCCACATTGTATTAAAAGCTATCTTATGCTGGTCTTCTGGTGCTATTGACACTTGATTGTAGCCTGAAAATCCATCCAAGAAGCTATAGGCTTCTTTTACCAGACACTCTCTCCAAAACATGTTCTATATAGGGTAATGGATAATGGTCTTTCCTATAGTAGCTGCGTTGGCCTTTTTAAGATTGACACATACCCTAAGTTTTCCATTCTTTTTTGGCACTATTACGATTGGTGACAACCAATCTGTGTGTTCTATCTCATAGATGAAATCCACACTAAAATGAGCTTGTCTATTTCCTCCTTTACAATTGCCACATACTTAGGATTCATCTAGTATGGTTTCTGCCTGGTTGGTCTTGATCCTTCCATAATTGGAATCGTATGCTGCACTACCTCAGGTGGTACACCCTTCATCTCCTTGTAATTCCAGGCAAAACAGTCCTTAAATTCCTTAAGTCTTCAGTCGCCGCAAGTCCTTAGCAATGTATACGGGTAGGGCTTCCTCCCCCCTGATCTCGCAATATCAACTTCCTTGACTTTCGCCTAGCCATCGTATGCTATGGATAGCCCATCCTCCATAACCCTTGTTTCCATTGGTCGAACCACTTTCCGTTCGTCACAAAGTGTAGGTTTTGAAGTGGTCGGGTAGTACTGATAGCAAGTCTGGTTTATCCTCATTTTCACTTTTTGTTTTAGCCATGACCTTTCTAGCCTCACGTTCAGCTTCTACCAAAGCTTTATTCCATTTTTTGACGTCCAGCTTTCATAAGCTTAGGTGTTTCTAACTCTTGAAGGGTAGCTTTCTCCTTGTGTTTTCTCTCTAGTGATATCTTACTCAATTCCTCACCCCAATCCTTGGAAAACTCATCGTGTACCTTAGTGGCCTCAAGATATCTCAGCCATTGGGCATTCATGGGTTTTCTTTGTAATAGGGCATTTCATCGGGAAATATATTGATTTTTTTTTCCATCTTTTGAGGCGTTGAGCATTGGTGTGGCCTTGTGTTACAGTCCCTTCTATGCTAGAGGTCTCCTCTTCTGATTCCTCATCAATGGTTTGCCAACAATTAACCATACATTAGGGGAAGGTTGAGGTCTATAGGGGCCCTTTAAGCTGCCATATTATGATTTTAATGACTTTTTGTTAAAATGTTAAGTTTCTTTGACTTTAGATACCTTCTTATTCTTCAAATGGCTAGACGTTTGAATTTCAAAGTTTCCCGCCAAAATTGAATTTAAAATTGAGTGGGCAAAACCATATCATGTGACATATCTATGGAAAGAGCTCAGCGAGTAGATTCTAGATCTCTAATCTCCGATAAATTTTGAGCTCATATGTAGAAGTTATGGATGTCCGTAATTTTAAAAACTTTCCCCCCACTTTTTGGGAATGAAAAGTACAAAAAGGCATCTTCTAGAGAATCTTTTGACCACCTTTAATCACCCAACATTTTTGTATACATGGCATCACATGATTGGCCCTTTTCCTTAATAACCTTTTAATCACATGGCATCTTAAAGGGCCCCTATAGACCTCAAACTTCCCCTAATGCAGACAGAGGTCGTAGGGATAGTTCCAGATTCCACATACTGGGTCCCCCTGGGTTGCATCACATCTCATTAAAGTTCGGAGGACGAAGTGATGCATAAATTTCTGTTTCCTCTTCTTCCTTAGAATTTTCCATTGTGGGCTGCCATATAAGTCATGGCAGATTAACCTCTCCATCTCCATCTCCATCTCCATCTTCAGCATCAGGCGATGACACTCCTTGTGGACATGGGATAACAGTTCTTTATTATCTCAATGATTACATCATGCACTCCAAAAACTCACCTTCTCAAGAAACCCTTAAGACCTCCCTTATCACCTTGTTCATTTTTCAAGCACATCAAGCGGACGTGATACAACCATAACTCATGCAACACTCGGCTTCAAGGATGTAGTTGAAGATAAAGATGCAAATGTTTCGACAAGCTTCAACTCCCTTCATTTTCTTTTACACATCTTGAGGGGGAGTAAATGTCCATGTCAAGATAGAGAAAAGCAAAATTCAGGTTATGTGTAGATGAAGTTTCAAATGGGATAAAAATAAAGACCAAGCTAATCATGCTGCTGAGTCTACATGTAACCTTAGATCCGGGTTTAATACATTTACATATTGTAATGTATATAGCATCTAGCTTAGGATTATCTTATGTATTTGCAAAGCACCACAAGGGGACATGTGTTGGAAATACATGAACACGAAGAGATAAGAGAGAGAGAAGCATGAATAGAGGTACACCATATACTCTCCCAAAAGACTAGTTCATATTGATTATGAGTTTGTATATATAGGTGAGATCTAGGTCAAGTTAGGGTGTGATATATATAGCTCCAACACTCCCACACTCAAACAACAACGGTCTCTAGCTGCAAGTGAAAAAATCATTGAGGAGTACAAGGGAAAACCCCAAGCCCCTATACATACATATTATATACAAAAGATCAATGTGCGTAAGAGTATACAAGGATACAAAAATACATTTTGTACAAGTTTAATTATTCAGGGTGTGAGTGTGAAAAATATTAATCTCCAAAGCATGAATCTGCAACTCCAAGTTCTCCATGTAATGATGTGAATCGAGCTTCACTCAGTCCTTTGGTGAATATATCTACAATCATCTGATCTGTGGGGCAATGCTCAATCATTATTGATCCTTTCTTCACTTCATGTCGAACATAACGATAATGAATAGCAATATGCTTGGATTTGCTATGTAGAACATAATCCTTGGCAAGAGTAATGGCACTTTAATTGTCACATCTAAGTGAAGTACTACGCTAATGGATGTCCAAGATCAGCAAGTAATTGATGAAGCCATACCAATTCACAAGCTGCTAAAGATGAAATTACATACTCAGATTCGGTTGTAAAGACTACAACACAATATAGACGAGTGAGAACTTGCCCAATCAGCATCTGAATAACCAAGAAGACATAAAGAATCTGAGAGAGAGGATTCTTATTGGCGGCAGCAATAGATGAGTCCAAAGTCTTTAGTGCCTTTCAAATATTTAAGAACATGTTTGGATGCAGTCCAATGCCCAAGAGAAGGAGAAGCAAGATGTTGCTCCAAGAAATTAGCCGTAAAAAGAATATCTGGTCTGGTGTCTAAGCCAACAAATTGTAAACATCCAATGAGATTAGCATAAGGTTGATGTTGGGCTAATGCTTCATCTCATGAGTTGTAGCTGTATACTTGGTGGAGATTACAAGACATGGAGCTTACAAGACATGGAGTATTTACAGAATGAGCATTGACCAGACTAAACTTTTCAATAATATCATCAATGAATTTTGATTGACGAAGAAACAAGATACCTTTCTGGTGAATATAGCATTGAACTTGAACACCAAGACAAAAGTGAATCTCACCAAGATCCACCATCTCAAAAGCCGATGACAAAATCTTCTTTGTTGTGAGTTGCATCATAAAGTCAAGATTATTGGAAACAAGTATGGTATCGTCAACATATAGAGCAAGAATAACAAATAGAATACCTTCATGCACTTGACATATATATTAGGATCAGAGAAACAAGAGATAAACCCTTTTTATATGAGGAAGAGATCAATTTTGATATACCAAGAACGTGATGCCTACTAAACCATAAAGAGCATGATGAAGACAACACACAAGATGTTCCTTGAATTAAAAATCCTTCTGGTTGCTCCATATAAATCTCTTCTTTGAGATCACCATTAAGAAAAGCAATTTTCACATCCATTTGATGAGTTTGTAAATCAAAATGAGTAACAAATGCCAAAAGGACACGTATGCAAACAACAAGGAAAATGTATCATGATAATCAACACCTACAGCTTGTGAGTATCCTTTTGCAACCAAACGAGCTTTGGACTTATCAAAAGATCCATTAGCCTTTGTCTTTGTTTTATACACCCATTTGCACTTGATAGGAACACGATGACGTGGCAAATCAGTAAGAACCCATGTACCTTTGGAAATCAAAGAATCGTATTCAACTTGCATAGCCTCTTGCCACAGTGATCCTTTTGTGGAGAAGAGATAGCTTCTATATAAGTTGCCGGATCTTCATGAACATTCATAGCATTATCAAAACAGTCATCATAGACTTGATTTGAACCATGTTCAATATCAATGGGAAGATCAACGTATATATCAAGATTATCAAAACAGTCATCATAGACTTGATTTGAACCATGTTCAATATCAATGGGAAGATCAATGTATATATCAAGATTATCACTAGAATCCTTTGTAGAGCCTTTAGAATCCTTCATAGGAGAAGAAGGATGCACAACACCTTGAGAGATACAATGATTATCAAACAGAAAAGAAAAAGCAGTGAGTAAGGATTGTATATCAAAAGAATCCTTACTAGACTATGTACCTCCTATCGATCATTCATCGAATAGAGCATCACGAGACTGATGATGATGACTTTTTGAGAAGTAGGATCATAAAATTTGTATCCTTTAGAGTTATCAGAATATCCAATAAATATAACTTTCAAACCAGAAGGATCCAACTTTTGTCGTGATTCTTTTAGTATTTGAATATAAGCAATGCATCCAAAGGTGCGAAAATGTTATATACAGAAGGAGTTTTCCCAATCCAAATTGTAATGGGAATTTGACTAGTAGGTGCAGTTGTGGGAATATGATTTTGAACAAAGACTGATGTATGAACTGCTTCAACCCAATAGCTCTTGCATAATCTAGAATGAATAAGCATACCTCTTATACCATTAAGAATGGTTTGATTCTTATGCTCTGCAATGCCATTTTGTTGAGGAGAATATGGAACAATGAACTCATCATGAATTCCGTGTTCAATACAATAGTCATCAAAGAGATTTAAAATATATTCTCTACCATTGTCACTATGATTGTCTTGATAGAGCGACCAGTATGAAGTTCAACTGCTTTCTGATATTGCTTGAATATGGATAAGGCTTCAGACTTATGCCTCAAGGGAAAAACATATGTGAAACGAGAGAAATCATCAATGAAGGTAATGAAATAACGATAGTGAGATTTGAAGGGAGGAAAAGGTCCACAAATATCCATATGAATGATATCTAAAAGGGCATGTGAATGTGTAGAGTTAGAGATATGAAAAGGTTGTCAATGATGCTTGCCAAGAGCACAATACTCACAGATGCCCATATGAGGACGAGCTTTAAGATCCATACCTCTGACAAGATCACGAGACGATGAATATCAATAAGCTTTTCAAAATCCGAATAGACAAATCGATGATGCCATAACTTGCAAATCAAGTCTCCAGGAGCAGTAATAACATTTGCAGCATCATCATTCAAAGAGAGCTCAAACGGATTACCACATCGAGGAGCTAATGTGCGATAGTATGCCCATCCTTCTCAATTCAACACTTTGTATGATCAAAACCAACAAAAATACCAAGATCAACAAGTTGGGCAATAGAAAGAAGACTCCTTTAAAGATCTGGAACATGCAAAACTCCTCGCAATATTTTGGTAGAGGAAAGGGTTCCAAGATATAGTTCACCAACACCCATGACTTGACGAGTACTATCATCAGCAAGATACCCCCATGACTTGACAAGTGCTGAGATGATGACAAGTACTATCATCAGCAAGATACACCAATTTCTTAATTGGGAGAGCATGATAACTATAAAGCCATTGAGATTGGTAAGTCATATTACTATTAGCACCAGAATCAACAATAAAAAGAGAACCATCCTAAACAAGAAGTACTCTTCTAGGAGAAATATCATGATGAACACAGTTTACCTCCTGATGATTATGTTCCTCACACTACTTGTATGTTGAGCAGCATATGCACGATTGCGATCTTGATCATATCGCTTTTTGAAACAAGGATGAGATGGATGATCTGTTTACAATTTTTTGAGGAATTCGAATGAGGTTGCTTGGTGGTAATGCCATGTTTCTCATCATATTAACGTGCCCAACAATCAGAGATAGTATGACCATTCTTATCACAACAATAGGAACAATGTTTATTGGGATAGTAAAGTCAAGAAGAATTGCCACCTTGATAAGAGCGACCACCATGAGTAAAATAGGAAAAGGGACGCTTACGAGGTATTCAAAATAGTGTCAGAATTCTCTACACGATGTTCATGTCATTGAGAATATTCAACGAGAGAAATACAAGCAGTATCAAAATTGATGCCATCCTTGTTAGACAGAATAGTGACAATATTATCAAATGAAGGATCCTTGACCATATGAAGAAGATGTGTTACCAACTGATTTCATGCAATAGGAGCACCAGCAGAGCAGGCAGCAAGCTGAATGACGATGTATTTGAAGGATTCAATATGCGAAGTCATAGGAGTACCGATTTTGTATTTTAAATTATTTAGGAGATTACAAAGATAAAGAATTTCTGTAACAAATTTCTTCTCAAAAGTAGTAAGAAGATACTACCATATATCATGAGAAGTAGGAAGATTGAATACATCCAACATAAGAGAATCGTGAAAAGCAAATAAGATATACCGATGAGCAGCTTTATCAACGACGGATCCAATTTGAGTAATTAGTTTGCCATTGTTTAAAAATAGGACCAACAACTTAATAAGAGCGTTATCCAGTTTTGCATCAACAGGTTGAGATGGACAGACAAGATTGCCCAAAACAATATCATAAATCGTCACCTTCAAGTATCAACATCATCTTGGCCTTCCATCCGGGAAATCCTTGGCCTTGAAACAAGGGAGCATATCATTGACCAGATGGAAATAGAAGCCGCCATCTCGGATTGGGAGAATATGTATAGAACAAGATCACAAAATTTGTAGACCATGAAACGAGGACTTAAACAAGGAGGACCCTAAAAGTTATATGAAATACGTGCACAAGAAGCGAGTGGCAATGAACTCCTTAAATATAGAACGTGATTTACGAGTTAGAAAAGCAAGCATCGGTACCCAAAAATAGATGAAATGTGATATGCAATAAGAGATCCCAAGTTCCTCCCCCTGTCTTTTCTGCCCTTGGTGGAGCCCACTTCTTCTCAGTCGGATTTTTTGAGGGTCGTCGGGAAATTTTTCTGGTGCATGTACTTGTGTTTACACTTACCTTCACACACATGCACACCACCAGTGCATGTAGGCACTTACACTTAGAATTTTTCTGCATGTACTTGTGTTTACACTTGCCTTCTTCAGACACATGCATGCCACATTATAGTGCATGTAGTCACTTACACTTAGAATTTTTCTCTAAGTGTGGACCTCGCCCTCATGTAAAAATGAGGGTGTGGGAGAACATGCATGTGTAAGGCAAATGTAATCATTGGATATGCTAGTGTAATGGAGGGTGTAAATTGGGTTTTAAACCCACGACCACACAATTTCCACATTTCAGCTCTATCCACCGCACTACATTATTGTAGTTGTTGGAGAACACCTTTTTGAAAAGGTAGATAAGGTTGTTTTGATGGTACTTTTTCGGCCAATCAACACAAGTTGACGGTCTGGGCTTGGGCACCCCCACTACAGACGAAACGTGATATGCAATAAGAGAGTAACTCCAAAAACAGTTGGTGTACTATTATTTTGAGACATGGACGAGCCCAAAAATTGGCTATTTTTGGATTAAAACATGAAAAGCGTGTAGCACACGAAAAAATGAGCAGAAGTCTGTTGCACGAAAAACACCGTAACTTTCAACTCCGAACTCTGATGAAGCTGAGCAAATACTCAAAATTTACCGCATGAACTACACGTTGCCTATTTTCCTATTTTAAGTGTTGTTTACCTGAAATGGCATAACTTTTGATAGGAATATCAGATTGACAACCCAATTAACTCTATAGAAAGCTTGCGATGTCGTGCACACAATAAATTGTGTTTCTATAATATAATTCCAATTAGGATAAGATAGGGTGGTCCAAATCGACCATCCAAGGACCTACATAAACTTGTTAAACAGTGATTAATTACTAAAATTCTACAAAACATGAATAAGAGATTGAATGAAACATAGAACATGCACATGAATGGAATTAACACAATTGATACTTCCATTCTCTTCTCTTCACAATAGTAAGATTGATGATGCTCGGATACCATGTTGGAAATACACGAACACAAAGAGATAAGAGAGAGAGAGAGAGAGAAGAAGGAATAGAGTTACACCATATATGCTCCCAAAATACTAGTTCATATTAATTATGAGTTTGTATATATATAGGTAAGATCTAGGTCAAGTTAGGGTGTGATGTATATAGCTCCAAAACAGAATGCATCTCTTTGCTATTTTTTTTAAATAAAAAATTGGCGACTACTAGAAGGGAGCAAAGTACTCCGTGAGGATCCCTCATATCCTCTACAAAGCGAGGGCAAGGTAACTTATGTGCGGACAACTCCCATTAAGGGGAAGTTTTGTTGGTTAATGCATACATGCCTGCACTGGTGTAAAAGGGTGTGGCTGCCACCTGGAATAACTACTTTGGATACATGCTAATATAATTGTAACTCCCTATCATGCAAATATAGTTAATATAATTGTAACTCTCTATCATGCAAATACAGTTAGATTAACACTTCCTTTCCTACGTAGCTCTATCTCTTTGTGTCTCTTTCTATTGACAAAGGGGGGTTCATCCAAACAAGATCGACTGAGGATAGATTCCAAGATTCTCCCCTTGTCTTTTCTGCCCCTTGGGTGGAGCCCACTTCTCGATCGGATTTTTTGAGGGTTGTCGAGAAATTTTTCCAGTGCATGTACTTATGTTTACACTTGCCTTCACACACATGCATGCCACATTACAGTGCATGTAGTCACTTACACTTAGAATTTTTCTCTAAGTGTGGACCTCGCCCTCATGTAAAAATGAGGGTGTGGGAGAACATGCATGTGTAAGGCAAATGCAATCATTGGATATGCTAGTGTAATGGAGTGTGTAAATTGGATTTTTTGAACCCACCACGACCACATAATTTCCACATTTCAGCTCTATCCACCGCACTACATTGTAGTTGTTGGGGAGAACACCTTTTTGAAAAGGTAGATAAGGTTGTTTTGATGGTACTTTTTTGGCCAATCAACACAAGTTGACTGGCTGGGCTTGGGCACCTCCACTACAGATGAAACGTGATACGCAATAAGAGAGTAACTCCAAAACAGTTGGTGTACTATTATTTTGAGACATGGATGAGCCCAAAAAGTGGCTATTTTTGGATTAAAACATGAAGGTGAGCAATTACTCAGAATTTGCCGCACGAGCTTCACATTGCATGTTTTCCTGTTTTAAGTGTTGTTTATCTAAAATGACATAACTTTTGATAGGAATATCAGATTTACAACCCAATTGACTCTATAGAAATCTTGCGATGTCATGCACACAACAAATTGTGTTTCTATAGTACAATTCTAATTAGGATAAGATAGGGTGGTTCAGATCAACCATCCACCAAAGACCTGCATAAACTTGTTAAAAAACAGTGATTACAAGAATTCTACAAAACATGAATAAGAGATTAAATGCACCTATGCATACTGGTAGCAAAATGGACATGCCGATAGAAACCTAGGCTACCTATGCATGCTTGTAGATTCTCAGGTATGCCCGAAGTAACCTAGCCATTCCGGTATCAACCTAGTCTACCTAGGTATGCTAGTAGCAACCTATACCTATGCATATGTCGGTAGCTACCTAGGCATGCCAGTAGCAACCTTGTCTACTTATGAATGTCGGTAGCTACCTATGCATGCTAGTAGCTACCTATGCATACCGATATCTATCTAGGTATGCCGGTAGCAACCTAGTCTACATGTGCATGCCGGTAGCTTCCAATGTATGCCGGTAGCTAACTATGCATGTCAGTAACTTTCAATGCATGTTGGTAGCTATGCATGCTGGTAGCTACCTATTTATGCCGGTAGCAACCTAGTCTACATGTGCATGCCGGTAGCTTCCAATGTATGCCGGTAGCTAACTATGCATGTCAGTAACTTTCAATGCATGTTGGTAGCTACCTATGCATGCATAGGTAGCTACCTATGCATGCATAGGTAGCTACCTATGCATGCTGGTAGCTACCTATTTATGCTGGTAGCAACCTAGGCTACCTAGGCATGTCAGTAGTAACCTAGGCATGCTGGTAGCTACCTATGCATGCTGGTAGTAACCTAGGCATGCTGGTAGCTACCTATGCATGCTGGTAGTAACCTACGCATACCGATAGCAATCTAGGCATGTCGGTAGCTTCCAATGCATATCAGTAGCTACCTATGCATGCAAGTAGCTACCTAGGCTACCGATGCATTCCGGTAGCTACCTAGGCATGCATTTCGCTCTTGTCGATACATGCCGGTAGTAACCTAGGCTACCTAGGCATGCCGGTAGTAACCTAGGCTACCTAGGTTACTACCTAGGCATGCCGGTAGCTTCCTATGGATGCCGGTAGCAACCTAGGCATGCTGGTAGCTACCTATGCATTCCGGTTGCTTGCTAGGCATGCCGGTAACTACCTATGCATTCTGGTAGCTACCTATGAATTCCGATTGCTTGCTAGGCATGCCGATAACTACCTATGCATGCTGGTAGAAGCTTAGGTATACTGGTAGTAAACCTAGTCTACCTATGGATGCTAGTAGCTACCTAGGCATGCCGGTAGCTTTCAATGTAGGCATGCTAGTAGCAACACGTAGACATGCCGATAGCTATGTATGCCAGTAGCTTTCAATGTATAGGCATGCCAGTAGCTTCCTATGCATTGTGAGATGCCTGCCCTCTTTGCGCATCGAACTCTGGAGTGCTAGCAATGGAAGTAATAACCTCACGTACAGGGCACAACTTCACACATCCACGAATGTTCGGACAAGAGACTAATCCCTCGGTTCTTCCAAAATCAAACCCGAGAAAAACTTTCCTTGCCCAGAAATCATATGCGATTCCTCGAGAAAAAATCTTCAAATGTAGTCAAGGGCCTTAACTATCCTTTGTATTTCGACTGAACCCACGGGTCACATGGCCAAATCAAAGGAGGAACTTACACTTGGTTCATAAAGACCACCAACGCTTTTTTTTGCATAAAAAAAGACATAGCCGCCGTTGATTCTTTTCCATAGAACAAGGATTATCCTGTGACTTACTTCAACTATCGTAACTTAAACAGAACTGAATTTTATTATAGAAATCCATCAGTCCAGCCTAACTCCATCCAATCCCATGGGTTAGATGACCGTCTAACCACTATATCAATAGGATCCATTCCAAAAATTTAGTTATGTTTTGTCCCGAGAATTAATACAATTGATACTTGATTTCTCTTCTCTTCACAATAGCAAGATCGATGATTCTATAACCAGCCAAGCCCCCCACTACAAACAAGTGGAGGGGCTTGCTTTTTATTTTGGCCAAGAAGATCTGCAACAACAGATCTCATATTAAACGTTAATTTGAGGCTTCAGATCTCTCAAGATTCGTAACTTGCAACATCGTGTGTGTGTGAGAGAGAGAGAGAGAGAGAGAGAGAGAGAAATTTGTTTTCTGTTTTGGGTAAAACAATCGGCCCATCGCCTCTTCGTTTTCTCTTTGTGTGGCAAGAGAAAAGCCTAACTAGCATTGGTCGACCTTGTAAACAAATTTCTTGACATCAAGTACAGGCGCACCAGCGTCTAATCTAAGAGGTCTGTTTCTACAGATAATTAATCATACTGGTTTTCAGTGGACTGAAGCACTATTTCTATATAAGAGGTAGGCTATCAATGTTTCTATAATAGAGGGTTGAGAATTGTTCGAGTTCTTTTCAAAAATTACTTTGGTTTTTATTTATTTTTCCTCCTCAGTTCATGCACTTGGTGCAAGCTTAGTAATATATATATATATATATAATCCTTCTTCTTCTCCCTCAAATCTTGGCCGGCTGCGCAAAACCTAGGCGGCGTTGAATTTTTTTTATCTCTCTCTCCCTCCTTCGTACCCGGGGGCGACAGCGCACTCTGTCTTCATTCGGCTGGCGGCGCTGAGCGCTGCGAATTCAGGTTGGGGGGAGGAATTTTCAGACACAGATTTACTAATTGGGCTTATTGTGGCTTAAAAGCTTTGTTATTACAAAGCTTATATTAGCTAAAAGCTTTATAAGCTTAAATTGTTTATTTTTATTTTTATATTAGATGCCGTGAATTTTTTTGTGGGCTGTTTCCTTTTTGCGCTCCAACGTTTAGCGTTGGGCATTGGCCAAGTTACAAGCTTTATAATAAAGCTTTCATAAGTTTTTTAATAAGCTTAATAAGTCTAATATTAAAAGCTTTATGAGATAAAGCTTAGTATAAAGCTTTGTTAAGTTTTTTTTTCAAATAAGCTTAAAGCTTTACAAATGAGATCAATAAAATGTTTTACAAAAGAATATATATATATATATATATATATATACTATTCCCATCATATTTTATGGAAAAGGATCCCATGTACATATAGTTAGTTTGGATTTCTTCTACAGATTTTTAGAATTGTCAAGTGTTTCAAGTGTAAGATGTTGGGACATTATGCTAAATCTTGCCCAACTAAAAAGAAGAACCAAATTGCATCAAAGGACATGCTTGACACCGAAGAGGTTAACGCACTCGACACATTAACCAAATTGCATCAAAGGACATGCTTGACACCGAAGAGGTTAACGCACTCGACACATTAACCAAAGGTGGAGGTATGTGTAAAAAAATTATTTATTGTATACAATTTCTTGTTTGCTTTTGTATCTATTTTCTGAATATTCTTTCCTTCTAGACCTAGGTAGAAAACTTTAGCTCCTGAAAAGAATTTTAGATACTGTGACCTAACTAGAAAGATCGAGACAAGATTAGCAAAAGTTATCTTCAAGATCTAGTTGCCCAAATTCAAGTAAAAATGATTGCTAGACATTTCATAGAAGATTAAGACCAATTTGAACATTCAAGAACCAAGCAAGTTTCTCCAGTCTTTGATTCAAGTTATCAATTGCTTCACCAACGAATTTAGTGATGATGAGAAAAGTAAAGAAATAGCTCTCAAGTGACTAGAAACCAAGCTTAAGTTGTATACCAATCACAATTACGAAGTTTATACCAATTCAAGTAAAGTTTTGTTCAAATTTTCAAGTGTTCTAGTTTAAGATCTATCCAAGTACAAGATTCTTTCTAGACCAAGAATTGCTCTAAGTCAAAGACATATTCAACCACAAGATTTAAACCCCTTAAGAACAAGATTTATTCAAGAATTACAATTATGATTAATTAAAGACTAATCTCTCAATTTTTGTCCATTCAAGTATTTTTAATCTAAGCCAAGATTCATTACTAGTATATCAAGTTCTTGCTATCAACTAGGAGGCAAGATGTCTATTTTTCTTCAAGTTCTGATTTCAAGTTTAAGATTAAGCTTAAGATCAAGATCCCCTTTAGATTTCAATGTTTACAACCAAGTAAGATTCACAAATTCAAGAATTATAAACCTATTCAAAGATTATAATTTTTGAATTTAGTTAGATAATTACAAGATTAAGATCAAGAACAAATCCCTAGAATTCATCAAGTTATTGACAATAATGTAAGTGATTATTTTTCAATCTTAAGTTGATAAGAATTTTCATTTCGACCTAATTCATTTTTGGAATAAGACTTGTAGTATAATTTTAAGGATAGAGAAAAGTTATGTCAAAATAAAAGTTTCAGAGGAAATTAGCTACTTCGTCTCAAACTTCTGTTCTTAAGGTAGTGTCGTGTGGAATTAATCTATGGTATGGAACATTAGATTGGTTTTACATGGCTATATCAGACGTATCTATGTCTTCTATCTTTCACCAGCGGAGTGTTTGTATGTGGAAGATACCTATGTGGTATGGGACACTTAGATCCTTTTCACATGCGTTTACTTGTTTGGTTTACTTTTCAAAAATTATTTGATGTGATGATCTTGTCCTCCACTTGTGCCATGAAGCCATCCACTCAGTGTGCAAGGGTACCGATTTAGGTGATGAGGTGTGTAAGGGTACCGATTTAGGTGTTGCACAGTGTGCGAGGGTACCGATTTAGGTGTCACACGGATGGTGGATTGAGTCATGGCATGTGGACAAATCTCATTATTATAGTCACAATATTTTGTGGCTATATTATGGTGTTTGATAATATTTTGACATCAGTGTGATGTGTGTGTGTGCACGCGTCAATTTATTGTAGTGTGCGTACGAGCACTAGTTGATTTATTTTGTAATGTGCATATGTGCACAAGCTAGATTATTGTATTAGAAAAATTGTGCAAACCTTAGAAGGTTTGAGGACAAAGGTTAATTCAGGACAAAGGCTAATTAAATGGCAAAGTCCAAATATGGATGTGTACTTTATTTTTGGCTGAAAGCCTACTTTTGGAATATATCACAAATACCCACGTGAGAAGAAGCCACTCACATTGGGGAGGAAAGATTGCACCCAGTCTTGTGTTGCCTTGTGTTGATGGTGATGTTTTTCTTTCTCTTGTCTTATGTTTTGTTATATGCTTTAATTTTCAATTTAATTCAAGTAGTTGTTTTAATATTTGATAAATTTTATGAGTTTTTAATTATTCTCTTCAAGAAAATTAAAGGGTCCTGTTTCAGGACGACATGCATAGGAAGCTACCGGCATGCATACGTAGTTACTGGCATGCTTGGGTTGCTATCCGCATGCATAGGTAGCCTAGGTTGTTACCGGCATGCATCGGTAGCCTAGGTATCTACCGACATGGATAGGTAGCTAAATGCATGCCTAGGTAGTACCGGAATGCATCGGTAGCCTAGGTATCTACCGACATGCATAGGTAGCTAAATGCATGTCTAGGCAACTATTGGCATGCATTGGAAGCTACCGGCATGCCTAGATTGCTACCGGTATGGGTGGGTTACTACCAGCATGCATAGGTAGATTCCAGCATACATTGGAAGCTACCCGAATATTAGGTTGCTACCGGCATGCATAGGTAGCCTAGGTTACTACCAGAATGCTTTTGTTGCTACCGGCATGCCTAGGTAGCCTAGGTTGTTACCAGTAGCATAAACAGGTAGTGACAGGCATGCATAGGTAGCTACTGCATGCATTGGAAGCTACCGGTATGCATAAGTAGTTACTAGCATGCGTAGGTAGACTAGGTTGCTACCGGCATGCCTAGGGAGCTACTGGCGTGCGTAGGTAACTAGTGGCATGCCTAGGTAGCTACGAGCATGCATGCATAGGTAGACTAGGTTGCTACTGGCATGCCTAGGTAGCTACCAGCATGCCTAGGTTACTACCCGCATACCTAAATTTCTACCAGCATGTATAGTTTGCTACCAGTATGCATAGGTAGCCTCGGTTGCTACCAGCATGTCTAGTTTGCTACCAGTATGCATAGGTAGCTATCGGTATGCATAGGAAGCTACCGGCATGCCTAGGTTGCTACTGGCATTCATAGGGATATGGTCCACTGCATCAAGCTATAGACATACAAACAAATGAACATTTTAGAAAGTTGTTATTTAAGATAATCTTCTTTAATTAAAAGATAAGATACAATTTGAAGCTAATATATACTTACAAATATTGTTGGAATATCGACTCCTCCACTTGTAACATCGCACCTCATGTTATTTCCCATCTATCCATCTACCTATGCAAAGGTTTCTACCGGCATGCCTAGGTAGCTACCGGCATAGATACCGGCATGCCTAGGTTGCTACCGG
Source organism: Cibotium barometz (assembly GCF_041138505.1). NCBI lineage: Eukaryota > Viridiplantae > Streptophyta > Polypodiopsida > Cyatheales > Cibotiaceae > Cibotium > Cibotium barometz. The sequence continues at coordinate 18,668,204 of NC_141061.1, forward strand.
TAGGCATGGGTAGCAACCTAGGCATGCCTAGGTTGCTACCGGTAGGCATGGGTAGCAACCTAGGCATGCCTAGGTTGCTACCGGTAGGCATGGGTAGCAACCTAGGCATGCCTAGGTAGCTACCGGCATCCATAGGTAGACTAGGTTACTACCAGCACAGGTAGCTACCGGCATGCATAGGTAGCTACCGGCATGCATAGGTAGTTACCGACATGCGTAGGTTGCTACCGGCATACATAAGTAGCCTAGGTTGTTACCGACATGCATTGGTTAGCTAAATGCATACCTAAGTAGCTATCGAAATGCATACCTAGGTAGCTATCGAAATGCATCGGTAGCCTAGGTAGCTACCGACATGCACAGGTAGCTAAATGCATGCTTAGGCAACTACTGGCATGCATTGGAAGCTACCGGCATACCTAGATTGCTACCGGTATATGCGTAGGTTACTACCAACATGCATAGGTAGTTACCGGCATACATTGGAAGCACCGATATGTCTAGATTGCTACCGGCATGCATAGGTGGACTAGGTTACTACCAGAATGCTTAGGTTGCTACCGGCATGTCTAGGTAGCTACGGGCATGCCTAGGTAGGCTACGTTGCTACCAGCATAAATAGGTAGCTACCGGCATGCATAGGTTGCTACCAGCATGCATTGGAAGATACCGACATGCATAGGTAGCTACCGGCATACATTGGGGAAGCTACCGGTATGCATAAGTAGCTACCAGCATGCATAGGTAGAATAAGTTGCTACTACTACTGGCATGCCTAGGTTGCTGCCGGCATGCCTAGAGAGCTACCAGCATACATAGGTAATTATTGGCATGCAATTGGAAGTTACCGGCATGCCTAGGTAGCTACAAGCATGCATAGGTAGACTAGGTTGCTACCAGCATGCCTAGGTAGCTACCGGCATGCATAGGTAGATTAGGTTGCTACCGGCATATCTATGTAGACTATGTTGCTACCAGCATGCCGCCCAGGTTACTATCGGCATACCTAAATTTCTAATAGCATGTATAGGTAGCCTAGGTTGCTACTACTCGCATGCCTAGTTTGCTACCGGCATGCATAGGAAGCTACCGGTATGCATAGGTAGACTAGGTGTCTACTGGCATGCGTAGGTTGCTACCGGCATTCATTGGAAGCTATTGGCATTCATAGGGGGGTGGTCCACTACTTCAAGCTATAGACATACAAACAAATGAATATTTTAGAAAGTTGTTATTTAAGATAATCTTCATTAATTAAAAGATAAGATACACTTTGAGGCTAATATATACTTACAAATATTGTTGGGATATCGACTCCTCCATGTTAACATCGCGCCTCATGTTATTTGCCATCTATCCAAGAAAAAACATAAATACTTAAAACCCTTATGCATATAGCCTTATGCTAGGTAGCTACCTACGTGTATAGGAAGCTACCGGCATGCATTGGAGACTACCAGCATGCATAGATAGCTATTGGCATTCCTAGGTTGCTACTGGCATGCATAGGTAGCCTACCGGCATGCATTGGTAACTAAATGCATGCCTAGGTAGCTACTGGCATGCATAGGTAGCCTAGATAGGTACTAAAATGCATAGGTAACTAAATGCATGCCTAAGTAGCTACGGGCATGCATTGGAAGCTACCGGCATGCATAGGAAGCTATCGATATTCCTAGGTAGCTACGGGCATACACAGGTAGCTACCAGCATGCCTAGGTTGCTATCGGCGGGCAGGCCAAGGTAGCTACGGGCATACATTCGAAGCTACCGGCATGCATAGGTAGCTACAGGCATGCATAGGTAGCTACAGGCATGCATAGGTAGACTAAGCTACTACCCGCATGCCTAGGTACCAGCATGCATTGGAAGCTACCTGCATGCATTGGAAACTATCGGTATGCCTAGGTAGCTACCAGCATGCATAGGTAGACTAGGTTACTACCGACATGCCCAGGTTGCTACCGGCTTGCCTAGGTAGCTACCGGCATACCTAGGTTGCAATCAGCATGTATAGGTTGCTACGGGCATGCATAGACAGGCTAGGTTGCTATCAGCATGTATAGGTAGCTACTGGCATGCATAGGAAGCTAGGTAGCTACCGACATGCATAGGTAGACTAGATTGCTACCGGCATGCCTAGATTGCTGCCGGCATGCCTAGGTTGCTACTGGCATGCATTGGAAGCTATCCGCATGCATTGGAAGCTACCCGCATGCATAGGTAGCTATCAACCATGCATAGGTAGACTAGGTTACTACTCGCATGCCGCCTAGGTTGCTACCAGCACGCCTAGGTTGTTACTGGCATGCATTGGAAGCTACCTGCATGCATAGGTAGCTACCGGCATACATTGAAAACTACTAGCATGCCTAGGTAGCTACCGGCATGCATAGGTAGACTAGGTTACTACCGGCATGCGTAGGTTGCTACCGGCTTGCCTAGGGAGCTATCAGCATGCATAGGTAGCCTAGGGTACTACCGGCATACCTAGGTTGTTACGGGCATGCATAGGTAGCTTAGGTTGCTACCGGCATACATAGATAGCTACTGGCATGCATAGGAAGCTAGTGGCATGAATATGTAGACTAGGTTGCTACACACACACACTACCACCATGCCTAGGTTGCTACTGACATGCCTAGGTCGCTACCGGTATACATTGGACGCTACCGGTATGCCTAGGTAGCTACTGGCATGCATTGGTAGACTAGGTTACTACCGGCATGCCTATGTTTTTACCAGCATGCATTCATAGCTGAATGCATGCCAAGGTAACTACCGGCATACATAGGTAGCCTAGGTAGCTACCAGCATGCATTGGAATACCGGCATGCAAAGGTAGCCTAGGTTGCTACCGCCATGCATTTGTAGCTAAATGCATACCTAGGTAGCTACTGGCATTGCCTAGGAAGCTACCGACATGCAATTGAAGCTACCGACGCATGCCTAGGTTGCTACCAGGTTGCATAGGTAGCTACTGGCATACATTGGAAGCTATCAGCATGTCTAGGTTGCTACCGGCATGCATAGGTATCTACCGGCATGCATAGGTATCTACCGGCATGCATAGGTGGACTAGGTTACTACCGGCATGCATAGGTGGACTAGGTTACTATCGGCATGCTTAGGTTGCTACCGGCATGCATAGGTAGCTACCGAGATGCATAGGTAGCCTAGGTTGCTACCGCCATGCATAGGTTGCTACCGGCATACATTGGAAGCTACCGGCATGTATAGGTAGCTACCAACATGTACAGGTAGAGTAGGTTACTACTATCGGCATGCCTAGGTTGCTACCTGTATGCATACGTAGCTATCCACATGCCTAGGTTGCTACCGACACGCATAGGTAGCCTAGGTTGCTACGGGCATGTATAGGTATTTATTGTCATGCATAGGAAGCTACCGGCATGCCTAGGTAGCTACCGGCATAGATTCAAAGCTACCGTCATGCCTAGGTAGCTACTGGCATCCATAGGTAAAGTAGGTTACTACAAGCATGCCTAGGTTGCTGCCTCGGGGGGGTCCCTCACAAAAAAATGTGAATATCATGTGCATTCAACAAAAGCATATTTTTAATTTATGAAACTTACAGAAATATATTTACATAAGGGTATGATTTAAAAAATTTTTAAAATTTTTTTACATATTCATAAAGAAAAGGGGATATTATATAGATAAAAAAATTCACAGATAAGGGATTTAAAATATAGGCCTTGAACGCACGCGATAGGGGTATTCTACAAATAGTGACCCCCCCGAGGTTGCTGCCAGCATGCATAGGTAGCTACCGGCATGCATAGGTAGTTACTGGCATGTCGGGGTTGCTACCGGCATGCATAGGTAGCGTAGGTTGTTACCAGCATGCATTGGTAGCTAAATGCATGCCTAGGTAGTACCGGAATGCATTGGTAGCCTAGGTAGCTACCGACATGCATAGGTAGCTAAATGCATGCCTAGGCAGCTACCGGCATGCATTGGAAGCTACCGGCATGCCTAGATTGCTACCGGTATGCATAGGTTACTACGAGCATGCATAGGTAGCTACCGCCATACATTGGAATCTATCGGCAAGTCTAGGTTGCTACCCGCATGCATAGGTAGCTACTGGCATGCATAGGTAGACTAGGTTACTACCGGAATGCTTCAGTTGCTACCGGCATAAATAGGTTGCTACTGGCATGCATAGGTAGCTCTACCGGCATGCATTAGAAGATACGGACATGCATTGGTAGCTACCGGCATACATTGGAAGCTACCGGTATGCATAAGTAGCTACCAGCATGTGTAGGTAGACTAGGTCGCTTCTACTGGCATGCCTACGTTGTTACCAGCATGCCTAGAGAGCTACCGACATGCATAGGTAACTACTGGCATGCATTAAAAGTTATCGGTATGCCTAGGTAGCTACCAGCATGCATAGGTAGACTAGTTTGCTACTGCATGCCTAGGTAGCTACCAACATGCATAGGTAGACTAGGTTACTACCGGCATGCCTAGGTAACCTAGGTCGCTACCAGCATACATAGGTAACCTAGGTCGCTACCGGCATACATAGGTAGCTACTGGCATGCATAGGTAACCTAGGTTACCTAGGCATAACATGCCTACGTTGCTACCGGCATGCATAGGTAACCTAGGTCGCTACCGGCATACATAGGTAGCTACCGGCATGCCTAGGTTACTACCGGCATACATTGGAGCTACCGGCATGCACAGGTAGACTAGGTTACTATCGGCATGCCTAGGTTGCTACCGGCATGCATAGGTAGCTACCGGCATGCATGCCTAGGTTGCTACCGGCATGCATAGGTAGCCTAGGTTGCTACTGGGATGTCTAGGTTGCTACCGGTATGTATAGGTAGCTATTGGCATGCATAGGAAGCTACGGCATGCAAAGGTTGCTACCGGCATGCCTAGGTAGCTACCGGCAAAGATTGAAAGCTATCGAGATGCCTGAAAACCCAAAAAATGGGCATTCATGAATGTGAAAACCTCTTGCATTATAGCATTGATCTAGTACATCCCAAAATCCAAAGACTCTACAACAAACGAAGAGCACACGATCTACACCCGGCAACAACTAAACTTACCTAAAAATCCAATTCTTCTTCATGTTCCTCTTCACCCACTTGCCATCCTTCTCATCTTCTCTCATGGTCCCCTTTTGGCCTAAGATTGCCTAACAGGGGGTATGTGAAAATATACCTAATATTGTTATTTTTATCCAGTCCAAAAGGTTTATCTTTGGCATTTTTATGTGTCTTGTTGGGGTAAAGGCGTTATGCCCACCCTTATAGTGTGTACAAGCCCATAAGTTATAGTACATAGTACACTTAGTACTTTTAATGTACTAAGTGCACTATGTGTACTGGTGCAATATACATGTGTGATAGGGGAGTCACACACTCATATCTTCATGAGTTGACTTATCCCCACAACTCTTTCTCTCTCTCTCCCTTGTTCTCTCTGTGTATATCTCCCACATGAATACTCTAACCTAACCCTAATTCTCCTGTTTCTCCCACACAACTGGTATCAGAGCCTTCAACTAGAGCACACAGTCGAGCTGGCAGTGAAGCGCAGCAACGTTTGAGATTTGAGCTTCTTGTAAGGAAAGAGAGTGCTGATGAGTAGCGCACAGTACTGCACATAGGGCAGGGCGCCAGGCAAGAAGGCGTGGGCACAATCAGCTGCTGCCCAGGCAAGAAGGCGTGGGCACAATCAGCTGCTGCTGCCCAGGCACAACCAGCGCTGCCCACCCAAGCGTGGGCGTGAAGCGAAGGCTACTAGGCGAGCGAAGAGGCGGAGACGACGAAGGCATCCAAGCGGACACGTAGGCAGTGGGCGTTGAGGTGTTTAATCGCGATTCGGCTGGCTACAAAGTGTATTAGCGCTGGGCTTAGACACGTAAGCCAAGGACACGAAGGCAAGGACGCTCACACTGGTGGGTCGAAAGTACAAGGAGGTGCTGCAGCCTGCTGCCCATGCGACTCGTTTATTGTGCCTGGTTTGTTGCAGCCCAGCAGTGGGAGAGGAGCCGAGAGAGTGAAGAAACAAGACCTGCTTTATGCTCTTTTGTTCTTACGCCCAGCCCAGCCCAGCCCAGCCCCTCCCCTCCCAGCCCAAGCTTGCTCTATGCAGCACCAAATTTGCAACAACAAAATTCAGCCTGCAAATTGAAGAAAAATCAGAAATTACAAGGTATTTTCCTCAATTTTTTTTCTGGATTTGCAATTGAGCAAGTACAATCAACAATTGAGCAGGTACAAGTGCCCAATTGCTCAATTTTTGAGCAAAATTGGCAAAATTGGGTGAAATTGGTCACAATCAGGATCAATTTGCAGGAAATTGAATGTCAAAATTTGGGGCTTTTGATGTAATTGTGCAATTAAGCACTCATACATGCTGTATGATGTGAAAAATCGCACATTTAGGCAAAATTGCAACAAATTGCAGTGCAAATCAAGGGGCTTTTGTGCCCGATTGGATTGATTTCATTCAGGCGATCGCATTTGATGCTGTGGATAATGTGTTGATGCCTTGCAAGCACTAAATGTGCCTGTAAATCAAGGGGCTTTCATTATTTGGATGTATATGTGGCCAGGGGGGGAAGCATCGTGAACACTCTGGATGCCTTCATGTGCGTCAATGTACCATGTATGATCAAAAATTGATCTTAAATCAAGGGGCTTTTCAAGTTTGTATGCTTGTTGAGCTTGGCAAAGCAGCACGCAAGACATTTATGCCTTGAATTCTCAAAAATCAGCTTGCAGTCAAGGGGCTTTTGCCCAATTTCTGTTCGGGATTGTTGTATGCAGTGTACGGGACTGTAAAAGTTTGATTTTCACTCATTTGGATAGCCAGGAGAGCATTTATTGCTACTGTACCTGCTGGTACAGATTTGGCACAGCTTTGTGCAAGTTTTGGCATGGCTGTACACTGTTTTGAGTGACCAAAAGGTTCAATTTCAGTTGTTGTACTTGCCGTACAGGTTTGGTACATCATTGGTGAGCACTTGGTACTGCTGTACAGTACTTTGGAAGGGCAACAGAGCACATTTAAGGTGCTGTCCAAAATCTACAGCAACCAAATTTTGGTGATTTCATCACATAAAGTGGGAGAAAAGTTGCATTTGTGCTTCCGCAGTGGGAGATAAAGCTTGGGAGAACAACAGTAAGCACTTTGTGTGCTTTTGGTGCAGTGTTTGCACATTTTGCAAGGAGTCAGGCATTGACAGGTTGCATTTTGCTATGGCAACCCTCACAGGTGAGAGCTCTTCATTGCTTCATATCAAGAAGCTTGAAGGCTCGCATAATTATGATATTTGGCAAACCCAGTGCTACAATGTGTTGCTCCAGAAAAAGCAGCACAAGCCTATCAAAGAAAGGGGTGTAATGCCCGCTTCTCTCACTGCTGAAGAGTGGGAAGATATGGATGAGCTGGCAAGATCTACTATCATGTTATCTGTGTCAGACTCTTTACTTTTCAGCATTCGTGAAGAGAAGACAGCTTAGGGAATGTGGCAGAGATTGCAAGACTTGTATGCCCAACAAAGTGCCTCAAACAAAGTGTATTGGTTGAAGAAACTCATAGGTCTTCAGATGAAGGAAGGGGCGTCTATGATGACAGCCCATCTAAATGAGTTTAATGGTATTGTCAGCCAGGTCATTAATCAAAAGTTGGCAATGGACGATGAGTTCAAAGCCACTTTTCTGTTATGCACTTTGCCAGAGAGTTGGGACACATTCAGGACAGCCACTAGCAATTCGCATGCTATGCTGTCATATGCAGATGTTGAGGGTGCTCTTCTTCAAGAAGAGATGAACATGAAAAACAACTCTGTTGGAAAGTCCAATGCAATGAATGCACATGGGAGATCCCAACAAAGGGAAAAAAGCCAAGAAAGGAGAAGGAGCAAGTCTCGCTCCAAAAAGGATTTGGAATGCCATTATTGTGGCAAGAAGGGACACATTAAAAAGCAATGCTACAAATGGAAAAATGATCAAAAGGAAAAGGGAAAAGGCAAAGACAAAGAGAAAGATGAAGCCAAAGATGTAAAGCCAAAGGGCAAAAGTGGAGTCAAGATTGAAGGGGACCTAAGTGAAAATGTTGTAACAGCTCGCGGACATTCCAAGAAGGACGTCTCGTGTGGCAAGATCGGTCGAGGTTTTGACCAGCCTCGGTTTGATTAAAATGGTGAGCTTACGGTGGATGAAGGACCAAGGAAGCGGCCTATGAGTGAAGTGCTGGGTGACCTGCGAAGGAGCCTAGAGTGTGCTAACCATACGGTGCTCGAGCTCTGAGTCACCCAGGATACCCACACGTGCGTCGAGGAGGAAAATGAGTTGGAGTTGTTTTCTGAACACGGGCATGGATCTGGTTGATTGGCCTTGCTGGTCTTTAAATGGATGAGTTCATGGCTCTTTTACATGGATCTTGTTGGTTGATCTAGCTGATCTTCAAACGGAGAGTCCATATGGTTTTTATGTGATTATACTCCTAGGTACTATGGGCTAGGAACTATTGAAAAGGCCCCTGAGTGAGCAGGTGGTGAGCGTTATGGTTGCCAATGATACCATAGATACGCTGAAGAAGGAATGAATGGAATATGGATTTTATGGAAAAATCTTGATTATATTCTTAGGTACTATGGGCTAGGAACTATTGAAAAGGCCCCTGAGTGAGCAGGTAGTGAGTGGCATGCATAGGTAGCCTAGGTTGCTATCGACAGGCCTAGGTTGCTATCGGCAGGCCTAGGTAGCCTAGGTTGCTACCGGCATGCCTGGGTAGCCACATTGGAAGCTACCGGCATGCAAAGGTAGCTACTGACATGCATAGGTAGCTACCAGCATGCACAGGTAGCTACTGACATGCATAGATAGCTACCAGCATGCATAGGTAGACTAGGTTGCTACCGGCATACCTAGCGGCATGCATAGGTAGCCTAGGCTGCTACCGGCATGCCATGCATAGGTTGCTATATCAGTATGCATTGTAAGCTATCGGCATGCGTAGGTAGACTAGGTTGCTGCCCAGGGAGGTACTGACATGTTCCGGAAGCTACCGGCATGCATAGGTAGCTATCGACATGCATTGGAAACTACTGGCATGCATAGGTAGCTACCATTATGCATAGAGCATGGACCATTGAAAAAATAACAAAACCTAAACTTACAAACCCTATAACATGTAAAAGCATAAGATAAGAAACATACAAGAAAGAGATCTCTTACCTTGTTAGGCTTGTATGTGTTTAAATCCTACAAAATCAAACCACAATAAGAAAAAAAAGTATTAATAACAAACCCTAATCTTAAAAACCCTAGAACATGCAAAAGCATGAAAGAAGAAACATACAACAAAGAGATCTCTTGTGAGGCTTGTATGTATCCTAAACCTACAAAATTAAACTAAGTCACGAAAAAAAAAGTATTAAGAAAAATCAAGATCTCTTACCATATCAAGCTTTAATGGAGAGCTCTTAATTAGGGAAAAAGAAGAAGGGACAACACTTGTAATAGTTAAGCATGCATAAGAAGGGAAAAAGAAGAAAAGAAAAACTTAAAAGAGAGGAAAGAGAAAGGAAATACACACAGGAAAGCTTTCATGGAAAGCTTGTTTGCATAGGAGAAAAATGAAAAGAAGACACCTTGCTTGAGTTTAAGGAGGATAAGGTAGGAAAGATAGAAGTGATAGGCATAAACCTATATAAAAAAATGCAGAGTACAAGTTTATTATTCAAAAGATAAAACTACATGGCGAGACAAAAGAAGCGACAAAAAGCGAGATATTTTTACAACATAGTAGCATTTTTCCATTGCTATGTACACACTGCTAGACAACGAAATTTTGCTAAAAACAGCGCTGTTGAGCAGCGAAAAAATGATCTGCAGTAGTTATAACTCACTACTCAGCACAGCATAATAATCCACGATATTTTCCTTCTAAAAATGCTGCAAAAATGTTGCTAAAAAACACTGTTGTGCTCCCGATGTGTTGTAGTGGTTCTATAGAGATATTATTGCAATAGAATGGAAAGTTGAAAGAGAATCCTAAGAAGTACATGGAATCTTACCTTCAATTGCTATAAGAGAGAAGTAAAATAAGGTCCAAAAGGGAGAAAATAACAAGAGCCAATAAACATTAGTATAACCATTAATAAAAACATTGATATATGAATATATTGATGCTTATATCCATTTTTTATTGATGCTCCATAAATCAATCATGCAACTAAGAAAAGTTTAAAGCGTACTTGGAATGTTACATTTGCTTGCTATAAGAGAGGAGTAAAATAAGATCCAAAAGGTAGAAAATGACAAGAATGAATAAACATTGGTATAAGCATTGATAAAAACATTGGTATATGAATATATCAGTGCTTATACCCATTTTTTTATTTATGCTCCGTAAATCAATCACGCAACTAATAAATGTTGATATTCTCACAAGATATTATAGTAACACAAGTGTTAATGTCGAAAGACTAGAGTGCTATTATTAATTGTTCTCAATAGAGTTATTGTATTCACAACCCATAGAACATGTGTGTGTAAACATCATTAAAAAACGAGCATGTATTTGAATATCAAGTCCATTATTTATCTTAATCTAGTATTCAAAATTACATATTATCTTTACCACCACATCAAAACACACATTTTATAAATATATTTATTTCACTTTGTTTTAAAAACTTCATTATTGAAACAACACATCTCTAATATTTAAAACTACATATAGTTTCTTCATTAACACATTAAAAATTCTCCAAATAGTAAGTTTATCTATGCAACTTTGTGTAGGATTATTCAATTAATATAGCCTCATTTTTAAACTCGCATGGTAAGCTTGCGTTTCCTTGGTGAACTTCCTTCCTCCTTATCTCGAGGCATTGAGAAAGCACACCATTTTTTTAAAAAAACAAGATGGTTTGTATGGCGAGTCACCCTAACAAATAGCCAATGATATGACTCTCCCTACTACAATTGCAACTCACTCGCTCCAGTAGGTAAAGGAATCTGATTTTGAGTTCTTATCTGCATATCAAGTAGACTATTATGAGTAAAGAGAAGTATTCTCTCCTACATGCATGATGATTATTTGTCGAGTAATGAGTGAGAGAGATGAGGTATACTTACGAATTATTTGATAGATAAGAAAGATTCTCAAAGGTGTGTTCAATGCATGTGGACATGAGGGTCTCACCACAACCACACATGATGCATTACTAGTGGTTTGTAATGCATTCCTCCACCTTGGCTATGACAAAATGACCGTCAACAACAGTGCACATGTTGGCTCCAAAAAGTTGAATCACTCCACAAAGTTATGTCACTCTAGATGTGGGACTTGAATGGACATATCTTTTGAAGTCTAGTCCCTACTAGATGATTGTCTAACAAGTGTGCAGGATGTCTTCCCAACAATTGTGCATGATATTCTGTCTACCTTAGGAAGTGGTGGTGTCCACACACGTGTAATGGAAGAAAGATTCACAAACAAAAAAGTCAAAATGATGGCCTACAAAGTCAAGTTGCAAAATTCCAATGGTCATGCATTGGTGCTTATGAAGTAAATATCATCATCATGAGTAGAGAGAGTAGAGGGTACCTGTCATATATTTGGTTGGCACTCATGAGTAAGGAAGGTAGAGGGTACCTGTCATATATTTCATAGTTAAAGGAAAGATTCGACAATTGCTAGGAGTCAAGATGCGTGATTCACAATGGTCGTGCATTGACGAGTCAAGGTTGTCAAGACCCGTGCCAATTTTGAAGACTTCGTCAAACGCAGAGCACCACTTGAAAAGGTCCTCCGGCCCCCGGGTCTCATCGCTCGCTCGCTGGCTGCGCTTATACGCCCTGCAATTTAGTCTCTCTCTTTTTGCGCTTAAGCATACGTCGTGCGTTTTAATCACGAGCTCCTTCTGCAGATGATCATCAGCACGACCTGCATGCGCTGGTGATGATCATCTGAGAGGGAGCTTCTGAATTGAAGCAGACGTCCGTCATTATGATGTCGATCTCCAGAGTCCAAATGATCAACTGCGGCCTGCCAAGTTGGTGGACTTGTCGACTTGCAGCGATCTTTCACGCTCGATAATTGAATTGAATAATGCTCTTTTATTCTCCTTATAATTGGTTGGCTATGATTCTAATGCGTACTTCATCTATTGCTGCAGGCAAGGCGACTCAAGGCAGTTCCATGCAGGTCTAACTTGCAGCCATTGATAGCCTACCACTTATATAGAAATAGTGCTTCGGTCCACTGAAAACCAGTATGATTAATTATCTGCAGAAGAGAAACAGACCTCTTAGATTAGACGCTGGTGCGCCTACTTGATGTCAAGAAATCTGTTTACAAGGTCGACCAATGCTAATTAGGCTTTTCTCTTGCCACACAAAGAGAAAACGAAGAGGCGATGGGCCGATTGTTTTACCCAAAACAGAAAACAAATCTCTCTCTCACACACACACACGATGTTGCAAGTTACGAATTTTGAGAGATCTGAAGCCTCAGTTTAACGTTTGATCTGTTTTGTTGCAGATCTTCTTGGCCAAAATAAAAAGCAAGCCCCTCCGCTTGTTTGTAGTGGGGGGCTTGGCTGGTTATAGAATCATCGATCTTGCTATTGTGAAGAGAAGAGAAATCAAGTATCAATTGTGTTAATTTTCGGGACAAAACATAACTAAATTTTTATAATGGATCCTATCAATACAGTGGTTAGACGGTTAGCTAACCCATGGGATTGGATGGAGTTAGGCTAGACTCATGGATTCCTATAATAAAATTCAATTCTGTTTAAGTTATGATAGTTGAAGTAAGTCACAGGATAATCCTTGTTCTATGGAAAAGAATCAACGGCTGTGCCTTTTTTTATGGGAAAAAAAATATTGGTCTCTATGAACCAAGTGCAAGTTCCTCCTTTGATTTGGCCATGTGACCCGCGGGTTCAGTCGAAATACAAAGGATAGTTAAGGCCCTTTACTACGTTAGAAGATTTTTTCTCGAGGAATCGTCTATGCTTTCTAGGCAAGGGAAGTTTTTTTCGGGTTTGATTTTGGACGAACGGAGGGATTAGTCTTTTGTCCGGACATTAGTGGGGACGAGGCCCCGAGTGTGAAGCTGTGCCCTGCACGTGAGGTTACTACTTCCATTGCTAGCACTCCAGAGTTCGATGCGCAAAGAGGGCAGGGATCTCACAATGCATAGGAAGCTACTGGCATGCCTATAGATTGAAAGCTACTGGTATACATTGCAAGCTACCGGCATGTCTACGTGTTGCTACTAGCATGCCTACATTGGAAGCTACCGGCATGCCTAGGTAGCTACTAGCATCCATAGGTAGACTAGGTTACTACCAGTATACCTAGGTTTCTACCGACATGCATAGGTAGTTACCGGTATGCCTAGCAAGCAACCGGAATGCCTAGGTAGCTACCGGCATGCCTAGGTAGCCTAGGTTACTACCGACATATATCGGTAGGAGCCAAATGCATGCCTAGGTGGCTACCGGAATGCATCGGTAGCCTAGGTAGCTACTTGCATGCATAGGTAGCTACTTGCATGCATTGGAAGCTACCGACATGCCTAGATTGCTACCGGTATGCGTAGGTTACTACCAGCATGCATAGGTAGCTACCGGTATGCGTAGGTTACTACCAGCATGCATAGGTAGCTACCGGCATGCCTAGGTTACTAGCGGCATGCCTAGGTAGCCTAGGTTGCTACCAGCATAAATAGGTAGCTACCAGCATACATAGGTAGCTACCGACATGCATTGGAAGCTACTGACATGCATAGTTAGACTAGGCATACATTGGAAGCTACCGACATGCATTGGAAGCTACTGACATGCATAGTTAGCTACCGGCATACATTGGAAGCTACCGGCATGCATAGGTAGACTAGGTTACTACCGGCATACCTAGATAGATACCGACATGCATAGGTAGCTACCGGCATGCATAGGTAGCAACCGACATTCATAAGTAGACTAGGTTGCTACCGACATGCCTAGGTAGCTACCGACATATGCATAGGTATAGGTTGCTTTGGCATACGTAGGTAGACTAGGTTGATACCAGCATGGCTAGGTTACTTCGGGCATACCTAAGAATCTACAAGCATGCATAGGTAGCCTAGGTTGCTATCAGCATGTCTATTTTGCTACCAATATGCATAGGTAGCTACTGGCATTCATGTGCATTCAATCTCTTATTCATGTTTTGTAGGATTCTCGTAATTAATCACTAATAACAAGTTTATGCAGGTCTTTGGTGGATGGTCGATCTGAACCACCCTATCTTATCCTAATTAGAATTGTATTATAAAAACACAATTTGTTGTGTGCATTGTGAGAAAGAAGAAATGAGAGAAGAGACAATGTACTCAAGAACTCATCAATGAACCACTAGCCAACTTCATTAGAAATGAATTACAATGCCTCATATATATAGGAAAGTTCCTCCACCCTTTCCTCCACCCAAAAATGTGTGTAAATAGGAAAAAATGAAAATGAATGCTATAAATCCCAAAAATGCCTAGAGGCTAAAGAGTGTGCCACTAGCGTGACACCATCTGGAGATAACACCTATCCAACACCAGGTCCAGATGGGAGGACCAACACCAATGCGCTGAAGAAGATAATCCAAGGTAGGTCGAGGAAGAGGCTTAGTAAACAAATCAGCAACATTATCTTTGGTAGGACAATACTCAAGCTGAATACGACCTTCAGAAATCCAATCACGAACAAAATGAAAACGAACATCAATGTGTTTGGATCATCCTCGAATAACTGGATTTTTGGCTAAAGCAATAGTACTCTGTGAATCTGAGTAGATGAGTGTAGGAGTAGATGAACATCCAAGGTGATTCAGAATTTGTTGAAGCCAAAGTGCTTCAGAAGTGGCATCAAGATATGACTTGTACTCTGCTTCGGTCGATGAAGAGGAAATTTATTTTATGATAAAAGAGGAATTCCCGTGACATTTGGAATTCACTCAATTAAATGCAAAAAGAGGAAACTCCCATGATATTTGAGATCCAAGAAATTAAATAGTAAAAGAGGAATTTTTAGCATAATTCAAATTATGAGTATTTATCAAAAGTGAAATTTTGAGCATTATTAATTTTATTGAAAAATATGGGTAGAATTGATTTTTGTAAATCCCATGAATCTTTTACTCAAAAGAAGAATATTGAATATATTTCACTTGAGAAATTTGAGAAAGAATATGAAACTATCCCATCGAGAAAAAGTACCTTTAACTAGACCAAGCAATTGGCAGAAATTTAGAAAAATCCCATCGGTATCGAAAATAGAAAATGTGAATGCGATGTGAATGCGATGTGATAAGATGTGGTGTGATGTAAATGAATATGGATGGGATGTGAGGTAATATAAATGGATGTGGATGTGAATGATGAGATGAGAATGAGATGTGAGGATATGTGAAAGGATGTGATGTGATGTAAATGGATGTGGATGTGAATGATGAGATGAGAATGAGATGTGAGGATCAGACAAGTGGAGTGATAGGCTACCACTTGCATGGATAGCCTATTGCCCACCAAAAGATATTGATGTGTGAAGACTGAGTAGACTGGGAAGCCTTACTTAGGCTCTTTGGCAATGTTTGCCATACATATATATTCCAAAATCCACTGGCTATATTGCCAGGTAAATGCAGTGATGACTACCTATAACCAGCCCACCAAAGGCACTATGGCTATGAGTCAAGCTCCAACCTTAATCTAAACAAGCAATTCTATCTTTAAGGCTATCGGCCAGAGGCATAGTGATAGCGATAATTGTTTATAGACTTTCCTTATCCTTATATAGCTCAACCAAAAGCTTAACCCAATCATTAAAGGACAGGAGTTGTAGAAGAGAGCCATGTTGGCACGGCTCTTGTTGAACCGAGGACACGGTAATATCTTGTGCTTCTTTGGTCTTGATGTATGCCAAAACATGCTGGCAAGCCTTTGACGTTGAATGGTCAGGAGGAATCTCTGCCCCTCTTAAAAGGGGTAAAATCTATGAGACATAAATAGAGTATTAGTCAAAAGAAAGGTACTATTAAAGCTAGTATTATGGAGTGATAAGAAATGATATGGAATGATGAGAGATGATGAGGAATGATGTGAAAGGATGTGTAATGATGAAAATTTTATTTAGAAATTGTATTTACATGTGAAACTTGTTTTTTAAAGATTGTTTTACGTCAAGAATGCTGGGGGAAGCATTTTGACTATCTTGTGGAATGAGGTCGTGGTGGGGACCTAAGTGAAAATGTTGTAACAGCTCGCGAAGAGTCCAAGAAGGACATCTCGTATGGCAAGATCGGTCGAGGTTTTGACTAGCCTCGGTTTGATTAAAATGGTGAGCTTACGGTGGATGAAGGACCAAGGAAGCGGCCTATGAGTGAAGTGCTGGGTGCATATCTAGGTGTGCTATCGGCATGCATAGGTAGCCTAGGTTGCTACTGGCATGCCAGTAGCATGCATAGGTTGCTATCAGTATGCATTGTAAGCTATCGGCATGCGTAGGTAGACTAGGTTGCTACTAGCATGCCCAGGGAGGTACTGACATGTTCAGGAAGCTACCGGCATGCATAGGTACCTACCGGCATGCATAGGTAGCTACCATTATGCATGGAGCATGGACCATTGAAAAAATAACAAAACCTAAACTTACAAACCCTATAACATGTAAAAGCATAAGATAAGAAACATACAAGAAAGATATCTCTTACCTTGTTAGGCTTGTATGTGTTGAAATCCTACAAAATCAAACCACAATAAGAAAAAAAAGTATTAATAACAAACCCTAATCTTAAAAACCAAACCCTAATCTTAAAAACCCTAAAACATGCAAAAGCATGAAAGAAGAAACATACAACAAAGAGATCTCTTGTGAGGCTTGTATGTATCCTAAACCTACAAAATTAAACTAAGTCATGAAAAAAAAGTATTAAGAAAAATCAAGATCTCTTACCATATCAAGCTTTAATGGAGAGCTCTTAATTAGGGAAAAAGAAGAAGGGACAACACTTGTAATGGTTAAGCGTGCATAAGAAGGGAAAAAGAAGAAAAGAAAAACTTAAAAGAGAGGAAAGAGAAAGGAAATACTCACAGGAAAGCTTTCATGGAAAGCTCGCATAGGAGAAAAATGAAAAGAATAGACACACCTTGCTTGAGTTTAAGGAGGATAGAAGTGATAGACACACCTTGCTTGAGTTTAAGGAGGATAAGGTAGGAAAGATAGAAGTGATAGAGATAAGGCATAAACATGTTAAAAAAATGCAGAGTACAAGTTTATTATTCAAAAGATAAAACTACATGGCGAGACAAAAGAAGCGACAAAAAGCGAGATATTTTTACAGCATAGTAGCATTTTTCCATTGCTATGTACACACTACTAGACAACGAAATTTCGTTACAAACAGCACTGTTGAGCAGCGAAAAAATGATCTGCAGTAGTTATAACTCACTACTCAGCACACCATAATAATCCACGATATTTTCCTTCTAAAAATGCTGCAAAAATGTTGCTAAAAAACACTGCTGTGCTCCCGATGTGTTGTAGTGGTTCTATAGAGATATTATTGCAATAGAATGGAAAGTTGAAAGAGAATCCTAAGAAGTACATGGAATCTTACCTTCAATTGCTATAAGAGAGAAGTAAAATAAGGTCCAAAAGGGAGAAAATAACAAGAGCCAATATACATTAGTATAACCATTAATAAAAACATTGATATATGAATATATCGATGCTTATATCCATTTTTTATTCACTACTACATATTAGCCTAATATCGGGGCTTGTACCGGCGCTATTTAACGGGGTCTAAAAAAGCCTCGTCATCGGTATAAGCGCCGGTATAAGCACCGGTACCGCAGCGTCGGTATACCTGTCGGGTGTTAATACCGGCGCATATAACGGCGCCTATATCGACGCTAACTGGGGGTAATACCGACGCTTAAACCGGGGTAAATACCGACTGATATACCGACGGATAAACCGGCTTCTATACCGGATGATATACCGAGGCGTAAACCGGCGCCTATACCAATGTACATACCGACGCTGATACCGGGGCATATACCGACGCTGTAGCAGAAATTTTTTTTTGGGCAGAATAGTGCTGCCTGGCTGTTGCCTAGCTGCCTGCAATGAGCAGGATCAACAACAGTAACAGACAGCACCATTCTGTCTACAATAGAGCACAAAAACAACCGTGCTCGTTTGCATATTTTCCTGATCGACAAACAAGAAATTAAATTAAACATTAATACTCAAGAATGTTTTGATCATATTTCATTAGTTTGAAGGTCATCTTACATCATGGTAATGCCTCCCAATTGACGGTCTCTCCTTCTTCTTCAAGCATCTCAAACAAGGCCACAAGGCCATGTTTGTGAGCGTACTTCTCCTCTCGCCTGCTTGGTGGGCGATTCATGGCCAACTCCTGCACACACGATTAACAATTATAACTTTTAAAAAATCAACATTTAGCCCACATACATACATTTAAATATGGAAAATTGCTACAAACACTTACGAATTCATGGCGCATGGTTTCGTAACCACCACTCCCGAGATGAGAAGCCCCTATTGTTTGGAGTCTTGCCCTTGCCGCCTCTCTTTGTTGTTGAAACCTGTCTGGTGTCTCGGTGAGCTCCTGAGCAATGGCTGCCCACTCCCTGTCATCTAGCCAAACAGGTTTCTCCTTCCCCTCTCTGAATGCGTCCCTCGCCTCTGACCTACGATGCCCCATCAAAATGCGAGCTGTATACTGTATCCACTCATTAGAGACGACATTCATAGGGTCAGATGGCTGGAACTCTTGCTTTATCTTTGTGTTTATATAATTTTTCTTCCCCTTGTCTTGCTGATCCCATTTAGTCATGACAGAGTCATGAAACTGTATAGTGCACAATTGTCGAATGCGTGTCTTCATTGCCTTCCCTGCACTATCCATAATTGGTGCCCCATCCCTGATTGTGTAAATCTTGCTGTTATCATGGTCATGTGCACGCCAGGGAGTGGAAGGTGACCCTATGGGTGTGCTATCAACAGATGAGAGCGAAGGACGACGCTCACGTGGTGGTGGTGTCACAGCATCTGTGGCACTACCACCACAACAACCTCCCCCTGAAGACCTACTACGTGAGCGCCGTCTATGTGAAGAGGTGGTAGATCGAGCTGTAACAGGAGTGGAAGGCTGTGTGGTACGAGGTGTGGGAGCTGCTGTCGTACCCACGGGTGTGGGAACTGGCGTCGGGAATCCAGATGGTGAGGCAGATGTCCCTGCTCCAGAACCCCAATAACTCTGAGCCATGGCTCTCTGCTCTGGAGTCATGGACGAAAGAAAACCATATAACTGCTGGGGACTCATGCCCTGCGGTGTAGGATTAAATGAGAAATCTGGACTGTAGTCGTAGGGCGGTGAGTCACCCATGGCCTGTTGGACAAAAAACCATATGACAAACTTGTACGGAATGAAAATTACACGGTAAACAATGAATGAAAGAACCATAAGATAAACATTAACAATGATAAACAACATTGGTAAAACTATATCAACTTGCTCCTACAGTAGTGATTATGATGGTAAACATTAACAATGGTAAACAATGAATGGACCTTCAATGTCATAAAACCATTACAAATATGTCATAACTATTTGCATAATCATTAAGATACATCATTTTATAAATCATTATCTATTCTATCATCCTCATTAAGATCAGTAGCCCCAAAGAGATCTATGTCTATGCACATTTCAGCATCCTCATCATTAAAAGTCCCTTGATGAAGGATGTCTTCATCATCTATGTCTTCTTCCTCAACTTGTTTTTCAGCTTCCTTGGTTTGCACCTCTTCATTTGGATCTTGCTCTAGTTCCTTCTCTTCATTTGCTTGCTCCTCTTCATTGTTGATATCGTCTTGTTCTTGCTGCTCTCCATTACCCTGTGCATCCACATCACCTTGCTGTAGCTCAAATTCTTCAAAAATTTGCTTACTGCGGGGGGCGACTTGAACCACAAATAGCCAGCGTGGATCTTTTGGATCCGCTTTAAAGACAACCTGCTCACAATGCTCTGGGCGCACAAAAGTATCTTGCTGATCGGTCCATACCTTTGTGGAGTCCACTTGGATGAGGCCACTCTTGTCTCTACGTACAGTTGCATGTGGCCCATTCATGATTACCTTGAACCACTTCACATCAAAGATAAACAACTCAAAACTTCTGAAGCCAACCTTCAATATATCTTGAATGGTTCCAAAGTAATCAAGCATTCCAGTAATTGTGTTATCATCACTTGCACTTGCACGACTTTCTTGAACAAACTGTGCTGTGACACCACAATCAAAGGTTGCTCTTCTTTGGTCTATTCGTTCTACTCGAAAATGACGTCCATGTGACCAAAACGCCCCATATTTGTGATACTACAAATAGCACAAAAAGTTTGTTGATGGAGAATCAAACACAGAGACATGTAGAGAAAAAAATGAGAGACATGTAGAACTTATACACTTACATGCCAATCGCATCCTTTTGTAAGCTCCTCCTCCTCCTCTGTTATAGGTAAACCAGCACGTTTGGCTTCTAAAATTGTAGCTTCTAGCCATCTACCTGTGGGAAAGTCCGGAAGAGCTTGCATACCTTCTGGATATGGGAGATTTCTTGTAGTGCGATTCCTTCTGAAACTTAAACGATCTTGTACTCGCTGTCGCTTGAGAGCTTCATATGTCTCAATCCACTTCTCCATTACATGAGAGTTCAAGATGCAAAATTTGTTGATTTTTTCTCTCAAAGTGTTATCCATCTTTCTCTTAATGCCTTGGCCTTGAGGTTCCTCACCAATGACTCGCCTGTTGGACTCTTGAGACCATAGTCGAGGTATCTCTGGATCTGAGGAACTTAAATATTCAGTGATGTAAACAAGGGACTCTTGTATCAGCCACCCTTCTGACATACTACCCTCTGGGCGAGCCATTTGGCGAACAAATGCCTTTAATGTCTTCATAAACCTCTCCAAAAAGAACATCCATCTTGAATGGACTGTTCCAGCAACTGCAACCTCATCTACAACATGAACTAGCAGATGCATCTGGATTGTTAATAAACTTGTAGGGAAAAACTTCTCTACCATGCAGACTGCCTCTATGGAGTTTAAACGCGCTGTCTCCAAAGTGTCTCTCTTTATCTCTTTTGAAGAAATCCAGCGCACCAATGTGCCAATCTTATAGATTGTAGCTCTAATGTCTTCAGTGAGGCAATCTTTTATTGCTATGGGTAGCACAAATTGTAGAAACTTGTGCCAATCATGACTCTTGAGACCACTAAGATCATCATCCTTTGTAAATGCACTTTTCAAGCAATGCATACAACCTGTAGGAGTCCGAAACTCTGAAATTGTCCTCTTGACTTGTTGTTCCTCCATCTTGCTAAAAACCCATGGGGCTCTTGGAAGTAGCACCTTTCCATTGGGTCTAGTGCGAGCCCACAACTCTTGCATACAACCAATCTCTTCCAAGTCATCCCTTTGGCCTTTAGTATCCTTTTTTCCTGTCATGGTCTTCCACAGAATGTCAGCTACATTCTTGAAAATATGCATCGGATCAAGCAAATGGTTTATAAGGAGATCACCCCAATAGGGGAGTTGGTGAAAGATAGAGAGCCTCTTCATCCCAGGACATGCCAAGTTGCCACATTCCTCCCATTTGATCTTCCAATCGCTTGCCTTCAATGTACTTGGAGGAGGTCTTCCTAGATTACCATCCCGCAATTCATGATTTTCTGGCAGATACCTAACATGTCCTTGGTAGACATTCTTTCGTAATGCTTTTGAGTATCTTGAATCAAGTCGAGGACCACATACAGGACATGCATTGTAACCCGATATAGACAAACCTGAGCATTCTCCATAGCCACGCCAATCATGCATTGTCCACATGAGAATACCTTGCACAGTTGTAAGTCTTTGGCCACTCTGCTGCTTTGACATGTCCTTCACTTCAATTCCGTTCCACAAGGTGCGTAACTCATCAATAAGTGGTGCCAAATATACATCCATGTTCTTCACCTTGTACTTTCCTGGAACTATTAAAGAGAGCAACAGATGACCTTTCTTTATTGCTAGCCATATGCATAAGTCATATGCATAAGCCTTATGCATACGCTCTATGCATAAGTCTTATGCATACGCTCTATGCAAGACTTATGCATAAGCTCTATGCATAAGCTCTATGCTATATGCCTTATGCACTATTATGCTAACCCTTAATCCCTTTCACATAAGCCTTATGCACACGCTCTATGCAATTACGCTCTATGCATAAGCCTTATGCACACGCTCTATGCATAAGCCTTATGCATAAGCTCTATGCATAAGCCATATGCATAAGTCTACCTGCGTACGTTCTATGCATAAGCCATATGCATAAGTCATATGCATAAGTCTTATGCATACGCTCTATGCATAAGTCTTATGCATACGCTCTATGCAAGACTTATGCATAAGCTCTATGCATAAGCTCTATGCTATATGCCTTATGCACTATTATGCTAACCCTTAATCCCTTTCACATAAGCCTTATGCACATGCTTTATGCAATTACGCTCTATGCATAAGCCTTATGCACACGCTCTATGCATAAGCCTTATGCATAAGCTCTATGCATAAGCCATATGCATAAGTCTTATGCGTACGCTCTATGCATAAGCCATATGCATAAACTCTATGCATAAGCCATATGCATAAGTCTTATGCATACGCTCTATGCATAAGTCTCTTGCATACGCTCTATGCAAGACTTATGCATAAGCTCTATGCTATATGCCTTATGCACTATGCTAACCCTTAATCCCATCACCCAATGGTGTAATAAACATGATCTTGTTTTACGTACATGGATAATAGAGATTGCAAGCTTATTATAGGTTTTATGCATAGATATTAAATTAATCCTATGTGTTGTAAGCTTACAAGAACCCAAAACTAACCCTAAACCATAAAACAAGGATGCAAAAATTCATATAAAATAGCATAAACAAGAAAAATCAAAAGAGGATCTACCTCTTTTTTGCAAAGCTGAAGGAGAGCTCGAGGATTGGTGAAAGATTGGTGAGGTGAAAGAGCTGCAAAACAAAATATTAAACAAACTAATTAGTAAATTAAACACAAGAAAAAGAACTAATACAAAACCCTAAAATCTCTATGCATGCATTAGGAGATCTATGCATACATAGAGAGCTCTAGATCTCAACATGCATAGAGAACCAAAAAAACACAAAACCCTAAAACTCTTAATTTTTCAATTAAAAACTAAAAGCAATTGCAATAACATGTTAGGAGAAGGAGAAGAGGAGAAAAGAAGAATGAAGGAGAAAAGAGGAGAGAGGAAAAAAGAGGAGAGAGAGGGAGAGAAAGCACCTCTTTCGCTTGATTACTTGCGCATCTTCTGCGAAAAACCAGAAAATAGGCTCTCGGCTGTGAAAAACTTACGAGCGTCGGTATATGCGACGGAATATGTGTCGGAATATTCGTCGGTATATGCTACGGAATAAGCGTCGGTATAGGCGTCGGTATCAGCGTCGGTATAGGCGTCGGTATACGCGACGGGAAATGAAAATTTAAAAAAACCCCGCCATACTTGTCTCCTCCAACATGACGACGGACATACCGACGTTCGACATTTGCGTCGGTATTTTGGCGTCGGTACGTCCTCAACCTCTTGTAGTGATTGATGCTCCATAAATCAATCATGCAACTAAGAAAAGTTTAAAGCGTACTTGGAATGTTACATTTGCTTGTAAGAGAGGAGTAAAATAAGATCCAAAAGGTAGAAAATGACAAGAATAAACATTGGTATAAGCATTGATAAAAACATTGGTATATGAATATATCAGTGCTTATACCCATTTTTTTATTTATGCTCCGTAAATCAATCACGCAACTAATAAATGTTGATATTCTCACAAGATATTATAGTAACACAAGTGTTAATGTCGAAAGACTAGAGTGCTATTATTAATTGTTCTCAATAGAGTTATTGTATTCACAACCCATAGAACATGTGTGTGTAAACATCATTAAAAAACGAGCATGTATTTGAATATCAAGTCCATTATTTATCTTAATCTAGTATTCAAAATTACATATTATCTTTACCACCACATCAAAACACACATTTTATAAATATATTTATTTCACTTTGTTTTAAAAACTTCATTATTGAAACAACACATCTCTAATATTTAAAACTACATATAGTTTCTTCATTAACACATTAAAAATTCTCCAAATAGTAAGTTTATCTATGCAACTTTGTGTAGGATTATTCAATTAATATAGCCTCATTTTTAAACTCGCATGGTAAGCTTGCGTTTCCTTGGTGAACTTCCTTCCTCCTTATCTCGAGGCATTGAGAAAGCACACCATTTTTTTTAAAAACAAGATGGTTTGTATGGCGAGTCACCCTAACAAATAGCCAATGATATGACTCTCCCTACTACAATTGCAACTCACTCGCTCCAGTAGGTAAAGGAATCTGATTTTGAGTTCTTATCTGCATATCAAGTAGACTATTATGAGTAAAGAGAAGTATTCTCTCCTACATGCATGATGATTATTTGTCGAGTAATGAGTGAGAGAGATGAGGTATACTTACGAATTATTTGATAGATAAGAAAGATTCTCAAAGGTGTGTTCAATGCATGTGGACATGAGGGTCTCACCACAACCACACATGATGCATTACTAGTGGTTTGTAATGCATTCCTCCACCTTGGCTATGACAAAATGACCGTCAACAACAGTGCACATGTTGGCTCCAAAAAGTTGAATCACTCCACAAAGTTATGTCACTCTAGATGTGGGACTTGAATGGACATATCTTTTGAAGTCTAGTCCCTACTAGATGATTGTCTAACAAGTGTGCAGGATGTCTTCCCAACAATTGTGCATGATATTCTGTCTACCTTAGGAAGTGGTGGTGTCCACACACGTGTAATGGAAGAAAGATTCACAAACAAAAAAGTTAAAATGATGGCCTACAAAGTCAAGTTGCAAAATTCCAATGGTCATGCATTGGTGCTTATGAAGTAAATATCATCATCATGAGTACAGAGAGTAGAGGGTGCTTGTCATATATTTGGTTGGCACGCATGAGTAAGGAGGGTAGAGGGTACCTGTCATATATTTGGTTGGCACTCATGAGTAAGGAGGGTAGAGGGTACCTGTCATATATTTCATAGTTAAAGGAAAGATTCGACAATTGCTAGGAGTCAAGATGCGTGATTCACAATGGTCGTGCATTGACGAGTCAAGGTTGTCAAGACCCGTGCCAATTTTGAAGACTTCGTCAAACGCAGAGCACCACTTGAAAAGGTCCTCCGGCCCCCGGGTCTCATCGCTCGCTCGCTGGCTGCGCTTATACGCCCTGCAATTTAGTCTCTCTCTTTTTGCGCTTAAGCATACGTCGTGCGTTTTAATCACGAGCTCCTTCTGCAGATGATCATCAGCACGACCTGCATGCGCTGGTGATGATCATCTGAGAGGGAGCTTCTGAATTGAAGCAGACGTCCGTCATTATGATGTCGATCTCCAGAGTCCAAATGATCAACTGCGGCCTGCCAAGTTGGTGGACTTGTCGACTTGCAGCGATCTTTCACGCTCGATAATTGAATTGAATAATGCTCTTTTATTCTCCTTATAATTGGTTGGCTATGATTCTAATGCGTACTTCATCTATTGCTGCAGGCAAGGCGACTCAAGGCAGTTCCATGCAGGTCTAACTTGCAGCCATTGATAGCCTACCACTTATATAGAAATAGTGCTTCGGTCCACTGAAAACCAGTATGATTAATTATCTGCAGAAGAGAAACAGACCTCTTAGATTAGACGCTGGTGCGCCTACTTGATGTCAAGAAATCTGTTTACAAGGTCGACCAATGCTAATTAGGCTTTTCTCTTGCCACACAAAGAGAAAACGAAGAGGCGATGGGCCGATTGTTTTACCCAAAACAGAAAACAAATCTCTCTCTCACACACACACACGATGTTGCAAGTTACGAATTTTGAGAGATCTGAAGCCTCAGTTTAACGTTTGATCTGTTTTGTTGCAGATCTTCTTGGCCAAAATAAAAAGCAAGCCCCTCCGCTTGTTTGTAGTGGGGGGTTTGGCTGGTTATAGAATCATCGATCTTGCTATTGTGAAGAGAAGAGAAATCAAGTATCAATTGTGTTAATTCTTGGGACAAAATATAACTAAATTATTATAATGGATCCTATCGATACAGTGGTAGACGGTTAGCTAACCCATGGGGTTAGGCTGGACTCATGGATTCCTATAATAAAATTCAATTCTATTTAAGTTACGATAGTTGAAGTAAGTCACAGGATAATCCTTGTTCTATAGAAAAGAATCAACAGCTGTGCCTTTTTTTATGGGAAAGAAAACATTGGTCTCTATGAACCAAGTGCAAGTTCCTCCTTTGATTTGGTCATGTGACCCGCGGGTTCAGTCGAAATACAAAGGATAGTTAAGACCCTTGACTACGTTAGAAGATTTTTCCTCGAGGAATCGCCTATACTTTCTGGGAAAAGGAAGTTTTTTCCGGGTTCGATTTTGGAAGAACGGAGGGATTAGTCTTTTGTCCGGACATTAGTGGGGGGGGGCGAGGCCCGGAGTGTGAAGCTGTGCCCTGCACGTGAGGTTACTACTTCCATTGCTAGCACTCCAGAGTTCGATGCGCAAAGAGGGCAGGGATCTCACAATGCATAGGAAGCTGCTGGCATGCCTATAGATTGAAAGCTACTAGCATACATTGCAAGCTACCGGCATGTCTACGTGTTGCTACTAGCATGCCTACATTGGAAGCTACCGGCATGCCTAGGTAGCTACTAGCATCCATAGGTAGACTAGGTTACTACCAGTATACCTAGGTTTCTACCGGTATACATAGGTAGTTACCGGCATGCCTAGCAAGCAACTGGAATACATAGGTAGCTACTGGAATGCATAGGTAGTTACCGGCATGCCTAGCAAGCAACCGGAATACCTAGGTAGCTACCGGCATGCCTAGGTAGCCTAGGTTACTACCGACATATATCGGTAGGAGCAAAATGCATGCCTAGGTGGCTACCGGAATGCATCGGTAGCCTAGGTAGCTACTTGCATGCATAGGTAGCTACTGACATGCATTGGAAGCTACCGACATGCCTAGATTACTACCGGTATGCGTAGGTTACTACCAGCATGCATAGGTAGCTACCGGCATACCTAGGTTACTAGCGGCATGTCTAGGTAGCCTAGGTTGCTATACCAGCATAAATAGGTAGCTACCGGCATGCATAGGTAGCTACCGACATGCATTGGAAGCTACTGACATGCATAGTTAGCTACCGGCATACATTTGGAAGCTACCGGCATGCATAGGTAGACTAGGTTGCTACCGGCATACCTAGATAGATACCGACATGCATAGGTAGCTACCGGCATGCATAGGTAGCTACCGACATTCATAAGTAGACTAGGTTGCTACTGGCATGCCTAGGTAGCTACTGAGATATGCATAGGTATAGGTTGCTTTGGCATACGTAGGTAGACTAGGTTGATACCAGCATGGCTAGGCTACTTCGGGCATACCTAAGAATCTACAAGCACGCATAGGTAGCCTAGGTTGCTATCGGCATGTCTATTTTGCTACCAATATGCATAGGTAGCTACTGGCATTCATGTGCATTCAATCTCTTATTCATGTTTTGTAGAATTCTCGTAATTAATCACTAATAACAAGTTTATGCAGGTCTTTAGATGGTCGATCTGAACCACCCTATCTTATCCTTTGTTATGTGCATTATGAGAAAGAAGAAATGAGAGAAGAGACAATGTACTCAAGAACTCATCAATGAACCACTAGCCAACTTCATTAGAAATAAATTACAATGCCTCATATATATAAGAAAGTTCCTCCACCCTTTCCTCCACCCAAAAATGTGTGTAAATAGGAAAAAATGGAAATGAATGCTATAAATCCCCAAAATGCCTAGAGGCTAAAGAGTGTGCCACTAGCGTGACACCATCTGGAGATGACACCTATCCAACACCTCCTCTTCAGGTCCAGATGGGAGGACCAACACCAATGCGCTGAAGAAGATAATCCAAGGTAGGTCGAGGAAGAGGCTTAGTAAACAAATCAGCAACATTATCTTTGGTAGGACAATACTCAAGCTGAATACGACCTTCAAAAATCCAATCACGAACAAAATGAAAACAAACATCAATGTGTTTGGATCATCCTCGAATAACTGGATTTTTGGTTAAAGCAATAGCACTCTGTGAATCTGAGTAGATGAGTGTAGGAGTAGATGAACATCCAAAGTGATTCAGAATTTGCTGAAGCCAAAGTGCTTCAAAAGTGGCATCAAGATATGACTTGTACTCTGCTTCGGTCGATGAAGAAGAAGTAATTCGCTGCTTTTGACATTTCCAAGAAACAAGTCCTTTACCAAGCATAAAACAATAGCCTGACATGGAACGCCTAGTATCAATACACCCTGCCCAATCAGAATCTGAGTAACCAATAAGTGTATCTCCACCTGCATAAGAAATGCCATAGTCAGGAGTTCCATGAAGATATCGAAGAACCCTCAAAGCTGCCTGCCAATGAGATTGACGAGACTGTGAAGAGAATTGCCTGAGAATACTCATAGCATAGGAGAGATCTGGTCGAGTGTTAACCAAATAAAGTAGAGAACCAATAAGTTGGCGATACTCTGTAGAATCAACCTCAGGAGAATCATCATCTTTGGATAATTTGGAATTAGGATCCATGGGAGAACAAGTGAGTGATGCACAATCATGCATGCCATATTTCTCAAGCAACCTTAAAGTATACTTCTTTTGACAAAGAAAGATGCCAGAAGCAAATTGCCACACTTCTAAACCAAGAAAATAGTGGACTGGTCCAAGATCACAGTCATGGCAAATGATGTTGTGAGTTGAGTTTGAACCCATTTGAGTAGGTCCAAATTAGAGCCAGTGAGTGTCAAATCATCCACATAAAGCACAAGAATGCATATATCATCATCCACTATAAGCACATAAAGATTAGGATCTGCATGAGTCCTCTCAAAATGTAGAGAAAGGAGAAAATTGTCAATCTTTTGATACCAAGCTCGAGGAGCTTGCTTAAGACCATAAAGAGCTTTCTGTAATAAATACACATGTTGTTCATGACCCTATGCAATAAAACCTTCAGGTTGTTCCACATAAACTTCCTCCTCTAAATCTCCATTCAAGAAGGCAGATTTAATATCCATTTGATATATAGGCCAAGCATAGTGAGAAGCAAGAGCAAAAACAACACGAATAGTAGAATATCTGGTAGTAGGAGCAAAAGTTTCATCAAAGTCTTCACCTTCTTTTTGAGAATAACCTTTAGCAACAAGGCGTGCCTTGTACTTATCAAGAGTACCATCAGAATGAAACTTGACTTTGAAAATCCACTTAACACCAATGACCTTTTTATGTGAAGGTCCTGGAACTAACTGCCATGTGTGATTAGATTCAATAAAAGAAATCTCTACTTGCATTGCTTCACACCAATGTGGTAAGGAAAGAGCTTCCTTAACCATTTCAGGCTCAAACACATCACCAATATGAGACATCAAGGCAATATTTACTGAAGGGCGTGTACGTAAGACACGTGTAGTAGATTGTTGAGCATCTGAAAGTGATATACCTGAATCTTGAAGTAGAGAGCGAACCCATTTTGGAGGACCAGAAGTCCGTGTAGAATCCAATGAAGTAGTAGGTGTCATAATCGAGGAATGGATGAAGGGGATGAAGGGGGAACTGATGGTGTAGATAAGGATGAGACTCTAGGGAATGAGAGAGGCCCAATCTCAAGAGATGGAAATGGATCTGAGAGAGATGTAGAAGGTGGTAACTCATCAAGACCAAAAACATGCTCATCAAAGATGGCATCACGTGAAAGAACAATATCCTCACGAGAAGGATCCAAAAAATAGAACCCTTTGGAGCGAGAAGCGTATCCTGTGAATATCATAGGTTTGGACTTAGCATCAAGAGTCCTCCTCTTAGAAGAAGGCACATGCACATGAGCAACACAACCAAAAGACATGAAAATGAGAAACAATAGGCTTGTGGCCTGTGAAAGCCTCCTCTGGAGTCATGCCATCCACTGCTTTCATAAGAGAGCGATTGAGAAGATAAACTGAAGTAGCTATAGCCTCACCCCAAAAGGAGGAAGGTAGCTTCGCATGATGTAAGAGGGAGCGGGCCATTTCCTTCACCGTTCTATTCTTTCTTTCAACCACACCATTCTGCTGAGGAGTGTAGGGTATGGTGGTTTGTCGTTGTATGCCTTTTGAAGCTAGAAAATCCTCAAATGCTGTAAACTCACCTCCATTGTCAGTCCTGAGAAAAGATACCTTTTGACTTGCTTGATTCTCCATTTGGGCAAGCCAAACCTTGAAATGAGAAAGAGCATCAGACTTCTTAGGTAAGAAATAAACCCATGATTTGCGAGAGGTCATCCACAAGAAGCATATAATACTTGGATCTACCAAGCGATTGTACTTCCATAGGTCTTGCAAGATCAGCATGAATAAGCTCAAGTATGCGTGTGGCCCTATGAGTAGCCTCCTCTGGAAAAGAAGCCCGATGTTGCTTTCCTTGAGCACAAGAAGAACAAATGTGATGGCGAGATTTCTGAAGCTTTGGTAGACCTGTAACCATGTCATGTGAGACAAGATGTTTCAAAGTAGCAAGAGGAACATGGCCAAAGCAAAGTCTCATGTGGTGGTAATTGTACTGTAAAAGAGCTTATATGATAAAGCCCAGTATTTTGATAACCATGTGCCACACAAGAAAGTGACTGTCTATCAATGATTTCAAGCACTTCATCATCAAAGTAAACCCCAAGACCTTTAGAAGTAGCCTTAGAGATAGAAAATAAGTTGGCAGACATCTTAGGCACATGCAAAACATCATGTAAGATAGCATCTCCAAAAGAAACATCACCAATACCAATCACACAGGGAGAGACGAAGTATCACCAATGTGTACTGATGAAGAGATAGACTTATAGTTTTCCAATAAGGAAGAACTATTTGTCATGTGAGAAGTAGCACCACTGTCGGCAATCCACTCATCTGCAGTATGCGTATCAAGATCTTTGATTACCACAAGTGATGTGTCACATGAAGAAGTAGAAGACATAGCAACATATGCAATCTTGGCGTTACCGTCTTCCGTCTTGTCTTTGTTTTTGTCGTGAGAAGATGTTGATGTAGAAGAACCCTTAGATTTGGATTCAAGTTCAGCTTTTACCTTCTTGGATGCCGCCTTCTTAGCAAAACAACGATCCTCCGTATGGCCACTATGACCACAAAAAGTACACTCCTTGGAAGAATCCTTTGATTTATCCTTGTCGCCTTTGGTTGAAGAATCTTTAGCATTGGAATTAGAGCCTTTGCACTGATCATTCCCCTTGCCTTTGCCTTTGCCTTTGCCCTTGCCTTGGCTTACAAAAGCCGAGTCTTTTTTGTTTTGCTTGCGACGACGAGTAAGGCACTTATCATGAAGAAGACCCATAGTCTCTTCAAAGGAAGGGAAAGGAGCTTGAAGAAAGATGTTATCTTTGAATGATTCAAAGATGTTATCTTTGAATGATTCAAAAGAAGAAGGCAATTTACCAAGTAGCTTGTAGACCGGATTGCTTGTACCAATGTACCAAACTCTTCAAGTTGCTGCTTGATTGAATTCTCCAAGCTTCTCCACTATGTTGTCGGATTCGGAGATAGAAAGCTTATCCAAATCTTCTTCCAACTTAGCCATCTTAATCGTTGAAAGTCTTCCATATTGCTTAGCGTGCCATAATTGTTGAGCCGCCGTACTCCTTGTAGAGAGATATTGAGACACAACCGATGTAGACATGCCATGCACAAGTAAAGCTTTGGCCCGTGCATCCATATAGGTTTGATATTGAGAAGGCACCATATGAGGAGAAGTGATTATAGAGACCACACCCCGGTGCTTTCCAAAATAAGTTGCATAAACAAGGACCAAGTGTGGTAGTTGTTTGGGATAAGCTTTTGTGAATCGGAAAGACTTGGAAGGCTCAAAGATTGAGTGAATGGGTTAAAGGGCTGATATGATTGAGTGGGGAGAGGAGTAGTAGTGGAAGTAGTAGAAGGAGGAATCATAGTAGATGAAGTTGCCATAAAAGGCATAGATGATATAGGGGGATATACCATAGAGGGCATAGAAGTATGTGGATAGGAAGGCATAAAGGACAAAGAAGAAAGAGAGAAAGGATCCATAGAAGGTAATGGATATGACGGAAAAGAGAAAGTAGAAGCACCTACTGAAGAAGGAATTGCACCAACTTCCGTTGTAGTAGTTGCCAGTCCACCAACCGTCGTAGGAGATGTAGGATCCATAGTATCTTCAAGTTTGCCTTTGTCTTTTGGAGTAGAGGACTTCCGAGATCCCATAGGGAGAGGAGGGTGGGAAAACACAAGGGAAGAAGTGTCGTACCGCCAAAAATATAGCCAATAGATAGGCTGTCCACCACCAAGGAAGTATCTCCAAAACATGCACAAAGATAGTGCAAAAACGCAGCCACAAAACGCAGCCGATATATGAACCAATAGACTCCGTATAAACCACCAAAAGAGGGCTGAGAATGTAGCCTTAGGTAGAAGGAGTATGGAGGAGTTGATTGTCCACAAAAACGTAAACACAAAGTGTGTAGCAAAGTGGACTTTTAAGCCGATAGAGGATAAATATGTACCTCAAAACACCATGAAGAGGGTTGAAGTTGATGTAAACCAATGTTTTCACCGCAAGTAGAGTTGTAGGACTCGGATTGAAGTGCTTTAAAAACACACTTATAGAGGATGGTAAGGGGCTGGTTTGAAGCCTCTTGCATCATTGAATGAGTGCAAGGATGATGAGTAAGGGCTTCTCTAAAAAATGCAAGCAGAAATTCTGTATGCAGGCAGTCTGCGAAGAATAACTCAAAAATGGTGAGGAATTTGCGAAAACTTTCTTCTGCAAAGTTGTAGACCACGATGATTCCAGTAGGTCTAGCGGGCACAATCCTCAAAAACACATTCGTTTAGCAGAAAATCAAAGAATGAAAAAACGCAATTGAAAGCGGGGTTGTTGTGAAGAGGACTAGAGGTAGAGAGGAAGAAGGATAAGGAGGCTCTATGTGCGCCAACACGTTGCTCTGATACCATGTGAGAAAGAAGAGATGAGAGAAGAGACAATGTACTCAAGAACTCATCAATCATTAGGAAGTAACGCAATTGAGCGGGGCAAACAATTGAGCGGGGTTGTTGTGAAGAGGACTAGAGGTAGAGAGGAAGAAGGATAAGGAGGCTCTATGTGCGCCAACATGTTGCTCTGATACCATGTGAGAAAGAAGAGATGAGAGAAGAGACAATGTACTCAAGAACTCATCAACGAAACCACTAGCCAACTTCATTAGAAATGAACTACAATGCCTCATATATATAGGAAAGTTCCTCCACCCTTTCCTCCACCCAAAAATGTGTGTAAATAGGAAAAAATAGAAATGAATGCTATAAATCCCAAAAATTCTTAGAGGCTAAAGAGTGTGCCACTAGCGTGACACCATCTGGAGATGACACCTATCCAACATGCATGACATCGCAAGCTTTCTATAGAGTCAATTTGGGTTGCCAATCTGATATTCCTATCAAAAGTTATGTCATTTCAGATAAACAACACTTAAAACAGGAAAACATGCAACGTGCAGCTCGTGTGGTAAATTTTGAGTATTTGCTCAGCTTCATTGGAGTTCGGAGTTGAAAGTTATGGTGTTTTTTGTGCAACAGACTTTTGCTCATTTTTTGTGTGCTACATGCTTTTCATGTTTTAATCCAAAAATAGCCAATTTTTGGGCTCGTCCATGTCTCAAAATAATAGTACACCAACTGTTTTTGGAGTTACTCTCTTATTGCATATCACGTTTCATTTGTAGTGGGGGTGCCCAAGACCAGCAAGTCAACTTGTGTTGAGTAGCCAAAAAAGTACCATCAAAACAACCTTATCTACCTTTTCAAAAAGGTGTTCTCCCCAACAACTACAATGTAGTGCGGTGGATAGAGCTAAAATGTGGAAATTGTGTGGTCGTGGGTTCAAAACCCAATTTACACACTCCATTACACTAGCATATCCAATGATTACATTTTCCTTACACATGCATGTTCTCCCTATCATTTTTACATGAGGGCGAGGTCCACACTTAGAGAAAAATTCTAAGTGTAAGTGCCTACATGCACTGTAATGTGGCATGCATGTGTGTGAAGGCAAGTGTAAACATAAGTACATGCACCGGAAAAAATTTCCCCACAACCCTCAAAAAATCCAGCCCAGAAGTGGGCTCCACCAAGGGGCAGAAAAGACAAGGGGAGAATCTTGGGATCTATCTTGTTTGGATGAACCCCCCTTCAATAGCTCCTTACTTGGATGCTAATCACGATCGCATGCGTTTGTTTATGAATCCCTTCTGCATGCACGTGGCGTTTGGAGAGGTAGGAGGCATTCCTAATTATCGTTGGGCCTAATTATTATCATCCCTGCATTAATTCAAGGCAAGTCACAACGCTACTATGGCGCTTGTCCGATGGAACCAAGAGTTCCATCATCTCACCTCTTCTAGCATATCCTAGTTGCTGTGAAAACAAGTATATAAATATAAGCCAAAACACTGTATATATAAGTTGTGAAAACCATTTTATACAGTAGTGATGTATATTAGTTATTACTCTTAAGTCAATGCTTGACTGGTATTTCATTGAGCTTGGGATTGTTCATCATACAAAGAGACACAAAGAGATAGAGCTACGTAGGAAAGGAAGTGTTAAACTAACTGTATTTGCATGATAGGGAGTTACAATTATATTAGCATGTATCGAAAGTAGTTATTCCAGGTGGCAGCCACACCCTTTCACACCAGTGCAGGCATGTATGCATTAACCAACAAAACTCCCCCTTAATGGGAGTTGTCCGCACATAAGTTACCTTGCCCTCGCTTTGTAGAGGATATGAGGGATCCTCACGGAGTACTTTGCTCCCTTCTAGTAGTCGCCAATTTTTTATTTAAAAAAAATAGCAAAGAGATGCATTCTATTTTGGAGCTATATACATCACACCCTAACTTGACCTAGATCTCACCTATATATACAAACTCATAATCAATATGAACTAGTCTTTTGGGAGCGTATATGGTGTAACTCTATTCCTTCTTCTCTCTCTCTCTCTCTTATCTCTTTGTGTTTGTGTATTTCTAACATGGTATCCGAGCATCATCAATCTTACTATTGTGAAGAGAAGAGAATGGAAGTATCAATTGTGTTGATTCCATTCATGTGCATGTTCTATGTTTCATTCAATCTCTTATTCATGTTCTGTAGAATTCTAGTAATTAATCACTGTTAACAAGTTTACGCAGGTCCTTGGATGGTCGATTTGGACCACCCTATCTTATCCTAATTGGAATTGTATTATAGAAACACAATTTATTGTGTGCACGACATCGCAAGATTTCTATAGAGTTAATTGGGTTGTCAATCTGATATTCCTATCAAAAGTTATGCCACTTCAGGTAAACAACGCTTAAAACAGGAAAATAGGCAATGTGCAGCTCGTGCGGTTAATTCTGAGTATTTGCTCAGCTTCATCGGAGTTCGGAATTGAAAGTTACGGTGTTTTTCGTGCAACAAACTTTTGCTCATTTTTCGTGTGCTACATGCTTGTCATGTTTTAATCCAAAAATAGCCAATTTTCGGGCTCGTCCACGTCTCAAAATAATAGTACTCCAACTATTTTTGGAGTTACTCTCTGATTGCATATCACGTTTCATCTGTAGTGGGGGTGCCCAAGCCTAGCCGGTCAACTTGTGTTGACCGGCCGAAAAAGTACCATCAAAACAACCTTATCTACCTTTTCAAAAAGGTGTTCTCCATCCAACAACTACAATGTAGTGCGGTGGATAGAGTTGAAATGTGGAAATTGTGTGGTCGTGGGTTCAAAACCCAATTTGCACACCCCATTACGCTAGCCTATCCAATGATTACACTTGCCTTACACATGCATGTTCTCCCACACCCTCATTTTTACATGAGGGCGAGGTCCACACTTAGAGAAAAATTCTAAGTGTAAGTGCCTACATGCACTCTAATGTGGTGTGCATGTGTGTGAAGGCATACATGCAGAAAAATTCTAAGTGTAAGTGCCTACATGCACTAGTGGTGTGCATGTGTGTGAAGGCAAGTGTAAACACAAGTACATGCACCGAAAAAATTTCCCGGCGACACAAAAAATCCGACCGAGAAGTGGGCTCCACCAAGGGGCAGAAAAGACAAGGGGAGGAACTTGGGATCTATCCTCTCTTATTGCATATCATGTTTCATTTATTTTCGGGTACTACTTTTCATCGGATGCTTGCTTTTCTAACTCGTAAATCACGTTCTATATTTAACGAGTTCATTGTTGCCACTCGCTTCTTGTGCACGTATTTCATATAACTTTTAGGGTCCTCCTTATTTATGTTCTCGTTTCATGGTCTACAAATTTTGTGATCTCCTTCTATACATATTCTCCCAATCCGAGATGGCAGCTTCTATTCTCGTTAATGGTTTTCCATCTGGTCAACGATATGTTCCCCTGTTTCAAGGCCAAGGATTTCCCGGATGGAAGGCCAAGATGATGTTGATACTTGAAGGTGACGATCTTTATGATATTGTTTTGGGCAATCTTGTCTGTCCATCTCAGCCTGTTATGCAGAACAGGATAACGCTCTTATTACTGTTGGTCCTATTTTCAAGCAATGGCAAACTAATTACTCAAATTGGATCTGTTTTGTTGATAAAGCTGCTCATCGGTATATCTTATTTGCTCTTCATGATTCTCTTATGTTGGATGTATTCAATCTTCCTACTTCTCATGATATATGGCAGTATCTTCTTACTACTTTTGAGAAGAAATTTGCTACCGAAATTCTTTATCTTTGTAATCTCCTAAATAATTTAAAATACAAAATCGGTACTCTTATGACTTCGCATATTGAATCCTTCAAATACATCGTCAATCAACTTGCTGCTCTGCTAGTGCTCCTATTACATGAAATTAGTTGGTAACACATCTTCTTCATACGGTCAAGGATCCTTCATATGATAATATTGTCACTATTCTGTCTAACAAGGATGGCATTAATTTTGATACTGCTTGTATTTCTCTCGTTGAATATTCTCAATGACATGAACATCGTATAGAGAATTCTGACACTGTTTTGAATACACAAGAAGCTACAAATTCCGAAACAGGTTGTATTGCTCGTAAGCGTCCCTTTTCCTATTTTACTCATGGTGGTCACTCTTATCAAGGTGGCAATTCTTCTCGACTTTACTATCCCAATAAACATTGTTCCTATTGTGATAAGAATGGTCATACTGTCTCTGATTGTTGGGCACGTTAATATGATGAGAAACATGGCATTACCACCAAGCAACCTCATTTGAATTCCTCTAAAAATTGTACTCCTTGTAACTCGTTTGGTCGTACAGATCATCCATCTCATCGTTGTTTCAAAAAGAAATATGATCAAGATCGCAATCGTGCAAATGCTGCTCAACATACAAGTAGTGAACATAATCATCAGAAGGTAAACTGTGTTCATCATGATATTTCTCCTAGAAGAGTACTTCTTGTTCAGGATGGTTCTCTTTTTATTGTTGATTCTGGTGTTGATTCTGGTGCTACTAGTAATATAACTTACCAATCTCAATGGCTTCATAGTTATCATGCTCTCCCAATTAAGAAATTGGTGTATCTTGCTGATGACAGTACTTGTCATCAGCACTTTGTCAAGTCATGGGTATCTTGCTGATGACAGTACTTGTCAAGTCATGGGTGTTGGTGATCTATATCTTGGAACCCTTTCCTCTACAAAAATATTGCAAGGAGTTTTGCATGTTCCAGATCTTCAAAGGAATCTTCTTTCTATTGCCCAACTTGTTGATCTTGGTATTTTTGTTGGTTTTGATCATACAAAGTGTTGAATTGAGAAGGATGGGCATACTATCGCACAGTAGCTCCTCGATGTGGTAATCTGTTTGAGCTCTCTTTGAATGATGACGTTGCAAATGTTGTTACTGCTCCAGGAGACTTGATTGCAAGTTATGGCATCATCGATTTGTCTATTCGGATTTTGAAAAGCTTATTGATATTCATCATTGATATTCATCATCTCGTGATCTTGTCAGAGGTATGGATCTTAAAGCTCGTCCTCATATGGGCATCTATGAGTATTGTGCTCTTGGCAAGCATCATCGACAACCTTTTCATCTCTAATTCTACACATTCACATGCCCTTTTAGATCTCATTCATATGGATATTTGTGGACCTTTTCCTCCCTCTAAATCTCACTATCGTTATTTCATTACCTTCATTGATGATTTCTCTTATTTCACATATGTTTTTCTCTTGAGGCATAAGTCTGAAGCCTTATCCATATTCAAGCAATATCAGAAAGCAATTGAACTTCATACTGGTCACTCTATCAAGACTCTCCGTGGTGACAATGGTAGAGAATATATTTTAAATCTCTTTGATGACTATTGTATTGAACAAGGAATTCATGATGAGTTCATTGTTCCATATTCTCCTCAACAAAATGGCGTTGCTACAGAGCATAAGAATCGAACCATTCTTAATGGTATAAGAGGTATGCTTATTCATTCTGGATTATCCAAGAGCTTTTGGGTTGAAGCAGTTCATACATTGGTCTTTGTTCAAAATCATCTTCCGACAACTCCACCTGCTAGTCAGATTCCCATTACAATTTGGATAGGGAAAACTCCTTCTATATAACATTTTCGCACCTTTGGATGCATTGCTTATATTCACGTGCTAAAAAAAACACGACAAAAGTTGGATCCTTCTGGTTTGAAAGTTATATTTATTGGATATTCTGATAACTCTAAAGGATACAAATTTTATGATCCTACTTCTCAAAAAGTTATCATCATCAGTCTCGTGATGCTCTATTCGATGAATGATCGTCGATAGGAGGTACGATAGGAGGTACATAGTCTAGTAAGGATTCTTTTGATACACAATCCTTTCAAGATTCTTGTTCCGATGATGTCGTCGGATCTGAATGTCCCAACCCTTCGTTTGGATTCCTGTCACCTCGGGTGTTAAGTGACCAATACTTTTGAATCATATCTTTGGCCAATTTGCTATACTTTTCTACTTCAAAGAGTAACAATAGGTTTGGAATCTCCCTCAAAATCTTCTATTCTTCACATCATCTTCCACTCCTTCCAAGTATTTTAGTTCCTCTACATGCAATGGTCGGTTGCCCAAGATAATCTTGTGCTTTCTTGCAACCGATATGCAAACCTTCTTCTTTCCTTTGTGGATTGGAATCCTATCAGTTTCCCAATTATGTTTGATTTTTTATCTCCTAAGACACGGTCTTCCCAACAACATTGGATATGCTCCTGTGATCTCAGTCATCTTCAAAACTATGAATACACTAGTGAACCCAACAAGTTACTTTGTTCTAGAAATCATGATTTTTCTATGGTTTCCTTATGCTTTTAACATTTTCATTTTGGTTTACATTCTATTTTCCTTGGACTTACATACGTGACTCAGTATGGACCTTGCCAGCCCTCATGCCTTACTCTTGGACTTACAGAGGCGACTCAATAGGGACTTCTTTGGACCTCTCCTCCGGCCCTCATGTCACATTATTTTTAGTGTTTTTATTCACACCATGTTTCAAGGTACCGTACAACTTGCAATTGGCCAATTACTCACCATTATAAATTCATTAGGTTGTCCACCTCAAAATTCCCATGGAGGTGAGTGATGTGTCCCATGTATTCCATGTAGTGACATTAGTGAGTTGGATCATCTAGGCTAACATGTCGTAGAAGTTTTCTATCCACACCATGGAGAACGTGTACATGAAGAAGTGACCTGGAGTAACAATAGGTTTGGATTCTCCCTCACAATTTTCTCTTCTTCATCTTCTTCCATTGCCTTCAAGTATTTTAGTTCCTCTACATCATGCAATGGTCAGCTACCCAAGCTAATCTTGTCCTTTCTTGTTTTGCAACCGAGATGCATACCTTCTTCTTTCCTTTGTGGATTGCAATCCTATCAGTTTCCCAATTGTGTTTGATTTTTTATCTCCTAAGCCACGGTCTTCCCAACAACATTGGATATGCTCCCGCGATCTCAATCATCTTCAAAACTATGAATATTAGTAGTGAACTTACATCTTGCTACTTCAATATGATCTCCTCTAGTTATTTTGATTGGTTGAATAGAGCAAGCTACATTTATATGATTCCTAGATTTTTAGCAAGCATATTTGATAGTATGTTGACTCTAGATCCTCCACTCGTGATATTTTCTGCCCTCTTATTTTTATAGTCACTTCTAAAATAACTATATCGTAGTCCTGAGCTATTTTCAGATTTTTACAATATATAGCGTATTTGCCCTTTCCTGACTTGGCCTAATTTGGCTTCTACTCATCCTTCCTTCTTCCTTATTGTTATCTTTTTTTTCTTATCCTAACCTTGCCCTGTTGGTTCTTTTACATACACTCTCTTCGAATCCTTTTCCATTTTATTTTCCAAGATGATTTTACTCTTGGATTGTTGTAGGCCCCAATTGGCACTCTTGCATCCCTTCTTAAGTCATCTTCACATTGCCTGGTTACTTTTCGCCTACTGCACAATGTTTTGTCTCCACGGTCATTAAATCGTTAATGTGTCTTTATTCACCTACAAACCCTGGAATAACTAAATTTTATTGGTGTCATGCCATTGCTACGATATGTGATCGAGACAAGCCAAGCACACAAAGACAACGGTGCTTCATACCTTGGATGAGTAGCTTTGATATAGCTCTGTATCCCTTCCTGCTTATTGAAACCTTCTCATCATAAGCCTCCACCACCTCATCAGGATAGACCAAGTAATGTAAGTCATTGCAAACTTCCTTGAATACCCTCCTTTGAAGCCCTGCACACTTTGAGAGCTTGAGAATTTCAATCAGATCAATATTGTTTTTGATAGTACCAGACTTGATTATAGAAATTCTATCTAGAGGATTATCCAAGTAGAAACCTCCCAGACTATTCATATAGCTTTGACCAAGCGTCATTTGTTTCTTCTTAGCACCCCATGTGTTGCTAGGCATGTAACACTCTTAAACTGTCTAGATCTCGCTCTTAACCCAAACACAGTAAATTTTAATTGGGTTTTTTGGAGTGCATGTTCCTCCAATTTTTTGTTAATTTGTCTAAGCATTAGGAAGTGAATGGGGTCTTCTTGGGCCCTTTAATTTGCCCAAGCCTAATCAAGGTGATTAAGGAATAGCCAAATGGGGGGTTGCCATGTGGACTGAAATGTTGGGTTTTTAAGAGAGGTGTAAGAGTGGTCAAAGGGTGCACTTTTTCCCTCAAAAGGGGGGGGGGGGTAATTTTACAATTTTCAGACCTCCATAACTTCTACATACAAGCTCCGATTTGAGCAGAGATTACAGATCCGTGATCTACGCATCAAGAGCTTTCCATAGATATGTTACATGATATGGTTTTATCCGCTAGATTTTAAATTCCATTTTCCCTCCAAAATTCAAATTCGAATAAAGTAGCCGTTTTGAAGCTTCTAATTAGAAAACGTTTCTTCTTAAGAGAAAAGGTTTGACTCCCTTAAACTGCCAAATAAAAGGGCCCAAGAAGCCTTCCATTGAGGTCCTAATGCTCTGTTACCTGTTCCTGAGATGATGGAAGTAGTCTTTCTAACTCATTTACATGCTCAATTTGTGAGATCACAATGTCTTCTATCCCTTTAATAAATTTCTTATACACACTAAGCATAGTTTCATCCACGTTTTATTGGTGATCTCCATCCTATCCTTAGAGGTAAGGTGGAATCAATTAGCCTAAAAACGTACCTTGAAGCAACAACATTGAAAACCTACAAAGAAAAATAGATCAGGTATAAGAAGCAAAAATTTTATCAAAGAGAGAGATTTAGCTTTTGACATACATTTGCCAAACATTAGAGAGACATGCAATAGAGTTGAGGTACCTATACCAAGAGTTTTTGCTCAAGATCAACAACTTCCTATATAGCCTTCACAACAATCTCAAGAAGACCATATTAGAGAGTTTGAAAAA
This sequence comes from Cibotium barometz, assembly GCF_041138505.1. Taxonomy (NCBI): domain Eukaryota; kingdom Viridiplantae; phylum Streptophyta; class Polypodiopsida; order Cyatheales; family Cibotiaceae; genus Cibotium; species Cibotium barometz. The sequence goes on from NC_141061.1 coordinate 18,710,501, forward strand.
ATCCCAATTCCCATTTCACAAGATCAAAAAATGGGGAACATGGTGAGATTTTGTCAAAGCCCCGCATCTGACATATCGTTAAAAATCTCTTGAGATGAAGAGTATGTTTTAAATTCATATTCTTAGATAACTTTGGAATCGGTATACTCAAGATACACCAAAAATTATATTGAAAACTAAATTACCAAAGTAATGGGATTTTTCCAAAATCCCTAATATGGTCTTCAAGATGCTAATACTTTGGAGCAACTAAATAACTTTAAGAATCACTACTACAAGATCGATTGTTTTCGACGCTTAGTTTTGATGGTACCCGTGCAGTTGAAATGAGCGTCGAAAAAAATCGTCCATGCTTATGTCAAAATAAGCATCAAAATGAGGCTTGAAAACAACGTCAAAAAGTATGTCAATTTGTTTTTTTTTTGTGACTTCTGAAGAAAAATCAAGTGTTTTTAGTTCTCATAGTCCTTATCAAACCAACTTTTAGTTACTTTTCAAATAAATACAAAGACATGTAATAATATTTATAAAAATTAATAAGCCAATATTTTGCCAAATCTTTCACTAATGAACCCAAATACAAGGATATATGTAGCAATATTTACAAGAAATCATGACAATTGTTTGCTAAGCCCCCATTAACAGTCCCAAACAAGAAAATTGTGACAAAAACCAAGTATTGCTTGGTAAATAAAAATGAAATAAGATGTTATAACTCATCATCGACTCTCTCATCCTCAACTAGATCCATGGATATAAATACATCTATTTCTAGAAAGACCCTCTCCATCTACATCTTCCTCAATGGGTGTAGGCTCGTTTGTTGGAGTAGAAGGTAGTTCATCCGTATTGTCCTCTTCTATTATAGACATTAGAGGTGGTTTTGTTGAAAGTTGTTATTCTATTTCTTCTTTGAATTCTGGATTAGCTGTTGTGTTTGCTTCTGGTTCAAGTTCTAGTTGTTGAATTACTATGGCTTCATTTGATCCTTCTTCTAGTTGTTGAATTACTATGGCTTCATTTGATCCTTCTTCTAGTTGTTGAATTACTATGGCTTCATTTGATCCTTCTTCTAGTTGTTGAATTACTATACCTTCATTTGATCTTTCTTCTAGTTGTTCAACTGGATCAATATCTATTGCTTGTGCTTATTGAGTGGGTTCCTCAAACTCTATTTCATTTGATCTTTCTTCTAGTTGTTCAACTGGATCAATATCTATTGCTTGTGCTTATTGAGTGGGTTCCTCAAACTCTATTTCATTTGATTTTCCAAATCTTCAAATATTGTTTACTTTGTGGATCAATTTGGATTACAAACAACCACCTATGATCTCTCGGGTCCACCTTGAAGACAACCTGGTCGCAATGCTCTGGTAGCACAAATGTGTCCCTTTGGTTTGTCCATATCTTTGTGGAGTCTACTTAAACAAATCCGCTCTGATCTCTGTGCATGGTTGCTTGTGGTCCTTAAGTCACCACCTAGAACCACTTCACATAAAAATGAACATAGAAAAATTTATGAACCCAACCTTGATAATGTTTTGTATCGTTCCATAGTAATCAAGCATGCCAACTTCACTATTTAGGTCACTTGCACTTGAATGAATTTCTTGCATGAAATTTACCTTGACACCGCAATCAAATGTTGTTCTCTTCTTATCTATTCGCTCCACTCAAAAGTGATGACCGTGTGACCAAAGTACACCAAATTTGTAATATTGCAAGAAAATCAAGATCATGAAATTGTATCAAGAACAAAAACTTATACAAGACTATGTCTTGCTGTTTCTTGTGTATAATATATAAAAACTCACTTACATGATAATCACAACCATATGCAAGCTCCTCCTCCTTGTCACTCTCATAGCACCACTATGTTTTTCTTGTTGTATGGTTTGCTGGGCCATCTACTAGAAGGAAATTTTAGAATTTGAGAAGATGAATTTGGGTATGGCAATGCTCTAGTTGTTCAACTCTTTCTAAAATTCAAATGATATCATTTCCCTCTTTGCTAGGTTATACCTCTCGATCCATTTCTCTATAGCACATGAGTTGAGAATGCAAAATTTATTAATCTTCTCTTGCAAGGCCATATCCATTGTTCTCATAAGGCCTTATGCTTGAGGCTCTTCCCCAACGAGCCGATCATCCTCTTCTTATGTCCATAGTTATGGCATATCTGGTTCTGTTATGTATACAAGCCTCCCATTTGGCAAAGCTTTTTGATGAATAAAACCTTTCAGTGTCTTCATAAATATCTCCAAGAAAAACATCCACTGGCTATGAACAATGCCTGCCAATAGCAACCTTATCAACCACATGAACCAGTAGGTGTAATTGAATGGTCGAGTAGGTGCAATTAAATGGTCCAATTGAATGGTCGAAAAACTTGTTGGAAAGAATTTGTCTGCCATTGCTGCTTAGACGAGCTGCTTTCAATGTATTTCTTCTAATCTCCTTCTTTGATATCCATTGTACCACTGCACTTATCTCCTTCAATGGAGTTTAGACGAGCTACTTCCAATGTATTTCTTCTAATCTCCCTCTTTGATATCCATTGTACCACTGCACTAATCTTATATATTGTCACTCTTATGTCCTTGTTGAGACAATCCTTAATGGCTATTGGCATCATAAACTATAAGATTTTGTGCCAATCATGAGACTTTAATCCACTAAGCTCTTCATCCTTTGTGAATGCTCCCTTCAAGAAATGCATACAATGAGTGGGAGTAAGAAAATCACTGATGCAATTCTTTACACACTGCTTCTCTTCTTTAGTTAAGACCCAAGGCTCTCTAGGGAGAATTACCTTCCCATCAGGTTTTCTCCATGCCCATAGGTGCTGCATGTGATCCACCTCTTGTTGATTATCCCTTTGTTCCTTTCTCTCTTTAGCACCTGTGATGGTTTTCCAAAAGCATATCAGTTATGTTCTTGAAAATGTGCATAGGGTCAAGAAGATGATTGACTAGAAGATCACTCCAGTATTATGGGAGTAGATGGAAGATGGATAGCCCCTTCATTCTGGGGGTGAACAACTTAGATCCACTTCCCATGCCCTAATCCAATCCCTTGGATTTAGCACATGAGAAGGACTCCCTAGAAAACTCTCTTGAAACTCATGGGGTTGTCGAGGAGATACTTTTTGTGGCCCTCGTGGATAACCTTCCTTAAAGATGTTGAGTACTAGGCCTCTAGTACAGGCCCACATATTGGTCATGCATTATAATCAGATATTGAAATCCCTGCCAAACATTCAAATCATTGTGATGAGATGCAAATAAAAATCCCAAAATCATGAAATTAAATATGATCAAGAAATCATAGAATAATCAACTTACCAAAGCACTCTCCATAGCATGACCAATCATGCATGGTCCACATAAGTATTCCTCGCACTCTTGTAGCCCTTTCTCCAAACCACTTCGATGTATCATGACTTGTATACAATCCCATAACGTGCATAGCTCGTCAACTAATGGAACCAACCATGTTCTTAACCTTGTACTTCCCTGGAACTATCAAAGAAAGTGAAAGGTTCTCCTTCTTTATCACTAACCATGGTGGGAGGTTATAGTTAACTAGGCAAATGGACCATGTACTCCATGATAAAATTTATAAGCCAAATGGATTGACTCGATACATTGCTAGTCCGAGGTGAATGTGACGAGGATCTTCTCTTCGATATGGCTTCATGCTCGAGAATCAATTGTGGGCACACACATAACGTCATTTGTGGATTTGGTGTTGTGATGCCAAGTCATTAAACAGGTAATCCATTTGCATCTAAACATTATTTGAATATGTGGAATGATGGGGAAATATCGTAAAACTTTTCCAGGGACCCTTTATCCTTGAACGTCTTCCCTATATCTCGATGAACCCCACTGTAGACACTCATGTGAAGAGTGGCATACTCTTGTCAAAAGAGAATAAAATTATTCAAAAAAGCATGGTGTGTGTTATAGTCCATCCAATGGAGTACAACATTGATTTTGCTCATGCATGGTCCAAAGGCATCTCATTATCTTCTGGTAGAATTTGATCCTTCATAACTTGTATGATATATAACAAAACGAACAGGAAAGGAAAAAGACAAGACATTCATGCAAGCATGTGAAACATAGAGAGGGGAAGGGGCACGTAGCCTATATAAGTTTTGAAACGCTCATATCATATCACTCGTATATTGATTGTAAATTCAATATGGAGAGACAAGTGTGCAAAACCGAAACAATAGTAAAGTGGTAGATGGGCAAGCCTACTTAGCTCTTTCTCCTCTCGAGAAGCATGATCCACAAGTCATTTGATGTCTTGTACTTGTTGGGCCGTCTACTCTATGGCTTGTGTCATGTAGGGAATCTATCATGTCATCAATATCATGTTCTAGAACTTGATCTGAGTTCGTCAAAGATTGCTCAAGCTCCAATCCCATTGAGGTTACCTTTGCCCTTTCTGTTTCGCTTTGCTCAGGCTGGATATCCACATGATCAACTAGTTCATTGTTGTTTGGACGAACATTGAGACTAGTAAGTAGATGTTGCAAGTGCTTCGTTGGAAATATGCACCATTTTTTGGAATGCTCATTGCTAGTTCTTCGACGTCGAGCGACTTGTTACTTGCAAACAAACGATTGCATGCACACATCATTTTCTCCTCTAAATTAACAAAATTTGAAAGTTTCATAGCATTCACGGGCTCCATGTATGTTGGATACGCATGTGAATATGGGTTTAAATGAGGGGGAAAAGGAGCTTCTTTTATAGTTCATGCATGGCCTAGTTTTGGTATATTGTATTTTTTTATGGAAAGGTGTCGGGTCACCAAAAAATTCAAAATTTAAATGAAAATTTGCATGAAAATTTGAACTAAAGAGGGCATCTAAGTCAAACTCAGACGTTTTTATCGACGATTATTTCGATTCTAGGAAATTCTTAATAGAACCGCGGTGCCTCACTTATAACGTTTTCAAAATTTCTATAGGTTCTATTCTGTCCCACAAATTTTTGCAAGTTCTCTTCTCTCACATTCCCAATCCCTAAACCCTAAACATTACCCTTGTTTCAACTCTTTCTTGCTTATGATTTTGTGTATGTGTGTGGTATTTCTTAATTTCTAACATGCTATGTTTTTTTTTTTTTGCAGCACCTAATTGGTCTCATGTTGCAAACCCCAAACCTTTAAGATTCCAGGAAAAATCCCAATTTCCATTCTACAAGATTGTAAAAAGGGGACCATGGTGAATCTTTTTAAGCTTTTGTCAAAACCCCCTCATGTGACATATCATTTTGAAAGAGCTTAAAGAGTAGGTTCTAAATTCACATTCTCCGACAACTTTAAATTTTTCATGCTTAAGACACACCAAAAATTAGATTGAATAGATAATTTCCAAAGTCTTGGGATTTTTCCAAATTCTCCAATATGGTCTTAGGTAGCCTTTCGCCTTTTCCCTTGCTTTTGATTTAGTTTGCCCTTGCTTTTGATTAAATGTGTGTGGTGTGGGGTGTGTGTGGTCTTTCCAAAGTAGCAAACATGCTATGTTTTGTTTGTTTTGTAGGCTCATGCAAACCCTAACTCTTTAAGAATCCAAGTAGGCCTTGCTTTTGATCTCTTTGCCTTTTCTTTTGATTATATGTGTGTGTGGTGTGGGGTGTGTGTGTGTGTGTGATTTCATTGTTTTGCTAATATGTCTTGTTTATGTTTGTTTTGTAGGTTTTCAATTATTTTCTTTTAAGGTACAAGCTCTGTCTTAGTCTCTCCCACTCAAGCCCTCCTTGAAGACTTCAATTACCAAACAATCTCTCGGTAAGTTTCCTAATCTCATTGTCTTCGTTTTTTTTTAAAGCATCTTCTTGCTTTTGATGTTGCCCATGCTTCTCTCCTTATTAGAGTCATGGCATAAGCATGGGCATGTTTTTGGGAAAACCCATCAGCATGTGCATGTTGTGATGGTATGTGTGTAGACCATGGATCGTACATCAGACAACACACCCGCATACAACCCTAACCTCTCCACCATGCCTACACACCACAGGCAATGTCCCCAAGCCAGTTTTATCATTTCATCTCGCAAATGAGCCCCAAGCAAAGGGCTACTATGGCTCAAGCCTAGGCTCTAGAATTTTTGCACAACCATTACAACCCACACCACACAAGCCACACCCTCGGACACTCCACAACATGTTATATAAACCTCTCCTACGGCTCGCCTCCTACGGCTCGCTCGACTACTTCCAATAATAGAAGATGGGATTTCTTGACGTGTTAGGTGAATATGTACATGGAGTAAATTAAAATATTTCTTTAGAATGCACAAAACGTGGGAATTACTCTTTTGGAATAACATAAAAACAAACTTTCTTTTCAACAAAATTCTGGAAAATTTTGCATTAACCTCCTTTGTAGCTGACCATTTCTCATTTTTATCATTCTAATTTCAACTTAAATTAACCCAATCTAGATGTATAGGACTCTATAATCTACTCAATCTTCAGAAATCAAGAGAGTAAACAATAAAAAAAGTTTAACTAATCTTTCTAAGATTAAGAAAGGTTGAATTGTAAAGAAGAGAAGGGTGTGGCCTTTTTATCAAGGCATAGCATTAGAATTTACTTCAATCAACTATAAAACAAGAAAATCAAGGAAACCATAGATTCAAAAATTAAACAAGTTAGAAAAATAAGCTTACATGGAGCTTGTAAGCTTTTCTTTGGCTTGAGGGATTGAGGGTTCTACTCTTGTTTAGGGCAAGAGTGGCCACCAATTACTTTGGAGAGGATTAAGCCAAAAACAATTGAATTATCAAGAAAATTCAATGTAAATGGCTCTGGGTAGGAGTAGAGTAACATTGCATAAACATCATTAAGCTTTTAAAAAGGGGGAGGCTTCTATTTATAGGAAAAAGTGAGGTTGTAACCAAGCAAACTAATTCTAGAATTTTCCAGATCAGTTTGGTCAATTTTTGACCATTTTTGGGTCAGTTTAGCTTACTTTTTGGATCTAGTTGAAACAGGAGAGAGAAGAGATGAAAATATCTCATTATTTTTTAGTTTAAAACTCGTCCACACATGTGAAATAGGCACCTCCTTCATGAGGGGAGATCCCCACATTGAGGTGTCTAAATGCATCATTTTCTCTAAATATCTCTTAATTTTTAACTAATAAACCTTGTACTCAGTCAACTCTTCATCTTATGTGAGCATTCATTTTTGGGGATTTTTGGAAGGTTGTAATCACCTTCTGGAATTAAAAACCTTTTGAAAGGTGATGGTGATGGCTTCAGTGTGGTGGGACTTTGACATCAAAGCCTTGGCGAAATCCCTTTCGCCATGCGCACTGCTTCGGCCATGGAAACTGGCTTGGCATTCTTCACGAGGATATTCAAAGGTTCATTCAGTCCCCGATTAAACCTGGCCATCAGTTGTTCTTCATCTAGCGCTGGCGAGTATTTGAGGAGGAGAGCGAACACTTGGTGATATACTTCAATAGTTCTGCTCCCTTGGGTTAACTCTAAGAATTCGTTCATCTTTGTTTTCAAAAAGCCGAGAGGACAAAACCTTATCCTTAGGTAAATTTTGAGGTAAATTTTGAGATCATTCCATGTTTGGGTATTCTGATCCCCAGACGATTTGTCTCGCAGTGGTTTCTCCATGCTACTCTAGCTGTTTCTACTATCTTTAGCCTTGCAAGAGCCATTTTGCTCTTCTCATTGTACCCGGTGACATCGAAGTACTTTTCCATTGCTTCGATCCACTTCTCCACAGCCTTGCCCAAGTTTTCCCCTTCACCCTTGAAAGGTCCAGGTTGCGATCTATGAAGAGTTTTACGAACATCCAAGTCGACCGGGATTTACTTCATCTATCGTACCATGATAGAATTGAGTCTCAATTTAGGGATCCATCAGTCCAGCCAGTCCCATGGGTTAGCCAACCGCCCAACGGATATTCATGCAAACTTAAAACTAGTCACACCACTTACACACCCAATATGAAATTACCTTTTTCATAGATTCAGTTGCTGTGAAATTGCCAATATGAAATTGCCTTTTTCACAAATTCAGCTACTGTGAAAAAAAAACATTTAATGAAATCATAGTATCACTGATCACAATCCTCCAAAATCTCTGGTTGAATCCTAATTTCCAATCATTCCTTCATCAGTGTACCTATGGCAACATTCCTTCATCAGTGTACCTATGGTAACATTGGCAACCAAAACGCTCACCACCTGTCCGCTCAGGGGCCTTTTGGATGGTTCCTAGCTCATAGTACTCGGGGGGAGAAGGCCTGGCCTCAACTCTTGCCATCGGAATTCAAGCCTTGGTAAGAGGGTGAGAAGGCTTTTGGCTGGGAGATATATTCACATAACAAAATGGAATCTCCATTGAAGATCAGCAAGATCAACCAAAACGGATCCATATAAAAAGAGCCATGGACTCATCCGTTGAGGACCAGCAAGGTCAATCAACCAGATCCATGCCTGAATTAAGAAAAAAACTCTTGCTTCTTGTTCTAATATCTTCCACGACACACGTGTGGGTATCTTTGGCCGACCCAAAGCCCGAGCACCGTATGGTCAGCACCCTCTAGGATCCTTCGCAGGTCACCTAGCGCTTCACTCATAGGCCGCTTCCTTGGTCCCTCATCCACCGTACCGGAAGCTCACCATTTAAATCGAACTGAGGCTGGTCAAGACCTCAGTCGACCTTGCTACGCGAGACATCCTCCATTGACTCTCCGTCAGCTGTTGCAACTTTATCTGATTAGGTCTCCACGACCTCATTCACAAGATGGTCAAAATGCTTCCCCAGCATTCTTGACATAAAACAGTCATTTAAAAACGTATCATAAATTTAATTTCTATAACGAACTCTCATCTTTCCATATTGTTCCCATTAATTCTCATTTATTTCATGTATTCCCATTCTCATCACATCATTTTCCATCTCATCACATCTTTTCTCATTTATCCATATCAGATCTCATTCACTCGCATCTACCCATATCCACGTCTCATCACATCATATTCGTTCACATCACACATCACATCTATCTCCATTTACATCACATCTATCTCCATTTACATCACATCATATTCATTCATTCGTTCATATCCTCCACATACATTCTCATAACCATCCCATCACATACATTCTATCCACATTATATCACATCACTTCTATCCACATCATATCTCATTCATACACATCTCATCTCATTCATCCACATCCATCCAATCGTTCACATGTACGACTTCTCACATCTATCCATACATTCATATCTATCACTTCACATCCACATATATTCATGTCACATCACATCACGTTCTTTCATATACACATCTATATCCATTCTTTCACATACATCCACATCCATTCTTTCACATACTCATTCACATCCATTCTTCACATACACATTCACATCCATTCTTTCACATACATCCACTCACATCCCATATCATTCATTTACATCGTGATTCACATGACATCACATCTCATCCATTCATTCACATCTATCTGATTCACATCACATCTCATCACCTCTATTGACATCACATCTATTCACCTCACATCTCATCACCTCTATTGACATCACATCCATCCATCCATTCATGCACATCTATCTGATTCACATCACATCTCATCACATTTTTTTACCTCACATCTCATCACATTTTTTTACCTCACATCTCATCACCTCTATCTGATTCACATCACATCTCATCACATTTTTTTACCTCACATCTCATCACCTCTATTCACATTACATCCATCCATCCATTCATTCACATCTATCTGATTCACATCACATCTATTCACCTCACATCTCATCCATCCATCCATTCATTCACATCTATTTGATTGACATCACATCTATTCACCTCACGTCTCATCACCTCTTTTCACATTACATCCATCCATTCATTCACATCTATCTGATTCACATCACATCCATCCATCCATCCATTCATTCACATCTATCTGATTCACATCACATCTCATCACATCTATTCACCTCACATCTCATCACCTCTATTCACCTCACATCTCATCACCTCACATCTCATCACCTCACATCTCATCACCTCTATTCACATCTCATCTATTCACCTCACATCTCATCACCTCTATTCACATCTCATCACCTCTATTCACATCTCACCCATCCATCCATTCATTCACATCTATTTAGTTCACATCACATCTCATCACATCTATTCACCTCACGTCTCATCACCTCTATTCACCTCACCTCACATCTCATCACATCTATTCACCTCACGTCTCATCACCTCTATTCACATCACATCCATCCATCCATTCATGCACATCTATCTGATCACATCACATCTCATTACATCTATTCACATCACATCTATTCATAGAATTCAAACATAGAATTTAAGAGAATTCTAATTTTGATATAAAAATTCTTTATGCATCTATTTATACATAAAAATTAATTTTAATGAGAATAACACTTTTGAAATAAAAATAATTCCTTTATGCATCTTTCTATGTATAAAAATCAATTTTATTGAAAATAACACTTTTGAAATAAAAATAATTCCTTTATGCATCTTTCTATGTATAAAAATCAATTTTAATGAGAAGAACACTTTTGAATTAAAAATAATTCTTTTATGCATCTTTTTATGCATAAAAATCAGATTTAAAGAGAATAACACTTTTGAAATAAAAAAAATTCTTTATGCATATTTCTATGCATAAAAATCAAATTTAATGAGAATAACACTTTTGAAATAAAAATAAATCCTTTATGCATCTTTTTATGCATAAAAATCAAATTTAATGAGAATAATACTTTGAAATCAAAATAAATCCTTTATGCATCTTTATATGCATAAAATCAATTTTAATGAAAATAACACTTTTATAACAAAAATTTTCCATCATGCATCTTTCTATGCATAGAAATTAAATTCAATGAAAATAACATTTTTATAATAAAAAAATTTCCATTATGCATCTTTCTATGCATAGAAATTAAATTCAATGAAAATAACACTTTTATAATAAAAAATTTTCCATTGTGCATCTTTCTTTGCATAGAAATTAAATTCAATGAAAATAACACTTTTATAATAAAAAACTTTCATTATGCATCTTTCTATGCATAGAAATTAAATTCAATGAAAATAACACTTTTATAATAATAAAAACCATTATGCATCTTTCTATGTATAGACATTAATTTTAATAATAATATCAGTGATATCCATGCATATTCATAGGTGAATATGTGCATGGAGTAAATTAAAATATTTATTTAGAATGCACAAACAGTGGGAATTACTCTTTTGGAAAAACATAAAAACAAACTTTCTTTTCCACAAATATCTGAAAATTTTTACCATAATCTCCTTTGCATGGCTGACCATTTCTCATTTTTATCATTCTAATTTCAACTTAAACTAACCCAATCTAGATGTATAGGACTCTAATCTACTCAATTTTTAGAAATCAAGAGAGTAAATAATAAGAAAAGTTTAATTAATCATTTAACTAATCTATTTAAGATTAAAAAAGATTAGTTAACCATTTCTCATTTTTATCATTCTAATTTCAACTTAAACTAACCCAATCTAGATGTATAGGACTCTAATCTACTCAATTTTTAGAAATCAAGAGAGTAAATAATAAGAAAAGTTTAATTAATCATTTAACTAATCTATTTAAGATTAAGAAAGATTAGTTAAATTAATCATTTAACTAATCTTTCTAAGAAAGGTTGAATTGTAAAGAAGAGAAGGGTGTGGCCTTTTCATCAAGGCATAGCATTAGAATTTACTTCAATCAACTATAAAACAAGAAAATCAAGAAAACCATAGATTTAAAAATTAAACAAGTTAGAAAAATAACCTTACATGGAGCTTGTAAGCTTTCCTTTGGCTTGAGGGATTGAAGGTTCTACTATTGTTTGGGGCAAGAGTGGCCACCAATTACTTTGGAGAGGATTAAGCCAAAAACAATTGAACTATCAAGAAAATTCAATGTAAATGGCTCTGGGTAGGAGTAGAGTAACAGTGCATAAACACCATTAAGCTTTTACAAAGAGGGAGGCTTCTATTTATAGGAAAAAGTGAGCAAACTGATTCTAGAATTTGCTAGATCAGTTTGGTCAATTTTTGATCATTTTTGGGTCAGTTTAGCTTACTTTTTGGATCTAGTTGAAACAGGAGAGAGGAGAGATGAAAATATCTCATTATTTTTTAGTTTAAAACTTGTCCACACATGTGAAATAGGTGCCTCCTTCATGATGGGAGATCCCCACACTGAGGTGTCAAAAATGCATCATTTCCTCTAAATATCTCTTAATTTTTAACTAATAAACCTTGTACTCAGTCAACTCTTCATCTTATGTGAGCATTTACTCATTTTTGGGGATTTTTCTTTTATTCTTCAATTTATCTCCTCCCTACATTTGGATTAATCTTATTGGTCCATAGGAACCTTAATTGGACCATAATCTAAAAATTCCTGAAAATCTGGACCCTTAGGCTAAGGTCCTTTTTACCTATTTTCAATTAATTCCAATTGCACATTGGAAAGTTCTTTTTGAATTTCTATTTCAGGGGAAACCATTTTAGATACTAGGAGGATTTTTATATCCAAAAATATCTCAATTTTGAATTACCTCCCTCCTCTAGACATTTTTTCTCTCTAGGCTAAAACACATAGAAACAAGATCTGTTATTATTCTGAAAAGGGGATTGATTACAGAGAGAGAAAATGGACATCTTGAGGGGCTGGGGAGGAATCTTATATCCTACCCCACTTAAAAAATGTGAGATGTCCTCATCTCGTAGGTGGAGTATGATCTCTTTCATTTTCTTCTTCTTCTTCTTCAATCACTTGGTTGCATTGGATTCATCAAGAATCTCAAGGTGAGTGTCTATTGTTGTTGAATTCTATGTTATGACGACCAAGGGAGATGGCTTGGGTGGGCAATTGAAATATGAGACAATGAATTAACATCTAAATTTTTCAAAGGGGTTTGTGTATGAAGGTGGGAAAAGATGATCCCAAAGGCCACAAAATTGCATGGACCATCTTTGGTGAGAGTGTCTTGAAGACAATGAAGGGCCAGTTTGGTGGCCTTGACACGAAGTTAGATAACTGGAGGAAAGCCAATGGGCCATTAGCTACTCACTCACCTAGTAGGCATAGCATGCAAAGGAAGAGATTTCAAGTGCCATATCGGGTGGCATTTTAGATGGAAGATTGGGATTCAAAGAGGTTTTTGGTAAGCATTTGGGCTTGGTAGAGCCATGCTTGCAAAAGCAAAGAGCAAGATAGCTCTCAAGGGACCGCTTATTACTGTATCGTGCAGTACTCTCAATTGCCTTCTCAACCTCTCTAGGTGTACAATTCACATTGGCTAGGTTGTCATAGGCATACTGCCCTCCTGCAGCCTTATCCACACTTTGTTGACTTAACTTCATCATCCTCCAAATCTACAAAATGCTGCTTCTCACAAGATGCTTTATGCACTACATTGGATATTCTTTAGAGAAGACATAATACAAGCTTAAGATTGTAGTTAAAGAACCATACTTAATTGTCAGGCTGCATGGACACCCATTGCCTTGCAATATCTGGGATCCTCTGCCAGCCACCCCTCACACATGAAGACCTACCTTTGCATACACTAGAAAAGAAAAGGAGGTGGTATTTGTGTCTACATGCAAGCATGTATAAACCTACCACATCCTCTGCCCCTAGAGGTAGGATGCAAGCAACATAGTTCCCCTCCATCTAAATAGTGACTTCACACGGCTCTGGATTGGGGGGTGTCAAGAAAATGGTGAATCACTCACCAAGTTTCATTTGTTTAACCAATGCCTCTATAAATCAGCAATGGCTAGGTTGTCATAAGCATACTGCCCTCCTGCAGCCTTATCCACACTTCACTTAACTTCATCATCCTCCAAATCTACAAAAGATGCTTTATGCACTACATTGGATATTCTTTAGAGAAGATATAATACAAGCTTAAGATTGTAGTTAAAGAACCATACTTAATTGTCAGGCTGCGTGGACACCCATTGCCTTGCAATATCTCACATCCTCTGACTGCAGCCACCCCTCACACATGAAGACCTACCTTTGTATACACTAGCAAAGAAAAGGAGATGGTATTTGTGTCTACATGCAAGCATGTATAAACCTACCACATCCTCTGCCCCTAGAGGTAGGACGCAGGCAACATAGTTCCCTTCCATCTAAATAATGACTTCACATGGCTCTGAATTGGGGGGTGTCAAGAAAATGGTGAAACACTCACCAAGTTTCATTTGTTTAACCAATGCCTCTATAAATCAGCAATGGCTGTTGATTTGTGTGAATTCAGTCATAGCAACTTCATGATTTGCCATATCAAGTAGAAGCCATGGTCAGACAAAAGTGCTTTTTAGCAAAGCACTTGAGTTATTTTCTACTTAAAAGTGTTGGAAATCATTAGAAAAAGCTTTTTGGATGTTGGAAAGCACTTGAAAGTGGTATGAAAAAGCTTTCCAAAGCACTTGAAAGTATTTTTGAAAAGCACTTTGAGAAAAGGCTTTTCAAAAGCACTACAAGCACTCGAAAAAGCTTTTAAGAAAGTGTTTTTATAAAGTAATACAAGAACTTGAAAGTGAATTTTGAGATCATTACATAGGTGGAACTTTCAAGAACTTGAAAGTGCATTTGGAGAGCATTACATAGGTGCCACTTTCAAGAACTTTAAAGTTCTTGAAAGCACTTGAAGTTTACAAATGAACTTTAAAGTTCTTTCTGAAGTACTCTACTAAAGTACTTCAAGTTCTTTCTGAAAGCACTTGAAGGATTTTAGTCAAGCACTTTCAAAAAGTGTTTTCCAAAACCACTTTCAAGTGCTTTCCACAAAGCACTTCAAGTTCTTTAAACGTTCTTTGGAGCACCCACAAAGCACTTATAAATCCACAAAGCATTTAAAGTGCTTTGCATAATAAAAAAAGCACTTTAAATGCTTTGAAAATGACTTGCAAAACACAAAAATCATTTTCAGGCGCTTTGTATCACCCACAAAATCTATTTAAAGTGCTTCTCATAACCCAAAAATCACTTTAAAGTGATTTTCAGGGTTCTCTGTTACTCCCTAAACCATATTTTAGTTCTTTTGAAAGTGCACTATTAGGCAAAAGCTTATGTGGAAAAGTTTTTTACTTACCTCTAGTGATTCAAGACCATCTTTCTTGGGTCCAAGGTTGTTAGGGTCAACCTCGCGAAAGCTCAAGACCATCTTTCTTGGGTCCAAGGTTGTTAGGGTCAACCTCGCGAAAGCTCAAGACCCTTTCATCATAGAACTGGATGTGTCTTTCTTTCATATTAACCTCAATCATGTTTGGTTTTGGGGCTACCTCTACAGTTCAGCAAGGTCTTTATTTAATTTCTCTAGCTCAGCAAGAAACATTGTAGCAATCTTTGAAGCTCCTTCTAGTCGCCAATGTATCTCTCTTAAATTCATACTCCACCTTCACTGGCCTAGATGTTGTAGTTGAGAGTACTACTTGCGAAACATTAGAGAAGACATCCATGGGTGCTGAGGAGGTGGTGACGTACGTGGAGGATGCTGCAGACCTAGATGCTCCACTAGCGTATACATGCTACATTAAAAATGCATTTTAATGAGACTTCCTTTTTTGATTGGAGAGAAGGTGACACTTCAACAAATGGCAGCTAAGCTTTCAATAAAAGAGAGTGGCCATTAGGAATGAAAGCAATATCGATGCTGGTAAGTTATGTTAGACACATGTAATTATTTGATGCAAAGCATTGTATTTAATGATTTTGTTTTGTGTAGGTGGGCCACATAAGAAGGAAAGAGTAGCAATGGAGACTGTAAAGAAGTCAAGTGACTTGCAGTCAAAAGAAAAGAAGGGTAGTGAAGATGACAAGAGAGATGGAGGACTCCCTAGAGCACTTTCACCTCAATTACTGCACCCTTCAAAGTCTAGGGATTGCAAAAAACTTTAGCACCATCTATTACTTGTGCACAATGTTCCTTGGCTGCAAAAACTATCTCTAACATGTACACCCAGTTCTAAAATGAGTAGCCCATGAAGTTTTGTTTGTTGTCTTTTTTTTTGTTATATCACTACACCATTGCTTGTATCCTAAGTTTGATGAGTCCAACACCATATTAGTGGATGATTCCCTTTATAAATGCAACCAAAACACTCTTGGCACATATGTCATCATACCAGCGATGGAAGAAGCTCAGCAAAGGAAAAATTCTTGATGAAGGAACTTGGGGCCATGGCTATACAACTAGCTCATTTCATTAAATTGACTAGAAGGGGTTGTGCTAGACTACTTTAATATAATATCCCGTCAATGTGAAGAAGGATTTGTAAAGAAGTGCCTCTTAAATGGAGGGCATTTTATGTGTGATGAAGATTGGTAAGAAAAAACTCATAAGCTGAAAAAGAGAAATTAATGTAAAAACCCCTCAGTTTGTTATTGTAAGTTCTTTAAAGTACTTTTTGTAGTACTATAAGTACTTAGTACTGTAAAGTACTTTTTGTACTGTTTAACCAAAACTTCTTGGCTGAGAAACTTCATCACTTTGTCTTTGTGGTGAATGAGACTGTTATGAGTTGTTTAAAGTTTTTTAGAGCTATCTAAAGTACTTTTTATATGTTTAAAGTACATTTTATTTGCACCAGTGGCACCTTCATCCAGATGTCCCATCTTCAAAGAGCTTGACAGAAAGGAGCAAGTTACCAACATCTGTTATCTCATTGGGACACAACACGATTCTTTGTGTACTACATTCACCACACATGCCCATTATGCATTTATAATTTCAGAACACTGAGTCTTCTAGCCTTGGGCAAAGTAAGGACTCCTAGATAGTGGTAACACTAGTGTAACCAAAGTGTATAGCTGAACACATAAAACTACTTCTTTGAGAACAAAAGCAGATTGGCATGTCACCCCGTGGAGTCTGAACTGGCTATGCCACATGTAATTGAATTAATCCTTTAAAAACAACATCTGCACATGGACAACATAGCAACAAGTATATCGATCCTTCAACTTTCACACAAAAAAGGGCTTAAGGCCCTCCAATCACCTTTGAGAAATTATTAGATGTGGATAGTGGACCTTGAATCTTTTGTAGAACTCCACCTACCCCATAAAACAAGGAGTTTGTTAATGTATAGCTAGAACAGTTCGGTTGATAGTGCATCAAAAACACTACAGTAATTCCAAACAACTTTAGAGTGCTTCTAGACTACTTTACCAGGCTTGTGCACAACTCAATACAACTTCTACACAATGTAAAATTACTTCTAGATCACTTTATAGTAATCCATACCTTTTAAAAATAAATTTGGGCCATTTTATTAATTCTAGGAAACATAGTACCACATGAGAATATAGACTTAACAATACTTTGGGACAACCTACCATAACTTTTGGCCACTTTTTTCAATGATTTTGGACCATTTTTTAGTACTTCTAGACAACTTTTAAGTACTTTTGACCACTTTTAAGTACTTCTAAACAACTTTATATCACTTAGGACAAGCTGAAAGAACTTCATAAAAAAACTTTTAGAAGAATTCAAAGTGTTGTGTTAACCAAATCCACATGGAAGTGCTTAACTTATGCCAAGATAACTTGTAGACTACCTTAAAGTGCTAAACATGTATTGAAGGTCCTTTGCAACAGCTAAAGTACTATCAAAGGAATTTTAACACCACTTGGAAGTGTTTTAAGAGTATAAAGGGAACCTAAGGACAACCTTAAAGTGTTTTAGGAGTATTAGAAGCACTTAGGATAACCTATAAAGGAATTTAAGAGATACACAAAGTACTTTTGGAAGAATTTAAAGTGTTGTAAACTAAGTCAAGGATCACATGGAAGTGCTTTAGTTATGCTAAGAGCACCTGGCAGACTACTACCTGAAAGTGCTTACATGTATTGAAGGTGCTTCGCAACAGATTAAGTACTATCAAAAGTATTTTAACACCATTTGGAAGTTTTTTAAGAGTATAAAGAAACTTAAGGACAACTTGAAAGTGCTTTAGGAGTATCAAAAGCACTTGGGATAACCTATAAAGGAATTTAAGAGATAAATAAAGTACTTTTGAAATAGTTCAAAGTGTTGTAAACCAGGTCAAGGACACATGCAAGTGCTTTAGTTATGCTGCTAAGAGAACTTGTAGACTACTTGAAAGTGCTAAACATGTATTGAAGGTGTATTAGAACAGCTTAAGTACTATCAAAAGTATTTTAACACCACTTGAAAGTGTTTTAAGAGTATAAAAGGAACCTAAGGACAACCTAAAAGTGCTTTAGGAGTATCAAAAGCACTTAGGATAACCTGTAAGGACTTTAAGAGATACCTAAAGTACTTTTTTGAAAGAATTCAAAGTGTTGTAAACCAAGCCAAGGACCACATAAAAGTGCTTTAGTTATGTTAAGAGCACTTTTAGACTACTTAAAAGTATTATACATTTATTGAAGGTGCTTTGCAATAGCTGAAGTACTATCAAAAGTATTTTAACACCACTTGGAAGTGTTTAAGGAGTATAAGGGAACTTAAGGACAACCTGAAAGTGCTTTAGGAGTATCAAAAGCACTTAAGATAACCTATAAAGGACTTCAAGAGATACATAAAGTACTCCCAAGGGATTCACTCTTAGAAAAATTATGATATCACATGAGTGAGGGGGGTTTTTTGAAATGAGGCATAAGCTTATAAGGTAGAGGTAAGGTCATGTATTTAGATGAATACTAAATCTTAAATTTAAGTTAAGGGGAGGGGGGGAGGGCGATGGGGAGGGGTATAGGAACATGTCATGTTTTCACATCACTTTCATAGTGTATGTATGGTAATGATCTAATGATATTAAGAAATGTTCACAACATGCTTCAATAATGATTCAAGTAGGTTGTGGTGATTTACAATGATGATTTATTCATACTTAACATTTATTTCTTGGTAGCATACATAAAGTACTTAGGTTCTCTCAATAAGGTTCAAAGTAACATACTTTAATCTAAGGAGAGGGGGTGTGTAAATGCAAGAGAAAAAACATAGATATAAGGAAGGGGGTGACATAGTCATTTTTAAAGGTATCCTTATAAGCTTAAAAAGGGGGGGAGGGGTGTTATCATCTTATGGGTATCATATATAGGGGGTTTTCTTGAGGTTCATGCACACAGGTGATGTCCCTCTTTATTGTTCAACCTTCCCGTCATCAGATTCAGACTCCTGCTCTTCTGAAAAACTCTCCCTTGATTGGTTCATCATTGAGGGTCCCATCATGCATATTGTGGAATCTCATATTTTTCATCAAGTTCTAAAAACTTCATCTTAGTCTTTCCCATGATGTCTATCATGGTGGTTAATATGCATCCAATTCTCACAAAAATCATCAATCCAATTCGGAAGAGGGGCATATAAGATGCTCTCTTCCCGTGATGTCTCTAGTGATTGATGGGTTGTACACAGTTGCACTGAGGTGGTTTTGTCTGTAGTTTTAAAAATACCTAATTGATTCATCACACTAAGTCATTTCAAAACAACCCCCCATCCATGGGATGCTTCTTCTAAGTTTGCATGTCTACTTTTAGGATACATTGTATGAATCCACGTGTCCCATGATGTAAGATTCCTCCCTCCAGCTTTTGAGGTGGTGTAAGAACCTCCCCTTCTGTTCTTGTAATTATTTCCCTCTCTAAAATAGAAGAAAGATCTTGTTTTATCCTGTTTTGGCCTAGAGAGAGAAAATATCTAGAGAGAGATAATCCAAAATTGAGATATCTTTGAATATAAAAATCCTCCTAGTATCTAAAATAGATTCCCCTCAAACAGAAGTTCAAAATGAACTTTCCAATGTGCATTAGGAATTAATTGAAAATGATATAAGGGACCTTAGCCTAAGGGTCTACATTTTCAGAAATTTTTAGATTATGGTCCAATTAAGGTTCCAATGGGCCAATTGGATTAATCCAAGTGTTGGGATGAGATAAATCCAAAAGAATAAAAGAAAATACCCAAAAATGAGTAAATGCTCACATAAGATGAAGAGTTGACTGAGTACAAGGTTTATTAGTTAAAAATTATGAGATATTTTGGAATAATGATGCATTTTTGACACCTTGGTAAGGAAAGGGGAACTCTTGAGGCAGGTGCCTTTTTCACATGTTTGGAAGGGTTTTTAATTCAAAAAAATTATGATATTTTTATCTCTCCTCTCTCCTGGATCAAACCAAATAAAAAAGGGAGCCAAACTGGTCAAAATCTTGTCCAAATTGAGTCAAACTGAACCTGAAAATTCTAGAACCTAGTTGGACTTGGTTAGTGGCTTCCCTCACCTATAAATAGACCCTCATTCCTTTGTATTTTCATATTGGAGCTATACCATGCCAGTATTATATTAAAATAATCATATTCTCTATTATCCCTTAAATTTTTCTCTCTCTTGGGAGCTTGGAGCTGCTCTCTCTCTCTCTCTCTCTCTCTCTCTCTCTCTCTCTCTCTCTCTCTCTCTCTCTCTCCCAACAAATCTTGGAGTTGCTCTCCTCCTCTTGGTGGACCAATTGATTGGTCGGGGGATTCACTGCTAACAAAGAATCAAGCCAAACTTGGAGGTAAATTTGATTTATATGTTTTTTTCAAATTATCTCAATAACTTTCTTATTCTCAATCCCTCTCAAGCTTGAGAAGCTTTCTAAATGATTGTTTTAATTCAAATCAAGATTTTCCTAAAAGTCTTAATGTTTAATTAAGAGAAAGTTAATCTTTTTGCTTATTTGTAATGCTTTCTTTAAGTAAATCTCTCTCTCTAAAAGAATAGCCATCTTTATAGCTAAATCCCTTGGAAAAGGATGCTTCTCAATGATAGTCTCTTAATTTAAAGCTAAACTCTAGGCTTGATGAGCTAGAGAGTAAGAAAATGATATTTTCATGATTTTGTGCTATTAAAATAATGGTAAATTCTTTTAGATTGTTTACGAGTAGTTAAAAACTAATTAAAAATTTTCATTCTAAATGAGAAATGGATTATCCTAACAATTTGGGAGAAAAGAGGAATGTTGAAATTAGCTTAATCTAGTGAGATAATCATAGTTATGTTTTTAAATATGGTTAAAATTATGATTTAAATTCAGTTTGATTTTAAGCATAAAAGAGGAACTACTATCATATTTTTATTACAAGCTTTTACTCTTTTAGAAAAAATTAAGAATTATCAATATAATAGCAACAACAAAGCTATGGTAAAATTTTAAAAAAATAATACATATCTTATCTTTATGCATAATGCTAAAAGAGGACTTCCTACCATATTCTAGGATTGGACATCCTATGCAAAAAGAATGATTTTCATCATATTCATGTGAAATAAATTTTTAGTATTTATGCATAAATATTTAATTAAAAGAAAAGAGAAATTTTTGATAAATTTATTTTTATGCAACAAGAGGAATTCCTATGATATTTGAGATCCAAGTAATTAAATGGTAAAGAGGAATTTTTAGCATAATTCAAATTATGAGGATTTATCAAAAGTGAAATTTTGAGTATTATTATTGGGAAATATGGGTAGAATTGATTTTTGTAAATCCCATGAATCTTTTACTCAAAAAGAAGAATATTGAATATATCTTACTTGAGAAATTTGAGAAAGAATATGAAAATATCCATCGAGAAAACTTGGATAATTCTTATTCAGAAAAGAGAATTTGGAATCCCTGTGAGGATCGAGGATCCAATGAGTAAACGGAAGTTTAGAATTAATTCTTATTAATGAAGCTTAAGGAATGAAAATACAATACGTAAATGCTCTTTCTGAGTTTTTACTATTCAATTCTGATAAGGTTTATTTTTCCTTTTTAGACCTTCAACAACACTCTGATACGTAGATTCAATGGGATCGAGAAAAAGTACCTTTAACTAGGCCAAGCAATTGGCAGAAACTTAGAAAAGTCCTATCAGTAGTATCGAAAGTAGAAAACGATAATAAAAGTGGATGTGATGAGATGTGGATAAGATATGATGTGATGTAAATGGATGTGGATGTGAATGTGAATGTGATGAGATGTGATGTAAATGGATGTGGATGTGAATGTGATAAGATGTGGATGGGATGTGATGAGATGTGGATGAGATGTCATGTAAATGGATGTGGATGTGAATGTGATGAGATGTGGATGAGATGTCATGTAATGTAAATGGATGTGGATGTGGATGTGAATGTGATGAGATGTGGTGATGTAAATGGATGTGGGTGTGATGTGATGTAAATGGATGTGGGTGTGATGTGATGTAAATGGATGTGGATGTGAATGTGATGAGATGTGGATGAGATGTCATGTAATGTAAATGGATGTGGATGTGGATGTGAATGTGATGAGATGTGATGTGATGTAAATGGATGTGGGTGTGATGTGATGTAAATGGATGTAGGTGTGAATGTGATGAGATGTGATAAGATGAGGATAGATGTGATGAGATGTGAATGAATGTGGGATCTGAATGGTTGTGATGCGATGTGAGTGGATGTGATGAGATGTGAATGGATGCGATGAGATGTGAATGGATGTGAATGTGATGTGATGATATCTTAATGGATGAGATGTGAATGGATGAGATGTGAATGGATGTGAATGGATGTGAATGGATGAGATGTGAATGGATGAGATGTGAATGGATGTGAATGGATGTGAATGTGATGTGATGATATCTTAATGGATGTGGTGAGATATGAATGTGATGTGATGTGTTTCTGGTTAGATATGAATGGATGAGATATGATGCGGACCTAGGTAGATGTGAATGGATGTAAAGTGATGTAAATAGATGTGAACGTGATGTGATGATATGTTGAACCAACGTGAGAGAGAGAGAGAGAGAGAGAGAGAGAGAGAGAGAGACACGTCATATGCATCCCCAAAGGTGTGTGGAATACACACAATAGATGAGTATATATAGAGGAGATCCTAGGGCTATATATAGAGACATTCTATATATAGCCAACACCCCCGCTCAAAGAAGGGTCTCTAACTGTGGATGAAAAACTGTATACAGGCTATAAGACAGCCCTTCTACACACTAAACTGAGGCTATCCCTTGCTCACTCTCCTCCACCCCTATGCCTACATGCATATCGCATGTATTGAGGGTAGGTACATGAGCGTAATCACAGCCAACCAGGAGGAAAACCAGAGAAGGATTAGGGTTTCCCATGAAATTTCCTTCTACACCTCCTCTACACACATGAATCTCGCATAAAGCAAAGAATTCGACCCAAAAAACGATCATGGATGTTCAATAAAGCACAATTCGAGCCAGGCACCCTAAATTCTCCCGCATACCATAGAAACGATCAAAGAAACACACACAAGATAAAGAAAAGAGAGAAAACAGTTTCAGGAGGGAGGCATATGTGTGTAGCTCGCTTTCATCTTCATGTTAAGGAAGGAGTAAGAGACACATCCTTCAGAGAGCATATACCTGGGAAGCTCACTTTCATCTTCATGTTAAGGAAGGAGTAAGAGACACATCCTTTATGTTAAGGAAGGAGTAAGAGACACATCCTTCATGTTAAGGAAGGAGTAAGAGACACATCCTTTAGAGAGCATCAATTTTTCCCTCTATTAACACTGCCGCTTATATTCAGCTAAGTATAATCTCTTTCCGTCTTGGGATCGATACCCAAACGCCTGGTTCTATGCCTTGATACATTGTCCTCAATAATTGAAGGAAGAAAAGCTTTCCATAGAGAGAAGAGGGAAGCAACGATTGATGCATAGCTCGCTCTGATACCATGTTGAACCAACGTGAGAGAGAGAGAGAGACACGTCATATGCATCCCCAAGGAATACACACAATAGATGAGTATATATAGAGGAGATCCTAGGGCTATATATAGAGACATTCTATATATAGCCAACATGATATATGGATGTGATGTGGATCTGAATGAATGTAGATGGATGTGATGTGATATGAATGGATGAGATGTGATGTGGATGGATGTGATGTGGATGGATGTGACGTGATGTGATGTGATGCGCAGAGATATGGAAATGGATGAAGGACGATGGGAATACATATGACTGGATGTGATGACATGTAATATGATGTGATTGGATAAGAATGGATGAAGGACGATGGGAATACATATGACTGGATGTGAAATAAGCAATGTGAATTGATGTAAAAGAATGTGGAATAATGAGAAATGATGTGGAACAATGTGGAAAGATGAGAGTTTGTTAGAACTGTATATATGAAACTGGTTTTTAAATGACTATTTTATGTCAAGAATGCTGGGAAAGCATTTTGACCATCTTGCGAATGAGGTCGTGGGAGGACGTCTCGCGTCGCAAGGTCGGCAAAGGTCTTGACCAGCTCGGTTTGATTTAAATGGTTAGCTTTTGGTAGTACGGTGGATGAGGGACCAAGGAAGCGACCTATGAGGGAAGTGCTAGGTGACCTGCGAAGGAGCCTAGAGGGTGCTGACCATACAGTGCTCGGGCTCTTGGGGTCGCAAGATACCCAGGCGTGCGTCGGGGAAGAAAATGGAACAAGGAGTTAGAGTTGTTTTCTGAACTCGGGCATGGATCTGGTTGATTGGCCTTGGTGGTCCTAAACGGATGAGTCCATGGCTCTTTTATATGGATCTATTGGTTGATCTTCCTGGTTGATCTTGCTGATCTTCAACGGAGAGTCCATCTGGATTTTCTTAAGTGATTATATTTCCAAGTACTATGAGCTAGGAACTATTGAAAAGTCCCCTGAGTGAACAGGTGGTGAGCGTTTTGGTTGTTGCCAATGATGCCATAGTACACCGATGAAGGAATGATTGGAAATTAGAATTCAAGCTAGATATTTTGGGGAGGATTAGATCAGTGATACTATGGTTTCATTAAAAGATTATTTTAAAGACAGCTGAATCTATGAAACAAGCAATTTCATATTGGGTATGTAAGTGGTGTGACTATCTTGAAGTTTGCTTGAAGCGTCGACTAGGGAGCCTGGGAACTCTTTTCCCTGGTACCCGAGATAAAACATAACCAAATTCCTAAATGGATCCTATCACTATAGTGGTTGGGCGGTTGGCTAACCCATGGGATTGGATGGGGTTAGGCTGGACTGATGGATCCCTAAAATGAGACTCAATTTTGTTAAGTTACGATAGTTCAAGTAAATCTTGGATAACCCATGTTCTATGGAAAAGAATCAACGACTATGCCTCTTGATGAGGAAAAAAGCATTGGTCTCTATGATCCAAGTGCAAGTCTCTTCCTTGATCTAACCATGTGACTTACGAGTTTGGTTGGATCAGTTTTGTTAATTAAGATCTTGACTACGTTAGGATAAAATATCTTGGAGAAATTGCCTATGTCTACTGGGACAGTGTGTAAGATTCCTCCCCAGCCCCTCAAGATGTCTAGTTTCTTCCCCTATAATCAATCCCCTTTTCAGAATAATAAAAGATCTTGCCTATTTTGGCCTAGAGAGAGAAAATATTTTAGAGAGAGGTAATTCAATTTTTAGATATCTTTGGATGAAAAAAATATCCTTTCTTATTAAAATAAATTCCCCCTAAACATAAGTTTAAAAATAAATTCCTAAGGTGCATTAGAAATAAATTATAATGTGCATAAAAGACCTTAGCGAAGCGTAAGGGCCAGATTTTCTGAAAATTTTGGATTAAAGTTCTTATGGAACAATAAGATTAATCCAAATGTAGGGAGGAGATAAATTGAAGAATAAAAGAAAAACCCCCCAAAAATGAGTAAATGCTCATATAAGATGAAGAGTGGACTAAGGACCATGGACTAAGGACCAAAGAAAAGAGTAAAAAAACTAAATTTTGACACCTCAGAGTGGGGATCTCCCCTCGTGAGGTAGGTGCCTTTTGCTCATCATTACCCCCAATTATTAATCAATAAAATGAGATATTTTCATCTCTCCTCTCTCCTATTTCAAAACTAGATCCAAAAAGTAAACTGAACTGACCCAAAAATGGTCAAAAATTGACCAAACTGATCTGGAAAATTTTAGAATCAGTTTGCTTGGTTAGAGGCTCACTTTTTCTTATAAATAGAAGCCTCCCCCTTTGTTAAATCTTAATGGTGTTTATGCACTGTTACTCTATTCCTGTCCTGAGCAATCTACATTGAATTTCTTAATAATTCAATTGTTTTTGGCCTAATCCTCTCCAAAGTGAATTGGTGGCTACTCTTGCTTCAAACAAGAGTAGAACCCTCAATCCCTCTAGCCAAAGGAGAGCTACAAGCTCCATGTATGCTAATTTTCTTACTTATTTATAAATTTTAAATCTATGATTTTCTTGATTTTTATGTTTTACAGTTGATTGAATTAAATTCAAATGCTATGCCTTTGAGGAAAAAGCCACCCTCTTCTATTCTTTACATTCTAGCCTTTCTTAATCCTAGAAAGATTAACTAAGGGATTAATTAAACTCTTCTTATTGTTTACTCTCTTGAATTTAGAAAATTGTGTAGAGTATAGTTCTATGAATCTAATTTGGGTTAATAAAGAATGATAAAAATGAGAAATGGTCAGCCATACAAAGGAGGTTATGGCAAAATTTTCTTGAATTTTGTGGAAAAGAAAGTTTATTTTTATGTTATTTCAAAGGAGTGATTCCCACAATTTTTGCATCTAAAAGAAATATTCTAATTACTCCATGTACATATTCACCTATGAATATGCATGGATATCACTGATATTAATTATTAAAATTGATTTCTATGCATAGAAAGATGCATAATGGAATTTTTTTATTATAAAAGTGTTATTCTCATTAAATTTAATTTCTATGCATAGAAAGATGCATAATAGAAAATTTTTTCTTACAAAAGTGTTATTCTCAGTAAATTTAATTTCTATGCATAGAAAGATGCATAATGGAATTTTCTTTTTATAAAAGTGTTATTCTCATTAAATTTGATTTTTTTGCATAGAAAGATGCATAAATGAATTTTTTTTAATTATAAAAGTGTTATTCTTATTAAATTTGATTTTTATGCATAAAAAGATGCATAAAGGATTTTTTTTAATTATTAAAGTGTTATTCTTATTAAATTTGATTTTTATGCATAGAACAATGCATAAAGGAATTTTTTTATTATAAAAGTGTTATTCTTATTAAAATTGATTTTTATGCATAGAAAGATGCATAAAGGAAATCGTTTTAATTATAAAAGTGTTATTCTTATTAAATTTGGTTTTTATGCATAAATAGATGCATAAAGAAATTCTTTTTATTTTAAAAGTGTTATTCCTATTAAATTTGATTTTATGCAAAAATGGATTTTTTTATAAAAGTGTTATTCCCATTGAAGTTGATTTTTATGCATAAAGAATTTTTATATCAAAGTTAGAATTCTCTTAAATTCTATGCTTAAATCCTATGAATATTTGGTAAATGAATAATTAAATACTCTAAGAGAGAATTTTCTATCGTTTTATATTCACACGGATTGTAAAAACAGAAAATTCAAGAAATCTATCGAGATCGAAATATTTAGATAAATGATTATTTTATTCCTCATTGAAATTCGTAACTAGTTTAGAAATCAGTTAAGTGAATATTCAAAGAAAGAAATTTAGTAAAATAGTAACTGAATTATCAACAAACCTTTTCGAGAAAGATAGTTCAGAAAAAAATCTTATCAGACTCAAACCCTGAATCAGAGTATGACCAAGACCAAACTCTTTCGCCAATTTTTCGAGGAAAGAAGGTGTGACCAGTTTAGAAAAATACACTCAAAACTCTTGCCAAATCGGAAACTAAGACCCTTCGAATTGATCTGTGGATCAAGGTTACAGAATTCAAGGAATTCTGGTATAAATATCAAAATTCCTTTCAAGAAGTTTTGGGGATACAGATTCAAGAAATAC
The DNA here is from genome assembly GCF_041138505.1 of Cibotium barometz. Taxonomy (NCBI): domain Eukaryota; kingdom Viridiplantae; phylum Streptophyta; class Polypodiopsida; order Cyatheales; family Cibotiaceae; genus Cibotium; species Cibotium barometz. The sequence goes on from NC_141061.1 coordinate 18,738,442, forward strand.
TCATTGTATTCAAAAGAAAATCAAACTGAAAACTTGCATAAAAACCCTATTTTCTTAAAGGACTATCTTACGCCAGTGGAGGGAGCATTTGGTATATGCTTTTCTAAAGGAAGTTCGGTTGCAAAATAGCTGGTGGGGAGTGTTCAAAGGACAGCTCATGCGGCAAAGCATGCCCAGGTCTTGACCAGCCTCGATATGGTTGAAAAATGGTGTGCTTCCGGTGGTATGATGGACAAGGGCCGATGAAGCGGTCCATGAGTGAAGTTCCAAGACACCAAAGGAGGATCCTAGAGGGTTCTAACCAAGCGATGCACGGGCTCGCGGTGCCTAGGACACCCTTGCATATGTCGTGGAAGATATGTATCATGGACAAAATGATTATTGTAATCTGTTATTTACTGGATCTCATTTGCTGACTAGCTGGTCTCAATGGAGAGTCCAGAGTGATATTGTTTTTTGAGAAACAAGGGACCGGATGGAATTTTTGAGTTATATTATCTATAACCAATAACTGTTTGTCAATGGATTATTTTATATGTTAAAGTTTTAAAGAGGAGTGTGTGAATATCTGTATGCGAAAGAAAAAGTTAAGAAAGGCATTCAATTATGGGTGGGTGAGTAATTGTCTAGCTCTACCAATTCCAGTGGTTGGGGTGGTGGTCGGATGGGGTTAGAGACTGGAATCAGTGGAGTTTTAATAATTAAATTAAAATAATAGGAATACGCTTAGAATTTGAGTAGTTAAATAAAAACCTTAAGAATTTCTCAAATGAGTAGATCAATGGTTGTGCCTAACTTTGGTTAAGAAAAGAGCGTTGATTTCCTCAAATGATTAGATCAACAGATGTGCCTGATTTCGGTTAGGAAAAAAGCGTTGATTTCTTTAAGTTAAGTTAGTAATAGTCTTCCTTCTATCTGGTTTAATCAGGTGAAGGATAGTTTAGTCTCTTAACCCCATTAGAAAATTCGTTAAGAAATTCAAAAAGGTGGAATCGTTTCCCGATTTCAGTTTCGGAATGACCACTATATTAGTCTTATGTCCGGACATTTGAGGGCGAGGCCCCGAACAGTTGGTATCAGAGCGCTGTTGTAAACTTACGAAATAGCAGCAGCAGAAATTGCCTAAAATTTTAAAGTAAATCTGGGAAATAATGTTCACTTGTTAAGATTATGTTTGAAATGAACTTCATAAACTAAAAACTCATAAATTGAACTGGATTTCTAGATGGATACCCCAAATTTGTCTAGCATTCCTGGACTCTCTCAGAGTCAGGATACGATCGCCTTTGCCTTCGAATGTCTCATCAACTCCGCTACAACTTGAGAAAGCAAAGTGAGACTTGCTCATCACTTTGAGGGTCTATACTTTCTCGATCTAATAGAGCGACGTCAGCATATGTGGTCCTCTGGGGAGGGCGAAGTATTTGCGTCAATACCAATCAACGACAGAGACTCAGTCAAAATATCTCACTAGCCATGATCTTGATAAGGCTAGGAGTTATTCATTGTACAACTCTATAGTCACTCACCCCGGAATTTTAGAAATTCTTGCCGTATTTTTAGACTTCTTAGCCGCTTTATTCCTAGGAGAAGAATTACAGCACCATTATCAGTGATGAATCGTGTATATCATAGCATGTCTCCATTGTAGTATCACCTTTTTATGCGTATGCGATTGAGGCGGTGACTTTTGGAGTCGAGACGCTCTATGTATATATCAAAAACTTTTAATAATAAATGATGTTTTGCAAAAGATTCCAAATTGTTTTCGTGGTTGTGAATATTGGTTAATAAAATTATCAGAGTGAATCTTGTTTTCAAGAATTATGATGGAATATTTATTTATTTAAGAAATAAATCTCAAAAATTAAATAGTCATAAATCTGATGACAAAGTTAAGTTGACAAAAATATCGTTTTGTCAGAAGCATGAGGCGCACGGCCCGTGCGGATCCTCTTACCGTGGACGAAGAGTTATATCCGGACATTCGTAAAGCCTTGCACCGATCCCAACCTGGTCCCTTCAAGGGTGAAGGGGAACAGTTAGGAGAACTAGTGGAAAAATGGATTGAGGCAATGGAAGAGTATCTCGACATAGCCGATTATAACAAGAGGAGCAAGATGGCTCTCGCAAGATTGAAAATTTTGGAAATGGCCAGGGGGGTCGCATGGAAGAACCATTGCAAGACAAACCATCTCGACCGAAATACCCAGACCTGGTCATATCTTAAAGCTTACCTCAGGAAGAGGTTCTGTCCTCTGGGCTTCCTGGAAACCAAAATGAATGAGTTCTTGGAACTGAAGTGGGATAGCCGGAAGATTGAAGAATACCATCAATCATTTGCCCTTCTCCTCAAATATTCTTCACTTTTGGATGAAGAGCAACTGATGGTGGCCAGATTCATTCGAGGGATGAACGAGCCATTGGACACTTTAGTGAAAAATGCCAAACCAGTCTCAATGGTGGCAGAAGTTGTCAGAATGGCAAAGGACAAAGAATTTGTTGTTAAGGTCCCGCTGAAGCCTGCACCCTCAAACTTTAAAAGGTTCCAAACCCCGAGAAGTGCTTCAAACTTTCCACCCCCAAAGGGGCAGCAAGGCCCTAATCAGAATCAAAATGCTGGGAGATTTAGAAGTGAAGACCCTTCCCTCAGAACACTTTCTCAGGAGCCCCACCTTTTTCAAGGATTTAGAGGGATGAGCTTAGAAGTGAGAATAGGTGTTTTGGGTGTCTGGGTTTCGGTCACCAGCTTAAAGACTACCCGACTCCTGCCATGTCAATAGGACAGGGAAGTCAAGGACCCATAGTGCAGAGACCAGCCCCTTCGTATCACCATCTCGCCAAAATCAGGGCAATCCCAGGAGGACTCCAGCTCAAACCATCTACCTTTGTTCAGAGTAATCTCAAAACTCCCTCCCAGAACTGCGGTAACCAAAGAGAAAGAGTTCCGCCCCAATTTGCAATAGCCAGAGCAGTTACGATAGCAGAAGTAGAGGAAGAGGAAGGAGGTTAGATTTATGCCGTAATTGAAAACCAAGGGCCAAATCATCAATTCTCTGTCATCCATGCTCCAGCTGAGTATAAGGGTAAGCCCATTAAGCTTTTGATTGATTCAGGCAGTACTCATTCATTTATTTCCCTAGGATGCTTACGTAAGCTAGTCTTAGAACAAAAATCAGGGAAACCTATGCAAGTTGAATTGGCTAGTGGGAAGATTCTTTTCACTCACCATGGGACAAATCATATTCAGTTTAATCTAGATGGGAATGTAACTGACTGCTAGTTCAGAGTCTTACCTTTGGGAGTTTTTGACGGAATCCTTGGAATGGATTGGGTCCACAAAAATCAAGCTGACATTCACTGTCACAATGGAACCATTTCCTTCCCCGTGACCTTCACGAGAACAAAGTTCAAGGAACTGGAATTTCAGAATCCCCAGATCTGCAATTAGTAAAAGTTTCTAGGTTACTGAAAGGACTTAGAAAGAAGCTCATTTTATGTTGTCAAAATGAATCCAGTAGACACAAAGTTAAAGGCTAAAGAGTCAGAACGGTTAAGTGAGTATGATGATTTATTCCCAACAGAGCTAACTGAGATGCCTCCGATTTGGGAAGTAGATCATGAGATAGAATTGACCCCCGAAGCTCATCAGCATTAGACTAGCGCACGTACAAAATGCCAGTCCCTGAAGCCATTGAACTCAAGGAACATCTTAGGCAGCTATTAGAATAAGGGTTTGTAAGACCCAATGTTTCAGCTTGGGGAGTGCCAGTTCTCTTTCAAAAAAAGAAGGATGGAACGTTAAGACTCTGTGTGGATTACAGAGGTCTCAATTAGCTGACAATTAAGAATAAGTATCCTATCCCCATAATTGATGAGCTTCTGGGGACAGGCTAAATGGAGCCCAGATCTTCACAAAGACAGATCTCAAATCAGGGTATTACCAGATCAAGATTAATGATCAAGACATCTTGAAGAGAGCCATCAATACTTGCCATGGTCACTATGAATTTACTGTCATGCCATTTGGATTGACAAATGCCCCAGCTACATTCAATCGCCTAATGCAGGACATTCTAAGAGAATAATTGGATAATTTTGTTCTTGTTTTCTTTGATGATATTCTGATTTACTCAAAGAATGCAGCTGACCATGAAGCTAATGTCCGTAAAGTTCTTGAGAGTCTAAGGAAGCACAAACTCTTTGCAAAAAAGAGCAAATGCACTTTCTGTGTCGACCATGTTGAATACTTGGGCTTTCTGGTATCCAAAGACAAAATTTCTGGTATCCAAAGACGAAATTTCTCCAGATTCCACAAAAGTCCAAGAAGTCGTAGATTGGCCTGAACCAAAGACAGTGAAAGAAGTCAGGGGATTCTTGGGATTAACTAGTTGTATAGAATTTTTATACCTAAGTATGCTCTCATAGCTTCCCCCCTGACTAATCTTCTCAAGAAGAATACCCCGTTTCAATGGTGTGCCAGGTATCAGAGTGCTTTTGATAAGCTGAAGACTGCCTTGGTAACCAATCCCGTTCTGAAGTTGCCAAATTTCTCTCTACCCTTTGAGGTAGTAACTGATGCCAATGGTGGTTTTGCCCTGGGAGGTGCACTCATGCAGGAAGGTCATGCAATGGCCTATGAATCCCGAAAACTCAGAACGCATGAGAGAAATTATGTTGTCCACGACCTCGAGCTACTTTCAGTAGTCTATGCCTTGAAGTTGTGGAGACATTACCTACTGGGTCAAAGATTCACTTTGATGAGGACAAATCATCAGAACTTAAAGTGGATCTTCACTCCAAAGGATCTCAACATGCGCCAAAGAAGGTGGATGCAGACCCTGCAGGAATTTGATTTTGAAATCAAGTACCGCCTAGGCAAAGAAAATGTGGTAGCAGATGCCCTCAGGAGAAAAACCTCCTTGCTTGCAATCACAGTGGTAGTAGATGCCCTCAGGAGAAAAGCCTCCTTGCTTGCAATCACAGTGGTGTCAAATCCATTGATTAATGAAGCAAGAGAGAAGATCATGCAAGATAGATTCTTTGGCCCTATTGCTACCACCCTACTTATGCAGGAAAGCAAAACTCCTCAAGAGTTGAACCGAGTTCAAGGGGATACAGCCTGGATTAAGGAATTATGTAATAGAGTAGCAGGCTATGCATTCCCAAAATGATGAGGGAACTAAGGCTCAAATCCTGAATGAAGCCCATGATAGCCTTATAGAAGCAGGACATCCAGGTTTCATCAAGACCTACATGTCTGTAAAGAAAAGCTTCTTTTGGCCTGGACTAAAAAAGGATGTACTTAATCATGTACGTCAATGCCTGATATGTCAGAAAGTCAAAGCCGAGAGAGTAAAAATGCCTGGGAAGTTACATCCATTAGACATCCCCCAGATGAAGTGGGAATGCATCAATATGGATTTTATTACTGGACTACCTTCAGTGCAATCAGGTTACAACTCCATCTTTGTGGTAGTTGACAGACTACCAAAGTTGCCCATCTGATTCCAATAAAAGAAACCTACACTGCAGTGGATGTGGCCAGAGTGTTCCTCAAGGAAATCTTTAGATTGCATGGCCTACCCAAGAGAATAGTAAGTGATCGAGATCCCAAATTCACGTCAAGATTCTGGACTGCATTCTTTGAAGCAGTAGGAACTTTCTTGGATCTTAGCGCACAGCTTACCACCCCAAGACCAATGGTCAAACAGAAAGGGTGAACCAAGTAATCGAAGATACACTTCGGTCATGCTGTGGTGGCAAGGAACCCAAGAAGTGGCTAAGCTATCTGCACCTAGTCAAATTCGCCTACAATGCTTCTTATCACTGAAGTATCGAGATGAGCCCTTTCAAGCTCTGTATGGACAAGACTGCCTAACACCATTAACTTGGTCCAACCCATTGATTAGGGTCGAGATGTCCAGACAGATGCTTGACGACATGGAGCAGCAGATGCAGTCAATTCGCAGGGATATAAAAGCTGGCCAGGATAGACATGGAATGGTTTGTATCTTTTTTGTTTCCAGCAAATGAAGAATAAACCTATTCAAAACCCACGTAATTGAAAGAATAAGAAAACTATGAAATAGAAATTCAAGAATTAGGCAATGGAAGATGAATAAAAACAACTCTTCTGCTTGCATTCACAAGGTCGACCTGTTTTGTAGGCACGGTAGCCACAGACATGAAGGATGCAAAAGGCTCATACAAATCACTCCAATGTCTTGCCACAATATTCTCAAAATATTCGCATAGTGTAGGATGCTCTGGCAACTCCAAAGGAGAAACACCAACAAAGGAAGCCTGAACCTGTGACAACAATCTATGACACTCTTCAAGAACCTGGTCCATAAAAACTTCCTTTGCAAGCCACCCAATGAAGGCATGGTCACTTGTTGGCATTCCATAACTATTTTTCAAAATGAAATTAGACCCAAGTAAAGATAATAATGAAAGCTGCCTAGCCTTGCTCTGCAAGAAGCAATGGCCACTTGATACAACTTGTCTAGTGTAATTTTAGCGGTTGTGTTCATATGGAAAGGACCATAATTTGTGAAACGAATCTTTGCCATGTGCATGATTTATTATTGATGACAAAATCTGTGAAAACCACAGAGAAAAGAAATTCAGCGTGACATTTGAAAGCAATGCATAGTAATGCTAGACAAAGGGAAATTCACAAACTCGCCCTGTGCACCTTTCTCTTGTATGTTTGAGTGACTGTTCTTTTAATCCCAGCTATTTTAATAACTCTTTCATCTTTATCCATTCCAGGAGGCAGCTTCTTACAAGCTACTTCAAAATCAGATTTCCACTTGCCCTACAAAAGCAAGTATGCAGCAAAGCTATAATTCAAACTATATAGAGGAAGTGATGAAGTAAAAGTAGACTCGAAAGAAAGCATGAGGTAGAAAGTATAAGAACTCACAGCATAAACCATGCGACCAAGAATAGCCTGTGTGAGGGGATACCAAACCCTTCTTCCTTGACCAATCTCCTTTTGCCATACAACCTCAATATTTTTCTTTTCTTCTTCCGTGAAATCCTCTAGAAATACTTGTGCATCACAACTAACAAGTGTACTTGTATGATACAAGTAATCTTTAAGATTTGTTGTGACAATTGCCTCCTCATTCAATCTGGACAATGGACTCTGTTTTAGCATTAAAGTTGAAAATAGAAATATGTTCTTGAAACAACTAGTGGAAGAAAGAAAGATGATACTCACAAGTTAAAAACCTTTCTAAAGCTGCAATCAACCTCAACTCATTGTTTGTCAGGCTCTGGAGCTATAATATGTGCATGAATCCTAATATGCCTTGCCTTGTTATTAACAAAGACCTCCCCAATGCTCTCCATCCATGAGGCAGTTTGATGGTTTCCCTCCCACACATATAACATCTTGCAGGACAGGAATTCCCATGCCGGAGTCTGTTGAAGCTCATGCTCAAACTCATCATTCACAGCATGCCAATGCTTATCCCATGAAGCTCTTATCTCATCATCCACCTCTTTGGTTGTCCCATCAGACATCCCAATTGAAATAATAAAGGACCCCTTTGTGGGGACATATCCCTCCATCTCAAATGCTCTCTTGAGAATGGAGAGGTCATTCCTAAGTTGTCTCACCTTAGGGTTGATAAGTAATCTGCACAAAGGGATACGGGGAGGTACCATTCCTCTATTGACAGTTATGGACTCAAGAAAATCACTCCCAACATTACTATCCATTGATTCAAATTCATCACCTTCCATATCACCCTTAGCCTTTCCACTATCCTTCTTGCTAAAACAGACTCTTTCTCCACCGACATCTCTTTAACCTCCTCTGCATTTGGAGATTTGGCTTGTGTGTCAGCAAATGTGGGGGATGGTGTTGTTGGTGCTTGCTCTTTCTTTTTTGCAGTCTTTTTCTTCTTACCACTAGCCTGTCCACCTATTGGAGATTTTCTCTTTCCTGACCTAGTCATGACTTCTAGCATACACAAAAGAAAATTGGATATTAGATCTCAGCCACCATTCATTTTTTACTTTGAGGAAAAGCAAGCCATTGCATGAACAATGAATCAAAGAATGCAACTGACTAAAAGATAAATACCTGGTGATCTTGGACCTTGGGCTAATACCACAAATAATTCAGTTTCCAATATTCCAACCAACACTCTGCAAAGAGAGATTCAAGAAAGTCAAGAACATGTATTGACATAGGAGCATAAGAACATGAAAGAGTAACCATAGTGTGAGAAAAAACTAATGCACAATCCCCCTATTCCACCCAAATTGAAATTACAAAAGGAGAAATTCCTAAGGAGCTAGGACCTTTGTCCCATTCCCCCAAAAAATTCAAATCTCCAATATCCAAAATGACAACTTGTATATAGTGATTGAAGTAAAGTAAGGAATAACTATTGACATAGCAACTAGAGAATTATGAAAGTAAAGAGATTACAATTGGAGCATTTGAAGCAAGGGAAGTTACAACAGTCTACATCTAGTTGCAGATGTCTACAAAAGAATATACTTGCACATATCCATGTGGCTGATACACCAAGAATGACCATTCAAGTGTGAGAAAAAACTAATGCACAATCCCCCTATTCCACCCAAATTGAAATTACAAAAGGAGAAATTCCTAAGGAGCTAGGACCTTTGTCCCATTCCCCCAAAAAATTCAAATCTCCAATATCCAAAATGACAACTTGTATATAGTGATTGAAGTAAAGTAAGGAATAACTATTGACATAGCAACTAGAGAATTATGAAAGTAAAGAGATTACAATTGGAGCATTTGAAGCAAGGGAAGTTACAACAGTCTACATCTAGTTGCAGATGTCTACAAAAGAATATACTTGCACATATCCATGTGGCTGATACACCAAGAATGACCATTCAAGTGATCTTCAACATGCTTGGATGTTAGAGATACAAGGTCTCTCCCATATCATAATGAAGTCTTTCCCCCTATTCCGCCAACGGAATAGGGTGGGGAGGGCATCAAGGATGCATAGTGTTTGCATATTAGAGAGGGCACATTCGCAGTAGTCTAGAGAGTGAAAAACGCCCTGCTATGAGAAAGGGGGAAGAGAGAGCGTTTTGGAAGGAACATGGGAGAGAGGGATAGTGGTGGAAAGTGAAGGGGAATGTGCATTGAATGCAAGATAATAATGGAAGCTCGTTTTTGGGCCTCTATCACTTTAGAGACCTTACTTAATGATGGATGTAGGCTGTAGCTATCCTTTTCTATAAAAAATAGAGGAAAAATTCATATACGTATAAATTTTTTGAGTTTTAGGTGATTTTAAAAATTAAAAAAGAGCCTATTTAGCCTATTATTCTAAGTTTGACCACTACCTTCTAGGCTCTTACAAACCATTGGTTTCAGTCCACATGTAATCTCCCTATTTGTCTATTTCTTAATCACCTCCATTAGGCAATGGCAAATTAAAGGGCCCAAAAAGACTCCATTGAGTTCCTAATGCTGGTCTCTGCTTCTCTCTGCCTATAGTCACCACCCACACAAAAACCGGCCACTTCTCTCTCTTCAGAGGGCGCCCCACCAGCAACCCTCGACTAGCACCCCTGCACTGTCTCTCCCGTTACCACGGGCCACTTCTCACGTTACAGCCCCTCTCTCACAAGGCATCCACACACGAAACAACCCAACTTTTATGGTACCTGGCCTTTGCACCTGTCTTCAGCACTACCAGCCACCTCTGTAGCAAAAACCTTTGCGCTTGCAGCAGTAGCTGCTTTACGTGCCTGTCATCACCGCTACTTCCTGCACCAAAGCCACAGCTCCTCTAGCGGCGGACCAAACAAGCACCAGGAACCACCTTTTCCACGCTCTGCGTCTGCCTCTCTTCAGTCCTTCTGTCCCAGCCCACAGCCCTCGTAGGCGACACCTCCTCTGCAGCCCAGCTATCCACGCTTCAGTTGGCCTCTTCACTGCTCCGCGGCCGTCAACCCCTCTCAACAGACAACACCTCCGGCGGACCTCACACCAGTCAGTCGTCGCGGCGTTGCTAGCCATCTCTAGCACCTGCAGCCCTGCACCTCTGCTGCCTGCAGCCCTGCACAAGGTCACCAAGGCGGCTCCCTAGCTCTCGCCTGGCCCTCTGTCTCGTTAGAGCAGGTAGCAGCTGCGCTAAGCTCTCGTCTGGCCTCTGTAGTGCACTCTCTTCTGCTCTTCTCTGCTACCTGAGAGACATCCCCGGTACATTACACGATGGAAGCCTTCGAAATCGACTCACCACTCTTCGCCAACCTTCTAGCATCTGCGCTGGCAGCCAACAAAGCTTCCACGTGGTCTCCTTCAAGCTGGCCACATTGATGGTGTATTTTATTCTTTTTTTTATTTTAGAAAATGGCCACTATGCTTTAGAGGGCCCCTCCTCCTCCTTGTGTTTCACCTGAACATACGGCGCCCACAACTTTCCAAAACAATGCAATATCTGCCCACAGCCCGTAATCAGCAGTATCATAATTTACCAAAACATGACCATTGCAGTTGGTGCCATGCTCTGCCTATCATCAACACATGCTAAAAATGGAGCGCCATCTCTGCATCCAGAATCAGCCCAGATTGACCAACCATCATCACATTCGGGGGTTCCCGTAACACTTTCACGTGAAGGCATCGCCAAGAGCTCGTAAAAAAAACATAAAACCACCCACTCTGTACATTTGCTAGGGCATTTAGGGCAAAGCTTATTCGCAAACCATGCATCCCATATGTACACGGACTCAAAACACTTCTCAGATTTTTGCCTGACACCAACCAAGGAGATCCAATATCAAAATTTGATTCACAAAAGTCATTCTTTTTAGTCCATCCAAATCTTCCTCGCGACACACGCATGGGTGTCCTAGCAAACCGTGAGCCCATGCATTACCTGGTCAGAACCTTCTAGGATCTTACTTAGGTGTCCTAGGACTTCAGTCAGGGACCGCTTCGTTGGTCCTTGCCCATCGTACTAGAAGCGCACCATTTTAACCGTACCGAGGCTGGTCAAGACCTCGGCAGGCTTTGCCGTCGAGTGACGTCCCTTGAGACAACTCCGCGCCAACTATTGTAACGAGCCTCTTCTTAGTTTAAAAAATGCTTCCTCCACCATTCTGGCATAAAACAGTCCTTTAAAAGAAAACAAAGGTTCTATGTAAGTAAAATTCCCGGTTTGAGATTAGTTCCACAAAACCCTTTTTTCTTAATCCATATTTTCATAATGAGAATCATTGATCTCTCATCAGGGTAATCTGTAACCTATCATTTGACTGACTGTCCAACTAGATTCTTGGTGATTTCGGTCAAGGAAAAACTAATTCAACGGTAGTCTATTCTTTGTATTACGAACTAGAATTGGTCACACAAAGTTTTTTGCTTGATTCAAATCGAGAGATGGACAAGTATTTTATTGACCGTCCCTCTTATAGTCGTGGTCTACCAAAATCATTCGGTTTAGTTCTAACAAGGATTTTCTTCAGATAAACATCTACTGAACTTTTAACTGTAAGAAAATTCTAACTTTATGAATTTCATTCCTTCTTAACCATAATAGATTAAGAAATGGTTTTATATGAGAATATCAGATTTTTATGAAAATACTCTTCTTCCATTTAATCTAATTTTCGGAAATATCAATTTGGTGAATTATTCACATAAATATCTAAAGATGTTCTTTCTACCACTTTAATTTATCAACTCTAATTCTCTAGGTGGAATTTTGGTGAAATTTTCTCTTTTGTCACCAAAAATTAATTCAAATCTTTCTCTACTTAAATACCGTAAAAATTCTTCTTTTAACTAAATACCAATATCCATTTTTTGAATAAGCTTAAAATTCTATTTTTCTCATTTAATTATTGGATTCCAATTGTCATGGGAATTTCTCTTTTATAAATAAATTTCTCTTTAAAAAAATTTAAATTAAATAAAAATATCCATTAATTCAAGTATGCCAAGAATTTCACTTTTACCATTTAAATGATTGAATTCCAAATGTCATGGGAATTACTCTTTTATCATTTAAATTTTCTCATGTATAAAATAAATTTATCTAAATTTTCTCTTTAAATTTAAATAAAAATATTTATTATTTTAATATATCAAATTTTCTCTTTTTCCATTTAATTACATGGATCTCCATGATCATGGGAATTCCTCTTTTTGCATAAAAATAAAAATACCAAAAACTTCTCTTTTCTCTCATAAATTATTTATGCATAAATACTAAAAATTAGTTTTCCATAAATGAGATGAAAATCATTCTTTTAGCATAAGCTGAATACTCCTAGAATACGGTAGGAAGTCCTCTTTTCACATTATGCATAAAAATGAGTTATGTATTAATTTCTAAAAATTTTGCCATAGCTCGCTCTGGTATTACTGATAATTTTCAATATTTCTAGAAAGAATAAGACTTTGTAATACAATTATGATAGAATAACTATCATTAGACTTAAAACCAATTTATGGAATTAAATCATAAGTTTACCATAATTTTATTAGCATAAAAGCATAAAAAAGCCATTTTCTTAATCTCTAGCTTAACTAGCATAGAGTTTGATTTATGAATTGAGAATTTATCAATGAGAAGCATCCATTTGAATAAAGAATTAGTCATAGGAATTACTATTCTTTTGGGGGAGAGAGATATACATAAAAAGCATCCTAATTAAGCATAAAGATTAACTTTCTTGTGATTAATCATTAGAATTCTTATAGAAAGCTTGATTTGAAATGAAAACAATTAATTTGAAACTTCTCAAGTTTGAGAGGGGTTGAGAAGTGAAATCTTTTGAGAATATTAATGAAAACCATGAAAGTACTTCTTACCTCTAGATTTGGCTTACTTCTTTATCTTAGAAGGAAGCCCCCAACCAATCAATTGGTTTAGTATGTTGAGAAGAAAGCTCCAAGGATTGTTGAAGAGAGAGAGAAGCTCCAATCTCTCCAGAAGTAGAGGGTTTTTAAGGGATAATAGAAAATATGAGTATTTTAATATAATACTGGAATGGTATAGTTCTCACAGATGAGAATACAAAAGAATGAGGGTATTTATAGGTGAGGGATGCCACTAACTGAGTCCAACTAAGTTCTAAAATTTTTTAGCTTTTGTTTGGCTGAATTAGAACAAGATTTGGACCAGTTTAGCTCCCATTTCGATCCAGTTTGAACTAGGAGAGAGGAGAGATAAAAATATCTCAATATTTTTGAATTAAAAACCCTCCCTACATGTGAAGGAGGCACCTACCTCAAAGGTTGCCCCTTCCTTACCAAGGTGTCAAAAATTCATCATTTCTGCAAAATATCTCATTTTTTTAGTAATATGTCTTAATTTTAACTAGTAAACCTTGTACTCAGTCAACTCTTCATCTTATGTGAGCATTTGCTCATTTTTAGGTATTTTCTTTTATTCATTGGATGATTAATCTTATTGACTCATAGGAACCTTAATTGTACCATAATCCAAAAATTTTTGAAAATCTTGACCCTTAGGCTAAGGTCACTTATGTCATTTTTAATTGATTCCTAATGCACCTTGGAGAATTTATTTTGAACTTCTATTTTAGGAAAATATATTTTTGATATTTATAGAATTTTTATATCCAAAAATATCTTAATATTGAATTACCTCTCTCTAGAACTTTTTATCTCTCTAGGAAAAAAAAAGAAAAAATCATATTTTTTTGCATTCAGAAACAGGGAATGATTACAAGGGATTGAAGTAAAGCTTATTCATTATTCAAGCTGAGGAGGAATCTTACAGCATGACTCTAAACTTATTTGCACTAATAAACATTTGGCTAAATTACTTCTCCTATTGATGGGTAATGCTTGCACTTCTAATATTATCCCCCTCAAGTGATCCATTCCTCTAACATATGGATTTTACTTATTTTGATACATAGATTTTCACCGTTTTAATAATGGGTGATGTTCTATGCAAGTAGGAGTTGGAGGTGGCCTAAATACCTCTTGTGCTTTTAGAATTCCCAATCATCTTTTGCAAGGTTTTTCCCCTCTAAGCTTGAGGCAGTATCCCCTTATTTTTCATTAGTTACAAAGCTATCCTTAAACTTCTCTAAGTGATTGGTCATCCTAAAGTAGTTGCATTTTGAGTTTCCCCTTTGCTTTGTTTGGATATTTGGTAGGCCCTTTGTTTGAGTTCCTGTTTGGGAGAAGTATGCTATGTTGAAATCTCCTCCTTCTTGCTTGCTTTGGAACTTTCTTTCCTCATCTTGGAGTGATGTAATCACACCTTCCAATGTTGGCTCTAAACTATTCTTTAAAAGAGTGACATAGATGTCATCAAGCAGTAGCATGGCTATGGCATATCAAACATTGGTGAACCAATGGCTAATAATAACTAGTTCATAATACTTTTCATGTGATTGATGTGAGTCACAAAAGAATCATGTGTTTTTATCTTTAACTTAAAGAATTCAACTTAAAGTGCAATTTTTGAATTCTTCCCTTTTGTTACGAATAGCTTCTCAAGCTTCTCCCATACATAAAATGATGACTAAATATAAAAATATGATGTGTATAATTATCACTTAAAGCTAATGCAATGATGTAGAATGTCTTGTTGTGTCTAGTACAACATGCAATTTCTCCCTCTATAGTATTTGGCTTCTTTTACATTCCATATGTTATCTGGGTGTATGTATGATAACATGGTACACTTTTTGGCCTAGTTAGTGGTCTCCTAATACTGTTATATTAGGGGCCAAATGGTGGATGTGAAAATGTTCATTAGGGGCCCAATAGCATAAATGAAAATATTATTTTTTTAATGAAATCTAGTACAAAAATGCACAACATTGTTTCACTATAATTGTAGATTATTGACGTAATAACAAGGAGGAAGGTTGTGGAAATATAAAAAAGAATGAGGGGGAACCTTAGGGTTTTTTTCATTCAACCAAGTGTAGGGACTCCTCTTCATACCCTGTGCTTCTTGTCATCTCCATAGGTGGCATGCTCCATATGTGGATGGTCCACCTTTCAAGCACTTTTGCATGACAAAAGTGTAGGGACCAAGTGTAGGGACTCCTCTTCATACCCTGTGCTTCTTGTCATCTCCATAGGTGGCATGCTCCATATGTGGATGGTCCACCTTTCAAGCACTTTTGCATGACAAAATAGTTTTCCCTTCTTTGAAATAAAAGAAAGATCTTGTTTTACCCGATTTTGGCCTGGAGAGAGAAAATGTCCAGAGGGAGGTAATTCAAAATTGAGATATTTTTGGATATAAAAATCCTCCTAGTGTCTAAAATGATTTCCCCTGAAATAGAAATTAAAAAAGAACTTTCCAGTGTGCAATTGAAATTAATTAAAAATAGGTATAAAAATTTTGAATTATGCTCCAATTAAGGTTTCTATGGACCAATAAGATTAATCCACATGTAGGGAGGAGATAAATTGAAGAATAAAAGAAAAAAGATACGTAAAGAATCTTTATATCAAAATAAGAATTCTCTTAAATTCTATGTTTGAATTCTATGAATAGATGTAATAAGATGTGATGAGAATCAGATAGGTGTGAATGAATGGATGGATGGAAGTGATGTGAATAGAGGTGATGAGATGTGAGGTGAATAGATGTAATGAGATGTGATGAGAATCAGATAGGTGTGAGTGAATAGAGGTGATGAGATGTGAGGTGAATAGATGTAATAAGATGTGATGAGAATCAGATAGGTGTGAATGGATGGATGGATGTGATGTGAATAGAGGTGATGAGATGTGAGGTGAATAGATGTAATGAGATGTGATGAGAATCAGATAGGTGTGAATGAATGGATGCATGGATGTGATGTGATGTGAATAGAGGTGATGAGATGTGAGGTGAGATGTGATGAGAATCAGATAGGTGTGAATGAATGGATGGATGGATGTGGTGTGAATAGAGGTGATGAGATGTGAGGTGAATAGATGTAATGAGATGTGATGAGAATCAGATAGGTGTGAATGAATGGATAGATGGATGTGAGGTGAATAGAGGTGATGAGATGTGAGGTGAATAGATGTAATGAGATGTGATGAGAATCAGATAGGTGTGAATGAATGGATGGATGGATGTGAGGTGAATAGAGGTGATGAGATGTGAGGTGAATAGATGTAATGAGATGTGATGAGAATCAGATAGGTGTGAATGAATGGATGGATGGATGTGATGTGAATAGAGGTCATGAGATGTGAGGTGGGGAATGTTGAAATATACAAGTGAATAGCGTGTGTGTGGGAACAAGCCCTTGGTTAGAGGCTATAAAAGAGAATGTGTAAATGTGAGAGAACCTGTGAAAAGGTGAGAAGAATCTATTGGGAGAGAATAAAGGGTAGCAGGAGAAGATTTAGGAAGTGTGGAGATATTCTGGGAGAGGTGGAGAGAATCAAGCAAAAGAGGTGGAGTGGAGAGAATCAAGCAAAAGAGGTGGAGTGAATCAAGGAGAAATTAGTGGGATTAGATGCTTGGATGTAAACTCTATAAACTGAGGCATTGGCCTAATGAGAATTTGTTGGTTTTTGATTATCCATGCTTACATTAATCTATTATTTAATTACTCACTAATCACGTCTTAATTATCATCTAATCACTTTGTTAATGATGTTGATTCTAGCATTTGATCCACCATAGCTCATCACATTGCTATAATTTTAACATGGTATTAGAGCCAAGCCTAGAATCCATCAAGTTTATGAGCCCATTATCTAGTTAATTAGGATTAGTAGATAATTAGAAAATAATCAAATTTTTAGTTATTTTCAAAAAGCTTTATATACCCCCCCAGCCAGTGGAGGAGCTCCCTCTCCTTGTAGGCTCAACATTAGCCCAAACCCTTCTAGTCCAACATAGCTATCTCATTGCTACTCTAGCTCATCAAATCAGAAGCCCAAACCGCCGATGCAGAAATCACGATTTTGTCAAGCGCCTGTTTTTGGGAGCAAAACTAAGATCTTCTCTTCCACAGATCAAATGGGTCTAATTCCTCTTAGCCCCAGGGGTTTTCAAGCATGCTCTACAAGCTGGTGAAGTCAGAAATTGATTTGATCAAGTCTATAGTGAGACCCAAGCTCTTCATCAAATCTGCACATCAAATCTGCACAACAGGTGACTTTGGTAAAACAGAGATATTAAGCATTCAATGTTTGGTCAAATCTTGTGTTTCTTGGCTTAATCCTCTATTAGACTAATTGCTATTGATTTCCTTGAAAGGATTTAAGCTCATTTGAACTCTAAGGCCTCAGATCTGGGCTCCCCGCATACTCTATTTTTTGCACACAAAATAGAGGATTAATTTGCTAATCAATGATTATCAATGCTAATCACTATATTTTGGTGCAATTGAGGATTAAAATTAACCATTAGGTATCTGATACAGATCCCTATAACTTTAGATTGCAATTCGGAGTTGGTTTGATACTCCAACCATTCCGTACAAATTGGTTACCCTTGATTTAATGTAATTTTTGGTAAAATTATGCTGATAAATTTGTGGTAATCATAATTTTACATTTAACCCTTGGTTAATGCTTGCAAATCACACTCAAATTCAAGATTATTCATAGCCAAAGTTGCATTTGGGAATGTGGATAAGAATGAATGCTATATGCATTATATATTGGGCACATTACATCAGTGTAAAAATGGGATCAGACATTGCCCTTGTCCAGAATAAGGCAAGAGGTAAGACCTCTCGCATAGATTTGGGTTTGCATTGCATAATGATACAAGATAAACATCAAAATCCCAAAAGAATTATCAACAAAACATTTAAACATGTTGCTCACATGGAGCAAGAAGAACTGGCAGCGGACAAGCTCATGGCCCCAGCCATGAAAGAAGAAGATCTCTTTCCAAGAGGAAGATCCACACCAAGAAGAAAAGATGAAGGAAGACATGGACATGAGAAGCTGCCACCACAACAAGAAGACTGAAAGAAGAGGAAGACATGGACGTGTGAAGAGAAGCTGCCACGACAAGAAGACTGAAGACAAGAGAAGATGTGAGCTCCAAAGGAGTCATGTGAAAATCTCTGAGAGAGAGAGAGAGAGAGAGAGAGAGAGAGACCCCACAACCCAATGTAACCTGCCCCAACAAAGTAAAACCACCTCTGAGCCACCGATGATGTAGGCCACGTGGTAGATGTATGTGCGAGCACTTTAGTCAAGGTCGCGAGCACTTGTAGTAGTCTAGGACACATAGAGAGAGAGAGTGTCAAGGACTATGAGTTTAGGGACTTGAGGCACTGGTCTCGCGGACTATCAAGTAAGAGAGAAACTTGGTACAGGGTCCAGATGTGCTAAGTTCACTTGAGGGGAGGTGTGCTAGACACACTGGTCGCGGACTATCAAGTAAGAAAGAAACTTGGTATAGGGTCCAGGTGTGCTAGGATTATTCACTTGAGGGGAGGTGTTGAAATATACAAGTGAATAGGGTGTGTGTGGGAACAAGCCCTTGGTTAGAGGCTGTAAAAGAGAATGTGTAAATATGAGAGAACCTGTGAAAAGGTGAGAAGAATCTACTAGGAGAGAATAAAGGGTAGCGTGAGAAGATTTAGGAAGTGTGGAGATATTTTGGAAGAGGTGGAGAGAATCAAGCAAAAGAGGTGGAGTGAATCAAGGAGAAATCAGTGGGATAAGATGCTTGGATGTAAACTCTATAAATTGAGGCATTGGCCTAATGAGAATTTACTGGTTTTTTATTATCCATGCCTACATTAAGCTATTAGTTAATTACTCACTAATCACGTCTTAATTACTCACTAATCACATCTTAATTACTCACTAATCACGTCTTAATTACTCACTAATCACATCTTAATGAGAATTTGCTGGTTTTTTATTATCCATGCCTACATTAAGCTATTAGTTAATTACTCACTAATCACATCTTAATTACTCACTAATCACATCTTAATTATCATCTAATCACTTTATTAATGATGTTGATTCTAGCATTTGATCCACCATAGCTCATCACATTGCTGTAATTTTAACAGAGTGAATAGATATAATGAGATGTGATGAGAATCAAGTAGGTGTGAATGAATGGATGGATGGATGTGATGTGAATAGAAGTGATGAGATGTGAGGTGAATAGATGTGACGAGATGTGATGTGAATCAGATAGATGTGAATGAATGGATGAGATGTGATGTCATGTAAATCAAGATGTAAATGAATGGTATGGGATATGAGTGGATGATATGTGATGAAAATGGATGTGAATGTATAAGTGAAGAATGGATGTGGTTACGTATGTGAAGAATGGATGTGGATGTATATGTGAAGAATGGATGTGAATGTGTATGTGAAAGAATGGATGTGGTTATGTATGTGAAGAATGGATGTGGATGTATGTGAAAGAATGGATGTTGATATGTATGTGAAGAATAAATGTGGATGTATGTGAAAGAATGGATGTGGATGTATGTGAAAGAATGGATGTGGATGTGTATGGAATGTGAAAGAATGGATGTGGATGTATGTGAAAGAATGGATGTGGATGTGTATGGAATGTGAAAGAATGGATGTGGATGTGTATGGAATGTGATATTGATGTGTATGTGTATGTGAAAGAATGTGATGTGTGTAACGAGATGTGATGTGACATGAATATATGTGGATGTGAAGTGATAGATATGAATGTATGAAGAGATGTGGGTAATCGTACATGTGAACGATTGGATGGATGTGGATGAATGAGATATGATGTGCATGAATGAGATATGATGTGGATGGATGTGATGTGGATGGATGTGATGTGATCGGGGTAGTTATGAATGGATGAGATGTGAATGAATGTGACGTGATGAGATGTGGAGACGGGTAGATGCGAGTGGATGAGATCTGATGAGCATAAATGAGGAAAGATGTGATGAGATGAAAATGATGTGATTGGATGAGACTGGGAATACATATGAAATGGATTTGAATTTAAATCAGGTGGATTGATGTGATTGGAATGGGAATACATATGAAATGGATTGATGTGATTGGATGTGATTGGATGAGAATGGGAATACATATGAAATGGATTGATGTGATTGGATGAGAATGGGAATACATATGAAATGGATTTAATTTAAATCAGGTGGATTGATGTGGAACAATGTGGAAAGATGAGAGTTCACTATAGAAACTGTATTTATGACCTATTTTTAAAATGATTGTTTTATGTCAAGAATGCTGGAGAAGCATTTTGATCGTCTTGTGAATGAGGTCGTGAAGACCTAATCTGATAAAGTTACAACAGCTGACGGAGGGTCAATGGAGGACGTCTCACATAGCAAGGGTCACGAGCCTCGGTTTGATTTAAATGGTGAGCTTCCGGTACGGTGGATGAGGGACCAAGGAAGCAGCCTATGAGTGAAGCGCTAGGTGACCTGCAAAGGATCCTAGAGGGTGCTGACCATACGGTGCTCGAGCTTTGGGTCACCAAGATACCCACACATGCATTGTGGAAGATATAGGAATACGGAGTTACAAGAGTTATTTTCTAAATTCGGGCATGGATCTGGTTGATTGACCTTGATGTCCCCCTCAACGGATGAGTCCATGGCTCTTTTATATGGATCTGTTGGTTGATCTTGCTAATCTTCAATGGAGATTCCATTTTGATTTTTATAAGTGAAAATATTACCAGTTACTATGAGCTAGGAACTATCAAAAAGGCCCCTGAGTGGATAGGTGGTGATGAGCGTGCCAATGATGCACTAATGAAGGGAAAATTGGAAACTAGGATTCAACCGGATATTTTGGAGGATTATGATCACTGAAACTATGGTTTCATTCAATGATTGTTTTAAAGACAGTTGATTCTGTGAAAAAGGTAATTTCATATTGGTGTGAGACTAGTTTTAAGTTTGCATGAATATCTAGCTAGGGAGCCTGGGAACTCTTTTCCTTGGTACCCAGGACAAAACCTAACCAAATTCTTAAATGGATCCCATCACTACAGTGGTTGGGCGGTTGGCTAACCCACGGGACTGGCTGGACTGATGGATCCCTAAAATGAGACTTAATTTTGCTATGGTACGATAGATGAAGTAAATCTCGGATAAAAAAATTATTCTATGGAGGAAAAGAATCAATGGCTTTGCCTCTCAATGAGGAAAAAAGCGTTGGTCTCTATGATTTAAGTGCAATCTTTTCCTTGATCTGACCATGGGACTTACGAGTTTGGTCAAATCAGTTCAGTAAGGCTTTTGACTACGTTTGAGTAAAATTTATCCTGGAGTAATCGCCTATGCTTTCTGAGCAAGGGAAGTTTTTCCGGGTTTGGTTTTGGAAGAATTGATGGATTAGTTTCTTGTCCGGATATCCGTGGGCGAGGCCCCAAGTGAGGGGCCCTGCCCCGCGCAAGAAGTTCTACTTCCACTGCTCTAGCAGCCCTGAATTCGTTGCGTGATGGTGGGAACAGGGATCTTTCAGCTGGTATCAGAGCAAATTTGGCTAATGTGGATCAACCGTGAAGCCAAAA
Source organism: Cibotium barometz (assembly GCF_041138505.1). NCBI lineage: Eukaryota > Viridiplantae > Streptophyta > Polypodiopsida > Cyatheales > Cibotiaceae > Cibotium > Cibotium barometz. Next base: position 18,759,933 of record NC_141061.1, read on the forward strand.
AATGTCAAAAATTTATGAAGTAGTAGTAAAAGGTTGTAATTGCGTGATGAAATTCATACAAATTGATATTCAGACTGAAATTCATAAATTAGTAATTGGGTCTTCAGATGGAAGTACCGCAATTGCATGGAATCCCTGACTTGTTTGAGGCCTAGACATGATGGTATTTATCTTATAATTCCAAGGACCGTGACTACCCGTATATACCGAGGGTATAACTGCAGCTCTTTACTGGCAGTATATACGAGTAAATTTAAGACTTGAAATTATAAGCAAAAATGCTATCTAGATGATGAATTCAAATGTGATTGATATGATTTAAAAAACTCTGGTTGAGAATTGATGAGTTGATTTGGATTCTGATTGAAAAATGATGCTTCTTGAGTTTTGGTTGAAAAGCGATAAGCTGAGCAAAACCACAATGAGGATGAATGGGACGAGTTCCTGTGATGATGTTCATAAAACTGGAATGACGATAATAATGACTTCAGCAAATCACTATGAGATTAGTGGATTGTGTTGACAGATTGCTACTGGTAACACTTGACCCAGTGGATCAAGTTAAGGGATGTCAAATAAAAAAAACCTGTATAATTGAAAATTCCCATGGAGGACTGTTCAGATGGAAATTTCGGTGTAATGGATCATTATTATGTTAAAGATATGAATGATATGATATGAAAGAATTGTTATCTGATGATGAGTTCTATATAAGGGATCTTTATCCCAGGATTCTGTTGGGTTCTGTTGGATCTTAAGAGAAAGAGTTGTCCTCTAGTTTGCGAGATGAGGACATCTCGCGTTTTTTAAGTGGGGTAGGATGTAAGATTCCTCCCTCTAGCTTTTGAGGTGTGCAGGTGTAAGAACCTCCCCCTTCTGATCTTATAATTATTCCCCTCTCTGAAAAAAAAGAAAGATCTTTTTTTACCCTATTTTGGCCTGGAGAGAGAAAATGTCTAGAGGGAGGTAATTTAAAATTGATATATTTTTGGTTATAAAATGATTTTTCCTGAAACAAAAATTCAAAAAGAACTTTCCAATGTGCAATTGGAATTAATTAAAAATAGGTATAAAGGACCTTAGCCTAAGGATCCAGATTTTCAGAAATTTTTGAATTATACTCCAATTAAGGTTCCAATGGACCAATAAGATTAATCCAAATGTAGGGAGGAGATAAATTGAAGAATGAAAGAAAAACCCCCAAAAATGAGTAAATGCTCACATAAGATGAAGAGTTGACTGAGTACAAGGTTTATTAAAAATTAAGAGATATTTAGAGGAAATGATGCATTTTTGACACCTCAGTGTGAGGATCTCCTCTCATGAAGGAGACGCCTATTTCACATGTGTGGAGGAGTTTTAAACTAAAAAATAATGAGATATTTTCATCTCTCCTCTCTCCTGTTTTAACTAGATCCAAAAAGTAAGCTAAACTGACCCAAAAATGGTCACAATTTGACCAAACTGATCTGGAAAATTCTAGAATCAGTTTGCTTGGTTAGAGGCTCACTTTTTCCTATAAATAGAAGTCTCCCCCTTTGTAAAAGCTTAATGGTGTTTACGCACTGTTACTCTACTCCTATCCAATGCCATTTACATTGAATTTTCTTGATAATTCAATTGTTTTTTTGCTTAATCCTCTCCAAAGTAATTGGTGGCTACTCTTGCTTCAAACAAGAGTAGAACCCTCAATCCCTCAAGCCAAAGAAAAGCTTACAACTCCATGTAAGCTAAATTTTTCTTACTTTTTAATTTTAAATCTATGGTTTTCTTGATTTTCTTGTTTCATAGTTGATTGAAGTAAATTCTAATGCTATGCCTTGATGAAGAGTCCACCCCCTTCTCTTCTTTATAACTCAGCCCTTCTTTATCCTAGAATGATTAACAAAAAGATTAATTAAACTTTTCTTATTGTTTACTCTCTTGAAAATAAAAAATTATGTAGATTAGAGTCCTTTACATTTAATTGGGATTAATTAAAGTTGAAAATAGAATGATAAAAATGAGATATGGTCAGCCATACAAAGGAGGTTATGGCAAATTTTTTAAGAATTTTTGTGAAAAAAGAAAGTTTATTTTTATGTTATTCCAAAAGAGTAATTCCCACCGTTTGTGCATTCTAAATGAAATATTCTAATTTACTCCATGTACATATCACTAATATTAATTATTAAAACTAATTTCTATGCATAGAAAGATACATACTGAAAATTTTTATTATAAACGTGTTGTTTTCATTGAATTTAATTTCTATGCATAGAAAGATGCATAATGAAAAAAAATTATTATAAAAGTGTCATTTTCATTGAATTTAATTTCTATGTATAGAAAGATGCATAATGAAAATTTTTATTATAAAAGTGTTATTTTCATTGAATTTAATTTCTGTGCATAGAAAAATGCATAATGGAAATATTTTTATTGTAAAAGTGTTGTTTTCATTGAATTTAATTTCTATGCATAGAAAGATGCATAATGAAAAAAAATTTATTATAAAAGTGTTACTTTCATTGAACTTAAATTCTATGCATAGAAAGATGCATAATGGAAATTTTTATTTATAAAAGTGTTATTTTCATTGAATTTATTTTCTATGCATAGAAAGATGCATAATGGAAATTTTTATTATAAAAGTGTTGTTTTCATTGAATTTAATTTCTATGCATAGAAAGATGCATAATGGAACTATTTTTATTATAAAAGTGTTGTTTTCATTGAATTTAATTTCTATGCATAAAAAGATGCATAATGAAATTTTTTTATTATAAAAGTGTTGTTTTCATTGAATTTAATTTTATGCATAGAAAGATGCATAAAGGATTTATTTTTATTTCAAAAGTGTTAATCTCATTAAAATTGATTTTGTGCATAGAAAGATGCATAAAGGATTTATTTTTATTTCAAAAATGTTATTCTCATTAAAGTTGATTTTTATGCATAAATAGATGCATAAAAGGATTTTTATAAAAGTGTTATTCCCACTGAAGTTGATTTTTATGCATAAATAGATACGTAAAGAATCTTTATATCAAAATAAGAATTCTCTTAAATTCTATGTTTAATTCTATGAATAGATGTAATGAGATGTGATGAGAATCAAATAGGTGTGAATGAATGGATGGATGGATGGATGTGATGTGAATAGAGGTGATGAGATATGAGGTGAATAGATGTAATGAGATGTGATGAGAATCAGATAGGTGTGAATGAATGGATGTATGGATGTGATGTGAATAGAGGTGATGAGATGTGAGGTGAATAGATGTAATGAGATGTGATGAGAATCAGATAGGTGTGAATGAATGGATGTATGGATGTGATGTGAATAGAGGTGATGAGATGTGAATAGAGGTGATGAGATGTGAGGTGAATAGATGTAATGAGATGTGATGAGAATCAGATAGGTGTGAATGAATGGATAATGTGAATAGAGGTGATGAGATGTGAGGTGAATAGATGTAATGAGATGTGATGAGAATCAGATAGGAGTGAATGAATGGATAGATGGATATGATGTGAATAGAGGTGATGAGATGTGAGGTGAATAGATGTAATGAGATGTGATGAGAATCAGATATGTGTGAATGAATGGATGGATAGATGTGATGTGAATAGAGGTGATGAGATGTGAGGTGAATAGATGTAATGAGATGTGAGGTGAATAGATGTAATGAGATGTGATGAGAATTAGATAGGTGTGAATGAATGGATGGATGGATGTGAGGTGAATAGAGGTGATGAGATGTGAGGTGAATAGATATAATGAGATGTGATCAGATAGGTGTGAATGAATGGATGGATGGATGTGATGTGAATAGAGGTGATGAGATGTGTGGTGAATACATATAATGAGATGTGATGAGAATCAGATAGGTGTGAATGAATGGATGCGCGGATGGTAGAGAAGGCTTATTTGGATACTGCTCAAGATTGAACAATTAAGCTACTATTTCCCATTATCAACACACACACATGGCTAAAACCATGCTTGGTGTGCACAAGAAATTTGTTAAAGAGCTAGAAGACATTGTGATCTCACAAACTCAACATGTAAATAAGTTATAAAAACTACTTCAATCATCTTAGGAAGAGATAACAGAGCTTAGACAAATTAACAAAAATTGGAGGAACGTGCACTCCAAAAAACCCAACTAAAAAGTACTCCTTTTGGGTAAAGAGAGAGACCTAGACAATTTAAAAGTGTTACATTCCTAGCCACACATGGGGGTGCTAAGAAGAAACGGATGAGGCTTGATCAAAGCTACATGAATAGTGTGGGAGGTTCCTGCTTAGATAATCCTCAAGATAGAATTGCTATAATAAAGTCTACTATCAAAAACAATGACTTGATTGAAATGTTGAAGCTTTCGAAGTGTGCAGGGATTTGAAGGAGGGTTGTCAAGAAATTATGGAATGACTTTGCTGACTTGGTCAAGCATGATGAGGTGGTAGAGGCTTGTGAGTGACAAGGTTTCAATAAAGAGGAAGGGATACATAGCCATATCAAAGCTACTGATCCAAGGTATAAAGCCTTGTTGTCTTAATGTGTTTGGCTTACCTCGACCACGTACTATAGCAATGGCATGACAACATTTTTTTGGCTATTCCAGGATTCATAGCTAAATACAAACACATCGACGATTTATTGATTGTAGAGAAGCCCAAAAAAAAAAAGAAATCAACATTCAAGTATGACATGTATAATAACATATTTATAAATGTTAGAAGGGTCCAATCAGCCATGGTGAAGTTCTATCAATGCAAAATAGAGGATTTTGAGGGTAATCTTATTTTTGTTATCAAGATTGATGAGTCACAAATCTTCAAACATCAAAAAATGGAAAGAGTTAGTATAGGACTCATGAACGAAGCTTTAAATTACACCTAAGGTAACGGAGACTAGCCATTACATAGTGCACAGTAAGAGATGGAACTATGGTACCTAGGGGATGCCAGATGAGAGTCACGATATTCTTAAATGATTATTCTGGCACACAAAAATTTCAAGCATCATTGATGCTTACAATAAAAGTGAGAAGCTTGTGGTGGATAGGGTAGGAAACTTTATAGTAGCGTGGCACATGAGTGCCAACTTGAAAGAGTTGAATTGCATCTATGGGTGGTGGTTTTAGACTAGGAAACACATGCCTCTATTGCATGGTAGGCATGAAAAGTCTAGAATGTACAACCCTACAATGGATTATATGAAGCCTTCATCTAGAGAAAAAAAAAAGGAAGTAACTGGTGATGAAGACCAAACCAAGGCTAGAGGGAAATCAAAGATTGAGAGCAAGGGAAGTCAACAAAAAAATCTGAAGTCAAGGGTGAACCATGTATTGTGTATAAGGATCTGAAGTCAAGGGTCCCATGTATAAGGATCCCAATTGGGATCCCATACTTCCTTTAAAGCGAGAGAGAGAGAGAGAGAGAGTTCACATTTGTACTTTACATGCATAAATTACAATACTGGATAAGCTATTAAAGCTTAATCTTGACTATGCTTATTCCATTTTGCCATCAGAGCTATCCGAGGCATGTTTAGAGCAATCATATCCAAAGTCATGGGTGAACCATGTATTGTGTATGAGGATCCCAATTGGGATCCCATACTTCCTATAAAGCGAGAGAGAGTTCACATTTGTACTTTACATGCATAAATTAGAATACTGGATAAGCTATTAAAGCTTCATCTTGACTATGCTTATTCCATTTTGCCATCAGAGCTATCCGAGGCATGTTTAGAGCAATGTGAGATATTACTTTCTAACATGGTGGACATGTGCAACTTAAAAAGAATCACAAGAAATCAAGTACCACTAGTGATGTTCTGAAAGATGTGTCAATTATTGGAGGAGCCAAAGCTAGTAGGTTCTTGTCAAACTATGAGAACAAACAAGTTACAACAGTATGGGAATGTTAGAAAGCTCTATACGAACACACAATTAACCAAGCTAGTGATCCAAGTAATATAAAGCTTCGCATGAGAGTCTGGATAAAGCTTGATAATTTTATCAAACTCTTATGTAAGCAAGTGACTGAAGGTGATTACGCAAGTTAGTTTGAAACTGCGATCTAGATGCTTGTGAAAATAATTATAGCTGTGTAAGATTCCTCCTAAGCCTGAATAATGAATAAGCCTTTACCTCATTACCCCTATTTCTGAATACAAAAAAATATTATTTTTCCTTGTTTTTCCTAGTGAGATAAAAAATTCTACAGAGTGGTAAATCAATCTTGAGATATTTTTGGATATATAAATTCTACAAATATCAAAAATATGTTTTTCTAAAACAAAAAATCAAAATAAATTTTCCAAGGTGCAATTGGAATTAATTAAAAATGATTCAAAAGACCTTAGCCTAAGGGTCAAGATTTTCTGAAAATTTTAGATTATGGTTCAATTAAGGTTCCTATCGACCAATAAGATTAATCCAAGTGTTGGGATGAGATAAATCCAATGAATAAAAGAAAATACCCAAAAATGAGTAAATGCCCACATAAGATGACGAGTTGACTGACTACAAGATTTATTAGTTAAAATTTATGAAGTATTACTAAAAAATGAGATATTTTGGAGTAATCATTCATTTTTTACACCTTGGTAAGGAAAGGGGGAGCCTTCAAGGAGGCACCTATTTCACATGTGTGGAGGAGTTTTAAACTCAAAAATAATAAGATATTTTTATCTCTCCTCTCTCCTGGATCAAACCAAATCAAAAAGGCAACCAAACTGGTCCAAATCTTGTCCAAATTCAGCCAAACTGAAGCTGGAAAATTCTAGAACTTAGTTGGACTCAGTTAGTGGCCTCCCTCACCTATAAATAGACCTTCATTCTTTCGTATTCTCATCTGTGAACTAGACCATGCTAATATTACTCTAAAATAAGCATATTTTCTATTATCCTCTAAAAATCCTCTACAAATTGGAGAGATTGGAGCTTCTCTCTCTCTTCAACCTTCTTTGGAGTCTTCATCAACATACTAAACCAATTGATTGGTTGGGGGCCTCTCCTAAGACTAAAGAATCAAGCAAAACAAGAGGTAAAGTGTGACTTTATGATTTTTTTTCTTCTTCTAAATGTTTTTCACTTCTCAACCCCTCTCAAGCTTGAGAAGTATTCAATTGAATGGTTCTTCAATACAAATGAAGCTCTCTAATGAATTTTAGTGATTAAATACATAAAGTTTACATTTAAATTAAATTATTATTTTTAAGCATATCTCTCTCTCCCCCAAAGAATGGTCATTCCTTTGACCAATTCTATATTTAAATGATGCTTCTCATGAAGCAAGTCTCAAATCTAACAGTAATTTCTATGCTTGTCAAATTAGAGGCCAAAGAAGTGGCTTTTTAATGCTTTTATGCTACTTAATTTATGAAAAACTTAGGAATCAAGTCCATAATTGGATATTAATCCAAATGATAGTTATTCTATCATATTGTATTACTAAAACTTTATGCTTTCAAAATTATTAAAAATTTTCAGTAATAGCAGCCAGCGGAGCTATGGTGGTAAAATTTCTAAAAAATTAACACATAAATCAATTTCATGCATAATATGAAAAGAGGACTTCCTACCATATTCTAAGATTAATCATCCTAGGTAAATTGAATAACTCTCATCTCATAACCATGGAAAATTTTATTTTAATGTTTATGCATAAGTAGTTAATTTGAAAAAAGAAAAATTTCTAGTAATTTATTTTTATGATAGAATAGAAATTCCCATGACAATACAAATCCATGTATTGGAATGAGGAAAGATAAAAACTTGGAATACTAAAATAATGGATATTTTATTTAAAAATTAAAGAAGAATTTTAGTTAAATTTATTTTTATGCATAGATAAATTTAAATGATGAAAGAGGAATTCCCACCATAATTGGAATTCAACCATTTAAATGAGAAAAATGTAATTTATAGTGTAGAGGAATTAATGGAGATTTTTATTTAATTTTTAATAGAAAAATTAGTTAAAATTTATCTTTTTGCATAGATAAATTTAAATGATGAAAGAGGAATTCCCACCATAATTGGAATTCAACCATTTAAATGAGAAAAATAGAATTTCTAGTATTAAGGAATTAATGGAGATTTTTATTTATTTTTAAGAGAAAATATAGTTAAATTTATCTTTTTGCATAGATAAATTTAAATGATGAAAGAGGAATTCCCACCATATTTGGAATTCAATCATTTGAATGAGAAAAGTGGAATTTCTAGCATAATGGAATTAACAGATATTTTTATGTAATTTTTCAAGAGGAGTTTTAGATAGATTTAATTTATGATAAAAGAGGAATTCCTATGATAATTGGATTGCACTCATTAAATAAGAAAAAGAGGTATTTCAAGTTTATTCAAAAACATAGATATTGGTATTTAGTCAAAAGAAGAATTTTTATGATATTTAAGAAAAGAAGGATTTAAATTAATTTTTAGTGTCAAAAGATGAATTTCCACCATAAGGAATTAAGGTCGAGAAATTATGTGGCAGAAAGAATATCTTTAGATATTTTAATTGGTAATATCCTTGTTATAACTAAACCGAATGAATTTGGTTAGACTACGAGAGGGACGGACAGTAAACCTACTTGTCCATCGCTCGATCTAAATCAAGCAAAAACTTCCTGACCAATTCCAGTTCCTAAATACAAAGAATAGACTACCGTTGAACTAAACTAGTTTTTCTTTGACCGAATTCACCAAGAATCTAGTTGGACAATCAAACAAAATGATGGGTAGATTACCTTGATGAGAGATCAAGGATCCTCATTATGAAACTGGGAATTATGAAAAAAGGGGTTTTTGGAACCAATCTCAAACTAGAATTTTACTTGCATTATTGGAACCTCTGTTTTTCATTCAAAGGATTGTTTTATGCCAGAATGCTGGAGGAAGCATTTGGCATATGTTTTACTAAGAGGAGGTTCCTTGGAACAGCTGGCGGGGAGTCTTGAAGGGACATCGCTCGCGGCAAAGCCTACCGGCGTTGGTACCGTTAAAATGGTACGCTTTCGGTGTATGATGAGCGAGGACCGACGAAGCGGTCCCTGAGTGAAGTGCTAGGACACCTAAGGAGGATCCTAGAGGGTTCTGACTAGGCGATGCATGGGCTCGTGGTTGCTAGGACACCCATGCGTACGTTGACAAAGATTCGGATGGATAAAAAGGAAAGATTTTTGTGAATCAAATTTTGGTACTGGATCTCATTGGTTGGCCAGCTGGTCTTCAACGGAGAGTCAGAGGACACATTTTGTAATACAATGGACTCAGAATTTTGGAGGATAATGATCAGTAATATTATGATTTCTATTGAAGGATTGTTTTAAAGCCAGCTGAATCTGTAATTTCATATTGGGGTGTGTACGCGGTATGCCTACCTTAATTTTTGTATGAATCGTCTTGGCGGGCTAGGGGGGCCTGGGAACTCTTTTCCTCGGTACTACCCGAGCAAAAACACAACCAAATCTAAAGGAATCCCAGTGGTGGTCGAGTGGTTGGCTAACCCATGGGCTGATCGGAGGATTCCTAAGAAATAACTAGATGCGATTAGATACATTAGTTAGATTAAGTCCTGGGGAAAGACCTTGTTCTGTGGGAGGGGATCAGCGCGGCTATGCCTCAATAAGGAGGAAAAAAGCGGTGATTCCATGGACCAAGTGCAAGTCTCTTCTTGATCTGACCATGTGACTTCGGGTTTGGTCTGATCAGTTTAACTAGTTTAGACTTTGACTCATTAGAGTAATTCCCCCGTTAGAAGATTTTCCCATGGCAGAATCACCCGTGCCTTCCCAACGAGGGGAGTTTTTCGAGGCTCGGTTTCGAAGGAACCGTCGGGCTAGCCTCTCGTTCGGGCGAGGCCCCGAGTGTGGATCCCCGCCCCGCGTAGGACGCGTAGGAGGCCGACGTTGCTTTCGCCATCGGGCAACCGGCACGGGTCTCACAGCTAGTATCAGAGCTTTGTTGAAAGCTAATAAGGACAAACAAAATCTTATCAGAAATTGATAATAAAAACTTAGAAAAAAAAATTCATATTGTATTTTCATTCCATAAGCTTCATTAATAAAGAATTTTTAATCAAAGAAATTGTTTCATAGATGGAAGTTCCACACTTATTTGGTGTTCCTGACCTCACCCAGTCACAAGACATGACTGCGTTCACCTTCGAGCATCTCATCTCTTCTGCTACTATAACTCGAACGAGCCAAGCAAGACTCGCATGCCATTTCGAGGATCTATATTTTCCTAACCCAGCGGAGAGACGGTAGCACAAGTGGTTTGCAGGGCAGTATGTCCACGCCTCTTGCGACCAGCGTGCGATGCTGAGGCAGAACCTCTCATTGGCCATGATTTTGATGAAGCTGAAAGTGATACATGGTGTCATTTTATATCACTGCAGGCCTTGAAATTTCAAACTTTCTTGCCAAATCTACAAACTCCTTAGTCGTTTTATTCCTAAGGAGAAGGAGAAGATAGTAGCTCCCTTGGCAATAAGGGAACATTTGTATCAGGGCATGTCTATAGCCCAATAATATCGTCTTATGCATCTCCCGAGGAGATTTTGACTTCTAGAGCTGAGATGCTCTATGTACATATTGCAACTTTTATATAAATAAAGAAAATTTTTCTGGAGAAAAATTCCCTGTTGTATAAGTGATTGTTTATGGATGAACTGAAGAAAAATCTGTTACTGGACATATGTCATAGATCTCTAATAAGATCATTTATCTTGTTTAAGAAATTATTTTTCGAACCTCTTAAGTCTTACGATCTCGTGGACGATATCAAAATAAAAATTTAATAATATGTCATTTTTGGCATAATCATGAGATGAGGGAACCGTGGCCGTTAGCCAAACCCTCTCTCTAAAGATGAAGAGCTTGACCCCGACGTTTGCATGGCTCTTCATAGAACTCAGCCGCTAGGACCCTTCAAAGGTGAAGGGGAGAACCTGGTCGAGGTTGTGGAGGAGAAATGGGTGGAAGCTATGGAAGAATATTTTGACGTCACAGGCTACAATGAGCAAAGCAAAATGGCTCTTGCTACAAGAAGCTGAAAATAGTGGAAATAGCGAGGGTGGCATGGAGGAACCATTGTGACACCAACCATCTGGACAGAAATACTCAGTCCTGGAACGATCTTAAAACCTATTCGAGGAAGAGATTTTGTCCCCCCAGGTTTTTAGAAACCAAAATGAATGAATTCTTAGAGCTGAATCGGGGGAGCAAAACCATCGAAGAATATCACCAAGCATTCGCTCTTCTACTCAAATATTCACCACCTCTAAATGAAGAGCAACTCATGGCCAAGTTCATCCGGATAATGAACGAACCCTTAGACACAATTGGTCAAGAATGCAAAGCCAATGTCCATGGCAGAAGCTGTCAGGATGGCGAAAGACTTTGCCAAAGCTTTCATCTCGTAAAAGTCCCGCGCCAAAGCCAGCTCCCTCATCCTTCAAAAGATTTTAGACACAGGGAAGTTCTTCCAACTTTCTGCCTCCAAAGAAACACCAAGGTCCCAACCAGAATCTGGAGATGGGAAGCTTCAGGAATGAAGAAAGACCTTTCCCCCGACCGAAGTACATTCTCAAGAACTCCGGCTCTCTCAAGAATGCAAAGGGAAGAACTTCAAAGCGAGAATAGATGCTTACGATGTCAGGGGTTTGGGCACCAGCTCAAGGATTGCCCATCTCCTTCTGTGGGCCAAGGAAGCTAGGGTCCTAGAATTCAGAGACAGACTCCTTCATATCAGTCCAATTAGGGTCCCCCACGCCAAAATCAAGGTAACCCCAGAAGAGTGGCAGCTCAGCCTCCTGCAGCCTCCATGCAAAGTAGTCTTCAAACTCCCTCCCAGAATTGGAGTAACCAAAGAGAGATAGTTCCACTACAGACTACTGTAGCAACTAGAGTTGTCACTATAGCTGATGAAGTGCAGGAAGAGAAAGAACAGATCTATGCAGCAATAGAGCATTAGGGAATAACCATCAATTCTCAATCCTCCAGACTTCAGCAGAGTACCAGGGTAAGCAATTCAAGCTTTTGATTGATTCAAGCACTACTCATTCTTTTATTTTCCCAGGATGTCTGCGTAAATTAGTCCTAAATCAAAAATCAGGGAAACCTATGCAAGTGGAATTGGCCAATGAAAATATTATTTTCACACACCTTGAGAAAGACCTTATTCAATTTAGCCTCGACGGGAACGTAACAGAGTGCCAATTCTCAGAGTCCTACCCTTGGGAATCTATGATGGAATCCTTGGAATGGATTGGCTCCAAAAGAATCAGGTTGACATTCATTTGTCACAAAGGAACCATCTCTTTCCTAGACCTTCACGGGAACAAAGTTCAAGGGATTGAAATTTCCGGATCCCTAGTGCTGCAATTAGTCAAGGTTTCTAAATTATTAAAAGGGTTCAGAAAGAGGCAAGCTGTGTATGTTGTTAAAATGAATCCAGTAGACATAAAATGCAAGGCTAAAGAACCAGAGTGGTTAAGTGAGTATGCAAATGTGTTTCCTAAAGAGCTGACTGAGATGCCTCCATCTTGTGAAGTAGATCATGAGATCAAATTAACCCTCAACAGAGCTTAGCCAGTAGCCCAGCGTGCATACAAAATGCCAATCCTTGAAGCCATAGAACTTAAGGAACAGTTAAGACAACTGTTAGAGTAGGGATTTGTCAGACCTAGTGTCTCACCTTGGGGTACGTCCGTTCTCTTTCAAAAGATGAAAGATGGAACATTAAGACTCTGTATTGACTACAGAGGATTGAATCAATTAACAATTAAAAATAAGTCTCCTATTCCTAGGATTGATGAACTTCTGGATCGATTAAGTGGGACCCAAATGTTCAAAAAGATAGATCTCAAATATGGGTACTACCAGATCAGAATCAAGGAACAGGACATCCCAAAGACAGTATTCATCAATACTCACTATGGGCATTATGAGTTCATAGTCATGCTGTTTGGATTAACTAATGTCCCAGCAACATTTAATCATCTAATGTAGGATATTCTCAGAGAATACTTGGATGATTTTGTTCTTGTCTTCTTTGATGATATCTTGGTATACTCAAAGAATGCTGCAGATCATGAAGATCATGTGCGCAACGTCCTGGAAATCCTAAGAAAACACCAACTCTTTGCAAAAAAGAGCAAGTGTTCTTTCTCTATTGAGCAGGTGGAATACTTGGGATTCATAGTATCAAAGGATGGGATTTCTCTTGACCCCACAAAGATCCAAGCAGTCGTAGAATGTCCAGAACCCAAGACAATGAAGGAAGTCAGAGGATTCCTAGGACTAACCAGATGGTATAGGATCTTTATACCTAGGTATGCTCAAATAGCATCCCCTTCAACTAACCTTCTCAAGAAGAGTACACTTTTTCAGTAGACTGCAATGTGTCACAGTGCCTTTGATAAGCTAAAGATAGCCTTAGTAACCAACCCTATCCTTAAATTGCCAGATTTTACCAAACCCTTTGAGGTGGTTATTGATGCAAGTGGATTTGCCTTAGGCGGTGCTCTCATATATGAAGGTCATGCAGTGGCCTATGAATCCAAAAAACTCAGAACACATGGGAGAAATTATGCCGTCCATGACTTGGAGTTACTCTCAGTAGTGTATGCTCTCAAGTTGTGGAGACATTATCTTTTGGGACAAAGGTTCATCTTGATGATTGATCATCAAAGTCTGAAGTGGATCTTCACACAAAAAGGGATCTCAACATGCGTCAAAGGAGATGAATGCAAACCCTGCAGGAATTTGATTTTGAGATTAAGTATCGATCGGGGAAAGAAAATGTGGTGATGGCAGATGCACTCAGCAGAAAAGCCTCCTTGCTTGTGCAATAACAGTATTGTCAAATCCATTGATTAGTGAAGCAAAGGAGAAAATCATGCAAGACAAATTCTTTGCCCCCATTGCTACCCTTCTGATGCAGGAAAGCAAGACTCCTCACAGGAAATGAGTCAAGTTCTTGGATAAAGGATGCATGTATTATAATAATCGACTATGTATCCCCAATGATGAGGGAATAAAGGAGAGAATTCTGAGAGAAGCCCATGATAGCCTGATAGTTGGATAAGCAAATAGTGTTATTTGTAGTGCTATGAAGCATATAAAATTTGAATTAACTAGCATGACTAGCAACATACCAATGCTACATATGTAACTAATCAGCAAAACATTATTAATGACAAGCATGACCAACAATATCCCAATGCTATTTTTAATGCCAATAGTGTGGGTAATGCAACATTCAAGTGTGCAGACAAGAATACTGTTTGAGTCAATACATGTGTCTCATCCAGAAACATTATTAATGACAAGCATGACCAACAATATCCCAATGCTATTTTTAATGCCAATAGTGTGAGTAATGCAACATTCAAGTGTGCAGACAAGAATACTGTTTGAGTCAATACATGTGTCTCATCCAGAAAGTGTACTGGATGCTTGATAAATGTCTTTCTCCCAATCCTCTTTTGGCACACATCCCTCTTATTTGGGGACACTCGTGTCTCATTTTCCCAAAAGTACATAAGCTCCTTGATTTCTTGGGAAATGGGGCTAGTACGTTGTTGCTTCCAACAAGTAGCCAATGAGAACATTCTAGTAGTATCATCAAGAGATTCACTATGTAAACAAGATCTTACTGAATACAAGGTGCTCCTTTGAGCCTTAATGACCCTTGAGATCTTGGAAACTTGTAGATCACGAGATGTAGACCCATCAAATTTCATCAACATAGACAACGTGCTTCTCCTTAGAAATAGCTCCTCCTTAGATTTTGGTTGTTTAACACTAGCCAATGTGTTGCAAACATTAGCCACAATGGTTGCTTGGACTTGAGCCTCCTCTCGTGATTTGTCTTGCAGTGCCAAGATCATTGGATGTTGAACCATCTAATTGAATATGTCCCACTTGGTCTCACGTTCCATTCCTGCTGTTTAATCCATGAATCATTTCACTATTTCACTGCATATCCTATGTTTTCTTTGCTCATCAACAACTGCACCACTATTCACTTCTTCAGCCTATCTCTTTAGTTTGTTTCATGCCCGTTGCTCTCTTTTTTTTTGTTTCATACTGTCTAATTACTGCATGGGAATTTTCTTGTAACAATCCAACCGTATTGTTGATCATGATTTGCAATGTGAGAAGCCTGCAAAGAAGAGGGCAAGAGAGAGGGAGAAAAATGGAGAAACGCACTATCTATAAATTTAAAAAAAAAAGAATAGAAGCATAGATAGATAGATAGATAGAGAGAGAGAGAGAGAGAGAGAGAGAGAGGGGGGGGGGGCACGTTGCATGGCCCACTTCACCCCATGTAACCACCGTAACGGCCCAAAAGAAAATAAAAAAATAATTCTTCATATAACCATTTAAAAAGAGGATGTAATGTTGCCAAACAAAAAGAGGAGGTAATGCTAAAAAATTATGCTAGTTAGCAATGTCCATGAACATGTTATTTTGTAACAGGTTAACATGCTTCCACCCATTTCCATTGGTCACACAACATGAGGCATGATGTGAAGTAGTACATCAAGAAATGTTGTTAGCTCCAAGACACTCATGCACTTACCCAAAAAAAAAAATCCATTGGCCACACATGAGGCATGATGATGTGAAGCTGTGCATCAAGTCATGTGGGAAATGCTAGAAGAATAAGAACATGAAGTCCCATTAAGTACTAGATCACCCTCTACTAACTCCATCTAGGCCATGGGAGTATATCACTATGGAATTCCTTTCGGGATTTCCTACGACCAAGAAGGGCCATGGTTGCATCTTTTTTATAGTGGTGGATAGGATCTCTAGGGGACGAAATCTATCTTTACACCAACTACCAAACAAACATTATGATGCAACATCATAATAGGTAGCTCCTCCTCTTGTCTTCTCCAAAGTTTAGGTTTTTTGGACTCCTAAACCATCATGCATTGTTTTAGATAGGCCCCTCAGGTCCCCTTTGCATGTTTTGGACAATGTCTCTAAAGCTGCTAATGTATGGATACCATAATTAAGCTCTCTCAATTACTTGGTCGCCCTCTTCCTAGTCATTAGATAAAGGTAGTTAATTGGACCCTTGTCCAACTCAAAATGTACAACATAAGCTCAAGCAATGGAATATCTACTTGCCCTATATGAAGCATGTTTACAAGAGGGTTTCCAACTCATCCCATAGGCAAGTATCCATTTGAGGTGCACCTTGGATTTCTAGCTAGCACTGCCCATGGATCTTACACTCTAGAGCTCTCAATAGAAGGTCACAACATTAAGGCTTCTAGATATATCCATAAAGCTAATACATTTGCCCAATAGCTCTAAGACCTCCATCAAATAGTACATCAAACTTTGCAACATACCCAAGAAAAGTTACAAGCATAGTTAGCATGCGCATTTTAACATAAGAGATTTAGTTTATCTTCATCTCTTAAAGGAAAAATTAAAGGATCAAAGATCAAGCTCATTCCAAGGAAAACCCTACCAAATAAGGTCATCAAAAAGGTGAATGAATTTTTTCTATGAGCTTAAATTAACGCCTTGGTATGTATTACATCCAACATTAAATGTCAAATTATTGAGGTTGTATTACTGGCCCCCACTTCTCTCTCATGAATTGAGCTCAAAGTTGGATGGTAGAAAGGTTGGGAGTCGAAGTGAACATTGCAAAACATGCAAGCAGTGTGTTGCTCCACACATCCTTGAAATTGTAGAGTCCATGTAATTCTTATTCTTCCAAGTGAATATTAAAAACTGTTTCTCTAAAACTATTGTAATTTAATTTCCATAAATTGTAGTGGTTTTTTTAAGTCTGCTGTGTTTCGACGCGTTAATATGTAAGAAAATAAAGATAAGTATAAGTAAGTACAATTGTAAATATAAGTATAAATATATATTTACGTATAATTATCTTAAAAATATAAATATGATTTATGATTTCTTATATTTTAATGAAGTGTCATTAATTTTAAGTCTATGGATATAAGTACAAAAATAAATATAACTTTAAGTATATATTTAAGTGTAAATAATAATATTAGTAACTTTGTAAATAATATAATAATAATAATAATAGGTAACAAGAAACAGAAGTATGATTTATTATTTATTATATTTTATTGAAGTGTCCTTTATTTACTAAAGTAAAAACATAAGGGATTAAAATAAATATAAGTTTATAGATATTTTAAGTATAATAATAAACATAAGTATAAATTGTATCCATTCAGCCTCACGAAACCCAAAGCCATGACCCACCACTAGCTTCATTTGAGTGTCATTACCATTGAAAGGGTGGACTACCTCCTCATGCAGGATGTGTTGGAGCTCTTGGAGTTTTAATGAAATAAATATTACTCCATTAAAATTTTAATAAAATATATATTACTTTATTAAAGTTTTAATGAAATAATATATAAATTTATATTTATGAGTATAAGTAGGGGTTATTTTCGTTCACTTCTATTGCATTCTCTATCTCTCACTTTCTATCCACCTTGCTTGTTGCTCCCTTTACGCCTTCACCATGGATTCTCATCATGATGCATTCGTACAGTGGATGAGTGAAACCCGTACGGTCAGATGTGGGACTAGATTTACTCTAGGTTTTGTTATAGTGTTGAGCTAGAGAATATATTTAGGACTTTAGGACTTTAGAGCTTGATAGCTCAGTGCTTGCATATTTATGCGCAGAATGTGATGGTATCACATTTTTTATCCCTGACTCTAATGCTCGGTGGATACCCCTAGGGTTCCTCTTCTCCATGAAGAGTGGTGATGACCATAGAAAGGTTGTGTAAACAGCACTTGCATATGTCCCCCCCCCTTCCGATCTACCTCTATGCCCCTCACTTTTGAGAAGGCAAACCCAATTGCTCTCATCGACGAGGGGGATATTACCTTTGCTATTTGTATATTATGCTCTGATTTTGAAGAGGAGAATGATGAGGAGCCAGTGGTGCCTCTTCTCACCTATGAAGAGAAGGAGCCAGAGGAGACAGTCCTAGACACGCAAGAGGAGGAGGCACGTAGCTTATCTTTGGACTTGTCAACTAGCCACCAGGCAGCCCACATCCTACTGAGAATGCAAAACTTGCATCATTGAGTGCCACCAGGAGAGGCAGCCCATCCTACTGAGAATGCAAAACTTGCATCATTGAGTGCCATCACTATATAGATGGTGTTGAGTACTTGCTCATGCAAGATGTCCTTGAGGTCTTGGATTTGAGGGAGGAAGAGCTGTACTGCCACCTTGTCTAGGATGTTGATGAAGGTGTCATTGACTTTGACACTGTGGATGTCCCTCCACAAGTAGCTGAGATTGGCCGCCGATACGATGGTGGTACGAGCATGGATGATGTCTCTGCAATCATCCACATCCAAAGAAGTGCTGCAGAAGCTACTCCTGACTATGATATCTCAGATGCAAAATTTGAGAGTTGTAGGAGGAGCTCTTTGGACCTCGACCACGCATTGATCTCTTGGACCCTCTACATGGTGATAGAACGATCACTGGTAGATGCATCAGTCTCACAGGAAACAGAATGATGAGGCTGAGAAGGTACGTTAAAAAAATTTTAAATCTTTCTTAAAATTTCGGTGCAGGGCCTCAGGGGCCTGGGGACCCCACACTTGTAATCTGGCATGCATCGGGGCCCTCCAGGGATGCCAGCCGAAGAAGGCTAGCGATGAGAATGGCCCTGATTCTGCCCCAATGCATGCCAGATTACATGTGTGGGGTCCCCAGTGCCCCTGAGGCCCCGCACAAACAATTTCAACTCATTTGAAAATATTTTTTTCATGCAATTGTATTTTGGAATAATTTTTGATATTTTATTTTTGCATGCCAATATTTTCTTCAGAAAATTATCTATGTCGATGAGTTTGCATTCAAGAGCTGGTGGAACAAGGGGTGGCAGGAAGAGTCCAGGATGCAGCTTTGAAGGAGTATATTGGCAAGATCTTCCAAGACATCATTGTCTTTCACAAAGTATGATGCCCTGATGGACAAGTCTCTCTCATAAGGATCAAGGCTTTAACAAAGGGTGCTGCATTCAAGTCCATGCCTATTAAATCAAGCTTAAAGAAGGTGGTTCTTGTGAAGTGCTCAAAGCTCCTATATTTGTTCGAAGCTCAACATGGAGGGAAGATTCATTCACTTGTTGGCCTAGGCCTTGCTACTGGGAAGATTGATCTTCATGCTATCCACAACTCGAGCTCAATGGAAATTTTGTTGTAATTTCTTCGCTTAAAGTTCCTACTAACTTTGCTAAGCCTAGTACTAAGAGGCGGAGAGTTTAGGGTTTTTGTACTTGCTTCTATGTCATGATGTAATAGTTTCTATATTCATAAAAATATATTTTTAAAGTTTTGTTGTATTCGTGCGATCAACAAACAATATTTAATCATTAATTTGAAATTGAAATCATAATACAATTATGATTGCCAGATATAATCAATACTTGGTAAGGATCAAAAAAATTTATTTTCATTAAGTAAAGCATTTACATCATGATCACATGAGATTACATTGTGGCATATACATGAGATTACAAGATCTCCCTAAATCTATTGCTCATCACCATAATCTTCCCTTCATTTCCACATGCGTAGTACTAGCCACATATCTGTCTCACTGATGGTGACTCTCTTGGCATGGACTACTGCGTACACTGTGTCACCATACATGTCCACCAAAAAAGCTTCAGTAGCCTCTTGAAGAGCTTCCAAAGCTACTAATGTCCATCGTGTGGGAACCTCATTATTGCCAACCCGATGATGCCATCGAGATATCCGGCTCGCGTTCAAATCATCCATGATCTCCCTTAACGAGGCGATAAAAAAGTCTCCTCGAGATCAGAAGGTCTATCGTCTTCTGATACTTTCTTATTTCTCGAAGAGCGACGGCGCGAGGTCTCCACTAACGTTTGCGATGTGTGGGCGGTGCTAGGGGCTTGACCTTCATGGGATCAACCCTCTTGGCAGCTTGCTTGGTGCGAGCCATGTTCTTGAAGAAGATTAAAAAAGAATAGAATGAAAATGAAAGACTCTAAACTTATATTTATAACTTCAAAAACTGAAAATATAACTTATATTTATATTTTTATAGAATGAAAATAAATAACTCTTAAATTTTTTAGTAATTTTTATTATATTTAGTAATTTTCTTATTTATAAGAGCCCCTCTGATGCAACATGTCACTAATTACCTAGGGTTTCTAGAACTTTGTTCCATGTTTAAAGTAATCTAATTTTTAGAGTAATTTTTATTATATTTTTTTAAGTAAAGACAAAATTTTAAAAATTTCTAAATTCATTGAAATTTTATACACTTATAATCTTTCATGCATACATGTTGTGTGAAAAATCCTAAATCCATATAAGGCCTGTGAACAAACAAATAATGCTTTTGTGTGATAAACTTGAAAAACTATACGAGAGAAAAAGATAATAACACCCAAGATATTGAGAAAGAAACATCAAATTGTACTTGTATATTGTACTTGTATTAAAAACACTTCTCATAGATTACAAATACATTGAAAAACATGTTTACAACGCATCATATGATTTACTCAAATCATATTATCCATGTTCAACTGAAGGCATCGCCATTATTACGAATCATTCGTACAGGTCTCAAATCCTTGTCCATAAGAGGGAGTGATGTGCTTTGCATGAATAGCTGCCAACTGACCATCAAACATGAGGTCCACCGAATATGCTTCAGTTGCTTCTTGAAGAGCTAGAAATGCTTGGGCTAACCTCGCTACACATTATTGACTATAGAACTAAGTCTTGCATAGGACATTCGCTGGAGATCTTGTAATATCTCTGTCTCACCAATCTTGCAAATGGCACCCTCGGTATGATTAACTCCATTTGCAAAGTAAGGACCATGAGCATGCAATATATGCTACATCAATAAACAACGTAATCATAGTTAGTCTCTAAAACCATATAAATTAATTGTAATGTCACACTTACCATGTAATGTGTTATACTACTTGAAGTCCAGGCTTCAACAACTGATGCATAGAATATACCAATCACCTCCTTAAACTCCTTGCAATCATCTGGTCCAAATGTCATCTTCTGCAAAAGCACTGCCAATTTGTCAAGAGCAATCCATGCATTTACTTTTGCTACTCTAATCTTTTCTCCATTGGTTCGATCAGGAACGGCCATATGTAACTTTTTCCATGCTGAATGTTTCTCTGGTTGTTGTACTAGTAGTTCTCCATTTTCATTTCGTTGTTGTAAACCCATCCCAGATAATACTTCTTCCACCCTTTTACATGTTTCTTAGGCATCAGAAGTTAGCTGTATTTTATAAGCAAAACACACATATTCATAAACCAATTTGTCTATGATCCTCACTAGTGCATGCAAAGTGCAAAAGTGTACTCTTTTCAAGGGGATGTCAAGAATAGGATTCCACTTAAGATCTACTCGTACCATTTGTCCCCCACGGGAAACATATTGGCACACCCTTCTCAGCCTGTTTCTTCCCATTGTTTCTTACCTTTCTTTCTAGACCAAGAAACTCTGCATTTGCTGCATTTGACATACCAAACATGCACTTCAAAGTTTTGAGATCTCCATTCCACTTGATACTCACCATAACCTTCCACGTGCAGACTTTCACCATGATTTTAACATTGCACTGTATTAGGTATCTCTGTCAAGTTAAAGAAAATCTTCAAAATCTCATGATCTTCCTTTGGTACTTCAAATGCAGCACGCCACCAAATTTCATTCTCAGACTGTACACTAAAGTAATCAGGATGACCATGCAAGATGTTAGGATCCAGTGCTCTATTCATGAGAGTTAGACTAACACGTTTTAACTTCTGACCTTTGATACCTCACTTTCATCAAGCTTCAAACAAATTTTAGCTTGCCGCCGCCACATTCTACAACAAATATACTGTAAAAATTTACCATTAGAGATTGTAACTTGCATACATCTAATACAAAATTGTTATTTGTGTGCAAGACAAATGACACTTCCTTTGATCCATACTTGCATACATGTTTGTGGCATAAGTGCATTGGCTCACCAGTTAATTGTTCCACCTTACTGTTTAATGATTGTCGTGCTTGCACCACATGAAATGGTTTAGGAAGAGGCAATACCCTTTTCTTTTGCAACACTTTTTTAAAACCTTGTATCTAAATGTTTGTATTCATGCCATAAGACTGAGAACTTATTCCTACCTTATCACATATTCCCTGCATATCATTTGATGTGAAGAAAACACTTACCTCTTGTAAGCATTGTATGATAACTTCATCACCAACAGACTTAAACTTTGGACATTGAAGCACGGACTTCACCATATCTTTAGTGAGTACCTTTTTAATTCCTTGATTCACATCATTTTCTAGATTGCTAAACATCTTTTGCATGTTATCACGTTATGCATAGATCCTCCGCCTATATTGTCCACCTGTCTTTGCCAACATTTGCATAGGTTTATATGACATTTGGCATTCACGTACCTCCCATGTCATTGTGGACCCATAAGTGACAATCTTATCTAGCATTGTCTTTATCTTCTTAATTACTATCCTGTAAATCATTAACATGCTTAATCAAACTGGCATTTTGCATTACCATGTCATACATAGCATCTTGCAAAACATTGTTCTCTTCTTTTTTTGCCAACAATGATCTATTAAGTTTCATGATCTATTGTGTAGAAACATGGGCTTGGGTTGGTGGGCTTGGGTTGCAAGTCTCCAAGTATAACCCTGCATTACCCTCACAAACATACTTGACAAATAATGTTAGTCCTCAAAATTGGGGAGATTGTTGTGTAATAGAATCAGGTGGATATATAGACCCATCAACCCAAAGATCTATATGTTTTTTCCCTGCTATTCTGTGTAATTGCATCACCGATGGATTCATCATTAAAACCTCAATTCTCTTGTACAATGGGACATACTCTTCATCTAGCTAGAAGTGTATACTTCTCTTCTTAGAGCTTCTTGCTTCCTAAAACATCAAAAAACTAGAAACACTTAGATACATCACTATCTCCATTGAGTACAATCAATGCCTACAAGAAAACTTACACAAATTTTCATGATTATTAACACATATGTGTAACTTAACACCAACTTTAACACATATTATTATTATTAACCAATAGTAATGCACATATTATTATTATTAACCAATAGTAAAATATATCTTACTATTAACTTTATTATTTACAAATAGTAATACACATAACCAACAGGAAAACATAACTTATAGAACTCAATTGAACATAACCAACATCAAAACATTGCTAACCTCCATTTTTATTCTATGTTGCTTCGCTGTGTTTTGGCTCTGTGTTGTCTCTTTGTTGCTTCTTTCCTTGATAGTAAGATTAATGAAGAGAAAAATGGTTTGTTGGCTCTGGTAGAGGCTCTCTTTTAAACAGTCGCATATATCAGACGAGTGTAGGGATTGGTGCATGGATAGAGCCACGACTATAGACATGGAGTCTTCACAATGAGTAGCATAGTAGGGCCAAACCTCTTGGTTGCCCAAAGTCTCTTCATGATTCATGACACATGGCATACACATGACTCTCTCTTCTAACAAAAAAGTATGATCTTACCTCTCCCTTCATTTGGATCACTTAGGGATCCTTGCAATCCTTTACTCGC
This sequence comes from Cibotium barometz, assembly GCF_041138505.1. NCBI lineage: Eukaryota > Viridiplantae > Streptophyta > Polypodiopsida > Cyatheales > Cibotiaceae > Cibotium > Cibotium barometz. The sequence continues at coordinate 18,783,619 of NC_141061.1, forward strand.
CCCACATTGAGACTCAAAATGGTACGAGGATTTGGATGCAAGCCAGCGATGGTGGGCAAACAGCGTCGCCGCCATTTTTGTTACCTTGGACGACGGAGACCTTAATGGATGAATCTGGAGAAAATTTATATATAAAAGTTGCTCGGATTTTTTTGGAGGAATTTAATCGTATGGCTAGTTTATGCATAGACATTCAAGATTTTCTACAATTTTGGTTGTACCATCCCCATGGCTATTTGGGATTAGTCTAGCAAATCGTTAAAAAGGGGGCTTGGATCAAGTAATGATATCCTGAATGTGGGAAGAATGGATGGCATGACTGGATTTCTCATGAAGAAACAAACATTTTACCTTTTTGGATCCCTACAATCCAAGACCGTTAAGGTTGTCACCGTTGATGACTAGATTGCCTATTTCCAAAAAAAGTATGATCTTGATTCTCCCTTCCTTTGGATCACATAGGGATTCTTGCCATCCTTGTGTGACTCCACACTGAGACTCCAAATCACGCGGTGGATTGGATGCAAGCTGGTGGTGGGGGTAGACGGTGTCTAGGCTAACGAGAGTACTAGGGGGTCTCTGTATTGACACTCCGAATCGTGTGGGGGACTAGGTGAGCAAATGACGTCCAAGCCACAGGACTACACCGTTTTGGTTCCCCTGAGACCTTTACACGGAGGATGAATCCGGAGAAAAGTTATATATCAAAGTTGCTCAGTGTTTTTCTTTGGGGGAAAAACCAACTATATGGTCAATTTATGCACATGCATTGTAGTTTTTTTGTAGTTTTAGCCGTACCAGCCATGTCTATCTAGGATTAGTCTAGAAAGGCATTAAAAAGGACCGTTAGAGCAAGTAAATATGCCCCAATTGCTACTATGGATAATTGTTAAGACTAGTGAGATAATGAATGTCACATTGGATTCCTCATGAAAAACTAGACAATTTACCTTTTTGGATCATTGTGATCCGACACCATTAAGGTTGTCAACCGTTATTCACATAAAATTATACTAAAATGTTCTTTTATCGATTTGGACCTAGGCATCAACATGCCATAATTTATCTATATCGAAATATGATGAAACTCTCTTTTTATATCAAAATTAATTTATGCATTTTTCTAATTAAGATACGATGAAAATTTCTCTTTTGATAAATAAATAAAAAATACCCATGTATATACATACCATGAATATACCTATTTTGAAATATGTCCAAAAAAATTGTTTTAATATTTAAAATATCTGTACATAGAATATCGTGAAAATTCCTCCTTTTCAATCTAGATTTTTATGCATGCACATAAAAATATATATATAACAAAAATCTTTCTTTTAGCATTAAAATGTTTATGCATAGAATATGATGATAATTCCTCTTTTTGTATTATCAAATTTATGCATAGAATTAAATTCATTTCCTAATGGTAAAAAAAATTCCATAGCTTCCCCGCATTATTTGAGAATGCTCAAAATTCTATTTTTAATATTTACTCATATTTACATAAATATGGTGGGACTTCCTCTTTTAATAAAAAATTCATTATGCATAAACTTAAGCATAATTATATTTAAGCATCTTGTTTATTAAGAAAAAAATACTCAATATGACTTCCATATGAAAATAATTATGAGAATGTTAGCACAAGCTCTCTTTCACCTTAGAATGAATAAATATGATTTTTCTTAACATTAAAACAACCATAAATGAATTAATCCTTATTTTAATTAGATTAAAAATCATAAGAATGCTTAATCTCCATCTCTAGCTTGTTAGCCTAGAGTTTTGGTTAAGAAAAGAAGATTAGGACTAAGATCTATCCTTCCAAGAAGGATTAATCCATAAAGGTGAGTATTCTTACATATAAAGAGATTTACAAATCAAAAACATTACTTTTAAGCATAAAAGATTGACATTAATCCATTTAAATAATATAAATCAATAAAAGCATGGTTTTAAGAAGGAACCATAGATTGAAAAGCTTCCCAAGCATTAGAGAGGTTGGAAAAAGATTACTATTTAAAAAGAGAGAAAAACACCATTGTTTTAGGCTTACAGTTTTTGGCTTGATTCTTTAGAGAGAAGTGAAGCCCACAAGAGAAAGCTTGGCCACTAAGAAGGAGAGAGTAATCTCCAAGAGAGGAAGATGATTAGTGAAGCTCCAAAGCTTCACAATGGAGAGGCAAAGTAGAGGGATAATAAAATTACACTAAATTGAAGATTATACCAGCATGTGAATACACTAAGATAAAAATACAAAGAAATGGGGCTCTATTTATAGGAGAGGGAGGTTACTAACCAAGTCCAACTGGGATCTAGAGGCTTCCAGCTTCAGTTTGATCCATTTTGGACAAGTTTTGGTGGATCAGTTTGGCTCACTTTTTTTATCCAGTTTGAAAGAGAAGAGAGGAGAGATGAAATATCTCTTTTTTTTAAATTTAAAATGTGGAGTAATGATGTGATTTAGGCACATCCTTCATGAGCCCCCTCCCCCTTTCCTGAGGTGTCAAAATTCTATTTTTTAACTAATAAATCTCATTTTTTTACTAATAAACCCTAGTACTAGTCAACTCTTCATCTTATGTAAGAATTTACTCATTTTTTGGGATTTTTTTTTATTCTTTGCATTTTTGTTATTCCAACACTTGGATTAATCCTATTGTCTCTTTAGAACACTCTTTGGACCTTAATCAAAAATTTTTGAAAATGTGGACCCTTAGGCTAAGGTGTCTAATATACATATTCAATTAATTTCTAATGCATATTAGAAAATTGTTTTTGAACTTCTATTTTTGGAAATTTTATCTTAAATAAAAGGGATAACTTTATATCTAAAAATATCTCAAAACTGTATTATCTCTCTCTAGAATATTTTCTCTCTCTAGACTAAAAACAAAGAAAAATACTATTTTCTTGCATTCTGAAATAGGAGATGATTACAAGGGACTGAAGGGAGAGCTTATACATCTTTTAAGGACTGATAAGGAACCTTACATCCTCTCCTGCTTGAAAAACACGAGATGTCCTCATCTCGCAAAAAGTGGGGTAGTCCTTTATTACCAGTTCTTCTTCTTTCTCCTAAGTGGCGTTCTCTAAAGGATAGAACTTCCACTTGACCAGAAACTCTCTAAGGACTCTGTTCCTGAGAGCCTTCTCTCGAACATCAAGGATTTTTTTGGGTTGGGACCTTGAGTCTGAGAAGTCAATTGTTCATCACTCGGCACATGACTCGAGCTGGTGGTGGGGGGTACATACTTTTTAAGTAAACTGACATGGAATACATTATGTACTTTGAGATGGGGAGGCAAAAGAAGTTCATAAGCTAGATCTCCTACTTTCTTAGTAACGGCGTATGGCCCACAGTATCTTGGAGATAGCTTTTTGTACTTCCCTAGAGATAAAGAACTTCTCTTGGGTCGTACACGAATGAAGACCATATCTGATTCTTCAAACACTCTCTCCGTTCTTTCCTTATCAGCAATACTGCTTTTGTCTATCCTGGGCAGCCTTAATATCTTTGTGGATTGCCTGCATTTACTGCTCCATTTCATCAAGCATCTGTCTGGACATCTCGACCCTGATCAATGGGTCGGATCAAGTTAATGGTGTGAGGCAATCTTGTCTGTACAGAGCTTTGAAAGGACTCATCCCGATCCTTTGGTGATAAGAGGCATTATAAGCAAACTCAACCAGGTGCAAATAGCTTAACCACTTCTTGGGTTCCCTGCCACCACAGCATGATCGAAGGATATCTTCTATTACTTGGTTCACTCTTTCAGTGTGGCCATCTGTCTCGGGGTGATAAGTTGTACTGAGATCTAAGAAAGTTCCCACTGCTTCGAAGAATGCAGTCCAGAACCTTGACGTGAATTTAGGATCTCTATCGCTCACTATTCTTCTGGGGATAAGCCATGCAACCTCAAAATCTCCTTTAGGAAGACTCTAGCAACATCCACTGCAGTGTAGGTTTCTTTTATTGGAATCAGATGGGAAACCTTGGTTAATCTGTCAACTATCACAAAAATAGAGTTGTAACCTGATTGCACTGATCGTAATCCAGTAATAAAATCCATACTGATACATTCCCACTTCATCTGTGGAATGTCTAAGGAATGCAGCTTTCTTGGCATCTTAACCCTTTCTACCTTGACTCTTTGACATGTTAAGCACTGACGTACATGATTGACTACATCCCTCTTGGCCAGAAGAAGCTCTTCTTTTTTACAAACATGTAGGTCTTTATGAACCCTGGATGTCCAGCTATATCGGGCTATCATGGGCTTCTCTCAAAATTTTTTCCTTTGTTTCCTCATCATTGGGGATGCATAGCCGATTGTTGTAATGCATGCATCCTTCGTCCGATTTGTACCCAAAGAACTCGACTCATTTCCTAAGGAGTCTTGCTTTCCTACATCAGTAGGGTAGTAATAGGAGCAAAGAATCTGTCCTGCATGATCTTCTCTATTGCTTCACTGATCAATGGATTTAACACCAATTTGCAAGCAAGGAGGCTTTCCTACTGAGCACATCAGCTACCACATTTTCTTTCCCTGGCCGGTACTTTATCTCAAAATCAAATTCTTGCAGGGTCTGCATCCACCTTCTTTGACGCATGTTGAGATCCCTTTGGGTGAAGATCCACTTCAGACTTTGCATCAAGGTGAATCTCTATTCTCCCCAAGAGATAATGTCTCCACAACTTTAGAGCATAAACTACTGAGAGTAACTCCAAGTCATGGGGATAGCATATTCCTCTCATGGGTTCTGAGTTTTCTGGATTCGTAGGCTACTGTATGACCTTCCTGCATAAGTGCACCTCCTAGGGCAAAACCACTGGCATATGTCACTACCTCAAAGGCTAAGGAAAAATCTGGCAATTTTAGGACAGGGTTGGTTACTAAAGCTGTCTTCAGCTTATCAAAAGCACTCTAACACATAACAATCCAATGAAATAGGGTACTCTTCTTGAGAAGGTTAGCTAAAGGGGATGCTATTTGAGCATATCTGGGTATAAAGATTCTATACCACCCGGTTAATCCTAGGAATCCTCTGACTTCTTTCACTGTCTTGGGCTCTGTCCAATACACGACTACTTGGATTTTAGCGGGGTCAGGAGAAATCTCGTCCTTAGATATTTGAGCATACCTGGGTATAAAGATTCTATACCACCCGGTTAATCCTAGGAATCCTTTGACTTCTTTCACTGTCTTGGGCTCTGTCCAACACACGACTGCTTGGATTTTAGCGGGGTCGGGAGAAATCCCGTCCTTAGATATTATAAATCCAAAGTATTCAATATGGTCAGGAGAGAAAATGACTTGCTCTTATTTGCAAAGAGTTGCTGCTTTCTTAGGATCTCCAGAACTTGCGCACATGATCTTCATGATCTACTGCATTCTTGGCGTATACTAGGATGTCATCAAAGAAGACAAGAATAAATTCATCCAAGTATTCTCTGAGAATATCCTGCATGAGGCGATTAAATGTTGCTGGGGCATTTGTTAGTCCGAATGGCATGACTCTAAATTCATAATGCCCATATCGAGTATTGATGGCTATCTTGGGGATATCTTGATCCTTAATTCTGATCTGGTAATATCCAGATTTGAGATCTATTTTTGTGAACATTTGGGTTCCACTTAACCAATCTAAAAGTTCATCAATCCTAGGGATAGGATATTTATTTTTAACTGTTAACTGACTTAATCCTCTGTAATATAGAGTCTTAACGTTCCTTCTTTTTCTGAAAGAGAATGGGGGCACCCCAAGGTGAAACACTGGGTCTTATGAATCCTTGCTCTAGCAGTTGTCTTAACTGTTCCTTTAGTTCTATGGCTTCAAGAACTGGCATCTTGTATGCACGCTGGGCTATTGGCTGAGCTCCAGGAGTTAGCTCTATCTCATGATCTACTTCACGAGTCGGAGGCATCTCAGTCAGCTCTTCTCGGAATACATCAGCATACTCACTTAGCCATTCTGGTTCCTTGGCCTTGCATTTTCTATCTACTAGATTCATTTTAATGACATAGACAGCTTGCTTCTTTCTAAGTCCCTTCAGCAATTTAGAAGCTTTGACTAACTGCAGAACTGGGGATCCGGAAATTCTAGTTCCTTGAACTTGATTCCCGTGAAGGTCGAGGAACGAGATGGTTCCATTGTGACAGTGAATGTCAGCCTGATTCTTATGGAGCCAATCCATTCCAAGGATTCCATCATAGATTCCCAAGGGTAGGACTCTGAAAACTGACAGTCTGTCGCATTCCCATCTATATTAAACTGAATGCAGTCTCTCGCATTCCCATCTAGATTAAACTGAATGCTTCTCACTGGTGGTGGCCAATTCTACTTGCATAGGTTTCCTTGCTTTCTGATCTAGGACTAACTTACGCAAGCATCCAGGAGGGGAAATAAAAGAATGTGTACTGCCTGAATCAATCAAAAGCTTAAAGTGCTTACCCTTGTACTCTGCTGGAGTTTGAAGGACTGAGAACTGACAATTTTTCCCTTGACGTTCAATGGCGGCATAAATATGTTCTCTTTCTTCCTCCTCTACGTCAGCTATTGTGACGGCTCTAGCTACTGCCGTCTGGGGTGGAATTCTCTCTCTCTCGCTTCCTCAATTCTGGGAGGGGGTTCTGAGACTACTTTGCATTGAAGCTATAGGCTGAGCTAGCACTCTTCTGGGGTTGCCCTGATTTTGGCGAGAGGGACCTTGATTCGATTGATACGAAGGAGTCGGTCTTGGCATTCTGGGACCTTGGCTTCCCTCGCCCATTGACATAGAAGGAGTTGGGAAATCCTTGAGCTGGTGTCCAAAACCTTGACAGCCAAAACACCTGTTCTCACTTCGAAGCTCATCCTTCTGCATCCTGGAAAGAGCCGGAGTTCCAAAAAATGTGCTCCGAGGAAAAGGCCTTCCTTCCATTCTAAAACTTCGCGTCGTCTCTTGGTTCTGATTGTTACCTTGATGTCTCTTAGGAGGTGGAAAGTTAGAAGTACTTCCTGGAGTTTGAAATCTTTTGAAGGTCGAGGGAGCTGGCTTTGGCGGGACCTTCACAACAAAGGCCTTAGCGAAATCCTTCGCCATCTGCACTGCTTTGGCCCATTGAAACTAGTTTAGCATTCTTTACCAAGGTATCCAAAGGTTCGTTCATTCCCTGAATGAACCTGGCCACTTCATCCAACGTTGGTGACTATTTGAGGAGGAGTGAATGCCTAGTGATATTCCTCCATGATGGCATGGCTTCCCTGGGTTAGTTCCAGGAACTCATTCATCTTTGTTTCTAAAAAGCCGAGAGGACAGAATCTCTTCTTGAGGTATGCTTTGACATCGTCCCACATCTGGGTGTTTCGATCCAAGCGATTAGTCTCGCAGTGGTTTCTCCATGCTACTCTGGCTGTTTTTCCACAATCTTCAACCTGGCAAGAGCCACTTTACTTTTTTCATTGTATCCAATGACATCGAAGTATTCTTCTATGGAATCGACCCACTTTTCCACAGCCTTACCTAAGTGTTTCCCTTCACCTTTGAAGAGACCTACCTGAGATCTATGAAGAGCTTTGCGAACATCAAGGTCAAGGATCTGGCTATCTACCACGATTCGCACGTCTCATGATTCTGCCAAAACGATACATCGTTAAATTTCTATTTGACTTCGTCTCCAGATCCTAAGACTTAAGAAGTTCAAAAATAATTACCTTAAACAAGGTAATCGTTCTTACTAAAGATCTACGGCATACATCCTAGAAAACACATCTTATTTCTTTAAACTCGTTATCTGGTAGTCAAAATCACTTAAACAACTGAAATTTTCACAAAACATTCTTTATTTACATAAGGTTTGCAATATATACATAGAGCAACATGGCTCCAGAAAATCAATGCCTCAATTGCATACGCATGAAACGGCGATATTGCGATGTGGACATGCCGCAATGCAATCGTTCCCTTGTCGCTATTGGTACTACAATCTTACTCCTCGAGATAAAACGACTGAGAAGCCTGAAAAGATGACAAGTAATCCTAAAATCTCGAGGTGTGGGGTGATAAAGTATAACACCACAAACCACCTTTAGCCTTAACAAGACTATGGGACTAAAGAGACGTTCTGCCTCAGCATATGACGCTGGTTGTGCAAGCGACGTGGATATATTATCCTGCGAACCACTTATGATGTCGTCTCTCAGCTGGGTCTGAAAAAATATATCTCCTACCGAGACTCGCCCTGCTCGTTCGAGTCATGGGGTGAAGGAGAGGATGCGCTCAAAAGCAAAAGTAGTCATATCCTGATTTCGGGTAAGATCGGGTAATCTTACTCCTCTTTTGATAAATAAATAAAAATACCCATGCATATACATACCATGAATATACCTATTTTGAAATATGACAAAAAATCTTCTTTTAATATTTAAAATGTTTATACATAGAATATTGTGAAAATTTCTCTTTTTGCATCTAGATTTTTATGCATGCACATTAAAAAAATATCACAAAAATCCTTCTTTTAGCATTAAAATGTTTATGCATAGAATATGATAATAATTTCTCTTTTTACATTATCAAATTTATGCATAGAATTGAATTCATTTTCTAATGGTAAAAAAATTTCCATAGCTTGCCTACATTTTCTGAGAATGCTCAAACTTCTATTTTTAATATTTACTCATATTTACATAAATATGGTGAGACTTTCTCTTTTAATAAAAATTTCATTATGCATAAACTTAAGCATAAATATAAGCATAATTACATTTAAGCATCTTGTTTATTAAGAAAAAATACCCAATATGACTTCCATATGAAAATAATTATGAGAATGTTAGCACAAGCTCTCTTTCACCTTAGCATGAATTAATATGATTTTTCTTAACATTAAAACAAGCATAAATAAATTAATCCTCATTTTAATTAGATTAAAAATCATAAGAATACTTAATCTCCATCTCTAGCTTGTTAGCCTAGAGTTTTGGTTAAGAAAAGAAGATTAGGACTAAGATCTATCCTTCCAAGAAGGATTAATCCATAAAGGTGAGTATTCTTACATAAAGAGAGATTTACAAATCAAAAATATTACTTTTAAGCATAAAAGATTAACATTAATCCATTTAAACATTATAAATCAACAAAAGCATGGTTTTAAGAATAAACCACGGATTGAAATGTTTCCCAAGCATTAGTCTAAGAGAGGTTGGGAAGAAGATTACCATTGAAAAAGAGAGAAAAACACCATTGTTTTAGGCTTACCCTCGGTTTTAAGCTTACCCATTGTTTTAGGCTTACCCTTGGTTTTTGGCTTGATTCTTTAGAGAGAAGTGAAGCCCACAAGAGAAAGCTTGGCCACCAAGAAGGAGAGGGTAATCTCCAAGAGAGGAAGAGGATTAGTGAAGCTTCAAAGCTTCACTATGGAGAGGCAAAGTAGAGGGATAATAAAATTACACTAAATTGAAGATTATACTGACATGTAAATACACTAAGATAAAAATTAAAAAGAAATGGGGCTCTATTTATACAAGAGGGAGGCCACCAACCAAGTCCAACTGGGATCTAGAGGCTTTCAGTTTCAGTTTGATCTATTTTGGATAAGTTTTGGACCAATTTGGCTCACTTTTTTTAGTCTAGTTTAAAAAAGGAGAGAGGAGAGATGAAATATCTCATTTTTGAATTAAAAATGTGGAGTAGTGATGTGATTTAGGCGCCTCCTTCATGAGCCCCCTCCCCCCTTCCTGAGGTGTCAAAATTTTATTTTTTTACTAATAAATCTCATTTTTTTACTAATAAATCCTAGTACTAGTCAACTCTTCATCTTATGTGAGAATTTACTCATTTTTTGAGATTTTCTTTTATTCTTTATATTTTTATTATTCTAACACTTGGATTAATCCTATTGGAACACTCTTTGGACCTTAATCAAAAAATTTTAAAAATGTGGACCCTTAGGCTAAGGTGTCTAATACACATATTCAATTAATTTCTAATGCATATTAGAAAACTTTTTTTGAACTTCTGTTTCAAGGGAATTCATCTTAAATAAAAAGTATAACTTTATCTCCAAAAACATCTCAAAACTATATTATCTCTCTCTAGAATATTTTCTCTCTCTAGACCAAAAACAAAGAAAAATACGATTTTCTTGCATTCTGAAATAGGAGATGATTATAGGGGACTAAAGGGAGATCTTATACATCTTTTAGGGGCTAAGGAGGATTCTTACATTGAGCACCGAGATATGAGACAAGTGCAACGATGGGTGTGCAGAGAGTTCTACGAGACGACTAGACATGGAGTCTTCTTATGATGAAGAGGCCCAAGACTGGACATGGACTCTTCTCAAGAATGACTAGCATAGTAGGGCCAAACCTCTTGGTCTCTCCATGATTCACAGTGCAGCATATAGTTGGCTAGCACCAAAAAAGTATGATCTTGCCTCTCCCTTCATTTGGATCACTCAAGAATCCTTGTAATCTTTGCATGACTCGGCATCAAAATTGTACAGGGGACTGGATGCAAGCCAGTGTGGGGAGATGACATCCGGGCTAAAACCTGACCATGGGATTACACCGCTTTCATCGCCTTTGATGGAGACCTTAACGGATGAACCCAAAGAAAAGTAACGTATGAAAGTTTATTAGTTTTTTGTGAGGACTCTAACTGTATGTCTAGTTTATGATATCCATTTTGATTTTCTATACTTTTAGCTATACCAATCACGTCTATTTGGGATTAGTTGAGCAAATCGTTTGAAAAAGGGAGGTTGGATCAAGTAAAGATGTCCTGGCAATGGATAATCATTAAGGAAAGTGGAAGAATGGATGGCACACTAGATTTCTCATGAAAAGCTGAACATTTTGCCTTTTTGGATTTGTGATCCGAGATCATTAAGGTTGTTAATGCTTGAAAAGATCTCCTATCGCCAAAAAAGTATGATCTTGCCCCTCCCTTCCTTTAAATCACTCAAGGATTCTTGCCATCCTTTACCCACTCTGCATTGAAACTCGAATCATGTGGGGCACTAGATGCAAACGAGTGGTGATTGGGTAGACGGTTGTGGGAGTACTTCTTGCCGTGGCGGCATGGCATAACCTTGATTAAACATGGTTGACTGCTCCACAACCCATAAGGAATCATATATAGCACTTTGCAGATTCCATCGTTAAGGCCTCCATCTAGGGTTGAGAAAACTCACTACCTTGACTACCTCACAACTCCTAGACACACTAGCGTTCACCTCCAAGAGGGGAGGTGGGGGGGTGGCACCCGTTATGCCGAGGGGGCCACTACAAGCACGAGCGGTGTGAGGGATACTGATGCCACACGGCTATGGGGGGACGGGGCATGCCTCGGGGGTGGGAGGTAGATGGTGCTAGCTTTGGGGGGGTGTGGTCGATTGAGTTAGGGCGAGACACGGGGGTGACCGCCAACACTGCTCCAGTGTCTCACACTGGGCACAGGTTTGTTGATGAGTGCAATGTGCATCCCCTTGGACCATGCCCCGTCGAGTCGATGGTCACCCAATTTTTGTCTATGGATCTTGGGTTCAAGACCTTATATATGATTTGATACAAGACACACACTTCCTCATGAGAAACATAAAGCCACCTCCATCCTTGATCACATCGCGACCCAGATGGGACCTCACGGGTCACAAGCCGGAGACATGACTCTCCATCTCTCATTGCCTACTAGGCCCTGTCAACATGCCGAGGGGGTGAGGGCCATGTCTCCAAGGTGGGGAGACGGCACTAGCTGCTATTGGGGGTTAGCATTAATACTTTGAATCATGCAAGGGAGTGGATGCAAGGCAATGGTGGTGGGCAGACAGTCGTCCGGTCCATAGGAGTACACCATTTTCATCCCTTAGATGGAGACCTTTCCAGATGAATTCGAAGAAAAGTTACATATGAAAGTTGCTCAATTTTTCATGAGGAATGCAACTATGTGGGTAATTTACACACAACCATTATAATTTTTCTATACTTTTATTTGTACCATCCATGTCTATTTGGGATTAGTACAGCGAAGTGTTAAAAAAGGGGGGTTGCATCAAGTAAAGATCCCCCAGCTGTGGATAATTAAGGATAGTCAGAGAATGGATATCACTAGTGGATTCCTTGTGAAAACCTAGACATTTTACCTTTTTGTATCATTGTGATTCAACACTATTGGGTGAAAGCATGATAAGGTGGTACATTTTCTACCAGTTGCATTGGTTGCTACCACACTTGAAGACAACCAATATTCATGGATTTAATATCATCATAAGATATATTTAGCAATTTATCTAGTGCCGTTTAGATATAATAAATGTGAAACAAGATTAAACAACCATGTTTTGATTCTCTAACTCTACATAAAAGTGTTTCACAACCAGTTGTAAACCATTGTCCAAGACACAGGCTTTTAGTCCACCTTATCATGCTTTCACCCTGTTAAGATCATCAACCATTACTTAGAAGATTAGTCCCACAAGGTTTGGTAGCCTAGTGCTGAAAAATGTTGCGAGTATCACTTTCTAGTTTGTTGTAAAAATACGTTACATTTCTCTAAATGGGGAGACATCTAATTCAATAGTATACTTTTATATCATCTATAATCCTATCAAGACAGCTTTTGAAAAGATGTTAATGATTGGAAATTGCATCACGCCAGAGTAGGCATCTTGAGCATGTCTTTTGTTGTACCACCGATGGTGGTAGATGCTCTCTTTCAAACAGCATTCGCATATATTGGATGAGTAAAGGGATGAGAACATGGAGAGACCTAGGACTAGACATGGAGTGTTCACAATGATGACGAGCATAGTACGCCAAACCTCTTGGTTGCCCAAAGTCTCTTCGTGATTCATGGTGCATGGCATATAGATGGCTACAACCAACAAAGTATGGTCTTGCCTCTCCCTTCCTCTAGATCACTTAGGGATCCTTGCCTGACTCTGCATTGAGACTCGAAATCATGCGGGGGACTAGGTGTAAGCCGATAGGCCATATGGCATCTAAGCTACACCCGAACGTGGGAGTACACCACTTTTGTCCCCTTGGATGGAGACCTTAACGAATGAATTCCAAGAAACGTTATCCATAAAAGGTGCTCGTGTTTTCATCAGGAATCCAATTGTATCAATATCACTAGTTTATGCACAACCAATCTAGATATTTTGCAGTTTTGGTTATACCAACCATGTCTATTTGGATCAAGTAAAGATGTCCCAGTTTGAAAATAATCGTTATGGCTAGTGGAAGAATAGATGGCACGACTGGATTCCTCATGAAAAACTGGATATTTTACCTTTTTGGATCAATCCAAGACCATTAAGGCCTTCTCAACAATTAACTGACGAGATCATCTATCACCAAAAATTATAATCTTGCCTCTATCTTCATTTGGATCACTCAAGGATCCTTGCCCAATTCCACATTGATACTCTGAACATTGTGGGGAATCAGATGCAAGCCAGTGGTGGTGGGTAGAGGTGTCTGGGCCCGTGGGAGTGCATTGTTTTTGTCGCCCTGGGCGGAGACCTTAATGGCTGAATCCGAAAGAAAATTTATATATGAAAGTTGCTCAAATTTTTGTGAGGATCCAATTATATCGCCAGTTTATGCACAACCATTATAGTTTATTTGCAATTTTGGTTATACTAGACATTTTTATCTAGAAATAATCTAGCAAAGCATTTTTTTAAAAGGGTTGGATCCAGTAAAGATGCACAATGGCTACGGATAAATGTTAAGGCTAGTGGGAGATGGATGTCACAGCTGAATTTCTCATGAAAAACTATACATTTTACCTTTTTGGATCATTGAGGATTCAAGACTGTTAAGGTCATCAACAGTTTGATGAGATCTCCTATCCACCAAAAAAGTATGATCTTGCCTCTCCCTTCCTTTGGATCACTAAAGAATTCTCACCATCCTTTCCTAACTCTGCATTGAGACATTGAATCGTGTAGAGGACTATTAAAATGGTGAGGATAGAGGAAATGCGACACAACGACCATTGAATGAACAAGTTGAAACCAAATCAGCACTGTTTATATTACTGAATCAGATGAGATACAATAATGATACATTTTGACTCTAATCTAAAAGGGCTAATCCTTAAAACCCTATGCTAATGCTAAGGAGCTTAATGAGCTCAGATATTACAATCAATACAGTGTTGTGACTATTAGGCTAGGCTACACACTCAATATAGGCGGCTTCTTGTACACTTCTTGTTTCTTGTTCACTATCGAAAAGCTGCATACAAAACTACTAGCTTTTATAATGATTCAGGATGAGCAGCTTGTCGTCATGTCATGCTTCATCTTCGCCGATGTAATCAGCAGGCAGCAGGTAGGTGTGACCAAAATTTTACAACAGCTAAATTGTGGCGGTTAGGTTAGCTATGTAGAATTATCTCGTGAGACATTGGCAATCTATAATTCCTCCTTTGATGTATGATACCAAACAGATGGTGCGTCTGCAAGGCTTAGGAAACCTTAAAATGATGTGAATCTTGAATCTTTTAACACCTTCCCTCAAGTTCAGCAACATCTCGGAACCTTTGTTAGATAGCTAACTACAAAATGATCCAGTTAGCTGACTCAAATAGCTGATTCAGTCAGCTGATTCAGAAAATTGACTCTAAAAAACTCTACAAATTGGAAGTTGAATTTAGCATAACTCAAATAGCTAATTTAGTCAGCTGATTCAGACTACTAACTCAAATCTACAAAATGAAAAATAAAAAAACTAAAACATGTTTATTTTTTGGAAGACTATTGAGCCTTCCCTTGCTCCAAGCATGGTGCAACTATGGAGCCTTCCCTTGCTCTTCACCTTTCCTTAAGGGAATCTCCATCATGCCACAACCTGCTCTATGCTTGAAAAATAGCTCTTTGACTAGGGCTTTAGTGAAGATGTTACAACATTCTGTTTGGTATTGTCATGCTACAACACTTTGTCACCTGAGTGAATCTTCTCCTTGATGAAATCTACTTTGACTTCAATATGCTTGGTCCTCTGATGCATGATTGGATTCTTGGCTAAGGCTTCAATTGATATGTTATCACAAAGAATAGGCATAGTACCATCAACTCCATAAAGACCCAATTTCTGTAAGCATCTTTTCAACTAGATAACATCACAGGCTGAGGTGGTTAAAGCCTTGTCTTCAGCTTCTGTAGAGGAAAGGCTAACTATACTTTGCTTCTTATAACACCATGAAATGGCTCCTGTACCAAGAAAGAATGCATTTTCAATGATGCTTCTTCTATCCATCATCAGACACGCTGCATAGTCATAATTACTAAACCCATACAGACTAAGTGTGTCACCTGCATATAAGATATCCCAATGCTGAGTGCCTTTCAAATATCTAAGCACCCTTTTGGCTACAGGCTACAGTCCAATGATACAATTTGGGGTTCTGCATAAACTGAGCGCATAAACTGAGCAAGACTATTTACTACTACAGAGGTCAGGCCTAGTGATAATCAAATAAATAAAAGAACTAATGAGTTGCCTATACAAAGTAGTATCAGAAAGATGTCTTATTTCATCCTTTGTCAGCTTAAGAGTGGATTCCATTGGTGTAGATACTAGCTTGCAGATCTTCATACCATCGGTGTAGACACTAGCTTGCAGGTCTTCATACCAAACTTCTTGGGAATAGTCTACATGTACTTTTGTTGAGAGATGAAGATACCACCTACTTTGGTCCTAGCATCTTCAATCCCAAGAATATAGTGCAAGTATCCAAGGTCTTTCATCTCAAAATCAACTAAGGGATTGGATTTGATAGCTCCAAAAATGGTTTCATTGCTACATGTCAAAATCAGATCATCAACATACAGAAGAACAAGAACAATGCCCTTCCCTTTGACCATGTAGTAGAGAGTATAATTTGGATTACTCTTCTAGAACCCTTGAGCTTTGAGATGCTCATCAATTCTACCATACCAAGCTCTTGGAGCTTGTTTTAGACCATACAAGCTCTTCTTCGACTTGCAAACAAGATGCGCTATTCCTGCTTTAACATAACCTGTATGCTAGTTCTTCCTGAAGTTGGCCATTGAGAAAGGCATTGTTGACATCCATTTGCTATAATTTCCACTTATGAAGAGAGGCTAGAGAAAGGACTAACCGGATGGATTTCATTTTTTCTACTGGTCCAAAGGTCTCTTCATAATCAACCCTCGTGTTTGTGAGCCAAACCTTTAGCCACAAGTCTTGCTTTGTACTTGTCTATCTTTCCTTCCTTGTTGTACTTCAACTTGTAAGTCCATTTGTAGCCTATGGCTTTCTTGGTGGGTGAAAGCGGACACAGATCCCAAGTGTCATTCATGTGCAATGCAATCAGCTTGTAAGTCCATTTGCAACCTATGGCTTTTTTCCTGGGTGGAAGCAGACACAGATCCCAAGTGTGATTCTTGTGCAATGCAGTCATCTCTTTGTCCAATGCATCTATCCATTCCTTCTTATCATAAGCATCCTCATAGAAGAGGGGTTCATCATGCTGCATCAGTGATGTTAAGAGAGCATAATTTGTTTGTTTAAAGTCTGAATTGTTACATCTATGATATGTTACCCTTTGGGGCTGCCTTCTGTCTCTGGTGGGTAGACCTCGTGAGAGGGCTGCTTGTTTGGTGGGCATCATCTTCTTACTCCAATTCTTTAATGGAGCCCTCCAAAGGTGCTTTCTATCCTTTGAGAGGAGTTGATGAAGAAGGGGTGTTTGCCTCTAATGGATCAATTGATGGCCAGTATATAGGCACGCTCATAAAACATCACATCCCTTGACACAAATGTCTCCTTCTTAATTGGATCATAGACTTTGTAAGCCTTATGCTCACTACTATATCCTACAAACAGGCACTTTCTTGACTTGTCATTAAGCTTCTTCCTGTTTGCATCTAGAATATGAGAAAAAGCTAAACAACCAAATATTCTGAGATGATATACCTGAGGCTTGAGTCCATGAAAGGCTTCATATGGGGTGATACCCTAGAGTGCTTTAGTTGGGGATCTATTCATCAAGTAGCATGTTGTGGTGACAGCTTTAGCCAGGTAGGTGTTGCGGAGAGGTTCTTCTCCTTTAGCATACACGTGGCGGACTCAAACATGACTCTATTCTTCCTCTCAGCAATTCCATTTTGCTAAGGTGCATGGCTACAGTTTTGTTGCCTTCTGATACCATGCTCTAGAAGGTATTTTCTAAAATCTTTTTAGAGGTGTTCTCCTCCATTGTTTTACCTGAGGACCTTGATTTTTCTAGTTGTCGTGTTTTGAACCATAACATGTAATCTTTGAAAATGGCAAATACTTCATCTTTAGATTTTATGAAGAAAACCCAAGTATATCTAGAGGAATCATGTATGAAGGAAACATAGTATGTAGTACCACCAAGTGAAGGAGGGTGGGTTGACTCAGAGACATCAGTGAATGAGGTCAAAGACTCATCTTGCTCTACTTGTGCTTCTAGATAATGGTGCTTTGGACTGCTTACCAATGTGAAGCCACTTTATCAACTCTTCACAAGGATGGTATGCTACCTTTTGATTTCAGCAAACACATGCTATTGAAATTAAGGTCACCGTACCTTTTATACCATAATTTTGATGGAGGTAAGGAGGCAGACCTATCACTAGCATTGCTGACAATTTTTCTACTGATCCACTCGACTTGAAGAGTTTTCCTTGCCTTGGAATTCTTTTGATGACTTTGTAGCTGTGTTGAGGAAGTCTGAGCAGGCAGTGCTAACCTTTGAATTCCACTTTGAAGCCTTTATCCACCATGTCTCCAACTGAGAGGAGGTTCTTGCTGATGAGAAGGCACCAAGAGGACATCTCCAAGCTGCTTTCTTTCCCCCATGTTCAGCTCAAGGGAAACTTCTCCTTTACCTGTGATAGAATTAGGAGTGCTATGTGCAGTATAAATTAAACCATCATTAGTAGAATCCAACTTAGAAAAATATCCAACATAAGAAGTCATGTGGAAGCTTTGCCCCACTAGCAATCCACCATGGTTCCTGCTTGCTACCATGGTCTAAGTGTTGGCATTTGTGAAGCTTTAAGAGATTCCATCTTCAGCATAGCCAACTAATTTCCCCTTCAGATCAGCTTGCTTTTTTGTGCAATCTTTATCAAAATGTCTATATTTTTTACAGTAATAACATTGAATGGAGTTAAGGGAAGTTCTACCTCTTCCTCTACCTCTAAAGGAATAGCCACCTCTACCATTAGAAGAATAAGTACCTTGATCATTGTTGTTGTTGTTGGGCTGACACTTGTTATGTTTTCCTCGTCCTCTTTGATTATTTGATCTTCCTCTGCCTCTGTGTGTGTCAAGAGGTCTTTGTCAATGTTACTTTCTTTAGGTGCTGCCTGCTCTACCATGGATGTTCTTCATGGTTGGTTTCCTTGGATCCTTGCACCTTGGATGTTCTTCATGGTTGGTTTCCTTGGATCCTTGCCCCTAAGGATCTACTTCATTTTGTCTAGTGAGGGTTGTCCTCTCAAAATGATGAGGCCTTAAACAAGACCTTCATAGCCTTCCTTCAGCCCATGGATAATGACTGTAGTAAACTCATTGTCGGATATCTTCTCTCCCACATATATCAATTGGTTGATGCAGATCTTTCACCCGCTTTGATGAAGTCTATAGCAGTCTCATTGGGCTTCCTTGTCTCATTTGTGAGTTTAGCTCTCAAGGCAATATGTCTTGCAATGCTTTTAGACTCATACACCTTCTTCATATTATCCCAAGCTTCTATGGGAGTTAGAACCTCCCTCAAATGGTTGAGGATGTCATCCTTCACACTCAGCTTTATCATGTGGATAGCAAACATGGCCTTCTTGTCCCATTTTACTAGAGCTTCAGTTGTCAAATCAGTTGTCTCTTGATAGAAACTATCTCCAACAATCTTGGAAGAATAATAGTGACTAGAGTTGACTCTGATAGTAGCTGACTCTGAAAGGTGATTCTAACTATAGTAAACTTGGCCAAACAAGTAAACCCGACCAAATTAGTAAACTTGGGTAAATGAGTAAACCCAACTAAACGAGTAAACCCAACCAAACGCTGAATGTTGATTCTGGAATGTAAAAAGCAATGTGGCAATATGCGATGACTGTTAGTAGCAACATTGATGTCAATAGTAGGATGATGACTATCAGTAGAGCAAGTCGACGACCTATTAGTAGCACGTTGATGGCTTTTTAGTAGCAGGTCAACTCAGATGGATGACTCTAACAGTTAATGTAGAGACGGTTGATTCAGGAACCTTCTTCCAACAACTAATTCAGGTAGCTGGATCTGGTAATTGGTTCAAATAGTTGGCTCTAATAGCTATTTTAGACATCTCATTTTGTCAGATTATTCAAGAAGCTGACTCCAATATCTATTTCAGACAGCTGGCTTCGATAGCTATTTCAGACATCTAATTCCGTTATTTTGGTATCTGTTTCAGATGGCTCCAACAGTTGGAACATGACTCCGACGCCAAAACCTAGCTGTTTCAGACAGCTGGCTTCGATAGCTATTTCAAACAGTTGATTCCGTTATGCTTATAGCTGTTTCAAATGGCTCCAACGATCAGAGATGACATGGCTTTCGTAGGTCAGATGATGATATGGCATCAATAGATCAAAAGATGATGTGGCATCAACAAATCAGATGATGATGTGGCTTTAGCATGTTGGAAGACGACATGGCATAAGCACATTAGAAGCTGATGCAAATTCTACATATTTGAGTCTATAGATGAAAGTGACTGATGTTGAATCTGCAACCCAAGTGGAGAATGTTAAATGCTAGGATGCAGAAGATTGAATTAGTAGTTTGTATAGCACTGACACAAAGCAAAACGACCAGATCTGGGACACCGTAAATCTGAGGCAATGTGTGACTAAAGCTGGTGTAGATGTTGGTGTATTTGATCTCAGAGGCTAGGTGGCACCTAGGCAGACTCTACACAATGGATTAAACACGGCTCTGATACCATGTGAAAATTACGAGGACAAAGGAAATGCAACACACAATGATCAACAACAATCAGATTAGATGACCAAGTTGAAACCGAATCATTGAATCAGATGAGATACAATAATGATAAGTTTGACTCTAATCTAGAAGGACTAATCCCTAAAATCCTATCCTAATGCTAAGGCCCTCAATGAGCTCAGATATTATAATCAATAGTATATTACTATGAGTGTTAGGCTGGGCTACACACTCAGTAATAGGTGGCTTCTTGTACACTTCTTCTTTCTTGTTCACTATCAAAAAGCTGCGTATAAAATTGGCTTTTATAATGATCCAAGATGAGCAGCTCGTCATCGTGCCATGCTTCATCTCTGCCAATGTAATTAGGTAGGTGTGACCAATATTCTGTAGCTAAATCATGGTGGTTATATCGGCTATGTATAATTATCTCGTGAGACATTTGACAACCTACAATTCTTCTTTTGATGTAGGGATCGATTTATACCAAATATGTGGTGGATCTGGAAGGCTTAGGAAACCTTAGAATGGTATAAATCTTGACTTTTTTAACACCTTCCCTTAAGATCAGCAACATCTTTGAACCTTTGTTAGATAGCTAACTACAAACTAATTCAATTAATTGATTTAACTAGCTGATTCAGTCAGTTGATTCAAAAAATTGATTCAATCAATTGATTCAGAAAGCTTAATCAAGTTGGAAGAGCTAACTTTAGCATAACTCAAATAGCTGATTCAATTAGTTGATTCCAACTGCCTGCTGACTCAAACTTGTAAAATTAAAAATTAAAAATTAAAAATTAAAAAATCTAAAACATGTTTATTTTGTGAAAAACTATTGAGTCTTCTCTTGCTCTAAGCATGGCACAACCGTGGAGCCTTCCCTTACTCTTTAAACACCTTCCCTTAAGTGAAGCTCCATCATGCCACGGCCTGCTCTATGCTTGAAAAAGAGCTCTTTGCCTAGGGCTTTAGTTAAGATATCTGCAACATTCGCTTTGGTATTGTAATGCTACAACACTATGTCACTTGAGTGAATCTTCTCTCTAATGAAATGTGCTCTGACTTCAATATGCCTAGTCCTTTGATGTATCATTAGGAGAAATATAGACTACAAAAAGGACCCTATAAGGATTAGCTTAAGTTGCTAATTTTTTAGATTTAGAACGCTAAACTTGACTCCATAATAGGAAACAAGCTAATGAATACCCTAATTTTGGGTCTCTTTTTAGACTCGTATTATTACTCTAAGGTCCACTCACTTTTAAAAAAGTTACCCCACTATTTCTAGAGTCCATTCTCATTTTTCAATTTTTTATGTGTGAGCTTCCTTGGACCACTTGCCTTTTTTATGTGGTCCCACACTTCTCTTTCCCAAATTTGAAAAACACGAATAAAAGGGACCTTAAAATTACGGGTTTTTTTTAGTTTTTGAATTTTAACATTTTTTTATTCAAAAAAGGATCCCTCAATCATATGTAACCTCCAAAAGTACCTTTTCAAGGTCACTTTCAATCAATAACTACCTCTTCAAGCCCCATATCTTTTCCATAATACCTCATGCATTTATATGTGATCCCACACCTCTCTCTTCCTCAAATATGAAAAACGCGAGTATAAGGGACCCTTGGAAGGCCTGTACATGCTCTAAAAAAATATTTCGGAATGTTTTTTCTTAAATTGATTTCAAATATAGTTACAAAAATTTAGTTAATTAGTACAAACTCAACTCACTCCATTAAATTACAATTTCATAATCAACTGCAAATTCATAATCAATTGCACAGTTTAAAAAATCACTTCATGTAAAATTCAACTACAAAAAATAAAATTGGCTCCCTCGTAGATAGTTCAAAAAAAAGTGTATTTTTATTACCAAAACAGGGGATTACATGATAAGCTTTACAATTTACATCCCAATTTTGTTCAGTCTTTTGATTGCTTCTTTTGAGGCCTCGCGACTTCTCTTATTGAGGGAAAGAGTGCCCGCCATGATGGAATCTACAATGCATGCGGCATCTCTATCTCCTACACTTCGACGATGGCTGTATTGACAAAAACCAAGCTTGGGAGAGTAGCCTCCTTGAAAGATTGCAATAACGGCCAACTTGCTGATGACGATAATTTTCTCCATATTCTTGGAGATGCTAGACAAGCACAACACTTTGGATAAGGCCTTGAGAGCCAAAAGTTGGAATCCTCCCATAGGACTAAAAGCATTGTGGACAACCACAATGTCTTTTGTTAGAATATGGCCCATGTAATGGACCAATGCAGAGTTAGTTTCAAAGAGATCCCTTGTGCCACCCTTTCGATGTGCCCAAGCATCCAACTCCATGACATGCTGCATACAAACCACATTTTAGTGATCAATCGTACCATGAATAGGAGTAAACAACTGGGGATTATTAACTTATCGAGTGTAGTTCATCAGATGCTATCACATCTGGCTACTCAATGTTAATTGATGACTTGTGCTCCTCTAATTGTTGAGGAGGCGAATGCACCAAGCTAACTTGGGGCAAGCTAGGTTGTACTTCTTTGAATTCCTCCTCGGACACCTAACCCTTCTCAGCTTCTTGTATTTTTCCTTGAACAAAATGGACACTCTCTAATACCATACCATCCAACTAGTACAAGTTGCTCCATCATGTATTCAGAGGATCTGTTGTCAAGTGGACAATCTAGCCCAATGGCAAGGAGAGACAAGCACTCATCTTGCTTTACTTTAAACATTGTTTCTAAGTCTTGCAAGAAGATAAACTCCTCTCCATCTACCACTATGGAGCTAAGCATACTTAGTGCTAACTCGGGCATATCTGGTGTTGTCCCTATCTCATCGACCTCATCCGTGGGTGCATCCATAGCCGCCATTGCTGATGACCCTTCTCCACTCACCCGTGAGGTGGTACCTTCAGTTGTTTCTGCCTCTTTGTGTTGTTGAAGAAGAACCAAGGCCAGAGCTTGCTCCGCCACTTGATCAAGGAGCTCGGGCTTTGGATCCACCTCCTTGCCCTTAACTAAATTGACCAAGGCAACATCACCAACCTCAACCTCGTCATCATCAAAGTCTTGTTTATTCAACATGAAAATGAATGTTGAGATCCATGACAAAAGTTGGTACCGATGTTTCCCTTAACAAAGGCAACCATTTCCTGAGTGGAGATTTCCACGTTTCTCTATCAATCAGAAGTGTCTTGCTCCCAAATGCGTAGTTGAGGAAGTACATGATGCATGGGTGGCTGCCATGGTGTCACATGCACTCTGCACTCAGTGCATGGTGACAAGATGGCTCATCATCAGAAGTGCAACAGTTGTACAGCTTTAGAACCCAATAGGATGATAATTGTCGTACGCCGTGACCCCATTGTACATCCTCAATCCAGGATAAGTCAGGCACGAGCTACGTAGGTCATTCCTCAGCCTTAGCGGGTCAGTCAGTCAGTCAAGTCCCTTAACCCACTTGGAGAGAATCATTCATGCATGTAGAGTCAGTAGAAGCCTTAGGGTTTGCATCAGAAAGCACTCTGCATCCTGCATAATATGCATTCATATGCCTGTGCATCATTTAGAACATCCCCGAAGCCTTAGGGAATTTACTGGGATTTATCTGGTATTTTTTCCATATTTATTAGTATTTATTTAGCATTATTTGCATTATTGGGCATTTATAAATATAAACTTTATTAAATGACCAACCTCCAGTTAGTATAAATAGGCTTGCATAGGGCTTGTTTTCTCATTCAGTCTTTCATTGTGCTAAGAGCTCTCCTCCTCAGCCCTAGGAGCATTCTTGCCTTCAACCCTAGACTAATCCAGCCCTTGGAGCTCATAAGCTTGCTTCTCCAGCCCTTGAGAACCCTTGCTTCATACAGCCCTAGGCGCCTGCTATCAGCCTCCAATCAGCCTGTTTTCAGCACCAAAGCAGCCCTGATTCAGTCCCTTACAGTCCTAGATTCAGCCTACAGCTCTACCTCACATCCACGCCAGAAATCAGCCTGCATTTTTCTGTCCAGCAGCAGAAGACCTCTGCGTTTCTGTCCAGCAGCCTCAGTACCCTGCAGTTTCTGTCCAGCAGCCCCAAAACTGCTGCGTTTCAGTCCCTCAGCACCCCTACAAGCCTGCGTTTCTGTCCACAGCAGTTTCCAGCCCTGAATCAACAGTCTACAGCAGTTTCCAGCCCTGAATCTGCAGTTTGCATCAGTATCCAGCCTTCTGTGCATCATCCATACATGCAGCAATCATCTGGTGAAGGTAACACAGCATTCATAAGTGTTTTCAGCATTCTAACATAGTGTAGAACAGTCCACCTTCTTCTTCTCTCAGCCTCAGGTGTGCAGCCCTTCCTCATGCCCTTGGGAAGAGTGCAAGGCTCGAGATCAGGTCATCAAGGTGTTTCTACAGCAGTGTACAGATCAGCCACTCTCCGATCCTCCGAGATCTTGCGTTTGGCTTATCTACAGTCCACAGTCATTCTCTCTAAAGAAATAAAGCAAATACTATCTCGTTATCGGGATAGGGGGCCCTTCAGTGGGTAATTCGGGACCCCATCTGGTGTACAGTTCTCATCTATCTTTCTCTCTCATCTCTTTAAAGTTTGAAGTATTGAAATGGATTGCTAAACTCACGAAACTCAGGATACAGAAGACGGTGTGAGCATTTGTGTGACAGGATCTTCCAATACAAAGACTTTCGCTGCATATCACATTGGTATCAGATTCAGATTGTCCACACACACCGTATCCTAGCGTGGGGGCATCCTTGGATGGTTAGATTGCGTTCCGGCACGACCACCGACTTCCGCATCATGTCTACAGGAGAGAGTACTCATCAGCCGGAAGATGTCTCCCCCGAAGGAGACCTCGCTCTTCCGCCTACAGCAAACACCATAGCTCTTCTTCGAGCTCAGAACCATCTTCTCATGGAGCGTCTCCAACTCTTGGAGGCAGCAGCAGCACGTCCTTCTACACCTCCAACGGCACCCTACTACATCTCCCTCTTCTTTCAGATGGAACAACAAAGGAGAGAGGACGAGGCCCGAAGGAAAAGAGAAAAGGAAGAAAGACGGGACTGTGAGGAAGCCCAACGCAGGATCGACAAAGACCGGCGTCAGGCTGAACTCGCCGCTCGGGAACACCAACGTGAGCTTGATCGAGAACGTATGTTACTCGAACACCAACGGGAAAAGGAGGCCATACACTTGAGGTATCAGCAGCTCTCCTCAGTCTCCCCAGTCATAGGTGTCACCAGCCAGCATCCCGCAGCAGCATCAACCACCATCATTCGCAGTCAACCAAATTTCAGCAAGTATGATGGTAAGTGTGATCATTCTTCAGTTAATCAATTTGTTTATCAGTTTAATGCTCATTTTCCATTAGCTAGGATCACAGACCCACAAGACAAAGTCCACTTAGCGGCTCCCCATCTCACTGATGAGGCAATCACTTGGTGGCAGCATTGGTCTAGTATTCATACAGACCAGGCCACAGGTGTCACAGCCTTTGACTGGGACATCTTTGTCCATGACCTGAAGACCAGATTTCTCCCGCCCCAGTACATGACCGGTCTGAAAGACGAGTTCTATGGACTCAGACAGAACGGATCCCCAGTGCTTCAGTTTTCCGATAAGGTTATTACTTTAGCACATCAGTTAGGGTTATCTGAGCAGGCTAAGATGGAGCAATTCATTCGTGGATTGGACTAACATTCGGTTCACAGTTCGTAACTTTGAACCAAGTACATATGACCGGGCTCTGACTCTCGCTCAGAATGAAGAAATGAAGATGAACGGAGGCAAGCCCAAGCAGTTATCTCAATCCAGTACCAAGCCCCAACAGGGGAAGGGTAATTCGTCTTCTAAAGACACTAAGACAGACAACAGTCCTAGCTCTAGTTCAGGGGGTAAGGAATCCAAGCCTAAGAAGACCCCTGAGGAAAAGGCTCAAGCAGGCATCACTCGAGGCTATCTTCCTCCAAAGGAGCAAAGACAGTATCAATCAGAAAACAGATGTTTTTTCTGTCATACCATTGGGCATGGTAAGAAGGATTGTCCAAAAAGACAAGCGGAGCAAGCCTCCAAAGAGCCTTCTGCCACAGTTGCCGCAGTATCCCCTGCTCCTCCAGACCTGCCTGCTACCCCCCGCAGTATCCCCCGCTCCTCCAGACCTGCCTGCTACCACCAATGCAGTTCAGATCTTACCTTCTATGCATTCCGTGCCATCCGTGGTACTTGATGCTAAGCAGGAGGGTGAGGCAACAACCACACAGAAAAGCCTGATCTGAGCTTATGGCTCTGCCAAGGGCCAACAGTTCATAATCCTTTTTGACATGGGCAGTTCTGAGGACGCCATCTCTCCCCAGTTGGCTACCAACATGAGCTGTACCTTAGTGCCCTATCATTTGGAGGTAGACGGGTTTACACCTGGTCTCCGCACCCACATCTCTCAGAAGGCACAACAGTTTTCTTTTCAAGTTCAAAAGGCCTCATTCCAGCGAGATTTCATTGTCTCTGCTCTTTTGGGATGTGACATGATCTTAGGAATCCAGTGGTTTCGTCAGTATGAACCTATTCCCAATTGGGGGCAGGACACCTTTATTATCTCTAAAGGTTTTCCTGAGCCTGTCATGATTCGGGGGGACAGGAGCATTCTTGGCGTTCCTATGATTTCTCATCTCCAGGCCCGACGAGCTATATGCAAGGGAGCAGAAGGAGCATTAATTTATGCTCAGACAGCTTCTATCTCATCAATAACCGCCGCTGTCTCATCATCTTCAGTCTCTCAGTTAGCAGATCTCCTTTCTCATTCAGACATTTTTAAGGATGATCTCCTACCCAGTATCCCACAGTTAGCAGAACCTCCTAGCAAGTTTCCCTCTTGTCTTTCCAAGACTTTCAAGGGCAAGCTAGAACAGCAGTCAGTTCTCACAGTCACCACAGACCACCAAGCACTTAAGTGGCTCCCGACGATGCCAAGTGCCCAGTGGAGTGCTCAGCACACTAGACAGGGTCAGCTCTTCCAACAAGTTGGAGGAATGATCAAGTACATCCCTGGTCAGCATAACCCAGTAGTAGCAGATGTTCTTAGTAGAAAGACCAGCATCCCGACCAGTCAGGAGTCTACCATTCTCAACATCTCTGGAAAAGACTTAGAAGATCAGTATGTCGATTCCGCAGAGTTTGGTACTCAACCCAGGTTGGCCCTCAATTTTGAGCCTGGCCATCATTTAGTTCACAAACAGGCATGTAAGTTTAGACGAGATATCCACTTCAAGGAAGGGGATTGGGTCTCTCAATGCATCATGAAACAAAGATTGAAACAAGTGGGCAAACATTGTCCCAAGCTTTCATTCCATAGTTTTGGCCCCTTTCCGATAGTTAAGAAGATAAGTGATGTCTCAATGAAGTTAAAGTTGCCTGCCAGTTGGACAATGCATGATGTTTTCCATGTTTCTTGGCTAAAACCATATGTTGGTCCAGAAGTGTGATGTTTCAGATGAACAGCAACCAGACCTGGTAGACGAGGCAGATGTGATTGAGCCTGAGCAGATCCTTCTTCATCGATGGAAGCATGGTTCCGGTCGACGGATAAGTCAGTTCTATACAAAATTCCAAGATCGAGGCACCCACGAAGCCGTATGGCTCGACGAGGAGTTCTTCCAGGAATACCCCCAGTTATTGGCGGACTACTTGGAAGCCATGAACCTGCCGCCAAGCTAATCAGGAGGGAATGTCACATGCACTCTGCACTCAGTGCATGGTGACAAGATTGCTCATCATCAAAAGTGCAACAGTTGTACAGTTTTAGAACCCAACAGGATGACAATTGTCGTACGCCGTGACCCCATTGTACATCCTCAGTCCAGGATAAGTCAGGCACGAGCTATGTAGGTCATTCCTCAACCTTAGCGGGTCAGTCAGTCAGTCAAGTCCCTTAACCCACTTAGAGAGAATCATTCATGCATGTAGAGTCAGTAGAAGCCTTAGGGTTTGCATCAGAAAGCACTCTGCATCCTGCATAATATGCATTCATATGCCAGTGCATCATTTAGAACATCCCCGAAGCCTTAGGGAATTTACTGGGATTTATCTGGTATTTTTTCCATATTTATTAGTATTTATTTAGCATTATTTGCATTATTGGGCATTTATAAATATAAACTTTATTAAATGACCAACCTCCAGTTAGTATAAATAGGCTTGCATAGGGCTTGTTTTCTCATTCAGTCTTCATTGTGCTAAGAGCTCTCCTCCTCAACCCTAGGAGCATTCTTGCCTTCAGCCCTAGACTAATCCAGCCCTTGGAGCTCATAAGCTTGCTTCTCCAGCCCTTGAGAACCCTTGCTTCATACAGCCCTAGGCGCCTGCTATCAGCCTCCAATCAGCCTGTTTTCAGCACCAAAGCAGCCCTGATTCAGTCCCTTACAGTCCCAGATTCAGCCCCCAAAACTGCTGCGTTTCAGTCCCTCAGCACCCCTACAGGCCTGCGTTTCTGTCCACAGCAGTTTCCAGCCCTGAATCAACAGTCTACAGCAGTTTCCAGCCCTGAATCTGCAGTTTGCATCAGTATCCAGCCTTCTGTGCATCATCCATACATGCAGCAGTCATCTGGTGAAGGTAACACAGCATTCATAAGTGTTTTCAGCATTCTAACATAGTGTAGAACAGTCCACCTTCTTCTTCTCTCAGCCTCAGGTGTGCAGCCCTTCCTCATGCCCTTGGGAAGAGTGCATAGGCTCGAGATCAGGTCATCAAGGTGTTTCTACAGCAGTGTACAGATCAGCCACTCTCCGATCCTCCGAGATCAGTAGTGTACAGGATCTTCCAATACAAAGACTTACATATCACACATGGAGTATAATCATTCAAGAGATAACCATTTCTCCCCACATTTCTATGCAACCCTGTTTAGTTTACTCATTATCAAACAGTGCTTGGCAATTCTTTTGTGTTTTTCTCTTTTTTCAAGGGTCCATGGTATATTACATTACAATACACAAAGCTATATCTTCTTATTTTCTAAGTAGTAGGTCTGCCTCACTAAAGTATATAGTACAATGTTCAGCAAACATATATGTAATATATAATGTTGTTAATCCACTTTAGGGTTAACAAGGCTTGCCACACCCAATTATATGCCAAAGCATGAGTAATCTACATCAAATTTCAAGGATGGACACACCAAACTCATGTACAAACAAGCCATGAAGCAATGGTGTCCAAATCTCAAACTTGGAGTGCGAGAAGGAGATTTCGGCTAAGGATATGGCCATCCGACTACTTGCTCAATTGCCCCCAAAATATGAGCACTTCTATTCTTCACTTCTTACCTCAAGATGGGCGGAAACCATTACCTCGGATGATCTGATGCCTTTGGTCCTTGATCAAGAGTGTAGATTCAAGGATTCTTCAAAGAAAGATACCCATGCTTTCATTGGACAGAGAACAATATAGGTGTGGCACCTCCCTCTAAGGACTACTAAGCCGAAGGGATCTTCAGCTGCTAATTCTTCTGGCAACCAAAAAGTTTGTGATTACTGCTCCAAAGAGACACTTATGGCGACAATGCCGGAGTCGCGTGCAGGACTTGAAGGGATGTCAAAGGACAAAGGAGCAAGTTCATCCACTGGAGGAGTCAACTTTCGTCACCCTATTTGATCTCGAGTCTGATACTCTCCATCCAGTGGTGAAGCAAGCTTTTCCTTCTTGTTCCAACTCTCCTCAGTGGATTTTGAACAGCCATGCCACACAGCACATGACTCCTTAGCCGAAATCTCCTCGCACTCCAATGTCACGACAAAGTTGCCGTTGGAGATAACTCTATTGTCCCCATTCTTGGCGAAGGGACAATGCCCCTCATTCCGGATGGCAATGGAGGGAAGTACACCTCGAGAGCGCTATATGTGCTAGATTTAGGATTCCATCTCCTTTCTGTGCATGAGATTTGTAAATTGGGCACTAAGGTGGAATTTATGGAGGACTCTGTGATCATTTGCGACCCTCTCACTGACAAGATCCTATGGCAAGCCATAGAGGACCATGGTCACTACAAACTCACGACTCTTGACTCTCACATAGGTACTCGCACACGCAATCTTTGGCATGCTAGATTTGGACATCTTCATTTAGAGGCCTTGCGAAAGAGCAGCTAGTGGATGGTTTGCCAGATGTTGGCACACGTGAGGGCCCTTGTCACTCGTCTTAGACGGAAACAACATGGGGAGACCTTTCCAAATAAGGCTACATGGCGACCTTGGCACCTTCGAAATTGGTTCATGCAGATTTGTGTGGCCCAATGCGCACTCCGTCTCTTGGTTCTGTCAATTATGTTTTCTTTGGGTTGATGATTTTAGCAGGTATACATGGACGTGTTAGGACGAAACTTTTGACAGATTCCAAACTTGGAGAACCTTGGTGAAGAAATAGTTAAGACACTCTGTCTTGACATTACGAGCCAACAAAGGAGGCAAGTTTACTTCTCGCCAGTTTAGCCAGTGTTGTGACCTCCATTCAACGGGAGTTTGCCAACACAAGTACTCCTTCAAAGAACGGCATGGTGGAGCAAAAAACCAAATGGTGATTGAGATGGCTCGAACTATGTTTGAACATCAGACTCTTCCTCAAAAGCTTTGGGCGGAGGCAGTTGCTACTGCTATTTACATTCTCAATTGGTCGCCTACTACTGTTGTTCCAAGGCGAACCCCCTTTCATGCCTACCTGGGAAGAAAACCCTCGCTTTCACACTTTCGGATTTTTGGGTCAAATGCATTTGTTCATGTACCTGATGGTGGTGACAAGGGAAAGCTGGACGCTAAGTCCAAGCACCATATTTTGGTTGGTTATAGCTCAGAATCCCAAGGTTATCGGCTCTACAATCCTACAACTTCAAAGATCATCGTTAGCAAAGATGTGGTGGTTGATGAGACTTCATCTTCCACTGTAGAGGGGGTTTCTTCATCATCAAGGGCTGATTCGGCTCAACCTCTCCTTGGTTCCTCACTAGATTCTCTTGTTGCTCTTCCTCAACTTGAACCGGCATGTCCCCAGCACCTCAAGCGGAGGAAAAATCCACCAATGATCAAGAGAAGGAGATTTTGGTGGACGCACCATAGCATGCTATATCTCAAGAGCAAGGTTCTACTTCAGAAGGGGATTCTCGTATTCCCAATTGGTTGTACCAGACATTGCGAGACTCGGGGGTAACACGGTCCCTTCACCTGCAGCAAGGGGTTCTTGTTTATAAGAGCGGTTGCGTACCACGACATCACCTTAAAAGAACCCGTGCATCAATTATGGACTGATGTCACACATCCAAAGGGAATCGGAACCTACTCATATTGGGGAGGTGCTCTCCAAACCGACTTGGAAGCATGCCACCGAAGCAAAGCATGACTCTATTGAACGAAATCAGACTTGGGAGCTCATTCCTAGAGTAGCAAAGCGAAAGGTGATTGGTGTCAAATGGGTCTATAAGACCAAGTACAAATTAGATGAGACTCTTGGATAAGCACAAGGCCAGGCTTGTGGCCAAAGGCTACTCTCAAAAAGCTAGTGTGGATTTTGATGATACTTCCTAGTCGGATGGCGACCATACGAACAATTCTTGGTCTTGGTGCACACTCTCATTGGCCCATCTTGCAGATGGATGTCAAGTCAGCATTCCTCAACGGGGAACTAAAGGAGGAAGTTCATGTGGAATTTCAGGTTCCTGGAATAGTCTACAGGCTAAAAAAGGCCTTGTATGGTTTGAAACAAGCCCCCAAGGCTTAGTAAGAGAAGAGACGGATATTGACATGGGCCCTATTTTGGATGAGATTAAATACCGACGGATGATTAGAGTCGTTTTGTACTCAAAACTTGATGGTTATTTGTGATTACTTATTATTTTGGGGCTTTCTTGATAAACATGTGATCAATTATTAAATTACTACTTGTAGGGGACTTCAGAGCAGAGATAATAGACTTTTAAGAAAATGCATTGATTCTTCTTGCAATGATGCCAAATGAAATGGACACGTGTGAATCGGGCTCTTGTTCTAGTGGTTGATGGGGGTGGCTTGTAACCTGGAGGTACCAGGTTCAATCCCCGGCTGGACACCCAATAGTTACCTTGTCCTCGCTTTGTAGAGGATATGAGGGGTCCTCACGGAGTACTTTGCTCCCTTCTAGTAGTCACCAAAATTTTAAATTTTAAAAAAAAAAAAAAAGAAACGGACACATGTAGATGCTTACCTGATTGAGATGCCACAATCACAACATATGGGAAACATCCAAATGAGATGGGTGCAACATATGGTGTGCTCATATTGAATGGAATGGCGTGCTGGCCCACATCCTCACGCTCAACCTGCCACCCAACATCAAAATGGTGGAAGCAATGTTGTTAATTAGCTCATTGGGAACCCAACATCAATCCGGAAGTACAGCTGAGGGAGAAACCTTTGCTCCAATCTCTCTGAATCTCAAGTATAGCAGACCTCACCATCATGTCATGTGTGCTCCATTTCAAACTGATGCCATCATGTCATGGCATTTCCATGCAAGTAGATAAAATTCAGCACACGTGCATGGGCAGAAAATGCATATACCGCTACTGCTCCCTCTTGCTTGCGTTTGTGCTTGTACGGCTTCCTGAGGGCTGAAGCATCCACAATTGCTGATGGGGAAGGCAGAATCATTTGCTGGGCAGCAAGAACACCAATATATAGTGCTCCTATTGCTGGTCGGCGAGCCCCTACAGGCCACCTTGGACAAACATATACATAAATCCCTTTTTCCCTTTAAAACAGGGTGCCCTTCTTATGACCAACCTTTGTCCCTTTTTGGTTTCGGTATTTGGGCACCCATTGGGCGCCCATGGGTTGTCTTAATCATGCCCATGACCCCTTAGAAGCATAATTGGTCATCCTTTTACCTTGTTAGTCACCTTGGACACAAAAGGCTTTCACATGTAATCACTCAATTTTCAAAATGACCTAACCTACCAATGGTCTAATAAATGCATGGACACCTGTACATCATTAAAGCTTGCAAGTGGGTTACATCTGCCTTGTGCAGGACTTGCACATAGACTGTGACACTGACAAGACCCTAGACCTAGATGGTGCCTAGCAACATGTCCCTAGACAAGGACAAGGGCTCACAAACTGAACTAGTTGGCAACATACCAACAAGAGATTCAAGCGAGAAAGGCAGTGAGTATAGTTGGGAGTCCCACCATGGAGGAATCTCAGCAAGAGGGAGCGTATGAGTGTGCCGTACAGCTTTCAAGAGAGGAAGTGGCATTGGAGACAGAGTTCCCAAGTAAGGAGCAGATCCCAGAGGATGACCCAAGGTGCAGACACTACCATGCTTGAAGATGATACCGACAAAGGACAATCCATCTCAAATCTCACACCAGTTTCTGGGATTCAAGCATGTCTGTCCGAATCCATTGAGGAGGAGGATGAGTTGAGTTCATCAGCAAATCCCAAGGTTTCCGTGGATCCAAAGGCACAGGGGCCAGTTTCAATGCCCGCAGTTCCAAGGAGGCAGTGGCAGAGGCATCATGTTGGAGGTTGAGCCCATAGTTAGACCGACACCAGGTTGGAACAAAGAAGCATCATGTGCACTCACAATCATTTACAATAGAACCTTGTCAGAGCATCCCATTGCAAATTTCGAATAGATTTGTTTCATGGAATAATTGTGTTGAGGCACTCTGCAAGAAAGCAAGCCATCAATGCTGTAAGATAGTTTGCATTACCAACTTGTACCCAAGCAAGTAAATAGAAAATACAAGAAATTATAATATGGGTATGCAGACATACAATGAGTCTGACCAAACTTCAAGCAAGCTTTGGCAAAACTTCAAGCTCCAGAAAGCAAGACAAACCTGAAATGAGTGAAAACTGCCTAGCAGGCTATTGCTTGAAGCTAATGAGACTGTTACCTTGCTTGGTTATAAGAAGTTCCCCACCTCCCATGCACAAAAGAGGGTACAAACCTAATCACGTGCACACAAAGTTAGCATTGAATTGATGCACGCCTGATTATGCACACGTATCCAAGAGAGCAAGAGCGAGACAGAGAGAGACCATACCTGCCTGCTTAAAACAGCAGCAGTTTCTGGTGTTTGCATTTGTGCTTGCAGATCCTGAGAGCAAAAGAATGCATATCTTGCTCATACCAAATCCCATCTCGGGCCAGAATTCTTCTATATGGTCCGCCTGTTTTGAGCATTTTCAGCATTACCATGGATATTTCTTTAACTGTAGATGTACTGCACCATCAAAAGCATGTTTTCCCAGTTCAGTGTTGCCATGTGTTCGGCATGCTCTTAGCAAACACAACCATGTGGCCAGATCAGGCTGCATTGGCATCCTCCACAACATGTTCTCAACTCTCCTGAAGTCTCCTGCTCGCCCAAGAAGGTCCACCATACTGACATAATGCTTGATCTCTGGAGTTACAGCATAATCTGTGCACATAGATTCAAAGCACACGACAACCTTATCAATAAGGCCAGCATGACTGCATGCAGAGAAGACAGAGAGAAATGTGTATCCATCGGGCTTGACACCAGCAAGCTGCATCTCTTCGAAGGTATGAAGGCTTGTTACACAATCTCCTTCATGGGCATAACCCGCAATTAAAGCATTCCATGACACAACATCAGGCCGAATCAGTTCATCAAAGACCTCCCGAGCATGTACCATGCTTGCACAACTCCCATACGCATGGACAAGAGTGTTCGCCATGAAAGGGCTCAAATCACTTCCAGTCGACAAAATTGTGATATGAGTTTGCCTACACATCTCTATGCTTCCTGTCTCACTGCAGGCTTGCAAGATGTGAACTAGCGTAACATCATTTGGAATCACACCTTCCTCTTGCATTTGCTTGCACAGCTGAAGAGCCTTCCCTGCTTGGCCACCATCAGCATATGCTGAAAGCATCACATTCCATGATGTGATATCATACTCAGACAATGCATGAAACACATCCTCTGCCCCCATGATACTCCCACATTTACCATACAAACTCACAAGAGTGCTACAGATGATAACATCTGAAGCAAACCCCTTTTCCTGGGCGTCAGCATATAACGCCCGGCCGATTTCTAGATACATTGTTTTAATTGATTGCCGCACTACAGCACTCGCTTCTTCCTTCTCTGCAAGGATGCAACATGCTTGCAACATTATTGCAACTGACCGCTCATCTAGACCTCCAACTTCCTTTTGCATTTGACAGTAGAAACGTAAAGCCTTCTCTTCGAGGCTTTGCTCCACATAGGCAGAAAGCATTGCATTCCACAACACGATACTCTGTTGAGACAACCCGTCAAACACATTTTCTGCTTCCACCATGCTCCCAAGTTTTCCATACATGCTCACAAGAGTGCTACCCAAAAAGACATTTGAAACAAAGCCCTTCCCTTTGGCATCAGCATGTAGGGCCTGACCAATTTCCAGAGACATCAATTTAGTTGACCACCGCCCCTCCGCACTGACAGCCTCCTCATTCTCAAAAAGTGTACAACATGCTTGAAGGGCAATCACAAAGGACCGCTCGTCTAGACTAACACCTTCATCCTGCATTTGTCTATACAACCATATTGCCTTCTTCCCTTGACCCTGCTCAACATACACTGAGAGCATTGCAGTCCACGACACTGTGTCGTGCCTAGTCAGCCCACTGAAGATAATTTCTGCATCTATAATGCTCCCACAGTTGCCATACATAGTTACAAGGGTGCTACAGACAAAGGCGTTCGAATCAAAGCCCATTCTTCTGACTTCAGCATGTAATGCCTTACCCTTCTCCAAATCAGGTGTGCTAGAACAGGCTTTCAGGAGGGCAACAAAGGTGTATTCATTTGGCTCCACGTTTTTATGTTGCATGTACTGATAGATTCTCAGAGCTTCCTGACCTTCACCACAGTCGGTGAAGGCAGCCATGACTGCAGTCCATGAGACAACAGTTGGATGTGGCAGCATGTGAAATACACGGAGTGCATAATTGAGGCCACCGCACTTGACCAATGTGGTGACTAGATATTCACCAAGAAAGCTGGTGAGATCCAACCCATGCTGTACCATGTGGGCATGCAGTTGTTGAGCACGGTTTAAGGCCTTCCGCTTGTTGCAAGCCTTCAAAAGGGTCCAATACATGCGATCAGAAGGAACAACACCAAGCTCGTCCATGTAGAAAAGCATACCCAAGGCCCTGTCTAGGTGTCCTTCCTTGCAAAGACATCGTAACAGATGATCAAATCCAACTAGACATGAAGACCCCTGACCTTCCTGCTGCAGAAACTCATCAAGGGCAGAGAGATGAGAGTCTACCCATGGGGGCTTACACGGGCTGTCCAACCAGAGGGACTCTCTTGAGCTCTTGTGCCGGAAGTCTGGGTGCCTGGGGCTTCTTTTCTCCAGCCTATTATCCCACCATGCCATGGGCTTGGAGAGGAGATCGACCCACAGCTGCCTCTGTCTCTCTTGATGACTGAGGCTGTTGCTGCTGCTGCTTGTTGCAGTAGCGAGGTGGCGACGGAATGCCAAGCCCAGCATGTGTTTATATGTGGGATGATGTGATGCATATGAAATATAAGTCTTGTGTTCTTAATCTCTTGAAAATCCTGTGGGATGCATCTAGGCTGAAAGCAATAATGCAGGGGGGCCATAATATGCTGCCTTTTCGTAACATCTGGAGCAATTTTTCCAGCTCATCTGATGTGCATGACGGGACATACACATCAAGATGATGGCTAAACTAGGTATGCGACCTCTAAACTTCCTGCTAAGCTCTGTCACTACAGTAGATGCTTGTGTTGAAAGGCAATGGAGTATGAATGTGTACCTACATCGCATAATGTGTACCTGCATGGCTTGATAACGATGATCATGTTATGGTTCTGCTTTCCGCTCAAACAGCTCTGCCTCTGCTTTGCCTTGGCCAGTCCTTGGCTAATTTTGAGTCGAAGGGCGGTCAAGATATTCTCCAGTGTGTACACAGTTTTTTTTAAAATCTTGGCTTCAAAGTACACACAAGTTATCACCCACACACAAGTTATCACCGCACATGGGAGATTCTAACCCACAACCCGGGCCGTCCCTCGCACATGGGAGATTCTAACCCACAACCCGCCGGCCGTTGCACTAATACGCAATCATTCGAACCCACAACCTAGGGACTCCCCAACTCTATTCTAACAGCTGCACTAACACGCGAGTTCTTTCATACTCCCCTATTCTAACCACACTGCACTAACACGCGAGAGGGTTCATTTCTTTCATCGTACTCTTATAGGGTCAATAAGAGGGGTGAGTTTAGGTGTGTCTACATCCTTTTCCACAATATACCCTACCACTTGGTCCATGTATGGACCCAAGTGTGTCTTCTTTTGAGACATGGATGTAGATTTTTTTTTGCTCCTTGGCTTGTATAAGGTTGTTACCTCATCCTTCGGGTACTCATACTCTGAATTAGTCTCTAGTGTTGTAGAACCCATCATGTTCATACATAAAGAAACTACTCATCCTATAATTATTTGGCTAGTAGGAGCAAGGCTCTTCTATTTTTCCTTGTATTTAGTTTGGTGAGGCTTATTCGTTATGGTGGAGAAGTAGAGGACATTGTTCATAGGTGTTAGCAAAAGATGATGAGTGTAACTTAGATCTTTACACAGCTCTATATGCACGTATTCTAACTCTCTCTTTTTTTCACTACTATGAAAAAAATAGTTTTTCACGGTGCTATAAATTTTGTGTTTTCATCATTTTAAGCATGCTTGAAGTCTCCTAAGGGTAGTCAAATGCTAAAATGTTATCTTAGACCTGTTCTACATATCTTATATGCGCAGCAAAAATCTACTTTTCATGCTATGAAAAACTTTTTGGTTTTTCATAGTGATGTAAGTGGTGATTCTTTTATTTTTTCTACTTAATAAACATCCTTGTGTACTTTTTTGTGCTATTTGTAAGGTCTAGAGTTGACATGAAAAACCAGGTCATGATTTTGTTTTCACAGTTACAATGCATGATGTTTTTGAGTGCAAACACGGCAAGTGAAGAGCACTAAACATCCTTATAAAATCTATTTTTGATGAATTTTCCTTGATGCACGATCATGAAAAACCACCTAAGTTTTTTATGTGATAATTTTTTTACTTTTTTAATGCATTAGTTGGCTAGCTAATGTTAATACATGTTAAGGAGCAAGATTAGTTGTTAAAAAACCAATTAGCTTTTGGCGTGAAACACTCAAGTTTTTTATCAGATGAAAACCAATTAGATTTCGCAGTGAAAAGTGAGCATGATATTTATGCTTTTGCAATCATCCACAAGTTCGCATGATGTAATAAATGAAGAGTAGCAAAAGTAGCTCTTTGCCCTTCCATGAGGCACCTTTGCTTATTGTTTTACTTATTGGATTCTACTACTTAGCTTTAAAAATGCTTATGCTACTTGGCTTTGAAAATGCTATTTACCACATTCCAACAATTTATGAATGCAATGCTTAAGCCATACTTAGGTAAGTTTATCTATGTGTATTTGGATGACTTTGTATTTACAGTTCTAAATTTTTACACCTTGAGAAGCTTTTCTTGGACTTTGAGTAGGTGGATGACTTCGGAATATAGGAATTTGAAGACCTTTGTTTAGAAGGTAAAGTATTACTATAAGTTTTTGGAAGTGCCCTCTCAATTAGTTTATCCTTTGTAGTAGCTTACCCACCCACTTGGAGGTTTCTATTGGTGGGGAACTGAGCATCACCAAGTTTTTAATGCAATGAAGCTGTCAAATGCACCCGCATTGAAGCATCTGAAGTGGGAATAATAGCTATTTATTTCCTTGAATGTGAGACTTTGTGTATTTGGGGCGATACTTATTTAAAAATGTGCACTTGGATGTATGAGGCTTGTGTGTTTTGCTAGCCTCTCTATAGAGAGACATGTTGAGAAGGCAAAGGCATCTTACACTTTATTATTTGTAGGTTGCATTCTTATCTTTTACCTCTGTTTCATTGCCTTATCTAGCTACTTGGTAATGCCCTACATGGCTAGGAAAATAAAGAAGGTGGATTTTGGAGTTACACAAATTTGAATTCTTTTTTATTAAGGATCCACTCAAGCTACCCTTGTTAATATGACAGAGAGGAGGGGAGAAGGAGGCATTGTAAAGTAGGATGTCCAAGGATACTGCTTATTAAACTCAAGAGAATCTCACCTAAGGATGCATTCTTTAATGGTGCCTTCCACCTCATCCTTGGGCAAGGCTATTAGAAGTGTGGTGGTCCTTGATGCACATGGGTCTAAGGTGCTTTGCTAAGATGATTATCTTGGATGACCATGCTCTAACAACAAAGCAAAGCATGATGGGCTTTCAAATTATTTTAATCTTAACATCCATGAGCTCATGGTTCAGGTGGTCCTCCCCTACTTAGCATCATTTGACAACTTCAATAGGTATAGAAGGTATATAATAAAAGGCTATTGAAGTGTTTTGATAAAGCAATAGGTTTGTTGAGAAGTTGAGAAGTTTATAGGGTTATCAAGTGTTGCACATGACTAGAGAAGAAAACAAAAGGGCCAATGGATTGGCTAAAAGTCTCTTGCATATTGATATGCTAGTTATGGTTATCTCTACAGGGCTTAAAATGCTTGAGCCTATTTGAGTACTTGTTAAAGGGTGTTTTGCTCAAGGATCCACCCTTGTGTTGCTTTTGTGGGTAATGGATGTGCTCTATTTTGTAAGGCCCCCTATATGAGGGTGGAGAATTTGCTCAATGCTCCACCCTCGTGTTGTTTCTGTGGGGTAATGGATGTGCTCTATTTTGCAAGGCCCCCTTTATGAGGAGTAGCCATTATGGTGACCACTCGGGTACCACCTGGCAATTCCCAATTTAGACAGTAAACCATCTGGCTAAGTATGGCAGGAGACGGCTTATATAGACTTAGTACTCTGCCAAGTATGATGCATGCTTGTGTGGGCTATGTGATCACATTAGTAAGTGCTGGTGGACAGCAAACCGAGGATACATTATTCTCAGGTTGTTACATGGCCCGATTGAGGATCCAAAAGATCTCACTCAGATCTCACATGTATATGGGGGTTACGCAAAGTCCATATTAGACTATGTTGTAGTCTAATATGGTATCAATCAGACGATGTGGTTTGTTTGGTCATTTTAGAGCAAGTTGTGGGTTGGTCAACGTGGCCGACCTACATCCATACTAACCCTAGGTACTATATATAGAGTAATTTGGCAGCCTTAGTTCATTATCAAATTCATTGTGTTCAAGCACTCTTGTAAGCAAGACATCATGCCTAGACCATCATGCCTAGACCGTCAATCAAAGCTCCTTACTCAGAGCACACAGGTGGGTGAACACCATCAGTTTATAATTGAGTTTTTTTTACAACAAGCAATAACGTTATTTACTCTCCACTTCGTTCTGCAATTCAGTACTTTGTATTGTGTTGATCCAACTTCTGTTATTGTGTATTCTGCGATAGGGGTTGATGCAAACCAAGTCTTCCTACTCCGAGATCCAGTAGATCCCTTATATACCATACCACCAGATCCTGCTTGCTTTGGTGTGGAGGCGAATGAATACATATATATACTCTTATTGATTTGATGATGACCCTAATTGAGCATACTACCATAGCTTCTAAAGCATGGAAGTTCTAAAGAACCAGTATAAGATAAGGAATCCGACAAGGATAAGGATTCAAAACCTTCAGAATAAGCTTTGTAGCAAAAAGGCATTCAAATGAAGAAGTAACAAAGCAATTTATATCACAAATAAAGAATCTACAAGATCAGATGGCAACAGTGGTGGGGATCACTAAAATCAGTGAAGAATTGGCACAAAGATGCATCAGAGTGGTGTCCCCAAAGTATGATAGTTTGGTGACCTCACTGAACAACATGCAAGTACGCAACCCACCTCTTACTTTTGAGGAGTTTGGCACAGCTCTAGTAAAGGAGGAGACGTGTTTCAAAGCTAGAGATGGTAGCAACGCAGCATTCTCTGCAAATACAAGTAAAGGCAAGGGGAAGGGCTCTGGTAACCCCAATGCTTTTGAAAAGAAGAGTGTATACACTAGGGAGAGAAAATATTCCAAGGCCATGAAATATTAGGAAAAATCAAAAAATGATTTGGATTTGAACAAGTTCTTTCAAAATATTTGTTTAAATTATTTAAATTTATGTCTATGGATAATTTTTAAGAACAAGATTAACCTTAGATCTTAACTTTGTTGAGAAATGTGGTGCCATTGAGCACAGGAGTTGGTAGGGAGTGAGTATGAATAGTCCAAATGAAGTACAAGCCTAATAGTCCAAATGAAGTACAAGCCTAATAAGCAACCACATGAGAAAAGGTGGAATTATCCCACATGAGCTAGCAAAGCCAATGTTGTACCCACCCATATAAAAAGGGGTCATTTTAAGCAATGGAAGATGAAGCAAGCTCTCAATTCTCTTTATGAGTACAAGTCTCAATCTTGCAACCTAATTGTGCTTGAGTCTAAGTTTAATTAGTTTAGCAGTTAATCATCATGTTTATACTTAGACGTCACTCACCTTAGATTGGCGAAATCATCGAATTAATGTAGGATTAATACTAATCACCAGCCATGGACTTGCACATAGTACCCATGTTTCTCAACATGGTATCAGAGCCTTCCCTTGAGCCTCTTTATTAGGTGCATATTATTAGGTGCATATTAGTTTATCACTTCAGCATTTGCACTAAATCTATCATCAAATCCACTAATCCCTTCATTCTTCTTGTGGACCAAACTTGTTGAGATCCATTCTCTCAATTCATAGGACCATTACCCAAACCCCTTTAGCCACAAGCCAAGCTCATCTAAGCGACCTCTCGCATCCAAGGAAGCTACCTGTTTTTCATTGTACAAGCTGAAAACGGTGAGAACTCAACGTGATTGGACTTCTTGTCCATTCTCCCTGTGTGCATCAAATTAGGGCAAACCCTCTTAAGGGTGAATTACCCATAGCACAACAGCCCACAGCTATGCAAGGCGGGAGCATCAACTAGCCGTCGACACAAATCCACCCAGTTTTAGGGGTTTTGAGCTAATTTCTCTACATCAAGGAAGAAATTAGGGGCAAAATTTAGCCCAAGGATAATTTTCAAGGGTCTTCCACAAAAGTCCTAGGCTATTTTAGACCCCAAAAAATGGTGACTTTTTTAATATATTAGCCAAAGGTAGAATTTTTGGGATAAATTTTAGAGGAAAAAACACCAAATTTACAATAAAAGTGAGCATATATCTTGAAAATTTACAAACATTCGCCAAAGTTTCCTACAGACTCTGCCTTCTATCCAAAGAAAGATTCACCAACCCTCTTTCTACTTTGACCATAGAATATGCTCCTTATTTTTTACCCTGCTCTACATAGGACATTGTCCTCATCATCAAGGGCAACAAGCTTGTGTAAAAAGCCTCTTTAATGCTTGCACACATGCTCAATTTGATCCTCCAAATTTTGCTTTTGCTAATCACTATTTTTCAACCTCAATCACCATCATTAAGAGTAGATTTACACAAATTGGGCCAAATCAATGTCAAAATTAAAAATTTTGGATATAAATCTACTGTGGGAAGCTCTCTCTTGCATCAATTGTAGATATAAATCTACTGTGGAAAGCTCTCTCTTGCATCAAAACCCATCTCACCCATTTGCATTGCTCAATTTGAGTTTTTTTCACTGTATTTAGTGTTATTTTAGCACATAGTTTACATCTTAATCACGACATGAAGCATGAAGTCAGCAGAACAATAAGGAATCTTTATCAAGCAAAAGCAAGAAGATCTCAAGCAAGCAACAGCACTGATCAACAAAGGAGCCACTAAATGAGTAGGCAAATCTATGTGTTTTTAAGCACACTTTACCACCTAAGAGTAGCTAAAAAGCACCTAGGGGAAGTGATGCAAATGTAAACACTCTTGACTACATGAG
This sequence comes from Cibotium barometz, assembly GCF_041138505.1. Classification (NCBI taxonomy): domain Eukaryota; kingdom Viridiplantae; phylum Streptophyta; class Polypodiopsida; order Cyatheales; family Cibotiaceae; genus Cibotium; species Cibotium barometz. The sequence goes on from NC_141061.1 coordinate 18,826,580, forward strand.
AGTAGTTAATCAAGCACCCATCCACCTACTACCTACATTAAGGGGGGTTGAAGTATGTATAAACCTCGTATCTGACCACCTTGCAGTAGCCTAAGAAAATGGGTATGGAGAAATGTGGAGCCATTAAGCACAGGAGTTGTAGGGAGTGAGTATGAGTAGTCCAAATAAGTACAAGCCTAGCAAACAACCACATGAGCAAAGGTGGAATTATCCCACATGAGCTAGCAAAGCCAATGTCGTACCCACCTATATAAAAAGGGGGTCATTTCAAGTGATGGAAGATGAAGCAAGCTCTCAAGCCTCTTTATAAGTACAAGTCTCAATCTTGTAACCTAATTATGCTTAAGTCTAAGCTTAATAAGTTTAACAATTAATCATCATGTTTATGCATAAGCATCACCCACCTTACATTAGTGTAGAGCGGTTCTCTCTACCGTGCAATATAGTGCTCATAGAGTACTACCGATCAACAAATGTGTTAAGAAACACAATGTCAATCCGAGGACTTGACCCGATTAGTGCATGAAGGCTTATCCCATGAGGGAGAGCTCACATACACAAACCACCACTTGACGATTCAACCATTCAACACCTCAATCAATCTCTCAATCCCTTAAATCCACTACACTAATCAAGAGAACAAGCAATGCATGGCAATCTCTTAATCCCATTCAAACATTGATTAAATCTTAGCTTTCCCTAATGCCTGCAATCCCATAAGCGTGCATCTACTAACCCACAAGCTTAAGCAAGCATAGAATGTAACATTCACAAACCCACAAGCTCATAGAGAGAGTCTATCCAAGAAAAACTCATTGCCAATGAAGTGGGCAAGAGCTTGCATCAATGGAGACTACACACACACAGTCTACAAGCATGCAGTATATCCAAGAGCTTGCATCAATGGAGACTACACACACACACTCTACAAGCATGCAGTATACATAAGAGAAAGAAAGAAGCATTCAACTAATCATAGATTAATCTACTTCAATGATGCTAAAACAAATTAAGAGAAAGAAGTGGAGCTATACTCATTGGAGCTTGATGCTCATTAGAGTACAATAGAGAGAGAGTTAGAGAGTTGCCATAGCTTGAGAGCTCAAGAGCTTCACTCAATAGCTTATGAGAATGGCCAAAAAAGTCCACTTTCTTTAGCTATCTCTGTTGTAGAGATGTCACTAACCCTAACCCTAGGCCTCTTTCACACATGGGCAGACAACCCCATAAGTGAGCCTTGCTTAATACACTTAGAACTCTCATTTAGAACCCACATTGGCCTAAAACGATTTACATTGCACTTCGGCACAAAAATATGGAAAAATTATGTGCGTCTTTATGTTCCCATGGCTACAATCCCGCTCTCTCGAATTAATTGCTTCCGACCTCCTTCCATAATCCGTGTTCCCGTGAGTGTTCCCGTAGAACATTCCCCCCTTCCTAAATCGTGCACGTCCTTGGGCGCGATAGAAGCAAAAGCTACAAAAAACAATGGAAGACAAGTAAAGCCTTTTATTGAAAAAAAAAACCAACAATGACAATCTCACACTGAGCATGCAAGTGAAAGGCCGATTAGAGTTTTAAAGAGTGCTAAAAGAAGTGAGTAAAGACTAGTCAAAGTGAGACTAAGTGGTAGATAGTGCTATGGAAAGGCAAGTGTGCTTGTACACCGCAGGTTATGACCACAGTCTCAATGTCCTACAAGTGTTTAAGTTATTCCTAAGTGGCAACCCTACTCCTAAATATGAGTAATGGTGATTGGACCTTTCTTTCTTTCTTTTCTCTTTTTGTGTGTGTGTGTGTGTGTGTGTGTGTGTGTGTGTGTGTGTGTGTAAAAGATGATAAAGAGGAAGGTTCCATCCCAATGAGACCCAAGCAATGGCCAAGAGACCTCTGCCAAGAGAATCTAAAGGCCGCTAAGTATCTCAAGAGCGACAGACCCTTTTCTTTCTTTTTGACATAAGGAGTACCCCATGAAGATGAGGGCATCGATCTCGAGGGCCCATAATGTACCCGAGAGTCCTACCAGCATCTATCAAGGCGATAGAGTCCTTGAAGGTCTTCTTCTTAATCTTTTAGACGTCAGTGTTCACCCCATGGAAACCAAGGCATCTGCCCCAAGGTGCTAAGACAACCCAAGGTCCTACCAAGCATTCCACATGGCTGTAGACATGTCATGTCTCGATTCACTTATATATATTTTTAGGGCGTGATTTTCGTAAATTTTTTTATTAATCGTAGCACCTAGCCCATACCTAAGAGGTAGCTACCACTAGGGATAACTAATATACTTCGAGAGCATAAGAACTTGGCATACTCCGTTGGCATATATCTTACACCATCTTCAAATAGAAATACCTTCTACTAAGTCCTCTAAGAATCTAGAAATCACTTACCACATGGTAACAACTCATTTAAAACTTAAACCAGCCAACTGTGTGTGAACATGCAAACAATATATGCAAAAGTGAAAAGCACATAAAGAACAAAAGATTATGATTTGAATACACCTGTTGTAGTGCTCGTTGATATTGTGCGTTTGCATTGATGCATTGCTGATGTTGTGCAGATTGCTTCTCTTTGCTCTTTGTAGGCATTGCATGTCTCCCCCCTTCCTAATTTGTGTGCACGGTAGGTGCACTATTGGGGCGTGTTTGTATGCTCTTGTTTAGCTGAGATCTTTGCAAAAAGTCTTATTAACAAATAAGAAAAGAAAAGAAAAGAATAAAATTTGTTTTTTCCCTCGGCTATATTCGGTGATTAATAACAATAGTCAGTTGCACTTTGTTAACCGAATATAGCCGAGGGAAAAAACCCAGTGGGAGAAAAGTGCCCTGGCTTGTTGATCTTATTGTGGAGTTGATGAGGTTACCCTTGCGCTAGTGGTGGATCCGTGTCCACTTCTCCTGGAAAGATGGTATCAATCACTTCAGAATGCAAGGATAACCCTGTACAAAAGCCGACCTCTGGAGAAGGTGGTAGAGGAAGGAGTGCTTCCTCGCGCTAAAATATGGCATTGGTTCTATGGGAAGGTTAAGCAGACAATTCTGATTTTGAAATTGCTCAATATAGGTACTTAAAGTGATCCAAAATTGACATGTTGAGGCTGAGGGAAGGAGGGCTTGCAAGATAGGTGGTTGCAAGTCATTTATGCATGTATCCCTCCATTATTGTGCTTGAACCTCCTCAGGTAATCTACGTTGATTTGGTCCTCGGTCTGGTACTCTCACATCAAGAAGGTTATGGCTTTGGGGTGTAATTCCCACAATTTGTTTCATTAAGCCCGTGCCATATCGTCGAAAGTAAGAGCGGCATAGCCAACAAATGTGTGAAGCTTCTCCTAATATGAGTCGTGCACACTCTTGACAATGTGGAAATGGGTGATGCTGTTGATAGAATAAAGTGACAAAGTGATGCCCACAGCAAATTTCACCTAAGGGAGCATAAAAGTACCTAGAATGAGTTTGAAAAGGAGGAGCACTATAACCCCCGCGATGTTCAAGTTGAGTACTATCAAGGTCAATGCTTGCATGGTGGACATGTATCTCGCCAAGTATCCATCAGGAGGTATCTGGGTGTAGAACAATGAAATTTAGAAACTTCAAACTTTATACACTCATATATCCATCATTACAATCCCTATCAAAAACAATGTAGATAAGATCATCTCAAAAAGAACACAATCCTGTAAAGGCATAAGGAACCACATTAGTAAAAGTGAGACTATTCAAACATTGATCTACCAAAGAGCTTCAATTGTAGTGTTAATGCCTTACCTTTGGTTTTGGGTATGTCCTTCTTAAGAGGTGGGAAGGTTAGCAATTGTCGAGGAATTTGAGCAAGATAAAGAGGATTTAGGCAGTGAAGTGCTAGAATCTATGCTCAAAGGAGACTCATGTAAAGTTGGATTTGTCGTAGGTACACAAGTTGATGGTGGAATTGTGTAACAAGGAGAAATTGGGACAACTGGTGATTCAATACATGTTTGGAGAAGGTCAACACAAGTAGATTTGTAGGTGCTATTACAACCACCTATCCTATCTTGAAGAGGTTGTGTTGATTTCCTTTGCACCCACCCACTGATATGAAAAACCAAGAGTGGCTTTTGGAATCTTATTGATACACTCTTCTGGCTCTAGCAAACCATAGCATTTGGGAAGCCAAAGTGCTGTTACACCCTCATAATAGCCTTGTGCTTTAAGAACATGCTTTAGGACCCAATGAGTAACAATTTGAGGTTTAGGCTTGGAAAAGATATGCTTTTTAGGAGGTTTAGCAACTAGGCTAGATGGTGCAAGTTTGTACGTATCTTTGGGTAGCCAAATTGACAATTCCTTCTTGCCTAGCCTTCTTTGAGTAGTGACTAGAGTAGTTGGAACATGCCATCCATGGCCCTCATTTGAGGACTCATCGATTATCCACATCATTTGTCTTGGAGCTTGAAGAGGAGCAGATGTTGAAAGTGGGTTGTGTAAGGTAGAACTACCACCCTTTTGACATGATAAAACTCGTGGAGCAGCAGATCCCAAGATGTAATCAGAATCAATTTGCAATTTGTATTGTCTATTCTTCCAATCTAATGAACAATTGGTAGCACTTAACCACGATCGACCAAGAACAACCTCTACCACTGCCTTGGACTTACTAGCCACATAAAAGGGAACTGACATCTGGTGATCCTGAATGGACATCATAATGACACATTTTCCCTCTATAGGGTTATCTTCACACACCTGAGAAGCTTTGTAAGCCAATAGGAATGTGCACAAGTGTTGGTTGTCCCAAGGCTACCCATGCGTCAAATGAGAGAACATTATAATCTGCACCAGAGAAGCTTCGTAAGCCAATAGGAATGTGCACAAGTGTTGGTTGTCCCAAGGCTACCCATGCGTCAAATGAGAGAACATTATAATCTGCACCAGAGTCAATTAAGGCAGAGACAAAGTAGGTAGTCTCATGAAGATGAAGACACACGTGAATATTGAAAGGATCGACATATTGTTCATCAGTAGCCAATTGTAAGGTCAACACAGAAGCCTTGCGACGCTCCTTGGCTTTTGCAACTCTAGCTTTAGCTTCTTCTTGAGCTTGACGTTTAAGTAGGTCATGTGCTTCTTTCCGTGTGTGGGCAGCATGCATTTGTTGAAGCATGGCTTCAGTTAATGGTTCATTGTATTTCTTGAGACGACTTCCATTAATGAAGTTAGGCATTTGCTCACCTGCTAGTGTCTCTAAACGCACTGCACCACTAGGAGTAAGCGCATTAATCACAAATGGTCCTAAGCCATGTTTCTTGAGCTTTTGCTTATGCTTCTTAAGTGTGTACAAGAGCACAAGGTCCCCTTTTTTGAATCGGCCAGTTGTTACATTTCGATCATACCATTGATTTTGTCTCCTCTTCTCGGCATACATTCCCATTACCGCCAATAAGCGGGTCTTATCCAGATTTTCCAATTCATCAATGCGTTGAGAAAGCTCATGACCAGCAGTCCAGTCCAATTGTTTAGCAACTCATAGAATAGGTACAAGAAATTCAATGGGAAGAATTGCATCTAGCCCAAAAGCAAGCTCAAATGGGGTTGTGCCTACTACAGATGTTTTATAGGCTGTTCTATATTGCCAAAGAACTGAGTGCAACTTTTGCTCCCAATCAGTCCTATGTCCCTCAACAATCTTTGTGAGTGCTGTGCAGAGAATCTTGTTAGTACTCTCAGCTTGACCATTCGTCTGTGGGATGATAGGGTGCAGAACGCTTGTGAATTACCATAAATTCTTGAAGTAAAAACTCTATGACCTCATTCACAAAGTGCACACCCTGATCACTAACGATTTCAATAGGTAAGCCATAGCGTGTAAACACGTACTCATACAAAAACTTGGCTGTGGTTATGGCATCATTTTTTACTGTAGCCTTTGCTTCTACCCATTTGGTCAAATAGTCAGTTGCTGCGACTATAATATATTCGACATGCATGTGACGAGCTGGAGGTTTAATGGGACCGACAAAATCAATATCCCATTTGGCAAACGCACGTGTGCTTAACATAGGCCGCAATGACATATTGTCCTTTGTGATGGGAGGTTTGGTCCTTTGACAATCGTCACAACGTTTCACATATTCTTCAGCATCCATTTGTAAGGTTGGCCACCAAAGCCCAGACCACCTAATCAACTTAGCTGTGGTATTGCCAGAAAAGTGTCCACCCCCAACACCTGCATGTGCATGAGTCAAGATTTCAGCTTCACATACACACATGCGCAAGTTGCCATCCTTGCCCCTCTTGTAGAGTTGGTCCTCTATCAGCATATAGTTGGCCGCTTCAACTTCAATAGCACGCTTTCGATGTTTAGGAATTGTTCGATCAGTATGACCATGCTTAAGATAGTCCACAATATACTTACTCCAACTTGGTATAGTTGAAATTTGGAATAATGTGACATTATGAATTGGTTGTTGAATATGACATGAAGCACAGCTACGAACAAATGTTTCAGCATCCGCATGCATGGTAGGCCACCATTGCCCATCCTGAGTTATACGTCGCACACAAGTAGTAGCTGATGCATGGATTCCACCAATACCCTCATGTGCCCATTCCAAGATCTCCTTATATTGGCCAGGGTTAGGTATAAGCCGCAACACTCCATCATTACCCTGACGATATAATCTCCCTGAGATTAACTTGAATGGTCGCCATAGGTCCACATTAGGACCCGCTAGTTGTATCTGCCCACTTGTCAAAATTTCTAAGATGGGTTCAGACCATTTAGGAGCTGTCTCTACAAGGAAAAGTGTTGAATCTAACATATCATCATCCACACCCACAGGAGCTTCTCCAGAGGTGATTCGAGACAAATGATCTGCCCTAAGATGAGTTGTTCCTTTTCGGACTGCCACTTCAAAATCAAACTCAAGAAGGATGACAAACCACCTCACAATCCTTCCAGTTGCACAAGGCTTATTCACCAAATATAGCAGTGCTTGATGGTCCACAAAAAATATAAATTTATTTGCCAGCGAAACTTTTTCACTCATGGACAAACCTTCTCTTTCTGTTGTGGTATAATTCTTCTCAGCATTGTTCAACTGTCGACTAGCATATGAGATTGGGAAATCCTTATTATGTTCTCCCGATTGAGCCAAAATACATCCAATTGCAAAGTTTGAAGCATCAATATGGACATGAAAGATTTGGTTCCAATCTGGTGCCCGTAAGATGGGTGCAGACACTAATGCTTGCTTCAACTTTTCAAAGGATTCCTCACACTCATCAGTCCAATTTAACTTTACAAGAAGAGCATATAATGGTCTGCCTAGGACAGCGTACATGTAGATGAATCGACGATAATAGCCACAATGTCCCATGAATATTTGTACCCCTTTAGGGTTGATAGGCTGAGGCAATGAGACAATGACATCAATTTTATCCATATCTGTTGAAATTCCATTGCGAGAAACAATATGGTCCAAAATTTTTCCTTGTCTTACCATGAATTTGCACTTGTCAGGATTCAAGCATATACGATAAACTTGACACTTTTGAAACACAAGTCTGAGGTGTTCTATATGATCATCATGCTCTTGTGAGTGAACACATAAATCATCCATGAAGATCTCAAGAAATAGCCTAAGGTACTCCTTGAATACATGACTCATTAACCGCTGAAAGGTTGCAGGTGCATTTGTTAGACCAAATGGCATAACACGATAGGCAAAGATGCCATCTTCAGTAGCAAAGGCTGTCTTGTGTTGATCCTTTGGATCAATTGACACTTGATTGTAACCGGAGAATCCATCCAAGAAACTATATGCCTTTCTCCCTGTAACTCGTTTCCAAAACATGATCCATGATTGGAAGTGGGTAATGATCATGTACAGTAGCTGCATTTACCTTCTTGAGGTTTACACATACTTGAAGTTTTCCATTTTTCTTGGGCACCACTACAATAGGGGAGACCCATTCAGTGTGTTCAATCTCATAGATAAATTTTGCCTCTAAGAGCTTATCTATTTCTTCTTTTATCTTTCGTGCAAAATTCTCATTGTAAGTATAAGGACGTTGTTTGGAAGGCTTTGCATCCTCTCGCAATGGAATTGTATGCTGACATATGCTTGGATCAACTCCTTTGAGGTCTTTATAACTCCTTTGAGGTCTTTATAACTCCAAGCAAAAACATCGCGATACTCCTTTATTGTTTGAATTAATAACTTCTCCTCATCTAAGGACAAGTCTGTGGCAATCCACACATAGCGAGGCTCTTCTCCTGGCTTAGCGATATCAATTTTTTTTACATCTTCTGGACCATCATATGAAACCCCTGGCATACTTGGCTTTTGTCGCATGGGCTGTTGAAGAACAATCTTCCGATCTTAAAGAGTGTACTGTGTGAAGTTGGGGGGAACATTGAGACCTTGTTCTTGTCCACTTGAGTCATCACTAATTGAAGACCATGCGGTTTTGAGCTCTCTTTTGCAATCTTGCATCAGAGTTTTTTGTTCAACCGTTATCTTTGCACTTCCGACACTCTCTTTTGAATCGGTTTGAGACTTGAGTTTTTGTTTTGGTTTCTTTGTTTTTTTTACAATTTTTGCTAACAGTTTTTAGCTTTTCTCCTGGTTGGAATCCATCTGATCGTTTTACTTGGTCTTTGATACTATCTTGTGCTTGGACATAGTATAGATATCCATTCTTTCCTGAGAAGTGAGGTGGTGGGTCGAGAGTGTTCATTCTTAAACTCCTCGTCTTCTTTTTGTATTCTCTCACATCGTTCCCTCTCATCTTGTTTACGGATTCTCTTATGGCTCTTACAGCATTTACGTTGATAGCCATTTTTTCGGCTGTCCACATTGCCACCCACCACAGGGAGCTACCTCGGCCAAGGAAAATCACATAAACTCTTTGTCATAAATACCTTTTCACTATAAATAGGCGTGTGTGCGTTAGGGACTTTACCCATATCTTTTATATATTTTTTATATTATTAAAAAAAAGTTTTTGCTAGCATCAAAAATAAATAAAATTATTACAACCCATTTTGTGTAAATATTTCATTTCATATAAGGGCCTAAATATGGGAGTCTCTATTTTCTCAAATATGTAAATACTTCATTAGGCGTGTGTATTATAAAATCTAAGTATATTTTATTTTTTTATTTATTTATTATTATTATTATTATTTCTTCATAATACTTTTGGACCATCATTGTACATATGCTTCAACTTCACCATGCATAAGTAAATCCTATGCCCTCACATTTCTACCCACACCATGTAGAAAGCCTACTACCCAAATCACTTTTTTCCTTAGACTATTTCATCTTTTATTCTCTCATCTACCCTAAAATAAATGAGGGTCTCCCTCCCTTTTGACTTCCATAGTTTAGTATTTTTGTATATATTTTTTACTATTAAATATTTTATATATATTTTACTATTAAATATTTTATATATTTTCATTAAATACTTTTGTATATATCAATTATTTTTTTATATTTTATTTTATTATTTTATTCACAATTAGATCTCTTTGTTTATTTTATTTTCCTATCATAATAACCATATTATCATGATATGTTGACTAGTTAAATACTAGCTTGTTTTTTCTTATTATGTAAATCCTTTATAAAATAGAAAAAATCTCCTCCATGCAAGTGTCCACATACACTTGAGTCTCTAAGGTCAGGGTATGATGTATTGGGGGGCTCACTCTTGGAGCTATCAAGAAATTCCACCAATGGGGACCCACACAAAGATTTTAAAAATTCAGAAAATACATGATTCTGCTGAATTTTTTGCACCCGCCTCCACTCCGAATTTGGACTTGTCATCAAAAGACAAAAGTTAGCTTGGGAGGTCAGAAATATGCTCAATTTTTTTGAGAATTTTTGGAGCTAATGACAGTGAGATATTAATTTTTTATTGGACCCTAGTCTGCCCACTTTTTGGCAAGGTACACCTAGTCTCTTCTCACCTCCCTTACACATTCATCACCTACACACTTACTCATTCCTTTCTCACTCCATCAAACCTGCAAACTTCATGTCCTCTCTCACCCTCTCCACCTTTTTCCTCTCCTTCCATCTCCATTTGCTCTCATATCTACTCTACACCCATACCTCATCTCCATTTCTCTCCCTACTACTCCCATATTACTAAATTATTTTTCCAATCTCAAAAAATACATAAAAATTCAGCATGAATGTATCATATTAACCTCTGCAAATATGGGGTTTCCATCTACAAAAACCCCCATGTTCTTCACCTCAATCAACTTTTGTGACGTCAAATGCAAGAAGGAGACCGACGGTTAACTTAAAGATCTACACATGGGAGAATCCAAGCTTCTTCGAGCTTTCAACCACACAAAGGATCTTTCCAAATCTTTACTCCTCTCACTCAACCTCTCAGCCCTTCTCACCCATTTTGTACATTGTATTACTAACCTTTTATAGTGATTACTAAACTACTAACCACTAACATTTGTAAATAAGCACCCACTCTACTACTTTTGGAGTAGGCATTACTACAAGTTATTTGCTCAAACCTCTACATCACACTCTCCTCTCATCTTCAATAATTCTCTCACCTTCAGCCCACATCCATGTGACTCAAGGGATAAGAAGAGGCCCACTCTCATTTCAAAATAAAAAATCCATAATCTATGATTTCCCATAATAAGATTGATTAGGCTTAATCCTAATTGGGGCTTCTCAAACCTATAAATAGAGCCCCCTCCATTCCTTATAAAAGGAGATTACACACATTGTACACCACTCCCAACTCTAGTGTGTAAGGAGATAGTGAACTTGTGAGCTCTCTCTATACATCAATACCTTTGATTGCATAGAGAAGCTTGAAGCATGAAGCTAGTCATGTCATTGTTGTGAGGGCTTGAGTGATGCCATACTCCCTATCATAATTGTATCTTGTCTTTGTTACATAAATAAGATTAGTAGTTTGGGTACAATTGTGTACAAAATCTTGGACTCCTACATCTCCAAAGTTGATTTAGCAAAGCGGTCCCATGTTTGATTTAAGGTAAATTCGATCCTTGTATTTTGTGGTGTGATTTTATGCTTGGCGGTTTGAGGGCCTGTTTTTGATTTGTTGCCTTTCATTCCATGTGGTAAGAGGGTTGTATGGTGAGAGGGCTCCCGTAACCTTAAGACCATGTGTATACCGACAACAAAATCAAGCTTATAGTGTCTCTCTAAGTTCTTCTCCAAGTTTGGTGTGCATATATTTGTGTTATGCTAGTCTCCTCCACACATAATACCATATGTTATGAGTGTTTGTTGAGGGTGTGTGTGTCTTTTGATTGATGTATATGGTTAGCTTGTATTGATTGGCTACAAGGAAAGATCTTTGGTGTCCTAGTTCACACACATAACTAGGTGGTGCCCCGTTCTTGTTGAGTGTGTGGTTTTGGGGTTCTTATGTTTGTGTTGCATTGTGCCCCAAGCCCATTGAGCAACACGGGAGCCTTGAGGAGTGCTTAGAGGCCGCTCTTCTTGTTGCCTGTCCCCAGACTGCCTCAATTTTGGTGCCCCCACTAAGGACGAGCAGTTTTTGAATGGGTATTTAAGGTACATCGATCTCTTTAACACATAAATTTCCTTGTGTGCTTGTTGGGTATCATATTTTAAGAAGGAAATTTGGTACTTTGGTGTGATCTTTCATGAATAATCCACCTCCTCCTCCTAATCGTCTTGGGAAAGTTGGTACTTTGGTGTGATCTTTCATGAATAATCCACCTCCTCCTAATCCTCTTGGGATTCAATTCAACTAGTTTCATTGGGTGCACTCCATTAGAGTGAATATTTGCATTGATAGAAAAATTTTCTACCAACAACGCATGGTTCTTCTTTTTGGTCTAGAAAGACTAAGAGAGGTTTTAGCATCACCTAATCCTGTCATACTTCCCATTGTAGATTACACCATTTCCTTTGATGTGCATATTTTCATCTTGTTTTAGCTTAGTTTTATGAATCAAGAAGACTTATACCGTAGGTTAATGTCTTATGCTAGGCAAGAAATACACATAGTTTTGTAAGTTACAATTTCAGCGTATCATTCGTCGTATATTTGGACCTAGGCAAGTAGCAGCCATTAATGCCTCAATTAATCCATTTATTTTGCCTTTGATTCGTTATGACATAAGCTTTGACGTCTACATTTTCATTCTACTTTGAAAAAAAAAAGAGTGAGAGAGAAAGAGAGTGAAGGAAGACCTTTGTGCAATCATATTTGTGCTTCTTCTTCTTAAGCATGGATACCACTAGGCAAATGAGTGGCTACCCCTTATTCTTTGGAGAGCCCGGTGAGAATGCCGAGTTATTCTTATCAAACTTTAGAATGGCACGAATGCCGAGTTATTCTTATCAAACTTTAGAATGGCACTCCACATAAAGAGAGTGGCTACCCCTTATTCTTTGGAGAGCCCGGTGAGAGAATGCCGAGTTATTCTTATCAAACTTTAGAATGGCACTCCACATAAAGAGAGTGGTAGGAGACCAAGAATGCTTAGACATGTTTGAGTTGGTCCTACGAAGAGATGCTTCCACTTGGTTTCAATCTCTACCTGCACTCGCACGAGTAGATTACAAGGGGGTCATACAACTTTTTAGAGACAATTACTTCACTCCTTTGAACACACAAAAGCTATGGCAAGAAATAGTTGCTCATAAGCAAAAGGATCTGGAGGACTACTTGAGTTATAAACAAGAATTCTTACGTCTTTGGACTCTTTGGTTGCGTAGTCTTCCTAACCCTGGAGATGGTGCAGAATTCTTGAAGAAGGAGAGATTTATTTGCAGGGATGTACCCATCACTAAAATTGCAAGTAGAGTCAGGAGAGCCCACAACATTTGATGTTACTGAGGCTAGGGCTACCAAGAAACTCCGAAAGATAAGGTGTATGCTTGGGGGGGCTTCATCTTTGATGACTCAAAGCCTAGGGAAGAGGTACAGTCTTGCACTCGTAGAGAATTACCTGAGGTCACAGTCGAGGTGATAGAAAAGTTAAATGAGTCTTTAAATAACTTGTCTATCCACTTTGCACAAGCTGTGGAACAGAAGGGCCAAGCTAAAAGGGTTGAAGAACGAGAGCCACGACCTAGGCGACTCTTGCAATGTTGGAATTGTGGGGAGTCAGGGCATGGGATGTATAATTGTCCTTGGCCTCATGGGGAACCAGGGAAGCCTAACATGAATTATCCAGTGATGAATACAGGTGAAGGCACTAGTCAACAACAACCGATGATTTTGCAGAGGCCCAATGCAACAAGACCACCTCCATGAGGAGTGGAAGGAATGCCGCCTTGCCGAACCCAAATGTACATGTGGTAGAGGTAACAAAGGCCAAGGAGGTAGACATTGAAGCAAATGGTGTCAAACGAAGGCATGGAAAAGAGAAGGAAAAGGAAGGTGTGGCATCACAAAGTGACCATGGACGAGGAAAGAAAGTGAAGGAAAATAAGGAAGTCAAGAGGAGACGGCGTCGTATAAACCTCCAAGATTTCCCCCTTGGACATGGTATGGCTCCATACAACCTTTTGGAAGACATGAGAGGTAAGGGTCCTGATATCTTGTGGCCTCAATTTCTAGCCTTATGTCCACAAGTTAGGAGAGAATTAACAAAGTCCGTGAGCACTAGGGGAAAAACAAAAGAGAATGTGCCTGTTGTAAAAATTTCACAAGCCGAGATGGATGAGGACATTACACCTATATTAGATTGCTACATCAAGGGAAGGCTAGTTAAGAAGGGTCTAGTAGATGGGGGTGCACAAATTTGCATCATGGGAAGGCTAGTTAAGAAGGGTCTAGTAGATGGGGGTGCACAAATTTGCATCATGACAGAGGACCTTATGCAAAGACTAGGCATGCATATTCATGAAACACCTGAAATTAAGGTGAAAATGGCAAACAATAGCAAAGCAAAGTGTCTTGGGATTTGTAAGAATGTTTCTGTGGAAGTTTTTGGCATTAAGAAGGTTGTTGATTTTTATGTTATGTCTACCAAGGGAAGTGGTTATCCATTTATCCTAGGTAGACCATGGCTAATGAGAATGCGAGCTTTGCAGGATTGGGAAAATGGAAAGTTAATTTGCAGGAATGAAAATCATAAGAGATTATCTTTGACATGAAGGAGCAACGACGAGAGGAGATAAATGAAGAATCTACTCAAGGTGAAACAGAGGAGGATTGGACTGATGACACCTCAGAGGAAGAAAGCAGCAGTAGCACTATGGAAGAGGAGTCTTCCATTGAAGTCATGGGGGTAAGATTCAGAGCAAAAGACAAAGAGACACCCTGTCAAGGTTTGGAGGAGGTAGGCTCTCAAGAAGACCAAATTGTGCATGATGAAGAAATGTTTGATGCTATGCTCTCAAAAACGCTTACATCGAAGGAAGGAGAGAAGTTTAAATGTGTACTAAGGAAATTTCCTAGGTTTTTTGCTAAAGATTACACAGATGTGCGTGGTGTAGAGGCCATTCAACACAAGATCGAGCTAAAGCCAGAAGCCAAACCTAAGGCACAAAAGCTACGAATACTAGGAGTCATCAAGGAGCAAGCACTACTCAAAGAGGTGAGGAAGCTTCTAGCAGCGGGATTCATATATCCTGTAGAAAATTCAGAGTGGGTCTCTCCCGTCGTGGTCACTCCCAAGAAGAACGGCAAATGGAGGGTGTGTGTGGACTATCGTCCACTCAACGAGGCGACAAAAAGGGACCACTTTTCTCTCCCATTTCAAGATGAGATCCTAAATGAGGTAGCATGTCATGAGAAGTATACGATATGTGATGGCTACTCGGGTTACTTTCAAATTGGAAAACAACCTTCATCACTCCTTGGGGTTGTTATGCTTTCAGAGTCATGCCATTTGGTTTGACCAATGCTCTAGCGACATTTCAACGTTTCATGAACATGGTGTTTCAAGCATTCTTTGGAAAATCCATTAGAGTGTTCATAGATGATTTTTGCATCTATAGCTCTAAGCCATTGCATGTGCAGAGGGTGGAAGAAGGCTTGAAGAAACTCTACGACATGGAGGGCCAACTCAATCCCGACAAATGTCATATTGGTGAGGATGAAGTAATCTTGCTTGGTCATAAGGTTTCTTCCAAAGGCATTGAGGTGGATCCTACAAAGGCAAAGGCTCTTATCGACCTACCATCTCCAAAGAGTCTCAAGGAGGCCATCTCGTTCATTCAAAAGGTGAAGTACATGTCACGCTTCATTCACTTAGCCTCAGAGTTACTTCACCCCTTGCAAAAATTGACTCAACAAGTAGAGTTTGCATGGTCTAATGAGCTTGAGGAGTACTTTTATAACATTAAAGTCATTTTGTCAGAGCTACCAACACTCATGCCTCCTTGTTGGGAGTACACTTTCTTTGTTAGCTCTAGTGTTGGAAAGGAAACAGTGGGTGCAGTTTTGTTATAGCAAGATCCCCACAGTACTAGGATGCGGCCCATCTACTTTGTTAGTAGGGTCATGAATGTCTTGGAGAAAGGCTACACGGAAGCGGAACTCATGATGCTTGCTCTCATCTTTGCGGTGAGAAAATTTAGATCCTACTTGTTACCAAAACCTTTTGTAGTTCTCACTGAAAAAAATTTGTTTCCTTGGGTGTCTTCTCAAATGACTATCAGTGCTAGAATCACAAAGTGGGTTATGGAATTGCAAGAATTTCAATACTCTTTCAAGGTAGAAGATAGTGTGCGTGAACAATTGGCAGGGATTCTCACTTATATAGTGCATGAAAAGGAGATTAAGGTGCCTGAAGTAAAGACCCTACCATTGCCACCACCCAAAACTATACCTAATGCATTCACCTTGTTCTTTGATGGAGCTTTTAGAAAAGCCACAGGTAAAGCAGGGGGAGGGCTGGTGCTGCTCAACCCAAGTGGAGAGGTGGTTATGAAGGAGAAGGTCAACTTGTCAAGTTCTACTAGCAACAATGAAGCAGAGTACGACATACTACTTCATGGCTTAAAGGTGTGCATCAATCAAGGGATACAACGTCTCCTGGTAAAAGGGGATGCACTTCTTATTGTAAGGCAAATTTTAGGCATTTGGGCATGCAAGAATGAAAGATTAAGGCAAAAGGTTCATGCTATCCGTAGGTTGTTTAATCAATTTGAGGAGGTACAATTGTATCATATTCCTAGGAAACAAAATGAGGATGCTGATCTACTTGCATCAATAACTTCATCATTGCATGGGAAGGCAAGACTAAGTGGTGGCAGAATGCCTTCTTTCAATGGGGTGTCAATTGGTGCAGACTTCTTGCTATGAGCTTGTGAGATCAGCTCACTTTTCATTTCCCAACTTGAGGACACTTCTGGTATGGTTTCTAATGTTGGCTTAAGAGAGGTGGAGCCCCGAGGGATAGGTGGAGGTGGGCCCTCAAGTATTGATTGAGCTTCCCTAATGAGTTGCTGATGTACAGCTAGATTGATCTTCTCCTCATCACGAGGGTTTGGGTATTCTTGAAGCTTCTTGGGTAGCTCAGATAAAGCTACAATGCGACTTCTATGAGCATCAATGATGGCATCTAGAGTCTTGTTCACCTTATCCACAAAAACAGAACCCCCAGAACTATCCTTGGTTGTACTAGCCTCATCTTGTTTAGCACTAGGTTGATGCTCCTCATGCACTTCTTGGGATGTAAAAGCTTGATCCTTCATGTTTTGTTTAGAGACTTCTTGAGAACTAGTGGATGCACTCTTAGTTTGCTTGTTGTGGTTCTTTTTCCTCCTAGTGGTCCTTTTTCTATTGGAATGTAGGGTCTTGTCCACTAGATTTGCCTTTGCATCCCTAGTTCGAGGTGTCTCATCAGTCTGCATTTCGGCATTTCATGTCTGTGATCTAGTCATGACTCTAAGTGGCACGACATCCTCATTCTCTGATGAAGGTGGGAATGGAACTGCCTCTACAAAGTTGAGTGAGACCTTTGGTTGAGAGGTAGTTTCCTCATGTGGCTTCAGAGCAAACAATCCTTTGGAAAGTGTTCTACACAACACCCTAGACAATATCTTTCAATTGGTGGAAACTGTGGTACTTTTGTATTGGATCGAGCTGCTCGCCTTGGGCATTTACACAGTCTCTAACACTCTCAGTCTCGCCTTGCTTGAAAGAGTAGATGTTTGCTACTGTGTCATGCTAAATCCCCATCAAGGAAAAAGCAGCAATGAATCTCTCTTCCAAAACTCGTAAAGAAGATTTGTCTGAAGCCTCTAGTGCCTGAAACCAAGCAAGGGCCTTTCCCTCAAGAGTGAGCCCAAATCCTTTAATTTGTGTATACTTGTCAGTCACTTGCTCAGCTCGAACTGCTTGCCTAAATGCTGCTACATGGTCATATGGATCTCCCGACCCTTCGTACTTCTTTACCAATTTTTGAAGAGTTGATGGCCTTACTTGTCTTGAATACTCATCATAGGGCCTACGGCCTCTCACTCTCAGTGGGAACTGTTCCTCTCTTTGGTAAGATGGTCCACATGCATCCCAAATTGGTGTGGGTCCCCTATTACCTACCTCACCAACCCCCTCTAAAGATCTTAATACCTGCATTTCAGGAGGTGCATTTATGGGAGGCCGAGTTGGCTCCCCTACCCTCCGATTGTCATAGTGAGAGAAACATTGTTGTGGTGTGATCTGTGGTCGCACTTTTGGTGTAGGATAATATCTTGGTACTAGAGTTGAGCTACTTGTAGAGTGGTCCACTTTGATGTTGAGGGTCCCTCTCTAGTGAACTCTCATAGGGGAGGAGCAACAGTTTCTCTAAGAAAGGCTGTCTCTCCTGGTTTAGCTGTGTTAGTAGAGAACACTTCCATGAATAATGGTTGTCCTCTCCACGTGAGCTCACGAATTTCCTTCCAATCTAAGGTTCGGTATTCATTGGTCAACGATTCGGTTCTTGTATCCTGCAAGCTTCTCGACTACCACCACAAGTGCTAGAGGAAGATCTAGCTCTGGCAATCTAGTTGTGGCATAATATCCTTCTAAAGAGTCCTTATAGACCTCTTGAAGTGGGTCATCCTGAAAGACCTTTGTCACTGGAATTTGTCGTACAAACTCCCATTGGGTTCTCAGCCCCCTGATCCATTTTGCTCTTGCCTTTCCTGTCCCTTTCCAAATTTAGATCTACAAAAAGTAAATCATCTATGGATGGCTTTAAGGACTGGGCATTGGATGGCTTTAAGGACTGGGCATTGGATGGTCCAGGCATGTCCGGCTCAATGAGCTAATCATCTCTAGACTCCTTTGCTCTAGAAGGCTTTGATAAGTCTAAGAACTCACTTTTAGAGAGCTCCCCTAATTTGTCTACATTCTGTGGATGATAGGTGACTTCGTATAGCGAACACCATCTCCACCCATGTACATGTTTCATTGACTAGAGGTGCTCTATCAAGCTCTGAGAAAAAGTCTACGATCTTAACGAGATACCGTTGTTGTGGATCCCTAAAGATCTCAGCTCCTTGAGCATTTGTGTAGACATATTGAAGTCTCACATTGAGTGGTAACCCCATGGTGTCGGCTTCAAATGGATTAAAAGATCTTGTGGGTGTCCTATTTGGGGCTAAGGGATGACTATTTGTTGACGGCCCTAGATTGTCCATAGACAATGAGCTAATTATCCTTGGAAAGGGTATCAGTTTAGGATTCGGAAAAGGTTTCAGCAATATCTGCCAAATTTCCTACCGATTGGGTCCCACTTTCCTGCGTAGGTACTCTAGAAGGTGCCCTAGACCCTATGGCAGTGTCTATATGACGTCCCGACCGCAAGTGCATAAGGTCAAATTTTAAGGTTTTTTTTTTTCAAAAAAAATCCAAAAATTTTCAAGTTGGCTCAAACTTTGCCAGAACCCATTTTGAACCCCCTCGAACACATTAGGCCAAAAAAATAGCGTATTTTTTCGGATCGAAAATCACCTAAAATTTACCAGTTTTCCATACTGACTCACTATGGGAAAATGGTTCCGGGATGGGTGTTTTCTAACTCCTCTTGAAAAGTTAACCTCCCAAATTTTTGCGCGGCAGAAAATGAAAAATTTTCGACTCTTTTTTTTGCACTCCCTTATCCGGTGCGGTGGCGGTCTTTATAGTGCGGTGCGCTGTTCACGCACAACCGCCTTCTTTTATTATTTTTTTTTTCTTTTTTGAAGTGCGTGTGCAGTGAACTCAATGCGTGTGCAGCTGTCAGATTTACAGCGAATTCAATACATGTGCAGGGAACTCAATGCATGTGCAGCTATGAGATTTGCAGCAAATTCGAAATGTTCAATCTTCATGTGTGTGTACAGATTTCAGTTTCTCTACAGGTGCAGGTTTAACAGAGAACTAAAATGCAGGTTTAACAGAGAACTAAAATGCATAAAATTAAAGATGCAGAAAACTAAACTAAGCTAAGAATAGAAAATAAAACGAACATGCAAAAAATTGAAACTGTGAAAATTATCCTCAAACAGAATGACAGAAATGCAAAAACGGGCCTTTCTCTTTTGCACAAAAATTGAAATTTACAGGTTTAGCGCCTACCTCCAATCCTTCCCGTGTGTTGAATCCTTGTCCTGACCTCAAGGGAGAAGCGTAGCTAGCCAATCGCACTCAAATTGCAAGACAAATAAAGAGAATTTAACAACAGATTAGTCTTAAATAAACACCAAAATTAGTCCCAAAGCCTGCTCTCCTATCCCAACAGTTTTGCAACAACCGATTGGAGCTTAACAGTGGTAGTGTGTGTATGGTGCTCAACTAATATAGGCACTCGCTCCCCGACAGCGGCGCCATTATAGAGCGGTTCTCTCTACCGTGCAATATAGTGCTCATAGAGTACTACCGATCAACAAATGTGTTAAGAAACACAATGTCAATCCGAGGACTCGACCCGATTAGTGCATGAAGGCTTATCCCATGAGGGAGAGCTCACATACACAAACCACCACTTGACGATTCAAGCATTCAACACCTCAATCAATCTCTCAATCCCTTAAATCTACTACACTAATCAAGAGAACAAGCAATGCATGGCAATCTCTTAATCCCATTCAAACATTGATTAAATCTTAGCTTTCCCTAATGCCTGCAATCCCATAAGCGTGCATCTACTAACCCACAAGCTTAAGCAAGCATAGAATGTAACATTCACAAACCCACAAGCTCATAGAGAGAGTCTATCCAAGAATAACTCATTGCCAATGAAGTGGGCAAGAGCTTGCATCAATGAAGTGGGCAAGAGCTTGCATCAATGGAGACTACACACACACACTCTACAAGCATGCAATATACATAAGAGAAAGAAAGAAGCATTCAACTAATCATAGATTAATCTACTTCAATGATGCTAAAACAAATTAAGAGAAAGAAGTGGAGCTATACTCATTAGAGCTTGATGCTCATTAGAGTACAATAGAGAGAGAGTTAGAGAGTTGCCATAGCTTGAGAGCTCAAGAGCTTCACTGAATAGCTTATGAGAATGGCCAAAAAATGCCCACTTTCTTTAGCTAACATCTCTTTTGTAGAGATGTCACTAACCCTAACCCTAGGCCTCTTTCACACATGGGCGGATAACCCCATAAGTGAGCCTTGCTTAATACACTTAGAACTCTCATTTAGAACCCACATTGGCTGCACTTTGGCACAAAAATATGGAAAAATTATGTGCGTCTTTATGTTCCCATGGCTACAATCCCGCTCTCTCGCATTAATTGCTTCCGGCCTCCTTCCATAATCCGTGTTCCGGTGAGTGTTCCCATGGAACATTTAGCTTAATCACCAAATTAATGTAGCATTAGCACTAATCACCATAGCCATACACTTGCACATAGTACCCCATGTAATAAACTTAAGTTTTTTTATAAAATACTCATAACTGAACCTTACCTAGTTCATTTAGTTGATTTTTAAAGCCCTAGTTGAAATCAGCTGAATCCAAATCACGGATGGGAAAATAATGCATGTTTTAAAATAATTTAAAATTTTTTAGAGTTAGAGAAGAAGCATATTAATTAATTAGATCATAGAGAGAGAATGCATGGATTTGTATGATCTAAATCAAAATTTGATCCTAGATGAACCTAGGATAATTCATAATCTTAGATTTATGATTATTATACACATAATCAATTCGTGAAATAGGGTAGGTGAGATTTTAGAGAGAGAAATTAGCTTTAAGCCCAGATTTCGAAAGAGAATCTAGCTAAATGACTAATTTATATGCACAAATGATTAATAGGTTCTTTAAATTAATAGGCATAAATGATTAATAAGTTCTCTAAATCTAGCTAAATGACTAATTTATAGACATAAATGATTAATAGGTTCTCTAAATTATTATTAATTGACTCGAATAGTCAAGCAATAAAGTTATTCAAGTTTTTTAGACTATAGATGTGATAAATTCTAGAGAGAGAGTGGTGAAGTTATGCTATATTAGAGAGAATATATTAAAAAGTGACCTAGATGTATGTAAAACAAGTGAGAATAGTTATTAGATGATAAAGTCAGAATAATCAAGAAGATTTCTATAGAGAGAAGGTTTTAAATATAGAGAGAGGTTGTTGATCTTTTAACTAAGGATTGGTGATCTTACTTACATAAGGACATTAGTAACTAAGGATTGGTGATCTTACTTACATAAGGACGAGTTTTGAAAAGGATCCAGTTAAGTTTAGACAAAAGTAGTTATGAAGGAAAAGAGAATGGGAGATTAGTAAGTACATTAGTAACTAAGGATTGGTGATCTTACTTACATAAGGACGAGTTTTGAAAAGGATCCAGTTAAGTTTAGACAAAAGTAGTTATGAAGGAAAAGAGAATGGGAGATTAGTAAGTACATTAGTGAAAATTTAGAGAGAGAAAAGAATATAAGGGATTTTACATACCCAATGTTCAAAAACCATGAGTAAATTAAGAGCAGCACCGTTAGAGGTATATAGATTGTTTAAATGTGATCATTGAATTAAATCATGTTAGTTTTCAAGACTACCATGTACGTGCTGGGTTACCATTAAACCTTAGAATAATTTTTTTATAAAGGAGACAAGATAGAGCAATAATGATTATTTAGTAATTAGCAAATCCAAGACTATGATAGAGCAATAATGATTATATAGCAAGACTAAGAACAATAATGATTATAAATGTAGAGTCAAGATAGAACAATAATGGGAGTGGTATGATCGTGGCCAACCCTTCACTCCTAACAGGCCTCAGAGATGACGGCCTTAGAAATAACGAGCTTAGTGAACCTAGGTTGTCATGCGATGAGGAAGATGTGATCATGGCGGGTCAATGGTAGTTAGGTTAATAAGATGAAGCCATGGCGGGCCAACCTCAATTACCGAGGGGATCAGAATAATAATAATTTATTTTATTATTAGAAAGGACATTTTTTGTAATTGTTGGGACAATTTATACTACTTTGTATGAACTGTTATTTAAATTCATAGTTGGCATTATGTGTGTGAGTAAGGATTTCACTTTGTGATGTTGTGTTTATTTTTTATTGTCAGTTGATGAACTAGGGGGACTTGCGTGAGAAATCCCTCGTAACCCACCCTTAAGTTGAATCAGATCTCATGACTATGTAGTTGGGTGGTGGCTAATCCATGGGCCATATAGGATTATACATGATCTTTGAGTCTAATAAATGTTTTTTAAATAAGGGGATTGAGGGGGGATAGTCCAGATTTGTTAAGTTTGAGAATACTTTATATTTTACTATAGTTTAATAGAAAGTCCTAGAGTATTCCTCCTCGATTTTTATATCGGCACTTACTTATTGAGCCTCAAGGAGCTATCAAGTAACCAATCTTCATAGAGGTTATAGGGGAAAAGCATTAGGATTGGTGGCTTTTTAGTAGAGGAATCTCCCTCTTTTCTTAGACAAGGGTATTTCTTAGTCAAGCATGTGAAGCTATAGGGATAATCTTTGTTTAAGATATCGTAGGGAGACACCCCACATGAGTTACTCTATTTGTTAAGAATAGCTTTAGCTAGATTCTGTATATATATAGTAGGTAGGGTCCTCATAGTACCACTAGTAGGTAGGGTCCTCATAGTACCACTACATATGAATGCCTCTTTATTCTATACTCTCTTAGACAATCACTGAATTCATTAGAGAAATATTCTCCCCCACCATCTGATCTTAACCATTTTATGTGCATGCCTTTGCCTTTCTCAACCATAGCCTTGAAGCTCCAAAAGTGCATAAACACTTCACTTTTCTCTTTCATGAAGTATACCCACACTTTCCTAGTGTGATCATCCTTGAAATATACATAATAGTGGCATTGTTTAATTGATATTGCCTTTGTTGGTCCGCAAACATCAGAATGTACCACATCCAAAAGTATTTGACTGACATTCCAATCATGTGAAAATGCATGCTTAGACAGTTTTTCTAATTGGCATGATTCACATATTTTATGCATGTGAAAATGCATGCTTAGACAGTTTTTCTAATTGGCATGATTCACATATTTTATGCATTCCGTCCACTTTGAACTTCAACAAACCTGTAAATAAAACTTTGTTCTTGCATACTTTTAAGTCGCACTGAATATTGACACGACTAATATGCTTATGCCAAATGTCAGTGTTTGTAACTTTTTTGTAACCATGCCTATATCTATAACATGGGCTTGGATACTTTTAAGTCGTGCTGAAATATTAGCACAACTAATACGCTTATGCCAAATGTCAATGTCTATAACCATGCCTATACCATTACCATGCACAAATATTGACATGACTAATATGCTCATGCCAAATGTCAATGTTTACAACCATGTGCAAACATTACAGGCTTCACTTCAAGCATGTTTACATCTAATGTAAACATGCCGCCAATTTTGTTACCCTTTTTACAACCACGCGACATTGGTTATTAAAATCTTCTACATTATAACCATGAGGATTAAACCTCACTTGTAGATTCTGGTCAACCATTTGTCCACAATAGATACTAGGTTCTTTGTAATGTTTGGAACATGAAGTACATCAATCAAATACTTCATTTTACCATCTTGCATAGAAAATGGCACCTTACCAACATGCGCAAATAAGATGCAAAGTATCATCACATGTTTCCACATATCCTAGTTTTTTTTAAAAATCTCTAAACCACTCTCCATGCCTGGTTATGTGATTAGAAGCACCCGAACCAACATACTATACATCTTTAGGGTTTCTTGCATCTGTAGTCATGGAACTAAACATATGCCGAAGAACTACTCACTTCTATCTTTACCTTGCTTTCTTGAAGATACATAGTCCTCTTTGTCCAACTTCCCACTTTTAATGCCAGCCTGCTTTTTATAGTAATCCTTTCATATATGACTTGGCTTACCAAAATAATATCACTCTATGCTATTTCTACTTTGATTGGGTTTCTTGCATCTGTAGTCATGGAACTAAACATCTACCAAAGAGCTACTCACTCTATCTTTACCTTGCTTGCTTTAAGATACATAGTCCTCTTTGCTTGCTTGCTTGCTTTAAGATACATAGTCCTCTTTGTCCAACTTCCCACTTTTATTGTCAACCTGCTTTTTATAGTAATCCTTTCATATATGACCTGGCTTACCACAATAATAGAATTCTACTATGATTTTTTTACCATCCATCTCGACATCTCTAGCACCCCCTGTCTCTAAAGTGTCCTCTTCCTCTTGTTTGTACATTAGATTCTTGTTGTTTACTATCCATGATTTATGTTTCCAAAATGACCTACACCTCAGCCTCTAGATGATGATTTCTATTTCCAAAATGACCTACATCTCAGCCTCTAGATGATGATTTCTATTTCCAAAACAACCTGCACCTCGGTCTCTAGATGATGATCTACCTCTACCTCTACATGTGAATGTCTCTTTATCATGTATTGTCTTAGTTAATCACCTATCTTAGACAATCACTGAATTCATTAGAGAAATATTCTTCCCCATTATCTGATCTTAGGTATTTTATTTGCATGCCTTTTTCTCAATTATAGAGACTTGAAGCTCTAAAATTGCATAAACACTTCACTTTTCTCTTTCATGAATTATACTCACACTTTTCTAGTGAAAGATACACAATAGTGGCATCCTTTAATTGATATCATCTTTGTGGGTTCCCCAAACATGAGAATGCACCACATCCACTGACATTCCGATCATATGAAAAATGCATACTAACTATTTTCCCAATTAGCATGCTTCATATACTTTATGTATTCTATCCACTTTGAACTTTGGAAAACCTATAACAATGCTTTGGACTTACATAATATTCAGCTGCCCTATTGAATATTGACATGACCAATACGCTTATGCCAAATGTTAATGTTTACAAAACAATGCACGTACTATGTGTAAACATTGCAGACTTCACTTCAAGCATGTTTACATCCAATGTAAACATTCTACTAATTACGTTTCCCTTTGCAAATCACGTGGCATTGATTATTGAAATCTTCTATATAATAACCATGAGGGTTAAACCTCCTCTACAAACCATTTGTCCAACAAATACTAGGATCTTTATAAGGTTTGGAACATGAAGTGCATCATCTAGGCACTTCATTTTACCA
This sequence comes from Cibotium barometz, assembly GCF_041138505.1. NCBI lineage: Eukaryota > Viridiplantae > Streptophyta > Polypodiopsida > Cyatheales > Cibotiaceae > Cibotium > Cibotium barometz. The sequence continues at coordinate 18,852,164 of NC_141061.1, forward strand.
TCCTATAGACAATGGCACCTTACCAACATGTTTATCATTGTGGATGATAAACTGCTATATCTCATTTATTCCTTCTTTATGAATCTTACTTTTTTGTTGAAGGTTAACTTTCATACTTTCTTGTTATAGGAATATATTTTAAGCCCTCTTAAAAATATTATTCTTCCCTCTTAGATAATTCACGGATACTTGGATTGTCTTTGTGTCAAGCCAAATCATGTTAATATCATGGGTGATGCCATTATAAATATTAATACGTTTAGTGGATATTAACATATGTTTGGAGCCTCCAATGTTTTTTTAGTTGTTTTGTATAGAAGGGTGATTCTTGGGTTACTTACACCCGGCAAACATGTGTGGTTATAGTTTGTATACTTATGAAATATTTGTTTACTAATTTATTGTTGGTTATTTTATAAGTGAAGAGGATTCCGAAGATTGAGTAGAATTTGCACATAATTATTACTTGGCACACAATTTTGTAAACAAGATTTGTATATACATGTGCTAGAGCTTGTGCACATTTTGATTTATTTTGAAAGCATAAGTTTATCAAGCATAGACTTGAACTTTAATATTTTGTAAAGCATGATATGCTTTAAACCGTAGCCTAAATTTATGGACACTCTATTTTGAGCATAAGAGAGTGTCATACAAGAAAAACACCTTTTTGTATTTTTGGAGGCTATGGCCTAATTTGGAATAAAGTAATGCGTAAATACTCATGTATGGGGGGAGAGGCCACACACATGAAGGAGGATGATTGCACCCAATTTTGGAGTCTTGCTTTGTGAGCTAGGTATTATTTGTTTTTCACTCAAATATTAAATATGTTGAACATGTGGTATTTGATAAGTTATTTAATTTGATTTCATCAAATTCTTGCAAGTTTCTTTTAACTCTATTTTCCTAAAAATTGGATTTGTGTCAATGGTATCAGAGCAAGGGTCTAGGAAGATGGAGGCAAGAATTGAAAGCTTGATTCAAAGGTTTTTTAAGAGTTGCACTCTATTATCCAAAGGGCAAAGATCAAAGGATAAAGGGGGTGGCAAACCAATGTGTAGAAAACCATAAAACCACTTCTCTCTTGAAAAATGGTTTTCCCAAATTCATAGCCTCACATTGATCCAACTATATGGATTGAATCAGCTTCAGAAGGAGGTTTGAGTCCCATAATCACATTGCTAAACCATTGTTAGCAAAGAGAAATTCTTCTTTCTCTTCGCCACGGTGGCGACGCGACAGCACAAGGATCCAGAGTTTCTCTATCTCTTCCTTCTCCATGGACTGTAGCGGCAGTGGCATGATTTCTTTTTATTCCTTTCTTCATTGTGGCACGACCGGTTTCAGAAGAGAAGACACAATTCGTTTTATTTTCTTCAAAGCTTTATAAGCTTTGTTAAGAAAGCTTAACATTAGAAGCTTACACAAAAGCTGATAACTACTAAAACTTACATAATCCTTTATTAAGAAAGCTTAATCGTAGAAGATTATTAAAGCTTAACATTATAAGCTTATACAAAATCTTAATCGTATAAGCTTATTAAAGCTTAACATTATAAGCTTACACAAAAGCTTATAACTATTAAAGCTTATTAAAGCTTAACATTATAAGCTTACACAAAAGCTTATAACTACTAAAGCTTACATAATCTTTTACTAAGCCTCAGAACCCATCATAATCCCAAAAAAAAAGAGAAGAAAGGAAGCTCAACAAAAGTAAATTTCAAATTTTCAGGTTGTAGAACATCTCTTTGCTTTTTTTTTTCGAAAAATTGGAAGCCTCTTGCAAACAAAAAAATTTGGACATCCAAGAGCATAAAAAATCAGCAATTCTTGAAGGTGCTATTTTGGCTCCAATTTCTTCACCACATCAAGCTTCACCAGGATCTTTCAAGTGGCTTTAAATTTTTTACCAAAATGGACTAAAAGCTCAAGTTCCTTGCTCATGGTTGAATTTTATTCGGAATTGGAGTAAAAGGACAGTGTCAAGACCAACCATTTGATGACGAGTTCAACTATTCAAGAGCTAAGTTTTCCAGCTTCATTTATTTTTTTACATTATTAAATCACACTTCTTTATCTATTTATTTGCAATGGCCACTCTACCTGCACAACCCACTATGCAAGAGCAAATCTTAGCACTAGAAGAGCAAATTGCTAGTGAGTGTGAACTCCGATGCAAATTAGAGCGTCAGTGAAGCTTTCCAAGCGCAAGCGTGACTCTTTTGACTATAAAATGAAGAGGAAAGTGATCATTTTAGGTGCACTGCCAAAGCCACCTTGTGTGCTCAGAGTTCCCGAAAAGATTCACAAATTAGCCGAAAGGCGATCACTTTCCAGAATTATGATGGCAAGAAGGATGCACGAGTTCTTATTACATGGCTTAGCTAATTAGATGACTATTTTTTAAGTTATCAAAAAGGACAATTAAATGTGCTTGTAATCACTTCGAAAGTGATTGTAATCACTTGATCGAAAAGGACAATTAAATGTGCTTGTAATCACTTGATCGAAAGTGTTGCTTTATCGTGGAATGTGCAAGGTAAGCATCAACCTTCAACATGGAAAGAGTTTTAGAAATTCTTAAAAAAACACTTTCTACCGTCTACTAAACCTTCTTTCCCTTCTAGTACTTTCTACCGTCTACTAAACCTTCTTTCCCTTCTAGTACTTTTGATAAATCCAGGATGCACAAGGGTAAAGATGTGATTAAAGGAGATGCTCAAAAGGACAACAACAACAAACCCTCGAATGGTCAACCAAAGAATCAAGTCTGTGAAGAGGATTTCGAAGATTGAGGAGAATTCGCACATAATTATTACTTGGCACACATTTTTGTAAACAAGCTTTGTATATACATGTGCTAGTAGCTTGTGCACATTTTGATTTATTTGGAAAGCCTTAGTTTATCAAGCATAGACTTGAACTTTAATATTTTGTAAAGCGTGATATGCTTTAAACCCTAGCCTCAATTTATGGACACTCTATTTTGAGCATAAGAAAGTGTTGTGCAAAAAAAACACCTTTTTGTATTTTTGGAGGCTATGGCCTAATTTGGAATAAAGTTAAGAATATGGTTGCTACATCGGGACCCAAAGGTGAATCAAACCCCGAATACACAAGTCTCTTCGTGAATAGTTGTGCAATGGATTCAAAAATCCCAAACAAAGGGGGAAATCTCCTCTGAAGCATGCCCGTCCAATCCAATTGCCACTAATGTCCTAAGTTTTGGTGGGGAATTGGGACTTGGCAACCAAAGAAACTTATCCGACCATCCAATCTTATCCGACCATCCAATCATGACCAACTATTGCCTAATGGCCAACATGATGCACTTGAAGACCGATAAGGGACTAGGACTAAACGTTGGAAGAATCCGATCCAAATTAGTAGTGGACTTAAGTGATGCCAAAACCATAACTAAAAGAAGTTTCTAGATACAGAACGCGGTTAAATACAACCTTACCAACATCTGACTCTTAGGAGTGTTTCCCTTTTTAATAATTTTACGATGATTGGGTAGGATGACTCTAGGGAGCCCCGATCGCATTAAGGAAACCCATACTGTGCTTAAGTCTAGGGCATATGAGAACTTATTAGAAGCGCTCAAAGCTTTGCACAAGTTCACTTTGCATTGCTTCAAATACCTCAAAGTATACAAGGGACCCATTGTTTGGTACAACCTGTATATAGTACGAGCTACATGTTAGCGAGAGCAAAGCTATCTTAAGTGGAGACATGATAAGAATAGGAAAAAAACCCCGAATGGTCGGGCCTCTACCTACACTAAGCTAATTTAGATTCGAAGTGGAAGAGAAAACAAGAGAATTCCCATTTGCATGTACCTTCACGTAACCCATCCTCTTCTCTTGTATGTACCTTCACGTAACCCATCCTCTTCTCTTGCATGTACCTTCACGTAACCCATCCTCTTCTCTTGTATGTACCTTCACGTAACCCATCCTCTTCTCTTGTATGTACCTTCACGTAACCCATCCTCTTCTCTTGTATCTTCTGACTAATACCCAAATGGTTACAGGCTCTCTTGCGTGAGTCTTGAATAAGCATCTCACCTAGGTCTCCCAGAGGAGTGTCTCGTCCTCAAACAGGATGGCAGACCCTTCTCTAAGAGCCTAATCATTGGAAACCCTTATGCACCACTGATAGGATCTTTGGACCCTATCGGTGATGCAAAACTCGAATATCTCAACTAGTTAAGGAAACCTATAGTGGTTTGGTAGATAACCGCTTCATTCATTCATTCATCAGTGGGATCACTACGAATGAAGGCCCTCTACGGTCAATTGGAGAAGTGGGGAACCTTTTCCATAGTGGAAGGATTTGAAGAGGCTCAATGTTTTACATAGTTGTAGGTAAGAACCCTCAAATAAGCCTTTCTCACCAATCACTATACGAGTGAGTGTACCTTTTACCTTAAATAGAAAATGGGCAAAACGCTTCAAGACTGTCGACTAACAAATAAGTACTAGTGTAAACTAATAAGCTAGTGTAATTAAGAAATAAGTACTAGTGTAAAAGTAATGAACTAGTGTAACATAGTGTGATTAGTCGCGATGTGATCCTCGCATGATTAGCCTCCCGACACATGATATGTATATTTGATAAGTAAGTAATTCCTTCCCTATGCCGGATGTGATTTGACCAAGTGCCTAAAAGAATGGCTACGTGTAACCCTTGGTGTTACCTTTTGATGGGTGTTGGTAGTGTAGCCCCGCCGTTAGCTATTCATAAAGCGTGTGTCTTATGCAAAGAAATTGGGTCTATAGATAGAGCTAAAACACTTTGCAAACCATATATCCACGGAAGGTAAACTTGTGTTTTGTTTTACCTCTAGGTTCAATTCAATTAAACAGAATTTTCCATGTTGCACAAAGTCACAGAAGTATGCATTTACTCCAAGAACACTTCGGAGTAAACACCCATCCGAATGGGTAGGGTCGAAGGTTCGGCATTTAGGCCGTAGCATTAGTTAAGGAGACCCAGAAAAAAAAATCATCTGTTCACCCTAAATGCATAGCATGGTAAAGTGCTCTCTGAACCGAGCTGGATAGTCTCCTCTCACTCGGCTCACCAACCTGAACTTTCATTGTTATGGTTTCAGATATTCAAACCGCAAGTGGATGGTTCCCAGCTTTTCGTATGGGGGTTCTCATATGGCATCAGTGAGACTGAGTGGTGTTTGTTTCCTTCTTGTCGTAAATCACCATTTGTTCAACGAAACCATGTACGATCTTGAGGTCGAGTGCCCAGTACATGGTACGCCTACAACCCTCGGCTCCGTCTCACAAGCGGCACATACGTCCCGTAAGGCGCTGTTCGGCCACAATCTGATCTCCATTTTAGTTTTCTTCATGGATCGACACTTGCTAGGCCGATATCAGGTACCTAATTCCTTGACAGTGGCTTTACATCCGGTTGTGGTGTGTACACAATTCGTACAAACGGAAAGTCTAGCATCGATCGTTTCTACAAGATCACCGAGCCTCTGTCCCCCAATCTTGTATGTGATGGTCAGTGGCCCTAATAACAATAGGCTTCACTCCCTCTAGGGGTCGGTCCTTGCTTGCCAGTGAGACTGTGGACACTTTGCTAATCAATCTACATTTCGATTTAGTGGCAAGAACGAAAGCCAATAAGTATCGTAGTGTAAGAGAAAGATACGTTGATGATACTTTGTTGCCCGATTCTCTGAAAAGGTGGACTTTGGAAATATTCGAGGAAGTTGGGCTTTGGATCCTTATCATAAAACCCTTATTCTTTATCACAAAACCCTCCTTCTTTACCTTTATTCTTTCACGAATTTTGTTCCCTTTCATGACCCTTTGTTCTACCACATCCCCCCCATTCCACAACTTTTGTTCCTTTCACTCTCGGAGTGGGCGCGAAGCTTTCCTAGCTTTACAGGTTTCGACTAGGGAAGTCTTTATATGACATTCAAATTTTGGGGTTTCTCTCGCACACTTCTTTTAACCTCTGGCTGTAAGTCACTTTCAAGAGTCTATCCAAGAAGGCGTGGCTTTCCGTGATCAATACTATCGCGTTTACCAATATCTTCCCTCGTGCAGTAAACGGTAACACAGAGATCTCTACGTACTTGTCTTAGACAAGTACTTGTCTCTACGTACTTGTCTTAGACAAGTATGTTAAGACCTTCCCAGCCCAAACCCGTGGAAGCAACAAAGGCTGCAAGGTGAAGTAGATTGCTCCGAGAAGTGCATCACAAAAAGGTCATTTCGTATGGTTAGTGTGGAGGATAACAATTCCCATTGTACCAAGTATAATTATGAAAATAGAAATAGACAACCACGGGGCCAACTAAGGAGAATCTTTTTCACAAAGCAAGATACAACACTTTAACATGACACACCTATAGCACAACTATATAGTGGGTAATTAGGAGGACACCTTTAAATAGTCAAGTGAAATGCCTAGGGTGGATCATAGAAGAAATAAGGAGGACAAAGTGCAATAAAATGATCCATAATTGTTCTATAGGTGTGCCATGTCCATGTTTCTTTTTAAAGAGAAATCACCCAGGACCAGGAGGCAAAAGGCCACAATTCATGTGATTTTTCCCCAATGATGTAATGCACTCTTGGCACCTAGATTTTGATATCTCACCCATACTACTTTTGCCTTCTATTTAGCCCAATGAGGAGGGAACAAAATTGACTTAGGAAGTGGCAAATACATTAGATTTAGGTTGGCCACTATTGCGTAAATACTAAAATGTCACTGCATCCCCAGATGGAAACATCAAACATCATAAGTAAAGGCTAGTGCTACATCAAAGACTCTTGTGAGTAAACTCAACAAGATGGGCATGGACTCACTTGGGAGAAGCGGAGTTCACATAAAATGGCAAACATGCATTTCCAGAGAAGCAAAAAAGAGAATAAATTCTACATTAACAATGGACCGAGTAGTACTGATTGAAAAGGTTGTTAATCAATATGAGTATGACATTTTTGAGATAATGGCAGATGGACCAGATAAGAAGTCTTATGAAGTGCATATACAATCTCAACCTTACTGTATATGCCCATATTTTTAGAAACATGTACACGAGAAAAAGTCTCATGTGGCATGCAAACACATTGACTACATATTTATGTGAGTTTTAGGGCTTCATCAAAATGAAAACATGTTTTTATATGAGCCAAAGATACCTAATCATAATGTGAGGGAAGCTCTCTCCCATCCATGGACCTGTTCATGATATGGCTCTTGGGTCATGACTCTATCCCATCCAGGGGCTATCCGTGATTTTACACTTGGTGGAAAATAGAAGATCTACTCTTATGACACTTACACTGATTGGATTTTTTTTTTTTGCATTGCATAGTTTTTTGGATAATGTAGATATGATATTGCGACACTTATAGTTGAATACATTTTTGAATAACATAAGCCTTGTTATTATGTTTTTGATTATGTAGATCTATCCACTTGCCATTGCCATGTTTTTTCAATACGAAAATAATATATTTGCTTCAAAGGTAGCATGGTATTAATAAATTATTGGATTATATAAGCTTTGTTATTAGGTTTTTGATTATGTAGATCTAGATATCCATTTGCCATTTTGTAATGTTTTTCTAATATGCAAAATATATTTGTTTCAGAGGTACCATGGTGTTGAATAATGTTTATTGAATTGAGGTATCCTACTAAAATATTTGGAAGAAAAACATGAGGCCTTCCTCCTATTAGATGCTCTAAAATGCTGGCATGATAAGCTCGCGAAAAAATATTTGACTAGTCAAGAAGTAGAAGCATAAAAAGCATGTAATTGGTGATTTAAACCTCAAAATCATGGAGATTTTGATGATTGTGGTTGAATTTTAACTTGTAACAAAGGAATGCATTTCTAGAAGATATTCAACAATGCACTTAAAATTTTTATTGTATTTCATATGTATAATGATCCCATATTTAATCATGAAAATGGCAAACTCAGGGGGTTCACATAAAAATATGTAAGTATACCACGTGAGTTTAAATGAAGGGGTTTATAAATTCAAAAGTTTCAGGTAAATTTACAAAAATATATTTACAAAAGGGTTTTTTTAATCAATTTAAAAAACTCGTAAGTTCATAAAGAAAAAGGGGTCATTTTATTCATGAAAATTTTATACGTAAGGGGGTTTTTAAACACCCCTTGAATGCACGTGATACATAGGGTTTCTTAGTAGTGCACCCCCCGAGATGGCAAAATGCATTGTAGTGCATTGAATCTCTTGGATGCACAAAAGGATAGAATAAAAAGATAATGGTAATGCATTGTATACTTTGCTAGTTTGCTATAAAAGCAACTAGATTTAAAGCATTATGCAAAATATTTAGCACATTACACTTTTAGTTTTATAGTATTTTGTTAAATATTTAGTACATTACACTTGTAGTTTTATAGTATTTAGCTAAATATTTAGTGCATTACATTTTTAGTTTTAAAAGTCTGAAATATTTAGTACATACATTTTTAATTAGACGATATTATTAAAGGACACAAAAAAAGAACAAGTTTGTGTATAGCTCCCTAATGTATCATGTTGTATCCATGTCTTTTCTTGGAAATGGTCAAATGCATCATGGTACTTTGAATCCATTGGATGTATATAAGGCTAATGGTAATTTGTATCCTATACCTTTCTAGTTTGTTGTGAAAGTAACTAGATTTATAGTATTGTGTGAAATATTAAGTACATTACATTTTTAGTTAGATGATATTATCAAAGGACCTAAAGAACAAGTTTGTGTATAGCCCCCTTATGTATTATGTTGTACTTTGATGTATGGTTATAAAAGCATTAATCATGACTAGTCAATTGTAATCATCTTTGTTATGCATTGATAAGTCCTATCCTGGTGAATTTATGATTCCTTATCAGTGACTTAATATGCACCTATGATTTGAATCTAGCTTCATGAGCCTTATTAATCCAGTTAAATAATTTCATCCGTCAATATCACATTGTCACAAAAAAGGTGAGGTGGTGGGTGCTACATGCAAGACTTCATTGCAAAATTTTCAGGCTAGTAATTCACTTATGAATTTAAAGACTTTGCAAGCCATGAAGATTATTGTTACGCTAGCAAAGGAACTATTCCAATATATTATCTTAGGTGGTTGTTGATGTTCATCACAAAGAAAGCTACCTCAAGGGATGACGCTTTTTATGAACAATTGTTATAATATTACATTTAGATGGTAGTTATCATCTACTTTTTCTCCTTAATGTACACAAACATAAAATATTTCTTTATAGAACATTTTTTCACATTTAAAGTAGTGACTCAAGTGGTGCTTAAACTTTTGATGTTATGTTGATTTCTTTTCATAAACTTTTGAAGTTCCTTGTGATACGTGTGAAACCTGAGCTTTTTTTTCTATACTAACACATATAAGTTTAGCACATGGGCTTTACTTTGTGCTTCTTGTGGGAAGTGGGTCCATGTGCCATCCCATCATGATAATGGTCAATGGTAATTGCTTGCAAAACATTTTTATTCTTTTTATTTGATGGAGAAGCACAAAGTTGACTATCCTTTGGCCAAAGGATTAGTCTCTATCTAAAATTAGCCAACTATAAGATTAAGAAACAAGTAGCTAGACATTTGAGAAAAGAAAAGAAAAAGATGCAATCGCTTTATAAAAACAAAGGGAAAACAAGCCAACAGACAAGGAGCCACACATTCTAAAATATGAAAATGAAAAAGATGCAATCGCTTTATAAAAACAAAGGGAAAACAAGCCAACAGACAAGGAGCCACACATTCTAAAATATGAAAATGAAAAAGATGCAATCGCTTTATAAAAACAAAGGGAAAACAAGCCAACAGACAAGGAGCCACACATTCTAAAATATGAAAATGAAAAAGATGAACAATTTCTTCCAAGATGATGTCATTTTTTTCTAATTAAGTGTGTTTGACTAGCTTTTTTGCTAACTAAGTAAACATAAGGCAACAAATAGATAGGCAATATTGTAGGGAGGCATGCATTACATGGTGGCATCTTGATGCTACCCCTCTCTAGACTAGCAATCTTTCCTACCATATGGCAGCTTTGTTAGAGAAATGGTTGCTAGGGTGGATGTTGTGACTGAAGAGTTAAGAGAAAAAGAAAATATACAATCTTAAAAGAAAAAAACACATACAAAATATTAGCAAACACCACAGAGCTAAACATTTATTAAGAAGAAATAGAGGTACAATTTTCACAACAACAAACTCAAAAAAGAAAAGGCAAAATTTCAATCATGATGTCTTAATTAAAAAGTTATACTCTCCCCTTCCAAAATTGGCAAAAACGAGATAATGCTTGAGTAGTGTACTTTCAAATTTCTAGTCAAGCCCAAAAAAAAAGAAAAAAGAGAGGGATACTAACTAAACAAGTAGCATATTGCATATCATCAATTTTAAGAAAAAAAAAGGGAAAAGTGATCAAATTATGTAAAGCTCACCATTTAAGAATGCAAAAGAAAAAGAAACAACGCTTATTAAAAAAAGGATAAAATTTAGTATTTAAAACTATAACAATATAATTAGAAGTTCTTCTCATATACTTGGACACAATCCCACTAGTGAATGAAGCCCATGTGTGAAAAAAAAAGAGAAGTGTGTGAAATTCTCAATGGATATATCATACAAGATGGGCAAGGTGTGTAAAAGTATGGATATAAATCAAAGGGTTGAAAAAAACAAGCAAAAAGTAAGATTTTAAACCAAAATATTGTTGATCGCTCACATAACCCGGTTTATAGCGTAATTTTTCCGGTTGAAATTTTGAAATCTCGATTGGAATTCGACATTGCCTTTCATTTTAAGGGTTGAAATTTGTATATTTCAGTTATAAATCCTGACATTTGTATGATTTTTAGTGATTTTCAAGTCTAAATCTTGGTTAAGCATAAGCATTGCCTTTAATTTTTTTTTGGAAAATAGATATATATATATATATATATAATATTACCTATAAACGACCTTTACAAAAAGTGGTTTTTTCAACCCTTAGAATTAAAGGCAATGATTTTGTTTGGGGGAGCATTGCCTTTAATTTTAAGGGTTGAAAAAAACACTTTTTTCGAGCACTGTTTGAAACTACAAAATCCAACGGTTTCCATTGGACTTACCCTTTGAGGAATTCCTTCTTTATTACAAAACTAAAAGAGAAAATATGAATAATGAAGATGTATGTGGAAAAAAAATAATGATAGGAGGAGGATTAGACTTAAATAAATAATAGAGTGCACATTTAAGGAGGAGGATTAGATTTAAATATTGATATTATTCTTTAAAATTATATCTAAATTAATTCAAAGAAAAATAATTTATACATTTATATCACATTTGGAAAAATGTTTTTTTTTCTTTGAATTATTTGATCTTTAATTAAAAAATGAGAAATAAGTTGCAGATGTAACACATGCATTTTTTTCTTCCGTCTTTCTTGTGCGTTTCTGTGTAAAAAGAAGCTAGGAGCAGCAGCTGCAGAGCAGAAACGAGAAGAGGAAGACGCCATCGCCATGATTTCCTCTGGCGTTCTCGGCGCTCTCAGAGGACGCGCTTCTTCTCTCCTGGTTTGCTCCCCCCGCCCCTCTCTCTCTCTCTCTCTCTCTCTCTCTCTCTCTCTCTCTCTCGTACACACTCTTTTCAATGGTGCTTCTCACATTTCATTTCACGATTAGGGTTAGGGCCAGTGTCAGATTTTGGTCCTTTATGATCTCAATCATACATCTCATTTCCTTTTGCTTCGCGAAAAATTTCGGGTTGGGGCATCACAACGCTGTTTTTCTGATGGTTCACCTTCATTTCTTTGTCTTGCGTGGTGCAATTTGCTTGTATAGGGTTTCATGCTCCGTGACAAATGGAAATTGTGTTTGCCGTCGCATCTCAGCGTTCACTTCTCCTTCTTTTTGCCGCAGGTTTCATAGCAGATTTTCTTTGTTAGGGTTATGGTTTGTGTTGAAACTTCTGCTGGATGTCGTTGCTTGGAGCTTTGGATCTTGTTTTTTTTGGATCAGAGCCTTGCTTTAGTCTCCACATCTGAACAAGGATTTTCACACATCAGTCGCAGCCCCTGGCCTTCATTTAGTGCTGCAAGACGTAATGAGATACGGGACTGGTGGCTTCATTTTGGCGCATAGATTTGAATAATTCTTTCATTTCCTGCACTCATCACGTGCAATTTGGTGTGCATAAACGGTTGACCACTGGGAAAGCATCTCATCTTGCTCACAATAACCAGGATAGATGACGACGAAGTCTGCTTTGCAGTCTAGGAATGATAATGGAGGCCACACTTGCTAGTGGTAGATTGGGGCAAATTTTTTGAGGTGTAACTACGAACGGCCCATTGCAAGGCTAGTATTGTCATAGTTTACCACTTTCTAGCAAGCTAAATTCCTTGCTGTTGTTGGAGTTAAATGAAATCGGCTACATTTGATTTGCTTTGCTCGAGTGCTATTCTTAGTCATGGCTGAGTTTGCCCCTTACCTCTCAATAAGTGACGTATGAAGTCTTGTGCACCAAAGTTTTCTCTATATGTATACTTTTTCGGTGAGTACGGATGCTATAGCATGTAATCATGCTCTGGATGATGGAGTCACAGTCTCAAAGCTTTGCAGGTAGACTCCCACTAAGTTAAGACAACACTTCTGTTTTGGGTCAATAATTCAAAGTCATAGCTTTCCAATTTGGTGAATGTGTATTTGGACCTTACAAGTTTTCTCAGGTTTTTATCTTTTGCTAAGCAGATGTAGTGATGTTTTTCCATGACTTGGGGTATAGAATAGCGTTTAAAGTCGCTGATGTTAACTCAAATTTGAGGAATTGTTTTCTTTCTCTGATGTATACCATTTTAGCTGGATAGAACAAAAATAATGCTGTTACTTATTCTTGAGCATGTATGCATATTTCTCTTTGTAAGAAATGTTGTGATTTGCAATATTCGTTCCACTACATTATGCTCTTGACATGACAAAGGTGACTGTAATCCAAGTCTGCAGATGCTGCTGTCTGTTATATAAACTTTATTTGTACTAACAAGTGCCTGGCTACTCCCCTACCCTATTAGTTGCATGAACATCTCAAGATTCATAAAAGGATTGAGCTAGTGACTATTCAATCTGAAGTTGCAGATGCTGCTGTGTGCTAGATAGACTTCATTTTTAATATTCAGCTCCTTTGGCTGCTGACCTGCCTTATTAGGTGCCTGAGCATTGCAAGATTAATTATAGGATTGAGCTGGAGACCACGAAGAGATTGTGATTGTTTTTAAGAGAATTGGGCGATTTTGTGATCTCATCTCTGTCTACTTGGCAGCAGTCCAAAAGAGTAGTTGGTCAAATATGTGCACCAGCTGGCTGGAGGAGCTTTTGTGCTGCAGCTAAAGAGGTTTGCCTCTTGTAAGGGCTATGAGTTGATCTGTCTTGTGGCTAAATGGGCTTATCTTGACGGACTTTGTGATATAGATGAATGTTCGTGATGCACTTAATTCTGCTATTGACGAGGAGATGACTACAGACTCAAAAGTCTACCTCATGGGTGAAGAGGTTGTTTTTTCCTTAGGAAAACTTTTAAAGATGGTGGCAATTTTCACATCATAAATTTTGACCCATTTTTTTTTCTGACTTTATGCATTGATTTACATAAATGATGGGTTTTAGGTTGGAGAGTACCAAGGTGCATATAAGGTATATCTTTTATTTTCAGAAACTTGTCTTGAGAGATAACTTAGCATGGACCCTGTTTTGGATTGGATTTATGTAAGCTTCTTGCAGTTTGTGAAAAAAGTTCTTGTTTTCAATATAGGTATCTAAAGGCCTTCTGCAGAAATTTGGACCTGACAGAGTGCTTGATACTCCTATCACAGAGGTATTAGCGAAGTCCATGATGCAGTTGGCACTGGTCCGAGGCTTCTATTAGGCACACGATGCATCCTCATATTCTTCTGGTTGTTGACTATTTTGGCTGCATGTGAGTTGTTGATCTAGGGGACGTGGGAAACTTGCAGGCTGGGTTTACGGGTATTGGTGTGGGCTCAGCTTTCTATGGCCTCAAACCTATTGTAGAGTTCATGACTTTCAACTTTGCCATGCAGGTAATCTGGTGTGTGTTTCTCTTTGAGAATCAATATGTCTTCTAAATTCAACTTTTGAAACCTTCGAGATGGTGTCTTTTAAAGTATGATGCTAATTTTATCAGGTCCTGGCTTTGATTGAAAACTGCTAGGGGGAAACTTTGGCTAAGGCTACAATTCATACCGGGGGAGATCGATTAGTGAGCACGACAAAGTGCAACACTTGGATTTTGTTCATGTTCATTTCCTGTGGAAGCCATATCTAGTTATGTGTTTGTACAGTGAAGCGTTGTACTAAAGCATGCCATGTTCTGTTGAAATGCATTTTGTGCTTACAAGGCTTGGACGTTAGAAATAGGGCAAAAATACACAAATGGGTATTCAACTTACAAGCATCAAGTCCACCAACCCGTAACTTGACACTTTCAATTCTTGAGCAGCTATTCAAATATTTCTATAGCAGTATGATACTATTCTGGGTAATATTTGGGTTTCCCTAAGATTCATATTTGGGTTTTCCTAAGATTCTTCTCCTGTGATTTGGACAGTTGTCCATGGGTCCTTTGATTGGAATGACGAACACTTGATGCTCTTCATGAGATTCGTGTTTAGGACTTTGCTGCCGTAGCGGTACTCAGAGACTGAGACTGGCTAGCCATTTTTGGTTGTTATTTGTGCTAGTGAGAAGCTAGAGGCACAATGTTATTCAAGGGCTAACATGGTTGTTGCTTTTCAGTGCTATGCACTAATGGTAGCCCCAGGGTTGATGGAGGTGGTAGGAGTAGATTGTGGTGGTCTGGTGGTACAGAATGCTAAGATCTGCCCCATGGAGGGTTTCTTGATGCATCTATGTTTGTGGTTGGTTATTAGTTGACTGAAGGTGAGAATTGTTGATTTTTGAATCAACCATAAGGAAGGGATAAAGAATTAGATTAAGGATGGCTGATGATTGGAGCGTTGTTGCTTGTTGATTGCAACTATGATTGATGAAACAATTTGTTTCGTCACTGGTATGGTGAAGTTATTATGTTTAGCTAGTTTTGAGTGGTGTTGGGAAACCGAAAGGTGCATTGACTAGGTTAGCCATTGGATTTGGACGTGTGGGCATATCATCTATTTTCTAGAGATCCCTACTCAGAATACGTATCACTGATGTTGAGATTAGTTGATTTCTCGGTTTGGTTTATTCTTTTGAGGTGACATTGTTTGTGTTCCACGGGGATGATGTTGGAGAATTGCTGTCAACTTTATTATACCTCGATGGAACATTTAGGAGTCTAAGTGGTGATTGATGGATTTGTAGAATGTCTATGGGGCATATCTTGGTGGTATGGGACGCTAGGATCTACCATATGTGTTGTTTTATTAGCCTTGATGAGGCTTATATTTTAGCCGCTAATGTGGCGGATGTCCGGGACTATGTGGTAATGTGGTATCGGTGGAGTATTATACTAATTTACTGAGAGCCTAGTTGAGGCCATGATGCAATCTCGCATTACGATTACCTTGAGATAGTGACCGAGAGGAACTCGAAGATTTTGGACACTTCAATAGTCAGTGTTTGATCGAGAGTGGAAATGTATCAAGTGGGGAAGTATGTTACATACGTGATGCTTACCACATGGTCAGTTGGGCCTAATTTGGGGTTAGGAACCCATAGGATTAGTGTAGTAGGCTTACAAGGGTTAAGGTGTTTGTAAGTGTTATCCCATAAAGTATAGCTGTTGGGCCTAATTTGGGGTTAGGAACCCATAGGATTAGTGTAGTAGGCTTACAAGGGTTAAGGTGTTTGTAAGTGTTATTCCATAAAGTATAGCTATTTATGAGTCAAAGGCTATTTATAGGTTGAATGAGGCTATATAAGTGGGATAAGTCTATTGTCATATTGTATTCTACTAGTGTAGTAAGATGATAGAAGGCTTGTGCTTAGGCCTTTGACACAGTCCACAGAAGCCTTAGCCTTTGGGTTCAGGGTGTTAGCAGTCATCTCCTGTCTGTACACAATGTAAGGGCCTTTGTTGTGGGTGTGCCCGCCCGTATTTAGTGTCTTCCCATTTTTCCTCACTGTTTGTATTTTTTCCCTATTTTTTTTGGACGTGTGTATGGGCTGTCGGCTGCCCGACTACTCTGTTGATACCTGACCACTCTTACAATGCTGGCCGACTGGATTTATTCTGGCCGACTGACCTATTTGCTGGTCGTGAGCAGTCAGGCTGTTGTCGGCCTGTTTATGGGCTGGCCGACCAACAGCTAGGGGCCATAAAATGGCCCCTTGCCCACACACTCCATCTTGTATATTTTTGGGATTTTATTGGTGTATATAGCAGAGTTACATAGCTTCTCTCTCTCTTTCATCTGTGTATTGCTCTCTACAGCAGTCGTCTTCATTTCCGCTATGCATTCTGATATGGTATCAGAGCCCCAGGTGGCTTGAAGCTTGGAGACAGTGGGAGGTCGAGGGTTTTCTGATTGAGGTGCTGATTGGAGATTGTTTGGGCTATACGAGACTTGGAGATCGGGTAGAAGGCAGCCATCACCGTTGGACAGCCACCTTGCATTCTATTTGCAGCCTCTTCTTCTTCTTTTTTCCCACCGACCCTCCCTTCACAAGACCTTGTGAACCCTTGAGATGGCAGATTTGCTTGAGATGGTTGAGAAGCATGCGAAGATCCCGACACTCCCCAGGTTCCCGGTGGACCGACAGGTGGATGGGAACAACTACGGCATATGGAAGGTAATAATGGAATTTGTTTTGGTGTCCTATGACTTGGCTGATTTCATTGTTGTTGGGGTTCACAGCCGGAGTTGGAAGGTGGGGAGTTACCCTCTATACGGAAGGAACGGGAGGCACAGGCACATGCACAATTATGGGATTGTGTTAATGCCTGAGTCCGTTCTTTCATCTTCTGCAATTACACACCATAGGTGATCAATCACATAAAGCATAAGATGCTGTCCATAGGGATTTGGTAGCATTTGGCTTCTCTCTACAACAGGGTATCACTCATGAAGAGGACCTCCTTGGAAGTTCAGATGCGGGTGATGAATCTTGCAAAGTCGTCGACGATGCAGAAGCACATCAACAAGTTGCAGGCTCTTCAGCAGGAGGTTCTCCAAGACGGAAAAGAGATCGTCAGAGGATATGGCCATAACGTTGTTGTCACACTTGCTCTCTGAGTACTCAACATTTTACTCCTCTGTGATCACCAGTGGTGGCAGGCTCAGCACCATCATATGGGAGGAGCTCGCGCCCATGGTCTTGGACCCGGAAGAGCGATTTACGAACCCTCCATAGGGCGGAGGTTCTAAGGCCTTGACTGGCCAACGGTCAAAAGACCATAACAACAACAACAAGGGCAAATGGAAGTCTTCATCGGAGAAGTCTTTTGAGAAGAAGCCCGATTCAGACCGTGAGAAATTGAAGGCCGAGACGACTTGTAATGATTATGGTGAGAAAGGCCACTATTGGAGGAAGTGTCCTAAGCGAACTGGGAAGAGTACTCATTCTTCAGCTTCAGCTGCAAAGACTCCAATCTTTGTGCACTTGGAGATGTTGGACACTGATGCTTCATCTTCTTCGAGCGAGGAGGCAGTTGGCTTCACCGCCAAGGATACTCATGAATGGATTCTTGATAGTGGTGCTTCTAGGCACATGACTCCTTCCCGTGACTTCTTTCAAGATCTGAAACGACAGTCAGGTCGCATTTTCATTGGCGACAATTTCACCATACCGATTCACAGTGAGAGGACTGGATGGAGATCATTCCCGATGGCAGAGGGGGGAAGCATTCCTCTTGTGTTCTTTATGTCCCCGCACTTGGTTTTCATATGTTGTGAGTGCAGTTCTTGCATTTGTGGTAAGCAGCACAAGGAATCTTTTTCGAACCAGGCTTCCAGGCGGGCTTCGAAACCTTTGGAGTTGGTACACTGACTTGTGTGGACCTATGCAGACGCCTTCCTTGGGAGGTTCTTTGTACTTCATGCTGCTTGATGATTGTACCAGATTCTCTTGGGTTTATTTTCTTTCACAGAAGAACCAAGCTTTTGCTTGGTTCAAGAAGTGGCATGTGATGGTGGAGAAAGAGTCTGGCTTGCAAATAAAGACTCTTAGGGCTGACAAAGGAACAGAGTTTTCTTCCAATGCATTCGTGCGGTTTTGTGTGGAACATGGCATCAAGCGGGAGCTGGCCAATACAGGTTCACCGTCAGAGAATGGAGTAGTTGAGCGTAAGAACAGGACTGTGGTGGAGATGGCGAGGACGATGCCGGAGCATCGTGATCTTCCTCGTCCACTTTGGGGAGAGGCTGTGGCTTCGGCTGTCCATATCCTCAACCGTTCTCTGACGACTTCAATACTACTGAACACGACTCCCTTTGAGGCGTATTTTGGCAAGAAACTAGATGTCTTCCATTTCCGTGTGTTTGGGAGTAATGCATATGTTCACATTCCAAAGAAGAAAAGGGGGAAGGTTGACTTAAAGTTCCAAAAGCTTGTCTTTGTGGGATATAACTCTCTTTCCAAGGGATACAGGTTATATGATCCAGAAAGGAACGAGGTTGTCGTGAGCAGGGATGTGGTTTTTGATGAGCATGTTCCAGTTTCCACTGTTGATGAGCCGCCACTTCTTGGAGACCTAGATGATTCTGATGATGATTCCCAGTCGATTCTCACCTAGACAACCTCAGTCAGTTGAAGAGGTTGAGCCCGCAGCTGGAGATGGAGCCCTCGTAGCAGCAGGAGGCTATGCGTTTTGTTCGAGTACCCAGGTGGTCGGTAGACACCCATCGGGAGTCAGGTGTTACGGAGCTTCTCTCTGAATGGACCACAGAGAACGGACCTCGAAGCTCGCATAGAGTTCGTGACAAAAGTCATTCAGCGGAGCTTTTACATGTAAACTATGCTTTGATGTCTCATATCATGCGGGACAAAGAGCCCACTTCCGTCAAGGAAGCCCTTGCATAGGATACTTGGAAGAAAGCCATGCAAGTGGAACTGGATGCCATAGAGAAGAATAACACTTGGGAGTTGGTTTCGAGGCCGTCAAAACGGTCTGTCTCATTGGTGTCAAGTGGGTCTTTAAGACCAAGTATACGTCAGATGGGTCGGTGGACAAACACAAAGCCAGACTTGTGGCTAAGGGTTATGCTCAGCGGCTTGGCATCGACTATGAGGATACCTTTGCACTGACAGCGAGGATGACCACGATTCAGACCGTTCTTGCCCTTGCTTCTTCTCAGCAGTGGCCCATATTTTAGATGGATGTTAAATTTGCGTTCCTTAATGGTGACCTGCAGGAGGAGGTGTATGTTGAGTAGCCTCCAGGCTTTGAGACTCTAGGATCAAAGGGGATGGTTTATAGGCTGCGGAAGGCCTTGTATGGTCTTAAGCAGGCTCCCAGGGCTTGGAATCAGAAGATTGATTCCTTCTTTCTACGAACTGGATTTCAAAGATTGGTTGCAGATCCTAACCTATATCTCTTTTGGGAACGTGGCATGGTCATGTTGATCATCCTTTATGTGGATGACCTCATTCTCACCGGCGGTCATATGGAGCACATTGCAGTGACGAAGGCTGTCTTATCAAAGGAGTTTGAGATGACCAATTTAGGCTTACTCCACTTTTTCTTGGGATTGGAGATCTGGCAGACCCTGAGGGGGTTCTTTGTCTTGCGGCAATGGTATGTCCATGAGTTGCTTGAGGCCTTTGGAATGCAAGCCTATCACGTCACCGATGGACCCGAACACGAATCTTACAATGAATGATCCTTGTGAGCCAGTTGATGCCTCTCTGTACCGGAAGCTGGTTGGTTCATTGATCTAGTTGCTGAACACCAGATTGGACTTGAGCTTTCCTGTGGGGCTATTGAGCTCGTTTATGCAGACGTCGTTGAAGTCTCATTGGGACGCAGGATTGTGGATCTTGCGGTATTTGCAAGGTACGAAGGATCTTGGACTCTTCTACACCGCCGGAGGTGAAACGAAGGAACGAGTTCGACTCCGAGGTTGGAGTGACTCAGATTGGGGAGGAGATCTAGACACGAGGAGATCTACATCAAGCTACAGTTTTACCCTCGGCTCAGGAGCTGTTTCATGGAGGAGCAAGAGGGAGCTAACTATTACCTTGTCATCTACAGAGGCAGAGTACTGGGTTGCTTGTGAGATTGTGTGGCTGCGGAGGTTGCTTGGCGAGATTGGGTTTCCACAAAAGGAGCCCACAGTCATCCAGTGCGATAACTAGAGGTGTATCGCTACTACTCGGAACCCGGTCTTCCATGCTCGGACCAAGCACATAGAGATACAATATCACTTTGTTCGTGAGAAGATCTTGGCTGGTGACATCTTGCTTCTTTATTGTTCGAGGAGAGGACAATGCGGCGGACCTCTTCACGAAGTCTCTACCTCAGGCTATGCTCTGGTGGCACTCCAGCTCATTGGGGTTGGTTCCATATCCAGGAGCTGAGAGGGGGTGTTAGCAATCATCTCCTGTTTGTACACTATGTCAGGGCCTTTGTTGTGGGTGTGCTCACCCATATTTAGTGTCTTCCCATTTTTCCTCACTCTCGGTATTTTTTCCCTATTTTTTCTGGACGTGTGTATGGGCTGTTGGCTGCCTGCAGGAGATGCCCGACTGCTCTGTTGATACCCGACTACTCTTACAGTGCTAGCCGACTGACCTATTTGCTGGTCGTGAGCAGTTAGGAGGTTGCTGTCGGCCTGTTTATGGGTTGGCCGACCAGCAGCTAGGGACCATGTAAAATGGCCCCTGCCCACACTCTCCCTCTTGTATATTTCCGGGATTTTATTGGTGTATATAGTAGAGTTACACAGTTTCTCTCTCTCTTTCATTTGTGTATTGTTCTCTACAGCAGTTGTCTTCATTTCCGCTCTGCATTCTGACACACGGGTGGTCTATGGATTTAGACTTATGGTTGGAGGTGAGCTAGCTTGCATGTTGAAACGTGCAATGTAAAATGTGTGAGAGTGAATCTTGGGCTTGAGTGTGTGAAGTTGTGAACGCAACCTAGAGGTGCTAGATATTATCTTTAGTGTGTATGGATAAGAGTGCCACATAGGTGGGCTTGAGGCCATCTATATTAGAAGCCTCTCATTTGTATGGTTCATATAACATATTTAATAGAATTGATTGTTGAGTCTCTCTCTCTCTCTCTCTCTCTAGTAATGGCTTTCTTAGTGTGGTTCAATCCACCTTAATCTTTATGCTTAATCTTTGCTAATCACGAGGATCAATCCTATAGTAGGATTCTTAACATGGTATTAGAGCTAGGATGGGCTCTTGATCATGGTGCATATCTATGTATAGTTTTCTTGTTTATGAGGTTATTTGATTAAGCATTACTTCCATTTTATTATGAAAAAAATTAAACACTCATTGTCATTAATATTGCATTTGGAGAGAGATTATGTTGTTGGTGATTTGAGAGATCAGGAAGCTGCATACAAAGTTGTAAATGGAGATTTCAACAATATGAAGACCTTTGGAGTCTACATCGTCAACAAGGAGCTGCCAAGGAGACAATGGTGTCTCAAGATAAGGTTGGTTTGTAGTTTTGCCTCGAAACTTTTTGGTTTGAGCATGAGAGAATGCTCAATGTAAAGAAGGGTTGCTGATTTATGGGATGAGAGGATTCCATGGTTCTTTGCACTTGGGCAAAGAGCATGAGAAGGTGTAAGCTTATCCAAGAGGAATCAACGGTTATGGGCTAAGTAATAGAGCTTATGTTTGTGCACATCAAATGTAAAGAAGGGTTGCTGATTTATGGGATGAGAGGATTCCATGGTTCTTTGCACTTGGGCAAAGAGCATGAGAAGGTGCATGCTTATCCAAGAGGAATCAACGGTTATGGGCTAAGTAATAGAGCTTACGTTTGTGCACATCAAATGGAGGGATGTGCTGATTTGCTCATGAAAGAAGAGCAATGTTATGTGGAAGCAATGGAAGACTTTCACAATGTTGTGTACCTTTGGTTTCTCAAAAGAAACCTGTGAGAGCACCCTTAAAGTATTGTATGCAAGGAGAAGCATGCAAAGTTGCAAGTCCATTTGGGAGCTTGCAAGGTCATGTGCTAATGGCTTGTTATGGGAGATGCTATGCATTTTGGAGCTCAATGTAGCCATGACAATGGTTACTTGAAACCTCAAGAAGCGAGGTCAAGGCAAGGCTGGAGTAGCAGTAAAGAGAGAGCTGCATAAGGAGCTCATAAGAAGCTCAATGGCCATTTTGACGGTCATCGTTGAAGCCTCAAGAAGTTATGAAGGCAAGAGTTTGTAGCAAATGGGTTGCAGATAAGGAAGTAAAGTGGCCAAAAGAGGTCACCCATGAAACTATGTGAGAACTTCAAGAAGGAGATAACTACAGCAGAGTTGGAAGAAGCCATCTCGCAAAACAAATTGCATCTTTATGGGTTGAAGGAGATCACTGGTCTAAACCAGCCATTGGAAGAGCAAGATGCAGTAGCAAAGAGAAGCTCTAGCTATGGTGCAAAGCTAGTAGTGTAAAGAGCAGCTTGAGAGGCCATGGCACAGTTAGAAAAGGCCATGGTGTTGAGAGATGAGCAAGCCAACGCCTTGAGCAGTAGGAACAACAAACAAAGAGTAGCAGGCACGACTGCTGCAGAGAAGATAGCTGAGGCAGCAATTTTTGCAGAGGGCAGCACAACAACCAGTGCTCAATCAAGAGCCAACATCAACGAGCAGCAGAGAACGGCAGATAAGAAAGGTCATAGGAGCTTTGAAGGTAGCAGGGCAGTGAGGAGGTGGAAGCTGTAGAGAAAGCAAGCAGCAACGACGACATCAAATGGTGAGAGCAGAAACGAAGCTATGAAAAGTAGCAAAGCCAAATGGCTGAATGAAGAAGCCGTAGAGGAGTAAACCAGCTCCGCGCAGGAGCACTCTACACCTACTGTTGCCAAAGCGAGGAGAAACCACATCTGTTTCATTCAGCGTGCAGGAAACAAAGAGCAGATTTGATTTTCTTTAAAGTTTTAAACCACACATACCCCTTAGTTCATATAAGGGTGGTTTCATACACGTAAAATTTGTATAAAAAGACGATGTACACACACGTCCCTCTGCTTGACTAAGGTCAAAATGGAATTGTAAAACTAATTCACTCATGTAATGCCCTGAAATATTGGGCAAATATTAACTTTACTATTAGGTGTGGATGATTGTCTCACATCGGGTTTACGGCTCGGCTTCGGCCAAAGTGATTGTATTCTCTCTCTCACCCAGATTTATGAGGGTCCCTTGTCCAAGCCCATGGGTGCACGAAATGATTCGTAAATGTGGTGTGCGTTGAGTTGTGCATGCATAGGCATCGCACTTCATGGGTTGGTTCTGTGTTAGCAGTCATCTCTTGTTTGTATATTTACACGAGGGCCTCTGTTGTGGGTGTGCCCGCTCGATTTAGGTGTTTTCTCATTTTTCCCCACTCTCCCTATTTTTCCCTATTTTTTTCCTATTTTAGCAGGTGTGGGAGGTTGTTCTGTGGCTCCTGGCTAATCTAGACACTGGCCGACTGCTGGTCTGAGTGTTCTGTATGCTGGCTGACTGTCTCTGCCTCTCCTTGACCTTCCCTGAGTGCTGGCCGACGAAGGTTTGCTGGCCGACTGGAGGTGGGAGCAGGTCGTGAGCCTGTAGCTATTGTCGGCTGCTTTTTGGGCTGGCCGACTGGCTCTTAGGGGCCATTTTTGGGTATTCGGGTTTTCTTTTGTGTATATAGTAGAGTTCCACGCCTATACCAGAGAGAGATGACAGAGATTAGAGCTCAGTTTCACAGAGAGGGTGTTGAGCGACTGGCTCGCTTCAGAGCACACCCAGGCATGTTCTTCAGGGAGCTGTGGACACCCCCTTCACTGATGTATACCATTTTATACCCCCAGTATGGTACAGGATGGAGCTAGCTAGGTTGCATATCATGATTGTATACTCCATGCATATAGCTTTGCATTCTCCTAGTAATAGAGCTCCATCCCCTGCACACCCAGATTCAGCTTTTTTATTCAGTACTTTTTCATTTTGTTGGGATGACAGAGGATACCCCATACAGGTACTCCGATTTGTCTCATAGGCCGAGTTCGGTCTTTTGGAAGACGTTAATAAAATCTTTCTTTCTTTCTTTCTTTCTCTCTCCCCCTCTCTATTGCTGTGTTTTTCTGCAGTGCACTTGCTCTTGTGTTTTCAGATTTTGTCTTCATCTCCGTTGCATATTCTGACATGGTATCAGAGCTTTGGGCTCTTGATAAATCTTGGGAATTGTGTGAGCAAGAGTGGGGTTGTTTTGTTGCTGATTGGTGGACTGTTTTGGACCGTTCAGGAAGAGGAGAAGCAAGAGGAAGGCGGGCTGATTTGCTGGACAGCCACTTGCAGGTTTAAGTTCTTCTTTTTTCCCACCGACCCACCCTTTTCAGTTACACTCCCGCAATGGCAGATTTACTTGAGATGGCTGAGAGGCACATGAAGATCCCGACACTCCCCACTGCACTTGCTCTTGTGTTTTCAGATTTTGTCTTCATCTCCGCTGCATATTCTGACATGGTATGAGAGCTTTGGGCTCTTGATAAATTTTGGGAACTGTGTGAGCAAGAGGGGGGCTGTTTTGTTGCTGATTGGTGGATTGTTTTGGACCGTTGGAGAAGAGGAGAAGCAAGAGGAAGGCGGGCTGATTTGCTGGACAGCCACTTGCAGGTTTAAGTTCTTCTTTTTTCCTACCTACCCACACTCCCGCAATGGTAGATTTACTTGAGATGGTTGAGAGGCACGTGAAGATCCCGACACTCCCCACGTTCCCAGTGGACCGTCAGTTGGACGGGAATAACTACAGCATATGGAAGGTAATGATAGAATTTGTTTTGGAGTCTTACGACCTTGCTGATTTCATTGTTATTGGGGTTCCACAGCCGGAGTTAGAGGAAGGGGAGTTACCCTCGATTCGGAAGGAACGCGAGGCACAGGCACAATTGTGGGATCGTGTCAACACCAAGGTCCG
Source organism: Cibotium barometz (assembly GCF_041138505.1). Classification (NCBI taxonomy): domain Eukaryota; kingdom Viridiplantae; phylum Streptophyta; class Polypodiopsida; order Cyatheales; family Cibotiaceae; genus Cibotium; species Cibotium barometz. Next base: position 18,877,279 of record NC_141061.1, read on the forward strand.
TTCTTTCATTTTCCTCAACTGCACATCGCAGGTAATCAATCATATCAAGCATATGACACTCGCCAGAGATATATGGTAGCATTAACAGGGTATCGCCCATGAAGAGGATTTCCTTGGAAGTACAGATGCGGGTGATGAATCCTGCAAAGTCATTGACGATGTGGGAGCACATTAACAAGCTGCAGGCTCTTCAGCAGGAAGTTCTCCAGGCTGGGAAAGAGATATAATAAGAGGATATGGCCATCAAGTTGCTGTCGCATTTGCTCTCTCAGTAGTCAACATTTTACACTTCTTTGATTACTAGTGGCAGGCTCATCACCATCACATGGGAGGAGCTTGTGTCCATGGTCTTGGACCAGGAGGAAAGATTCACGAACCCTCCATAGGGCGGAGGTTCGGAGGCCTTAATTGGCCGACGGTCGAAAGGCCGTAACAAGAGCAAAGGGAAGGCTTCATCGGAGAAGTCTTCTGAGAAGATCTCCGACTCAGACCGCGAGAAACTCAAGGTAGAGAGGACATGTAATGATTGTGGCGAGAAAGGCCACTATTGGAGGCAGTGTCCCAAGCGGAGCACCGAGAAGGGTACAAAATCCTTAGCAGAGCAACCGTGAAGACTCCAACGTTTGTGCACTTGCAGGTGATGGACACCGATGTTTCATTTTCTTTGGGCAGGGAGGAGGTTGGAGGACTCTTCGCTACGGATACCCGGGAGATTCTAGACAGTGGTGCTTCTAGGCACATGACTCCTTTCCGTTCAAATTTACGGGATCTCTGCAGGTATTCTGGTCACATTCTTACTAGGGATACATCCACTATCCAAGTTCACAGTGAGGGCAGGCTCGAGATAGTTCCCGATGGCAGAGGGGGGAAGCATTCCTCCCAAGTGTTGTATGTTCCATCACTTGGTTTTCATCTGTTGTTGTCAGTGCATCAGGTTTGCAAGACTAGTGTACGGGTGGAGTTTGATGAGCATTTTGTTGCTCTCCGGGACAAAGCAACAGGCCAGGTAGTTTGGGAAAGCTGAGTGGAGAATGGAGTTTACAAACTTTCAGCACTCTCTCTCCCAGGTCCTTAGTTTTGTGATGAGTGGTAGTTTGGTAATGGCCATTTAAGTGTGGATATGTTGTAGGTGCAGGCTTTCCCGGACTAGATGATGGATAGCTTGCCAGTTGATGGCAGCAGTTGGCAGAAACTTTCTAGTACAGATGATGGTAGTTCTTGTGTTCGTCAGGCAGAGGAAACGTTACAGGTAACTTATGCTCTGATGTCTCGTAGCATTCGGGACAAAGAAATTCCTCTAGTTGAGAAAGCTCTTTCCACGGGGACCTATTGGAAGGCCAGGCAGGTGGCAATTGATTACTTGCAGCCTGCAGGTGGAGGTGGATGTTGCACATTCTCCAAGCTTTGTGGTTCCGGATTCAGAGGGGGTGGTTTACAGGTTTACGAAGGCCTTGAGTGGTCTTTAGCAGGTTTCCAGGACTTGGCATCCCACTGTAATAGGTGTTGATCCTTGTGAGGAGTATGATGTCTCCTTGACTCGGAAGCAAAATGGTTCATTGCTTTGGTTGATGCATACCAGATTGGACGGGAGCTTCCTGATGAGGTTGTTGAGCTCATGTTTGCAGAGGACTCTTTGGGAGGCATGATTGCGTATCTTGTGGTTTTAGCAGCATGCGAAGGATCTTGGAGTCTTTTACACAGGAGGGGGATTGATGGATGGAGTCAGACTCCAAGGTCGGAGTGACTCAGATTGGGAGGAGAGCCAGACACGAGGACCTTGACATTAGGCTACAGTTTTTCCCTTGGCTCAGGAGCAGTTTTATGGAGCAGTAAGAGGCAGCCATCTATTGCCTTGTCGTGGATAGAGGCAGAGTACCGGGCTGCTTGTGGTGTTGCTTGAAATCGATCCCGTCAAGTGGGAAGACTCTGTTGGACACCCACACGCTTAATAGCACAACTTTAAAACTACAAATTTGAAATGGACAACTTAATACAACTTGAAATTGAATTGAAATGAAATGGACAACTTAATACAACTTGAAATTGAATTGAAATGAAATGGAAAGATGGACACCAGCACTGGGGCCAAAACGCCGGAACGGGCCGACCCCCCCCTCAATATATGATATATTTATTGGGAGTATTTAATAAATACAATGCTCCATGGGTTCCAAGAACCAGATGATGTCCATGTACATATGAAAACAGTACCAAACAAATAGGCTCGAAGTTCGAAATTCGATGCAGATGCTCGAAGCAGAATGACCACTACGGTCCTGTGCTTTCACTAGACTCCGCGGAGAGCGCCACACTGGTGTTCCGAGACCACGCACAAACAGGCGCTCTTGTACTAACGCCTGGCTCTCCCGATCTCAGCACCTTTGGACCGAGGTTCTCCAATAGAGCTTGGACAACCCGGCACCGAACGGGTGTTGGCCGTATAGGGAGTCGGGAATCCCTTATCAGATTTAACACAAAAATACTTTACTTAAATCTGAAATTCACTTACTTGTGGATGGCTGAGGAAGTCCAATACCCATGTGTACAGTTACATGAGAGAGACACCGAGATGAAGCCACTTGAAGAAAGAGAACACCGCCTTTGGAAAGGAAGTGCAACCTTTTGCCAAAAAGAAGATGGAGCTGCCGCCTGAGTAGCTGGAGCGTGGCCTGCTGGCGGTGGAACAACAGCCCGGCTGGAGAGTGCAGCGTATTAAAAAAGTACACCCACGGTCTACTGGTGAAGGTCACACAACTGGCTGCTATTGTATGCTGCTGAAGATGGCCCACGTTTGCTTGCAAAAGAACAAGGCAACGCAGCCTGTGTGTAAACAGCCGCCAGATAAAGGGTTTAGCCGCCTGTGAGAAAAGGGGTGCCTGGCTGCTGTACACAGGCGCCTGGCTGCAGCCTAAGCCTATGTGGGTATTCACAGCCTGTGGAGTGGCGGCCAATCGCCCGTAGAGGAGCAGCGTGGATGATTCAGCAACCGCCTGGTAAAGTAAGCGCAGCCGTACAGTAAAATATGGCAGCCGCCTTTGCGTAGGAAGAGCAGCCTGCAGGAGAAGGTAGCGTGGAGTAAGCAGCCGCCTGTAGTTGTTCATGCGCAGCCCGCAGTAGCATAAACAGCCGCCTTTGATTTGGCTCAACCGGCAGCACGCGATGAAGCACAGGGTGATGAAGGCGCACAGAATCCGTATACGTGCGCAACCTGAAGAGATGTTCGCCGGTTCTCACGAAAGAAGGTGGAAGCGGTGATGCCAACGCTTGAAGGAGGGAGCCTTTTTTTATAAAATTAAAGTGGAGTATAACATTTTGATTTGGCTGGCCCCCCCACGCTTGCATGTGGGCGGCCAGTTCTATGGGGATGTGGTAGGTGACCATGCCCACTCCCACACTCACTTAAAGTGGGGCTCCCCACCTTGGCCCCTTAGTGGGTGCCCAAAGTGGTGCCCACATTTAAATGTGTGAACAAAAGACCTTATAAAACAAAAGGTTAGAAATAAAATATTAAAAACAACATGTGCGATATACTTACCACCTGTTCACATGCGCTCAAACTCGTCAGAATATAGAGCACACTTCACGACTCACTGGCAGGCGTCCCCGCTCAGTAAGTAACACGTCAAGCAGGCAAACACAAAAATACATGTCATGCGAAAACAGTTTCAAACATGCAAAATATGTGTGCATGTGCAAATAGTAACATGGACATATCTCCCGTTCATGGAACAAGTACAAAATATTTGTCGGCTCAAAACTGGCACGACATAAAACATAAAAACCTGGTCTTCCTATGGAGTGACAGTCCCATAGGTAAGACACAGTTCCAGGCACGAGTCTCCCTATGGTGTGACAGTCCCATAGGCAAAACACGGCACGAATACTGGCTCTTCCATGGGGTGACAATCCCATGGGTCGAACACAGTCCAGGTCATACACAGGTGGCACCAGTCTGGCTCCCGTCCATACGACACCATCCTGCTAACACACGGGTGGCACCAGTCTGGCTCTTGTCCATGTCAGCAAAATACTGGCCTCTTCACATGAGACACCGGCTTGGCCTCAAGTGAATGAGATGCGAAAACTGGAGATGGACCAAATGGTCGGCCAATTGGTGACATCCCCCCGGGCTTCTAAAGAGTTGACCTCAACTGAAAAGCCTCAAGATATGCCTGCAACAACTGTGGGTAATCAACAAAATAGTCCTCATTTATCCATTTTGCATCAATAGGCAAATAATTCTTAAACTTCACAAGGTATCTCCTGGAAAGCTTTCTTGCAGGCAGCTTTCTGTCCTTGTGAAAAACAATCTGTTCTGGCTGGAGAATCTCCTCAAGCTCTTCAATCTCTGGTGGGTCTTCTGTGATAGGCTCATCAAGATCTGGCCCCACATATTTCCGAAATAGACTCACATGGAAAGCATTGTGAATCTTCCAATGACTAGGTAAAGCAAGCTTGTATGACTCTTCATTGATCTTGTGAATCACCTTGAAGGGTCCATAATAGCGAGGAGAAAGCTTAGGATATAATCCTTCTCGTCCTGGCCTCTTCCGAAGCCTAGCCTTCTCAAATTTCAGCAAAACCCAATCACCTTCTTTGACTTCCATGTCCCTTTTGTGCTTGTCAGCAGGCCATTTTATGCTTATCCTGAGATCTTGCAATGGCTGTCCGCACTTGACCAAAGGCAACATCCAAGTCACGAACATATTCATCAGCTCTGCAGATATCTCATCCTTGGTACGAAGGATGGGTGGCAATACCACTCTGCCATAGATAATCTCAAACGGAGCCTTTCCCGTGGAAGCATGGATCGTATTGTTGTAGGCAAACTCAACAAGTGGAAGATACTTCTCCCATGCACTCTTTTGATCTGCCACATAACACTTCAGTAAATCCAACACGGCTAAATTTGCAGCTTCACTTTGGCCATCCGTTTGGGGATGATAAGCTGATGAAAACTCAAGCTTAGTACCCATATTATCAAATAAAGCCATCCAAAAGAGGCTTGTAGTCCTGGCCTGGGATCTCTATCCCTAACAATGGATTTAGGCATACTATGATGCTTGAAAATATTAGCAAGAAAAAGCTTTACCATATGATCAGCTTTGATGGTTTTCTTGACGGGCAAGAAATGAGCTTGCTTGCTAAACCTGTCCACAATGGTCCAAATAGCATCATTCCCATGCTGGGATCTAGGCAAATCCATAATAAAATCCATAGTAATGCTTTCCCAAGGTTGCGAGGGAATAGGCAATGGCTGAAGCAAACCTGGAGGTTTTTGCCTATCAAATTTCACCTTTTGGCAAGTAATACATGCACGCACATAAGCCTCAATGTCTTTACGCATGCTCGGCCAAAAGAAATACCTCTGAATCATGCGAGTAGTAGGCATGATACCTCGATGACCAGCATATGGTGGAGCGTGACATTCGTCCATAACCTTTGGACGCAAATCCTTCACCACACATAGGCAAGTATCCTTCATAAGATAACCCTCGTTGATAACATAAGAGGCATGTGAATGACCAGCCATCAAATCAGTCCATATATGGCAAAAATCAGCATCCAAATGATACAAATCACGCATAGCAGATAAGTCTCCATGAGAGGCCACTGAGATTGCAGCAACATAAGGCCTCCTGGATAGTGCATCGGCCACCACATATTTCTTTCCTGGAGTATGCACAATCTGAAAATGAAACATGGAAAGAAAATTTGCCATTCTCATCTGCTTCTCTGAAAGCTTTGTTTGAGATAGAAAGTATCTCAAGCTTTGATGATTCGTCTTGACTATAAATTCAGCCCCAAGAAGATAATGTTTCCATATCTTTAAGGTGTGAATTACAGCCAAGAGCTCTTTCTCATAGATATCCATATGAAGCTCAGCATCATGCAAACGACGGCTCTCGTATGCAACTGCATGCTCTTCTTGATTTAGGACAGCTCCTATGCAATCACCACAAGCATCACATTCAACCATGAATGACTTGTGCAAGTCAGGAGAACAATCATTACTGGACACATATAATAGCATGCTTGAGTTGCAAGAAAGCATCCTGTTCCTTTGCAGTCCATTTGAAAGCAGTTTTCTTCTTTGTGAGATCATGTAGAGGAGTGGCAATCATAGCAAAATGCCTTATGAAACGCCTGTAATACGAACATAATCCCAGAAAACTACGTACTTGATGTACGTTTTGCAATTCGGGCCAATTTCGAATAGTCTCTATCTTTGCAGGATCCATTGTAACTCCATCTTTGGATACAATATGACCCAGATAATGAATCTCTGAAAGGAAAAACTCACTTTTCTTGGCATTTACTAAAAGTTAATGCTTCCGCAACTCTTCGAACACTGTGACCAATGAGTTCTGTGTTCCTGCTCATTCTTGGAGAAAACCAAGATGTCATCAAAGAAGACTCCTGTGAACTTGCGATGGGGTCGGAATATCCTATCCATCATTCGATTAAAAGTAGCAGGAGCATTGGTGAGACCAAAAGGCATTACCAAGAATTCATATAATCCGAAGGCTGTCCTGAATGCAGTCTCATGGACATCTTGTGGCACCACGTGTATCTGGTGATAACCACTCTTCAAATCAAGTTTGCTAAAGCAAGCTGAGCCATCAAGCTTATCCAAGATATCATCAATTCGCGGAATTGGGAATCTGTTCTTGATGGTAAGCTTGTTCAAAGCTCTATAGTCCACACACATACGGAATGATCCGTCCTTCTTTTGAACAAGAAGCACAGGAGAGCAGTAAGGTGAGGAACTGGGCTGAACCAAACCTTTCTCTAAAAACTCGTTTACCTGCTTCATGATTTCTTCTTGTTGTGCAGCACTCACTCGGTATGCGGGTTTGTTAGGTGGAGAACTACCTGGCACAAGATCTATGCGATGATCTTCGGGCCTTTGGGAGGTAATTCACCTGGCAATGAATCAGCAAAACAGTCGTTGAATGCATTAAGAAAATTCAGCCTATCATTAGACATAGCATCCACATTTTGATGATTTGGCACAAGGCTATCACGAACAAAAACCAAGTACGCTGAAAGACTCTTTTTCATTGCTTTATTAATTTGGATGTGTGATACAAGTGGGATGGAATCCCCTTCTTTGCCAGCATCAATAAAATGCATGCGGCCTTTATGCATAAAAGAAATCATAATGGACTTGTAGTCTTTGCGGGGCTCAAGCCTATGGTGCCACGGCTTGCCCAACAATACATCACATCCGTTCAGTGGAGCAACTAGGAAATGCTCATTATCAAGGTAGCCCTGGATATGGATGCGCAACTTCCCTATCAAAGGGGTAACCTGCACCTCTTTACCAGTAAATGCAGCTTCGGCTTCAATCTGAGGTCCCATGTTCTCAATCTCAATACCCAATGCAGCTGCCATTTGCATAGAGATGAAGTTGTCAGTTGCACAGTCATCAAACATGAATAGTGCGGGCTGATCCTTGATTTGCCCCCAAGCCTTGCAAACCATTCGCTCTTTTGTATCATGACCTGTATTTCCTTGCACATCAGGAACTGCATGTACATTAGCTTTGGTCTGCTTGTCCTCGTGCTTTGGTTTGCGATCTGGGCATTGTCGAAACATGTAGTCTATGCTACCACAAGAAAAGCATTTTCCATCCTTGGCATATTGCTGTCTTTGCTCCGGGGTTAAGCCGAATTTGTTCTTCCTTGGGCCCTGATCTTTAGATGTGTTATTTTCAGCTTTACCACCCTTGTAGGTGTCCCAGAAGTTCTTTTTAGGTGGTTGTCCATCCTTTTGCTGATTTGGGACAGCCTTGTCTTTCCCCTTTGAACCTCCTTGATCCTGTTTAATCTTCAGCACCAATTGCTCCGTAGCAAGAGCAGAAGCTGTGAGCTGTTGCAACGTATGTTTCGGGTGCAATTCAATGCTCGAACGATATGCTGGTTGCAGTCCAGAACGAAACTTCCTCTTTCTTTCATCCTTAGTGATTTGCATAAAGGGAGTCACTTTCAGCAACACTTTTCAGAATTTGTTAACATACTGTTGCACACTTTCATTATCTCTTTGTTCCAGCCTGTCCCACTTTTGAGTGAGAGTTTGCTCCACATTTGGTGGCAAAAACTGAACATAGAATCTGTCTTTAAATTCCTTCCAAGTGGAGATGGGATCCATCAAATTTAACAGATTTGTCACCTGCTTTGAATTCCTTGAGCTTTCTGGCATGAGGCTCATGGTCTTCTCTTTTTCTTTTCCCCTTATCCAACGGGGCAGCCCTATCTGCATGGGCTTCATGGGCCGTCATAGAAGTTCCATGGGGCACGGTGGCATGTGCTCCACGAACTCGAAACTCAGATGCATGTGACTTACCTGCATATGGCAATGTCTCTCCATGAGACAACTCAGAAGGCAAAATTTTTCTGGAAGCAGACCTGTCACCATGAGATACATGTCTTGCATGCATGTGACTTTCATGCCCTCCATAAGCACTGGTATACATATATCTGTCAGGCTTTGTGCCTTGTGGAGAAGATGCATGTCGAGAGGTGACTGTCACCTCTTCCTTTTGCATAAAAGATTTCAGCCTTTGAGATGCGGGATCTCCATGCTTCAAACGAGGTGGATTTCTGAATTTCAGCTCTCCGTCATCCCCCTCTTTGATATCACCATTGCGGAGGAGGTAGGCAAGTGCCAACTCCCTTGGTTTCTTGCCCACTTCCCGTGCCATTGATTCAAAAGTTACATCTACCATTGCATCAGCCTTCCTGGCTTCAATAGCACTTTGCAGATGGGGATCTTCATGCAAAAACTTTAACTCTTGCTCTTGAGCTTGCAAAAGTTTTCTCATATGTTCCATTTCAGCCCTCATAGCATCAGGCTCTTGTTCAAGCATAACTGTCTTTCCTGGAGACAGTTGACCCTTTGATTCACTATCATTAACCCTTTCAAGGGGCTTGTGTCTACCTCGTAAGGCATCAGACCCACAAGAGGCACTAGATGGACCCCTCGAATTTGGCACTTCCAAAGAGTTACCTTGGCTGTCCATTGTGTTTTAAGTTTGCTAAAAGCGGGATGTCCAGTACACAGGTTCGTTTCCCACTAGGAAGAGGGAAACAACTGTGCTCTGATACCAATGAAACCGATCCCGTCAAGTGGGAAGACTCCGTTGGACACCCACATGCTTAATAGCACAACTTTAAAACCACAAATTTGAAATGGACAACTTAATACAACTTGAAATTGAAATGAAATGAAATGGAAAGATGGACACTAGCACTAGGGCCGGAACGGGCCGACCCCCCCCTCAATATATGATATATTTATTGGGAGTATTTAATAAATACAATGCTCCATGGGTTCCAAGAACCAGATGATGTCCATGTACATATGAAAACAGTACCAAACAAATAGGCTCGAAGTCGAAATTCGATGCAGATGCTCGAAGCAGAATGACCACTAGCGTGGTCCAGTCTCTACGGTCCTGTGCTTTCACTCGACTCCGCAGGAGAGCGCCTCACTGGTGTTCCGAGACCACGCACAACCAGGCGCTCTCGTACTAACGCCTGGCTCTCCCGATCTCAGCACCTTTGGACCGAGGTTCTCCAATAGAGCTTGGACAACCCGACACCGAACGGGTGTTGGCCGTATAGGGAGTCGGGAATCCCTTATCAGATTTAACACAAAAATACTTTACTTAAATCTGAAATTCACTTACTTGTGGATGGCTGAGGAAGTCCAATACCCATGTGTACAGTTACATGAGAGAGACACCGAGATGAAGCCACTTGAAGAAAGAAAACACCGCCTTTGGAAAGGAAGTGCAACCTTTTGCCAAAAAGAAGATGGAGCTGCCGCCTGAGTAGCTGGAGCGTGGCCTGCTGGTGGTGGAACAACAGCCCGGCTGCAGAGTGCAGCATATTAAAGAAGTACACCCACGGTCTACTGGTGAAGGTCACACAACTGGCTGCTATTGTATGCTGCTGAAGATGGCCCACGTTCGCTTGCAAAAGAACAAGGCAACGCAGCCTGTGTGTAAACAGCCGCCAGATAAAGGGTTTAGCCGCCTGTGAGAAAAGGGGTGCCTGGCTGCTGTACACAGGCGCCTGGCTGCAGCCTATGTGGGTATTCGCAGCCTGTGGAGTGGCGGCCAATCGCCTGTAGAGGAGCAGCGTGGATGATTCAGCAACCGCCTGGTAAAGTAAGCGCAGCCGTACAGTAAAATATGGCAGCCGCCTTTGCGTAGGAAGAGCAGCCTGCAGGAGAAGGTAGCGTGGAGTAAGCAGCCGCCTGTAGTTGTTCATGCGCAGCCCGCAGTAGCATAAACAGCCGCCTTTGATTTGGCTCAACCGGCAGCACGCGATGAAGCACAGGGTGATGAAGGTGCACAGGATCCGTATACGTGCGCAGCCTGAAGAGATGTTCGCCGGTTCTCACGAAAGAAGGTGGAAGCGGTGATGTCAACGCTTGAAGGAGGGAGCCTTTTTTTATAAAATTAAAGTGGAGTTTAACATTTTGATTTGGCTGGCCCCCCCACGCTTGCATGTGGGCGGCCAGTTCTATGGGGATGTGGTAGGTGACCATGCCCACTCCCACACACTTAAAGTGGGGCTCCCCACCTTGGCCCCTAAGTGGGTGCCCAAAGTGGCCCACATTTAAATGTGTGAACAAAAGACCTTATAAAACAAAAGGTTAGAAATAAAATATTAAAAACAACATGTGCAATATACTTACCACTTGTTCACATGCGCTCAAACTCGTCAGAATACAGAGCACACTTCACGACTCACTGGCAGGCGTCCCCGCTCAGTAAGTAACACGTCAAGCAGGCAAACACAAAAATACATGTCATGCGAAAACAGTTTCAAACATGCAAAATATGTGTGCATGTGCAAATAGTAACATGGACATATCTCCCGTTCATGGAACAAGTACAAAATATTTGTCGGCACAAAACTGGCACGACATAAAACATAAAAACCTGGTCTTCCTATGGAGTGACAGTCCCATAGGTAAGACACAGTTCCAGGCACGAGTCTCCCTATGGTGTGACAGTCCCATAGGCAAAACACGGCACGAATACTGGCTCTTCCATGGCGTGACAATCCCATGGGTCGAACACAGTCCAGGTCATACACGGGTGGCACCAGTCTGGCTCCCGTCCATACGACACCATCCTGCTAACACACGGGTGGCACCAGTCTGGCTCCCGTCCATGTCAGCAAAATACTGGCCTCTTCACATGAGACACCGGCCTGGCCTCAAGTGAATGAGACGCGAAAACTGGAGATGGACCAAATGGTTAGCCAATTGGTGACACTGTTTGTGTGGTGATGAGGTTGCAGAGGTTACTTGGCGAGATTGGGTTTCCATAGGTGAAACCCACGGTCATCCAGAGGCATTTTGTTCGTGAAAAGATCGTTGTTGATGACATCTTGCTAGAGTTCTGTTTGACGGAGGACAGTGCGGTGGACCTCTTTTCTCACGAAGTCTTTATCTCAGGCTTTGCTCCGGCGGCACTCCAACTCCCTGGGATTGGTTCCACATCCAGGAGCTGAGAGGGGCTGTTAGCAGTCATTTCCTGTCTGTATATTTACACCAGGGCCTCTGTTGTGGGTGTGCCCGTCCGATTTAGGTGTTTTCTGATTTTTCCCCGCTCTCCATATTTTTTCCTATTTTTTTTCCTATTTTTACCAGGTGTGGGAGACTGTTCTGTGGCTCGTGGTTGATCCAGACACTGGCCGACTGTTGGTCTGAGTGTTTTGTATGCTGGCCGACTGTCTCTGTCTCTCCCTGACCTTCGTTGAGTGCTGGCCGACAAAGGTTTGCTGGCCGACTAGAGGTGGGAGCAGGTCATGAGCTTCTAGCTACTGTCGGCTGCTTTTTAGGTTGGCGGATTGGCTCTTAGGGGCCATATAAAATGGCCCCTAGCCCCCCCACAGTTTGTATTGGGTATTCGGGTTTTCTCTTGTGTATATAGTAGAGTTACACGCCTCTCTCTCCCTCTCTATTGCTGTGTTTTTTTGTAGTGCACTTGCTCTTGTGTTTTCAAATTTTGTCTTCATCTCCGTTGCATATTTTGACAGGTTCCCACCCGAACATATATGTTCAAATTGGACTCTGTGGTTCCGTTGTGAGCAAGTGGGCTCAAAATGAACTTTGTGTCTAGGCTGGCTAGATACACCCACCCACACTTGTTGAACACTCCAATTTGCATTGCAATTTGCATTGAGAGGGAGTGTTGAGATTGGCAATGCCAAATGGTTGGGGGTTAGAGGCGAGTTGGTCAAATTGGTTGGAGAGATTGTATGCACACACCCAAGTTTACATTGAAGAGGGGTGTTGAAATGTGCAATGTGTGAGTGAATCTTGGGCTTTTGAGTGTGAACGCACCCTAGAGGTGCTAGATATTATGTTGAGTGTGTATGGATAAGAGTGCTACATAGGTGGACACATGTATGGATATTTGGGCTTGAGGCTATCTATATTAGAAGCCTCTCATTTGTATGGTTCATATAACATATGCGATAGAATTGATTGTTGAGTGTGCTACTCTCTCTCTCTCTCTCTCTCTCTCTCTCTCTCTCTCTCTCCAACAATGGCTTTCTTAGTGTGCTTCAACCCACCTTAATCTTTATGCTTAATCTATGCTAATCACCATGATCAATCCCATAGTAGGATTCTTAATACTGCATCCCATTGATTTGGTACTAATCTTATTGTCTTGTGTTTAGGAGATCTTGGGGGACTTACAAAGGAGGAGATCAACTCGTCAAATCTTGAGGAGGTGGATGTCTTTGAATTGTGTTTGGGGGACGATGACAATTTTAGAGGAGCTTTAGAATAGTCTCTTGAGAAGAAGGATGAGGCTATATGTGATTGAGTAGATGGAGCAAAGCCTACAAAAGGAGATTGGAGTTGAATCGGAGCAAAGGTGAATGGAGCAACCTACTGCTACAAGTTTAGTAGGAGGGGATGTGATGTGCATCATATCTGTGTACCACGTGGACATGCTTTCTTGTTGCAAAGAGGTAGGATATAGCATGTTTGGGATTGTTTTGACAGCTTCAATGGTGCCTAGACATGCCTTATCGCAACTTTGTTTAACTCTTATAATTCATGCACATTGCACATTTGCCAACTCCTTTTCTTCTTGTGCTTCAAAAGCATTGGAGCTTCCCAAGGAGATTTCTTTTTATGAATCTGTCCCATCTTGAGATATTCCGAGACAACTGTTTTGCAATCTCACCCTCCTCCAACTGACTCATCCTTGAAAGGTGCAATACTCATAGTCTGAGGTGTTGGAATCAAATTCTCTCATGATCAATTGACCGAATAGACGGAAGATCATAAGGTAATTAAACAGGAAAAACATCGGTGAAATATGCCTTGGTGCTTCCTAACACTTGTGTCTCCCAAGCATTGTAACTTCATGCCCTTGGTCTTTGTTCTCCATCCCTTGTCTTGAATGCTCATAAATGATCCTTGACCTATCGTTATATAGGGATTTTGAATAGCAATATTCAGTTTGGCCAATCCTTTTCAGGCCATAAAAAGTCATAAATGTTGGAAACAGGGTTGCAGGAATACGCGCGCGCATGCACATGGTGGAGAAGCTTAAGGGAGCACACAATGAGATAATAGATAGATAATGAATGTGTGTCGTTCAAAGATAATAGATAGATAGATAATGAATGTGTGTTGTTCAAAGATGATAAGTATACCCCAAGATAAGTGTATACTAGCTCGGGGAAAAAAACCTCCTGAAGAGAGAAAAAGTGCTCGACTAGTCCTAGTGTGTTCACACACATTACTACTACCAAATAGCTACAAATTCCCTTTGGAAGTGATGATGTGAACAAGAGGTGAGCTGGCACGAAAAGTATAGAGATGTGTCAAGCTCTTTGGACTATGAGAGGGAGCCCGGACTAATCCCCAAAGTGAAGTAAGTTCAAAGCTTTGCGAAAAGCTTCAAACTTTTCTCGTGAGAGAGCCTTTGTGAATAAATCTACCATGTTGTCTTGTGTTGGCAGCAATAAGGCGTCTGAGCTAAACACACTTAACTGTATCCGTAAACGTTGCCCTGTACTCAACTTCACAGCTAGAAGTGGCCACAGTGGGTTGCTTCTTGCTAAGTCATGATATGCATGAATCACCAAGGCGAAAGCAAAAACCACTCGTGGACACTCTTGTGTCATAACATCCATATTGGCATATATGCTATGAGTAGTGCCACATGTCCAAATGTCCAAGTTGTGGTGGAAGTTCTAGAAGCAATTACATCTTTGCCTATAGTCTTTTCTATATCTATGCACGATTGGCTTTTAGGCATTTCTCATTCTGAATGTTGAGCCAGCTTGTAGGTTGTGGCAGTAGGGATTTTAGTTTTTCTACCATCCCCATTGACTTCAACTTTTTGCCTTAGGCTTGCCTTGAACCTTGTTAGACAACAATTTGGCGTTCGAGCAGCCTACAGAATGTCATCTCTGAGAAGTTGATTCACTGAATTTTGAAATGAGGTCTGTGTTCATTTGTCGCTTGTTCACTTGTGTGTTGAAGTATTGACAAGTTTATACAGCACACAACAATCATTTGAACTTCTAGGTCACACCATTCATGATGAACAAAACAACTGCACTTCAGTGGGCTTTGCAACCTTCATCATGGCTTGGTTTGCATTTCACTTGTTGAGAAGTGGTTGAAACTGAATATGTATGAAGATATGACCACTGAGAAGTTGGGCATCTTGCATTCTTTAGTCTTCTCCTAGTCTTGGGTTCTGATAATGGTTAGCACACAATGTATAGTGTGAAGGATGATCTGAAGCTTTTTGCCATGAAGTTAAGAGTACATAATTTTGCTCATTCAAGTAGGGAATAATCCATGCATCATTGGTGATAATGAATCCATGTATTGTCCATAGGGATCTTGCTTATTGTTTTTGAGGTCAAGAAGATTGCTGTTTTATGAAACATTCAACATTTTTTATGAAAGTTCTTCCACTGCTGGATGTGGTTTTGTTTTCTGTGTGTTCTTAAGCAACTGGAATGCACACTCCTAATGTGATCCTGGGGGTGAGTTTTTTCTAGGCAATTGATCACATAATCAATTCTTCGGCCAAGACAAACTACATGTCTGCAGGGCAGATTTCTGTCCCTATTGTGTTTAGAGGGCCAAATGGGGCTGCTGCAGGTGTTGCTGCTCAGCATTCACAGGTGATTTTACTTGATTCTTATTGTCATTTGGTGCAGGAGTCTTATAGTTACACATGGTTGACTTTTTTTGCTTGTATGTGCAGTGCTTTGCTGCATGGTATGGCTCATGTCCAGGGCTCAAGGTTCTCTCTCCTTACTCCTCAGAGGATGCACGTGGCTTGTTGAAGGCAGCGATTCGGGATCCTGATCCTGTAGTATTCTTAGAAAATGAGCTACTGTATGTATTTTTTCCTTTTATTTCTGTGCTCTATCAAATTATATTAATGTAGTGATGTGAAACAAAATTCTGGACATCTGGTGTTCCTTCAGGGTGGTTTTTCTCTACTTACTGTGCAAAAGGGTGGTTTTCTGTACTTATTTTGCAAATGCTGAGTGCCTTAAGTGCATTAGGTTTATCTTGATGACGATCTTGCTTTCTTTTTTTAACGTGAGGGTTACACTCAAGCTTCCCCTATGGTTTAACTTGAGAAAGGAGGGCTGAAATTAGGGTTTTCAGCAAAAAGACCAGAAATTACAACAATAAAGAGATGTTTTGCTGAATTTCAATCATTGAGAGTGTGTAGGAGAGTGATTAGCACCCGGAAACACTCTTGGAAGCTTGGGAAACACCTTAGCAAGCTTTGATATGGAGTTGGGAAGGAGATAGTGCAGAAAATACAGCCTAAAGTCCCTCATGAAGGAGGCGCCTATCTCTAGAGAGAGGAGTGAGATAGTGAGTTGTCCATTGTAAGTGGCAGACAGGTGCTTTGTGGAGCAAGCGAGAGTAGACACATGGTTGGTTACTCCCTTTGTACAAAGGGGATAAGGTCTAGGCGGTGGACATTGGGTTTTGTCCACCTCGGGATATCAGTGTGTGTGAACACTGGGTTGGTCATAATTTATAAGTGAGTTTTGGTCGCCCAAAACTTAATGAAGTGTGTACACACTCACTTATAAATTAGTGTTAACTCCGAAGGCTAGGTTTATGACCAATACTTACCACCTCTCACATGCCACATAACCATGTCAGCAGACAGTTTCACACGCACGGTTAACGGGCGGGCGTCCCCTTACCCGGAACTACACATTGGTCAAGTAAGCATGAAAACAGCATGCAATTTCAATTGCAAGCAAGTACATAAAGATGCTATGCAATGTAGCATTGGTATGGACAATCCTCGTTCATGAGACTATACCAAAATAGACGTGCTCCAGGCAAGTACACGAAGTACCAGACCCAATGGAACACCAATCCACCAGGCATTTCCGGGCATGTACACAGGCACAAGTCCGAACGGAAAGCCAAGTCCACAGTATCACATGAGTGGCATCAATCCTCGGTATATACAATTGCCATGGACACCAGTCCAATGTATATACTGTCATCACTGCCAGTCCACAAGAAGTTCCAGATCAACCGTTGTAGTTGACTAATACATGCTCGGGAGAAGGTCCAACAAGAAGTAATGTTGGTACCACATGGTGGTAAGGACATGGTTTGCCATCACCACTCTACCAGCTAGGGAGAGCCTCGCAGAACTCGAGTACAAAAGCATTCTTCCGAATGCTCATATGAAGAGGGGCGAGCTGCTGCTATGGAGAGATGTCGATGCCCACTTGACATCCAAGACAGCGAACTGGAGTGCCCCTTGAGATCCACTGGAAAGCCTCAATTGGGTGTCAAATTGGGGCGGGTGCAGAGCCTACCCAAAAACCATACAACTTGTGCTAGTTGATCTATGCTCTTGATGCGCGACAAAATATATTGATTGCCTCAGCGAATTTCTGGAGATTACCACATCTCTTGATAGGTAAGCTGCCGTGTTATTTGTAAACTGTGAGTCTAGGAGCTCCTCTTGAGTACGGAGGGGGAGACGCAATCCCTGGAGCCCCGTCACCTAGGTTGAGAGAAAATTTCTCATGGCCTCGGTAACGAATAAGAAAAGGTAAGATGCCGGAGGACAGCCCTGCTGAACCGAGCGGGAAAGGAGGAATCTGTCGCCACGGGCTCCCTAAATGAGAACATGACTGTTAGAGGTTGAGTAAAGTCTTGGAACACCACGGATCCACTCCACGGGGAACCCGATTCGGCTCATCGTGCCCTCCAGAAAGCTCCAATCAACCCTATCATAAGCTTTCTGAAAGTCTAGGAGTAGCACTATGAGGTCCTGTTGCCACATCCTGGCCGAAGTTGTTGTGTCCCAGAAGGTGAAGATGTTGTCCAGAATGCTCCGATCCTGAACAAAACCTGTGAGAGTGTCATGGATCAAGTCAGGGAGGCTGAAGTCTTCGACTGATGGCCTTGGCCAAGATCTTGTAGGCGGTTTCCGGAAGGGTGATAAGTCTCCACTGTCGGATCTCTAATCTGTCACCCTCCTTAGGAATCAAGTGTATCAAACCCTCCGAAGCCTCTCTGGCATGACACTTGTGGTCATAATCTTATTGAAGACAACTCGAAGCTCGCCTTCCATGAGTTCCCAGTGGCAAAGAAAGAAAGAAATTGGAAGCCCGTCCGCCCCCGGGCATTTGCTCCTAGGAAGAGTCGTCAATGCCTCTGCCAGCTCCTCTATTGTGAAGGGAGTCAATAAGAAGTACCGAATAGTGAGAGGAACCACCTCTCTCGTGTGTCGCTAGACTCTCTCGCGCACGTCCATCACCTATGGGGATAATGGGGCACCCGTGAGGAGAGATTGGAAAAAATCAGTGGCGATGGCTGTCACAGGACCCGTGCGGGGGGGGGTCGGAAACAATAGCTGCATCTATTCCACGCAACCTACGAATGCCATCGAAGGCATAGGTGGAAGAGAGGGGGGAGAAAGAAGATAGGGTGCAGAGGGCAGCAAAGGCGGAGGGTTCAAGAGAATCGGCCCAAGGGAGGCAGCGAGGAAAGAGTCGAAGTGGAGGGAAGGAGAAGGCGGAGAAAAGGGAGGGCTGTGCATAGAAAGGAGGGAGGGCGTGGCGATGACAGATCTCAGTACGAGGGGGCTGCAGCTTGTCGATTCTCACTTGCTTGTCTAGAACCACCATCTCTTCCACATGAACTTGAGCATGGTCGCCATGAAACTCGTTTTGGTGACTTTGAAGCTCGTTTCACGTTTCAGTATTGAAACGTTTCATGCGCACATTGAAACCATGTGGGAAAAAAGGTTGTGATTTTGTGTACTTTTTAGCTTTTATAATTCTTTCTCTTTCGTTCTTTCATCCTATTTGTTCTTTTCTCTTCTCTTTTGTATGTCTTATTTGTTTACTGATGATAAATATGCTAATATCATCTTATAACTATTGGCCAATACCTTCACATTTTATGTATATGATCGTTTTGCTCCAACGTTTCATTGTCCACCTACCTGGTGTTGAAACGTTTTGTTCTAAAATAAATCGTTTCAACATCGTTTCGTTTCGATAGTGAAACGTTTTGAACATGAGAGGATTCTCGGATTTAGAGATTGGATTTCGAGGCACACTGAAGCGAGAGGCACTTGTTAAGTGGAAGGATGGCGATTCTCACTTGCTTATCTAGAACCACCATCCCTTCAACATTAACCTCGGAGGATTCTCGGATTTAGAGATCGGAACTGGAGGCATACTGTGTATTGAGAGGCACTTGCTAAGTGGAAGGATTGTGAGGATGCGGCGTCCACGTGGGAGCGCTTGAGTACGTTAACCAAGAACTTTTCGAAGTTCGTTTTCGTGGATGAAAACTCTTCTCAAGGGGGGAGTAATGTTATGTCGTCCGTATAGCAGCTACGGGGAGCTTGACCGAACTCCAATGGGTAGCGAGCGAGCGAGTTGGGGTTCAGGAGAGAGGACGCTCGGGCATAGATCCGCGGGCGGCCGAGTATGTGTGGGAAGGTAGGCCACCATATATACCCGACAATGGGGAACCTTACCGTCATTCCCTCTATGGCTGGGTGGTGATCCATAGCTCTCCTTGTTCGTCGTCGACGAGTTGCCACACCATAGTGCAACATTGCATATCCCCATGTCACTTTGGCATGTGATGTAGAAAGCATGGTGAAATGTGGGCCACTAAAAGTGACACCGAGGTAGACATAGGATGAGAATCCCCAGAGGATCCCCTGTGTATGTGAAGCTCAATCTGGATGTGAAGGGGCGGGAAGTATTGAAGACCATTACCTTGGTTTTACCAAGGTTAATAGTGAGGTCCGGTTGAGTGCAAAAGTCTTGTAAGGCATCCAGATGTCTCTGAAGCCCCTCATCTAATTTTGAAAGGAGGACGATGTTATGTGTATAAAGTAGTAGGGGGATCAATATGCGGTGTTAGTGTTGGACTAGCCCTGCCTAATCTATTAAGGAAGCTCGAGATCTTTTCAATGTAGAGGCCAAAAAGAGTGGGTGATAGACAACAGCCCTGTTTCACTTGCACAGTGCTGGAAATCTCCTGTAATGTACCTCTTGGGGACTCCCGTCTCGTGTAGAGGCCGTGTGAGGTGGGCTTGGGGTAGAGTATCAAAAGCTTTGTGGAAATTCACAAAGCAAGAGTAAATCCTTTGATGTTGTGCTCTGTCCTCCTCAATCATGGCACCTATTCTGAGGCTGTACATCCCTGGCTCTTTGCAAATGAACTGAGCTCCACCTCTAGCACCGATCCATAGAGAGTTTGGTCGACGTGTGGCCAATCATGATCGTCGTATAATTATTAGGATCAAGTGAATCTTCAGGTTTGAGGATGCGGGTGATGGTGTTAGCGGACCAAGAGCGTGGAAATCTGTAACTCATCCTCTTTCCAATCTCTAGCTTTGCGGATGCAGGTGATGGTGTTAGCGGACCAACAGGGTGGAAATGCATAACTCATTCTCTTTCCGAGTGCAGAATTCTTGTTTCTTGCGTTAGCTGAGGTGTTGCGAAATCCATTGCGGTTGGCGCTTTGTGATTTTTCCATGATTTTTCCAATTCGTACCTCATGCTTAAGACGGGAGCGTGTGGGTCGGCATTCACTAGCAGTTTTGGGGCATGGAATCACTAAGTGGCTTGGTGTTAAGACCTCTGTGTGTAGATGAAAGAAGTGGTGGCAGATGTGTGGAGTATGGTGGTGAGCTCTGATGTGAGGGCGGGTAGGGGGACAATAGGATCCACATTTGGGAATTTGATGTGGTTATCAAGCTCGTGATCAAAATGGACTTGCATGTAATGTGAGATGGGGGGTGGTGGGTAAGTAAGAGTCGAAGAGAGGCAGGCATGGTCAACTTCAAAGGGGGATGGCGGGATGGAGAAGTTGGGGAGAAGGTGTGCCAAAGCCGGATATCCCATCAAGTAATCCATGATGTTGGTATCTCTTGAGTAAGGGAAGGAGGTGAGGGTGGTTGAGGAAGGCCATTGAGATGTCCCGTTATAGATAATAAGACCATGTGCAGCTCCTAGCTCTAAGAAATGTCTCGCATACACCTTCTCATGGTTCTGTGATGATCTTTGTAACACGGGACTCCGTGTCAGTGATGTCCAGCTCTTGTAGCTTGATAGGGTCATTCAAATCATAGTTGTTGACGTACGATCGTACGATATGGTACGAGACCATACGAAAATTCGTCGTACCATAATAAATTTTGGAATATGAAAATTTACCGTACTGAATGCCATTTTTGAGAGGGTCTTATCTTTGACTCAAAGGCATTGTTTAGCTCTCTTACAAAACTATCAAATCTTGGCTTCTAGGTTCCTCCCTCACCATACGTGTGCATATTATTGCAAAGAAAGTCTGAAAAACTTAAAGCCTTGCTATAATTGTAATAATGTGGCTTAGGCTTAATTCTTTTTGTTTTCTTTTTAATAATCTTAGGTTTTTTATTTGAAGGTTCATATGAAGAGGGCATGGTAATATTACATGAGTGAATTACTTATCACAAAGCATTTACTATGATTTAATGACACATTAATTGGAGATGGTTCGAAGTCCATCCTTACATCTTTGGCGTGTAAGAAAAAATGATCACCATGAGTGTGTACCACACAACACAGAAACCAACTACGGGCAATTCATAGAACAAGAGGTGAGAGCGATGATTGGTTTCACCACTTACATTGGAGCACATAATGATCCATGTAGACCATTGTATGTTGCATACAGTAGCCTCTTGGATCATTATGTGCTTCAATAGAAGTGGTGAAACCAATCATCGCTCTCACCTTTTGTTCTATTAATTGCTCATAGTAGGTTTCTATGCTGCGTGGTGCACACTCATGGTGATGAGTTTTTCATACATGCCAAAGATGTAGGGATCAACTTCGGAACATCTCTAATTAATGTGTCGTTAAATCATAGTAAATGCTTTGTGATGAGTAAATCACTCATGTAATATCACCATGCTCTCTTCATATGAATCTTCAAATAAAAAACCTGAGATTATGTAATATGCGGAAGATTCAGAGAAAGATCGGTAACTTCAAAACTCAGAATTCAGCACTCTTTTTGCGACGGAAATTAACGCACAACACTTGAAAGGAGAAGTGCAGAAAATAGAGAGAGAGAGAGAGATGGAGAGGACATAGTATTGGGTCCCAATTACCCTCTGTAGGGTCCCCACCACGGATGGTGTATTTGCTTTATTAGAATGATGTAAATCTGAAAACAAATACAGAATTCTTGACCTTTCTTGGCTGGGAAATCCCTGCCCTTGACCTTCAGAAGTCCACCCCTTTGCTTAGCAATCTCCTTGGCTTGTCTAGCCCTTGATTGGCTTGAGCTCTTGGTGAAATAATGAGATGAATGATCGGATTGTGGACCTCTCCTATTTATACTACCCTACAGCAGTAGTCGGCCAGTATAAGAGCAGGCGGCCAGCAGACAAATCCCACGACTGAGTAAATTCAGCAAATAAAAAAAATCCTAATAAATGCTGTGTATTCTCCCTAGCAAACTGGGGAGGCAAGCGCTTGCTTCTAGAAGGCTGGGCAGAGCCTTTGCCCACAATCCATAGGCTGGGCAGCCTATATGGGCTGCCCCATACTTGCCCTACAGTCCTATGAAGGCTGTAACCTCCTGAAAATAGCCTTATCTTTGCCCTAGGGCTGTTCTATAGCCCTTCCATGGCTGGTGGGTTCAGCTTGGGCCTTCCTGGCCCTCATGGGGGCGGTTCTACACCATTTCCATGCCCACACTCAGATCCGGGGTAGCCCAATGGGCTGGCCCCTTGTCTTAACCACTATCTACTCAGTGATCTGGCATCCGGTACCATACCAGATACACAGAACCATTGACATCATTCTAGAGGGAGACTCACAGCGCGGACTGGCACTGTTTCATGTGTAGGACAATGCACACCTGACCTTGGACTCATGTGTAGGACAATGCACACCTGACCTCGGACGACTGAGATGGATCCTTGGCTGACTCGTCCCGGACTGGGCTCACATGGGACCAGTTCACCATCCCAGGTCCTGCACCTTCTGTACAGAAATGTCTACGTGGCATCCAAGTGCGGGATGCACGTGACATCCCCTTCTGCTTAACTTGACGGAAGCTGCATAGCCTCCAAATAATCGGTCAATAATGCCGGATAGTCTTCAAAGAACTCTTTGTTGAGCCATACCGCTTCATGAGTTCCTCGGTCCTGAAACTTCGTGAGTTCCTCGGTCCTGAAACTTCGTGAGGAACTGTCGTAGTCGTCGGCCTGAGCCATGCTTGAAACGGTGCAGAAGGATCTGTTCTGGAACCATTACTTCTGCTTCATCCACAATGTCTGGTTCCGCTTCGTCTTTGACCTTTGAAGAGGGTGGACCTGCATATGGCTTTAACCAACTGACATGAAATACATCGTGCATAGTCCAACTCGGAGGTAGCTTTTACTGCACAGACACTTCATTATTCTTTTTCCGGATGGGAAAAGATCCGAAGCTTCTGAAAGACAACTTTGGGCATCGCTTGCCCACCTGCTTCAATCTTTGCTTCATTATGCTTCATTATCCGAAGATAAACCCAATCCCCTTTCGAAAACTTCATATCCCTTCGGTCTTTATTGGCCTATCGAGTGTAGGCCTCTTGCGCTTTAGCCAATCTGTCTTTTACTGACTCCAAGATCTCCTGGTAAGACTCCTTCACTCTGTTCGCCTCCGGTACTGAAGACGAAGTCCTGGTTAACGACGATTGGAAAGGTCTTCCAAACGCTGCCTCATATGGAGTCCTGCCAATAGCTGAAGAAAAAGAGTCATTTAGAACAGCTTGAACTGAAGGCAAAAACGATTCCCACTTACCTTGTTGATCGTTCAGCACATCAAAGGCCAACTGGTTGTATATCTCTGTCTGGCCGTCTGTCTGTGGGTGGAATGCACTGGAAAAATTCAACTTAGTACCAAAATTATCAAACAATGTCCTCCAAAAATGACTGGTAAACTTGGCATCTCGGTCTGACACTATTGTTCTAGGAATCCCGCCAATCGGGTACCAATGCCGAATGAATAACTGGGCAACATCCTCGGCAGTCACATTGGCCCTGTGCAAGGAATAAGCATAACAAATTTGCTAAACCTATCAACAACAGTTAAGCTCTGCGTATTACGCTTACTCGGACTGGGACACAGATTTGTGAAAGTCCATCGAAATGTCTGGAAAGGACCCTCAGGAATTGGCAAGGGCTGTAACAATCCTATCTTCTTTCCACGAGGAGCTTTCACCTTTTGATAAATGTCACAGCGTTGTACATATGTAAACACATCACGCCTCATCTTTGGCCAATAGTATTGCCGTTCTAATTTCTCCAGAGTCAAATTCATGCCCCTATGACCACCTGTAATGGCGTCATGGGCATCATGGAGAAGAGCTGCCCGGAATGACTTCATGACACATAGTCGGCCTTTGTAGAAAAGCCAACCATCGCGTATCAAAAAATGGCATGGTCCTGTGGCATCCAATGCCTGTTCCCACTGAGTACCGAATTCCTCGGAATCCGCGTACATGTGCTTCATATCCTCTAGTCCTGTACCAACAAGGTCAAGTCTAGTGGTCTGAATCGTAGATACTTGTCCCTTCCTGCTTAAAGCATCGGCCACTGGATTGGCCGTTCCTGGAAGGTACTCAATCATACCACTGACAAACGGTTCGTCCCACGAGGCAAGGGCTAAACAAGGCGCCACCTTGAGGTTTTGGAATGCCTCCAACGCTCGTGGAGTCATTCGAATCTTTTGCCTTCTTGTTTTCACTCCCTTTAGAGCAGATCGGTGAGATCTGCCGAGAGATTAGAAAACCTGTCAATGTGGGTGGAATATGCCTGGCATATACCCACAAATGATCTAATGTCATAAGCTGTCTGAGGTACTTCCCAGTTAACAATCTCGGCCACTTTAGCCGGATCAAGTCGAATGCCTTCAGCACTAATTATATATCCCAAGTAATGCACCTGGAACAGATAAAATTTTGACTTCTTTTCATTGACGTAGAGCTCGTTGCTTTCCAGCAACTTAAGGACTTTCTCCACATCAATGTCATCTTGCTCAACTGTAGCTGAAAATATGAGTATGTCGTCCAGAAATATGAACACACACTCTCCAATCAACTCCCGGAAAACACCCATCATCACACGCTGGGGCGGATGAAGCCAGCTTGCAACAATTCTTGGAGTTGGCGGTCCAACTCCGATTCCATTGCCTTAGAAAGGCGATACGGAAACTTGCTTGGGGGTTTCGAGCCTAGGAGGAGGTCAATCCTCTGATCCTCCGGTCTGGACGGGGGGAGCTGGGGAGGGAGGCTGTCCCGAAGAAAAATCTTCTGAAACTTTTCATGGAGAACCGAGTACTTCTCGGAAGCACTGGCCACCATCTGGGCTGTCTGGATGTAAATCATCGCACACTGTGCGCCTTTCCTAACTGCTGGCTTAGCCTGCAAGTGGCTTATGAGCGGAAAGATTGGAATACCTGGCTCACACTTAATGGTCACCGGGGTGTTTGACACATTCCGATTGATCTGGAACGTGTGCTTGTCCCACTTGACATCAGGAAGAAACTTGTGAAACCACTGGATACCCAAAATTATGTTTGCTCCTACAAGAGGGACAACCATAAAGTCACGCACAAACTCTATGCCCTGAATCACTAACTTAGCACCTAGAGCTTCATACTTGACGCTCGTTGTTATATCTGTGCTAAAACCCTCAACTTGTTTGTCCACCGGAGTGAGCTCGAAACGGGCACGCCTAGCGGCCTGTTCCGTGACCACATCCTCTGTGCTGCCGCTGTCAAACAAGACAACGACTCTCTGGCCACCTATGTAGCCAAAGGACTTGAGCAATTCGTTGCGCTCATACTCCTGGTCATGGGCGCCCTTCTGCTTATCTTCGAGCTCCCGGCTAATAATTGCTCCAGCTGAAGCACCGGGGTTTGAAGAACTAGGGTTAGCCGCTGGGGTCTGTGTGGGAGCTGAGCTCACCACGAAGGCTGTGGAGGCGGCGGCGGCCTTTGGAGGCTTCTTCGGACAATCCCGAGAAGTATGTCCTTTTGTATGACAAAAGAAACATCTATCCTCCTTCTTGTACTGAGAAAGCTCCTCAGCACTCAACTTGCCACCTGTCTTGCCTGCCTCCACTTTTTGGTCTGGAGTAAGCTTAGACGCATTGTTCGAGTTCTTGGAGCCAGAGCATAGTCACAAGGGACGGGGGACGGTGACGGGGGACGGGGACGGGGACGGGACGGGACGGGGGACGGCCATAAGTAGGAAACGGGGACGGGGGAGGGAACGACACTCAAAAAATACTTTTTTTTAATTTTTCTACTCTGCACTTATTCTACTTTGGAAGTACATCAAAATGAGCACAAATTTACACTAAAATGCTAAGATTTTGAGTCATATTAATAATTAAGTAGATACAAAATGAGTCATGACTCAAGAGTCAGGACTCAGGAGTCAGGAGTCAGGACTAAGCCTTAAGGAGGCAAAATACAAGGACGGACTCAAATGAGTCAATGACAAAAAAGTGCTGAAGACTAGAGGCTAGAGGCTAGAGCTAAGTAGTAAGGCCCATGAATCATGATCCATGAATGATCATCCACGTGAAGTGCTCGCCTCATGGTCATGGGTAGCTTGTGCGGCTGCCAAAGAAGCATCAAGCTCATCCTCAGTCTCATCCTCACTGGCATGCTGCTCCTGCACCTCATCCTCCCGTTGCTCTTCTTGTTGACTCATCTCCCACTCGGTGAAGGAATCTGCCTTCTTGGTCACGCTCTTGCAAAGCATTCGCAAGTTCGCGCTGACGAAGACAAGGTCATTGGCACGCTCTACCCCGAGTCGGTTCCTCTTCCTAGAGGCAATGTGGCTGTAGGTACTCCAAAGTTGCTCCAAGCAAGAGGAGCTGACGGCATGGCTAAGTATGCGGATGGCAAGCTGCTGCAGCTCCGGTCCATCTGAACCAAAGTCCTCCCACCATAGAGCAGCACCAACTTTGGAGCGGTCAACCTGTGCATCATGACAGCCATAGGAGCCATGAAATGACCTGTACATCGAAAGCTGGTCCCTGATCTTGCGCCTAACCGATGCATCAGGCACAAGACGATCCAAGATGATCCTCCATCCAGCGCTCACCTCCCGGTCGCTCTCTTGCTTGTTGCCTTGGAATTCTGGGTCCACCACATAAGCTGCTGCATGCAATGGAGAGTAGTAGGAATTCCACCTTCCTAGACACAAGGCATGGATCTCCTCGTATCTGTCTTCGTCAGGCACGAAGTCTTTCAACTTCTCTATCATGCGATCCATGGCCTCGTAGACCTTGCCTATGCATGGCTGCATAGCGTCTACAATCCTCAACAGGTGGACTATGGGCCTCACCATAGCATCTGTGGTCTTCACACGCTCCCACCAAGAGGCGTCATCCGCCCGTAGCCTACACTCTTGGCCAGTGTTTGTATGGGACTCTTGCATGGCGACAAACTCGTTGCTAAGGAAAAGCCCCCTCAAAGCACCACTACAATCCTTCAACCGGCCCAACATGAGAAAGTTGTAGGCAAACCGGGTGTCGGAATATTTGAGGAGAGAGAGACAGGACCTCTTGTTGAACTCATGCCGAAGTCTTTGGTGGTTGAGGACAAAGGAGACCATGGTGTTGGCCTCCTCAACGAGCGGGTTGATCCATGGTAATGCCCCGATGTCCTTGAGGAGGTTGTTTAGGCAATGAGCCATACAAAAGGACACCGTGACATGTCCATACATACTTTGGAGAATAGCTCCCACCGCCCTATTGGAAGGCTCCCCATCCGCAACAAAGCCCACTACATGCTCGGGACCAACGATCTCCATGGTGGTAGCCCACTCTGCCGCAAGCACATCCGCGCTCTTCCCAGTGCCGGATGCATCATGAGATGAGATGAAGTACATCTCTCCACGGGAATATGCAACCATGCCGTGAATACTCCTCTTGCGGGTGTCACTCCATCCATCCACAATGAGGGAGACTCCGTTCCTCTCCCATTGCCGCTTTGTGTTGTCGGTCGCTTGCTCTACAATGCGCTTCTCCTTGTCGAGCAATGTAGTGCGCAAGCTCTCGGATGAGGGGGGCGTATAGGTTGAGCCATACTTCCCAATCTTCTTAACCATTACCTTGAAGTATTCCGACCTATTCAAGAAAGTAATTTACTAATGAGAAGGAGACTAGGATGATGAAAACATGAATGATGAATTGGCAATGATCGATTGCACTTACCTAGCCGCTTGAAAGGCAATGTGGTCGTGGAAGAAGAAGCGGGCCACCGCCATATCCACCTCCTCCTTCAACTTGGGGTTCCAATTCTCCCCAAGTGTAGATTGTCGCCGTGGGCCACGTAATGATTGAGAGGCCGTGGAGATGGAGGGTGCCGGTGTCGTGGATGGAGTAACATTCCGACTTGATGGCGAAGGTGATGGTGTGCATGATCCCGATCCACCACATGACTCCATGGTAGAGGCTTGAGTTCCTCTCCCCATCGTCGCGGGATCCACGGCCACTCGTGGTGTCCTTCTTGTCACTTCGACCGCTTCGTAGACGCTAAGCTTGTCAAGAAGTTCCCGTCTCTTCTGGGGCGTGACATTCGTGCAAAACCTCACCTCATGCCCACTCTCATGCAAGAGGTGGGCTCGCACTTTGTCGGCGCCACCCGTTCGCCGGTACGGGCAAAGCTTGCATACCCATGGCCGAGAACCGCCTCCATGAACGGATGTGGTGTAGTTTACCTCCTCCCACCATGTCCATCCCGTTGTCCTTCTACGAGAAGCCCCGGCACGTGAGGAGGATGCCATGGATGAAGATGGCTTGCCGCTTGACTCTTGAGCCTTGAGGAATGAGAGAGAGAGAGAGAGAGAAATGAAATGAAATGAAATGAAATGTTATATTAACGTCTTCAAAAGGCCATAATGACCTATGAGACCAAAAGTTACATCATGGTGGATCTGACTCTTGAGCCTTGAGGAATGAGAAAGAAAGAAAGAAAGAAAGATTTTATTAACGTCTTCCAAAAGACCGAACTCGGCCTATGAGACAAATCGGAGTACTTGTATGGGGTATCCTCTGTCATCCCAACAAAATGAAAAAGTACTGAATAAAAAAGCTGAATCTGGGTGTGCAGGGGATGGAGCTCTATTACTAGGATAATGCAAAGCTATATGCATGGAGTATACAATCATGATATGCAACCTAGCTAGCTCCATCCTGTACCATACTGGGGGTATAAAATGGTATACATCAGTGAAGGGGGTGTCCACAGCTCCCTGAAGAACATGCCTGGGTGTGCTCTGAAGCGAGCCAGTCGCTCCGCACCCTCTCTGTGAAACTGAGCTCTGATCTCTGTCATCTCTCTCTGGTATAGGCGTGGTGTCCGAAAGCCAGGTGTCCTCTGTCTCCTGCGGGCTCTAAGTGTCTCTGCTCTCTGAAGAGTAATTCCCTGCCGTGTAGGGGCTGGGAGGGGTATGGATCTCTGAAAAAATGTAGTAATCTGTGTCTGTCGCCCCCCCTCTGGAGCTGTCTGAGCCTGTAATAATGTCTCTCTGTGGCACTGTATGTCTAGAATGTATCTCCCCAGTATGCGCTGGTCTGCTGTCTCAAAGATCTGGCGTAGGGAATGTGGCTCTCTGAATAAAATGGGATATCTCTCTCTGATGGCTGTATATGCTCTGCATCTGCATACATAATGCTCCTCACTCTCCACCTCCTCTCTGTACAATCTGCATACCCTCTCCTCTCGGGGGATCCGTGCTGCTCTGCCAGTCTCAATCTCCAATCGGTGTGATGAAACTCTGAGCTGACCAATAGCCACTCGGGAGCCGTGTGGTAAAAACCCCTCCATGTATCTCGGCCTCTCTATAAATCCATCATCAGTGATACTCATGAAGTGATCTTTGTAGTATAGCATCTTCGGTGGAAGAGGCTGTGTAGGCGATATCCATGTCTCTCGTGTATAGAGCTGCCATAGATCCTGTCTCAATACTCTGTTCCTCTCACTATGAGAGAGACGGATATGTGGTGCATCCCTATCATACTGGAATGGTGGTAGATGATCCATGTCTAGGCCATGCTGTGAGAACCAATGTGTGACCTGTGCATACCATGATCCTCTGTCTCCTGCCTCAGCCAACTGTCTAGATGCCTGAAAAGCTCTGTATGATAATCTGTCCTGTGGCATCTCTCTGAATCTGTCTAGCAGGCATATAGTCTGAAATATGGCCTCTACCATCATAGGAGGTGCAGCAAACTCTGCTCGGATAATGTCATGAGGTACTGACGGTTTGCTGCGTATCATGCGTGCCATCATGAGGGCCTGTGGTCTCTCTATCTGTGTCCACCAATGGGTAGCAAGGCCTGGCGCCCATACTGCTGCTCCATACATCAATGCCGGTGTGACTAATGTGTCAAATAGTCACCCCTTCGTCCGGGGCTCCTGAAAATGCGCCTGGTGGCACTGTCTCTCTAGCATAGCCAATGCTGCATATCCCCGTGTCAATCTAGCTCTGGCTGCTGAACCCATGGTAAAGCGTGTGGGTGCTGCAGAGAAGGTAACCTCTAGGTACACGTATGATGTCACCACCTCCACCTGGCATCCTGCGAGAGTGAATGTCAGCTGACTCCTGCCATGTCTCGATGTATGAAAGACCATAACCTTGGTTTTCCCAAGGTTCACAGTAAGACCCCTCTGTGTGCAGAAATCATGGAGGGCATGTAGATGCTGCTGTAGACCACCTGGGGACTCAGACACTAATACAATATCATCAGCATAGAGCATAATATGTACTGAGGTACCTGCTAAATCAACTCCATCTCCGCCTCCCCGTGTAATGAAGTCAGCCACCTCATCAATGTATAACCCAAATAGCGTGGGGGAAAGTGGGCATCCTTGCTTCACACCAATGGTGCTAGCAATAGTCTCGGACATACCTCCTGGACATCTGACTCGCCCAAAAACCTGCTCATATAATGCATAGATGCCCCATGTCATATCTGCTGGTATGCCAAGAGACTGCAGGCGCTGAAAGAGCCTCTCTCGTGGTACTGTGTCAAATGCCTTGCGAAAATCCACAAAGCAGCAATAGAGCTTTCTCTTCCTCACTCTGGCCTGATCAATCATACATCTCAAAGTGAATACATGGTCAGTGGTAGAGAAAGCTCTCCTGAAGCCTGCCTGCCCTGATGAGCGTAAACCTGCTCGCTCAGCATATAAGCTAAGCTCCTGCTCCAGCACTGCACCATAGAGTTTGGCCAGCACGTGGCCAACCATAACCGTCCTGTAGTTGCTCGGATCGAGCATATCCCCTGTTTTGTGAATCGGCACAATGGTATGCATCGTCCACTCCGCAGGCAAACCCTCTGCTAGTGCCCTGTTAAACAGGTGTGCAAGAAAAGGAGCTAAAGAATCTACTGCATATATGAGATGCTCACCCTGCAGGCCCATATGGTCGGCGGCCCGTCCATGCTGTAGGCGGCGGATAGCTTCCTGAACCATCGAGTGGGTAAAGAAGCTAGCTGTGGTAGGTCGAGGCTCCTGTGGCTGAGGTATAGGTGGCTGCTGTGGGGCATGGTATAGACCCTCTGCATATGTGTGCCATGTCTGTGGGTCTGCAATAGGTGTCGGGGTCCGGGGCTCTCTGAAGTGCCGCCATGAGACAGGGCTATCTCTACTCATGAAGAAATGAAAGATCTCTAGCTCCTGTATCTCTGCGAAGGCCCGCCTTTTGCGGCGAGTAAGTCTCCTCATCTCTCTCCTCGCCTCGTGCTCTGTGATGGCTCCCAAGGCTCTCTGTATGCGGAGTCGTGAGTATAGGGCTCTGCACTCGTCATCATACCATCTGTTCTGGGGCATAGTCCCAGGTCTCGCAGGCTCTCCTGAGTGTACACAATGTGGGAAGCTTTGTAATGCAGCCGTGTGTAGGAGTGATGCGAGCTGGGTTGTAATGGTATCCATAGATGCCAGGGGATCCATGAGTAGGAGCCCATCCTCTACTCTGCCAGTGTATATGTCTGCCATGTCATGTGTGAAGTAGATGGTAGTGTATGGCGTCGGTATGTGGGGGCTGGTGATACTGGTGATCCGGCTAGTGAAAATGCCAAGTATGTATGATCTGCCCCAATAAGACGAGGTGGAATGGAGAATGAGGTGACAAGCTGTGATGCCTCCAAAGACCCCATAATGTAGTCTACCACCGTGCCTCCAGTCCGTGTATGACCCCCATGTGGGAAGCATGTCAGCCCTCCTGATCCCGGCCACTGTAGCATCCCGTTATAAATAACGAGACGATGCCTGGCTCCCAACTCTAGTAAGTGGTCTCCATAATGTCCTCTGTCTCGCCCAGTGTCCTCTGATGCCCGACTAGCCCCTATCTCCTCTGGATCCACAGGGTGGAGGATCTCCATGTCATCATAGTCATACACCTCACACTGTCTGCTCTGTGTGTGGGCATTGAAGTCGCCCGTAAGAAATACTTCCCCTAGTGTAGAATAATGCATAATCTCCTCTGACAGACAAGTGTATGGCGAGGCTCCTATCTCCTCCTCCTGTGGCATGTCCTCTGTAATGACATAGGAGGATCCTGATGGAGAAAAGTAACATAGAGCTATGTATATAACCCTGTCCTGTGAGAGCTGTAAGCTGATCCACATGTATCTGGCCTCTGGATCCTGTGCTACCACTCTTAGTCTCCCCTGTAGCTCCCGTCTGAATAGGACTGCTACTCCCCCCGACCCTCTCGAGGTACCCTGGCGTGTGGTCCTCCTGTATGCTGACTCCCACTGGAATCCCTCTACTCGAGGTAGCCCTCTCTCTGGGCTCTGATGTGTCTCTGTCAGAAGTATGATGTCTCTCCCCACCATAACATGCTCCAGTCGTCCAGGCTGCACCCATAGTGAACCATTACAGTTCCATACTGCAATGTGTATCTCTGTCAGTGGCCTGGTCTGTGTCCCATAGGCCCCAAACCGCTAATCCATGGGCCGGCCATCAATGATGACCCGACCATCTCGATAGAAGGCCTTCTTGCCTTCTCTCCTCGCGTGTAAGACTCGTGGCATGCAAGTTCTCCTATGCTCAAGCTGCATCCTCGTGAGATCATCATCCAAGAAAAAAGGAGCACCCTCTAAACCCCGTAGTATGACCCTCTTCCTCATGAAGGTGACCCTCTCCGTCTCTCCTGCAAACTGTAGGATGAGGGCTCGCTTGCGTGTTGAGTCTTTCCCGGCTCTCCATGCTTTGGTGAAGGGGAGAGGGTGCTCTTCCTTGTAGCCGAGCTTCATGCATAGAAGCTGTCCATCTTTCTCGGGAGTGGAGTCGGGTGTCTCGGCTATACCTGTGACTCGAATGTTGAGGCGGCGGGCATGCCTCATCTTCTCCTCCTCAATGGTGGTGTGAATGATTTGGTTTTCTTCCCTTTGAGTTTCCTCCCTCACTTCTTTGCGGATGTTCTTCTTCACCACCTCGACCCATCCTGACTGCTTGGCTTCGAGCTTTCCCTCCATGTCCTTTGTGATCTCCTTGGAGATCTCTTCTTTGATGGCCGTGAGAGTGTTGTCATTGATCTCCCCTTCTTCCTTCTCAGCATTCTTGATGGCTACCATTTCCACTTTCAATGCACTCACCTCTTCCTTGAGTGCCGTGTTCTCTTGTTCGAGGTTCGTGACCCGTGCTTCGAGAGCTATGATGTGCTTGTGTAGTTTGTTTTCCACCTCATTGAGGTTGGAATCGGATGTCTTCTTGTTCTCCTTGATTAATGCCTTCATTGCCATCTCGAGGGCCTCGAGTTTCTCTTGGAGACTCGGGGCCATTCCTCCAAATCACTCTGCAGTCCTTCCCACAGGTAGGGAGGAGAGAGAGAGAGAGAGAGAGAGTTATGTTGCTGCCTTGGGGGCCTGAGCTAGGGTGCGTGGGGAAAGGGGGGCGGAAGGGGTAAGCAGAGGTGAACGGCGGGCAGATGCGAACTGGGGGGCACAGGCGAACTGGGCGGAAGGGGTAAGCAGAGGCACAATGGCGGGCAGATGCGAACTGGGGGGCACAGGCGAATTGGGCGGAAGGGGTAAGCAGAGGCGAACGGCGGGCAGATGCGAACTGGGGGGCACAGGCGAACTGGGCGGAAGGGGTAAGCAGAGGCACAATGGCGGGCAGATGCGAACTGGGGGGCACAGGCGAACTGGGCGGAAGGGGTAAGCAGAGGCGAACGGCGGGCAGATGCGAACTGGGGGGCACAGGCGAACTGGGCGGAAGGGGTAAGCAGAGGCGAACGGCGGGCAGATGCGAACTGGGGGGCACAGGCGAACTGGGCGGAAGGGGTAAGCAGAGGCACAATGGCGGGCAGATGCGAACTGGGGGGCACAGGCGAACTGGGCGGAAGGGGTAAGCAGAGGCGAACGGCGGGCAGATGCGAACTGGGGGGCACAGGCGAACTGGGCGGAAGGGGTAAGCAGAGGCACAATGGCGGGCAAATGCGAACTGGGGGGCACAGGCGAACTGGGCGGAAGGGGTAAGCAGAGGCGAACGGCGGGCAGATGCGAACTGGGGGATGGAGAGGACACAGTATTGGGTCCCAATTACCGTCTGTAGGGCCCCCACCACGGATGGTGTATTTGCTTTATTAGAATGATGTAAATCTGAAAACACATACAGAATTCTTGACCTTTCTTGGCTGGGAAATCCCTGCCCTTGATCTTCAGAAGTCCACCCCTTTGCTTAGCAATCTCCTTGGCTTGTCTAGCCCTTGATTGGCTTGAGCTCTTGGTGAAATAATGAGATGAATGATGGGATTGTGGACCTCTCCTATTTATACTACCCTACAGCAGCAGTCGGCCAGTATAAGAGCAGGCGGCCAGCAGACAAATGCCACGACTGAGTAAATTCAGCATTAAATGCTCAAAAAAATTCTAATAAATGCTGCGTATTTTCCCTTAGCAAACTGGGGAGGCAGGCGTGTCAAATCCCCACGGATCCCCTCGTGATCGATCTTGGTTCGAAACTCGAATCCTGCAAACAAACGAACAAACAAACAACAAAGGGAGTGCAGGCCTGACTCACCTCCCAACCATGACAGCCGTGGGAAGCCCACAGTCTTGGCTGTCCCCACCGAGCCACGAGCTGAGGTAACTAGGATGACGTACCGACCAATCTCCTTCTTGCGACGTCCCATACCGCCACGAAGCTGCCCTCGTGGGCCTCGAGACTGCTCTGCCGGCCTCGGCTGTGCAAAGCAGGTGCACGTCTGCACTAGATCCAGGCTCCAAGACCATAGAGCTCTCACAAATTCGCAAGACTCTCCATATCCCAATAACTAACCTTGGCCACCCTTTTGTAGGCTCTTGGCGGGTCATCGGGCGTCCACACTTGGGCGCCCGCCTGTCTATACTTGGGTGCCCGCGCGTTAGTATTTGCCTAACTCAGCTCGTCAATCAGCCTGCCTAGTTCCAAGGTTCCCCAAGCCTCGAAACTAGTCTTGCATGCGTGTAGCACACGGTAGATACACATTGTGCACATGACATACTCCCCTTCCTCTAAGAGCTCACTCCTGAGCTCACTAAAAAGCCAGGGTGATCTCTCTGAAGAGTAGTCAATGTCTCCCATGTAGCGTCCTTCTCAACACGATCCTTCCACTTGATCTTGTATTCCGTGATAAGCGTATTACGCAATCTTCGTTCACGAAATCCAAGAATCTTTTTAGGTTCGTGCGGAACAAATGTCATGTCCTCGACATCTATAATTTCTTGAGGAGTTCTTAACTGATCTGCTCCACCCAGTACTTCCTTAAGTCTATTGACATGAAATACAGGATGAACTTTCACATGAGAAGGCAAATCCAATTCATATGCAACTGAACCAATCCGTCGTGTAACACGAAATGGTCCACAGTATCTAGGGGATAATTTCGGAGATCTACCTGTCCGTAAAGTCTCGGAATTTTTCGGAACTTGCAAATACACCATCGTTCCTTCAGAGAACTCTCTCGGTGAACGATGTCTATTAGAATAAAAGTTGTCTTGGTCTTGAGCACTTCTAATAGATTCCTCTGCAACTTGTAACATTTCCTGCATATCTTGTAAAAAATTACGTGCTGCATCATGCTGAAGTCCTGAAATCCTACTGTAACAGGTGATCTTGGTTGAAAACCATACATAAGCATGAAAGGACTAAACCCTGTACTCGTATGCTTAGTACTGTTATATACAAATTCTAACATAGGAAGATAATCGTCCCATGAACTCTGTCTTTTGGATACATATGCTCGAAGCATATCCTCCAAAAACTGATTCACTCTTTCAGTCTGGCCATCAGATTGAGGATGATCAGAGGAACTCAAATTCAAAGTTGTTTCCAACTTCTCAAAAACAAGTTTCCAAAAATCACTCGTAAACTTAGAGTCCCTATCACTGACTATGTCCTGCGGTAACCCGTACAGTCTAAACAATTGCTCAATAAACTACCGTGCTAATTGCGTAGCTGTAATAGTCTTCCGGGTTGGTAAAAATCTAGCCATTTTTGTCAAGCGATCTACCACAACCCAAATAGAATTGTGGCCTTGATGTGTTCTTGGCAATCCGGTAATAAAATCCATGGAAATACTTTCCCATTTATTACCTGGGATTTGCAAAGGATGCAACAACCCAGCCTGTCTAAAGCGTTCAGCTTTATTTGCCTGACAAATTTGACACTTGAGAACATAATTTTCTACATACCCTTTCATCTTCGGCCAATAAAAAGTGTGTTTCACTAACGATAGTGTCCTGTGTACCCCAGGGTGTCCAACAGAAGGGGCGTCGTGACACTCCTTAAGAATCTTGGACCTAATGTCCGGGATCTGTGGTACACAAATTTTGTCATTACGGAATAGCAAACCATTCTGAATCATCCATTGGCCTCTTGCAGCCTGAATGGTAGACTGCTCAGTCATCGAGTCTTGGTCAATCAATGAGCTCCCATCTTGGATCTTCTGCCAAAATGGACCAAAATAACTATCAGTCCTGAAAAGCCCCCTCAATGACTGAAATAAGTCAGTAGAAATCTCGGTGAACGACAAAGTATTCACCTCTCTAATCCGACTAAGCGCATCTGCAATACTATTCATGGACCCTCTCCGATAACGGATCTCAAAATCAAAATCTTGCATTAACTCTGTCCAACGAGCTTTCCTTCCTCTCAAATCATCCGCATCACACACATACTTGATTGACTGACGATCAGTCAATACCACAAACTTGGAGCCATATAAATAATGTCTCCAAACTTGAGAGCATGAATCACAGCATAAAGCTCCTTCTCGAGGGTTGGCCAACGAGATTGAGTGTCGTCTAGCTTTTTACTTTCAAAAGCAACCGGTCTACCATCTTGAAATAGAGCAGCCCCGATAGCATAGTCACTGGCATCAGTTTCAAGAACATAAGGCCGACTAGGATCGGTAATGCTAAGATAGACTTGACTTTATCTTTCAAAAGTCTGAAGGCTATATCCAAATCGTTATTCCAAGTGATAGGCTGATTTGACTTACGTCCACGACCTTTCAATAAGTTGGTCATCGGTAGTGTGAGCTGAGAGTACTCCCGTGCAGAGTTCCGAAGAAAAACAACAAAACCGAGAAAAGAACGAAGCTGTTTCATTGTTCGCCTTATAGGCCAGTCCAAAACGTTCTGAACTCGATCATAGTCAATGCTCAATCCATCTCTAGTGATCTTGTGTCCCAAGTAAATGATGTCAGTCATCATAAAGAACTCACATTTACTTAACTTAGCATATAGTCGATTCTGTCTCAAAATAGATAAGACAATCGTGAGGTGTCTTACATGATTTTCAAGAGTACGACTATAAATCAAAATATCATCCAGGAACACCACCACAAATTTTCCCAAATGTTCATGAAAAAGATCGTTCATCATTTGCTGAAAAGTGGCTGGAGCATTGGTTAACCCAAAAGGTAATACGAGAAACTCGTATACCTAGTCCGAAAGGCGGTTCTTTCGACATGCCTTTCATGAATACGTATCTGGTGATAGCCAGTACGTAAATCTATCTTCGTGAAATATTTTGCTCCTGCTAACTGGTCAATCAGGTCATTTGATCTAGGGAGAGGATAACGGTTCTTAATTGTCAGCTTGTTCAATCTTTTGTAATCTTTACACATTCTCCAAGTGTTGTCCTTCTTTCTCCTAAGCAACACAGGTGCACCCCACGGTTAGTTACTTGGATGGATCTGGCCCATCCTCAAATAATCTTTGAGTTATTTAGCCAACTCATCTTTCTCAGCTTGGCTCATCCTATAAGGTGGAATACTGACAGGATGAGCACGACGGATCAAATCAATACGATGATCTACTGCCCGTTCAGGTGGTAAACCTGATGGCAGTTCCTTAGGAAATACATCTTGAAATGAATCAAGTATCTTCTGTAATTCTTTGCTTTCAAATACACTTAATTCATTTACATCCAAAGAAGGGATGAGAAAGGAAGAAAGTGGAATCAATACACAATGGAAAGCGGTATACAAAGAAGAATCCATTATATTTCCAAAATCAATTGTATTTACAAGAGGTCCCTAAGAGGGATGAATACAATCACCTAAAATACTATACTTGGTGTCCCTATGTTGAAAAGAAAAAATATGACTACACCAATCTATCTGGACGTCAAGAGTCTTAAACCACTCAATTCCTAATAACAAGTCTACATTTTC
This sequence comes from Cibotium barometz, assembly GCF_041138505.1. NCBI lineage: Eukaryota > Viridiplantae > Streptophyta > Polypodiopsida > Cyatheales > Cibotiaceae > Cibotium > Cibotium barometz. Next base: position 18,915,544 of record NC_141061.1, read on the forward strand.
CAGATGCATAACATAGCATTCCAGAGTATCTTTGTATTCCTGAATCTGGATTGGAAGCATCTCCACCTTGCGATCCCAAACTTGCCTTCCCGCAGGTAGACGTACCTCATAGGTATGGTCGTTGAGTGTCGTATCAAGACTCAATTTCTGCACAAGTTTGTAGTTAACAAAGTTATGCGAACTGCCAGGGTCTAAAAGAATGTGAATTTTATGGCCATTCACATCTCCATAAACTCGGAGAAGATCATGCAAGCCAAATATTTAGAATTGAACAGACAATCAGAACAAGTACTAGGGCGAGAAAGTACAGTAATTGACGTACCTGTCGAAGACAATTGGTTAGTTGCCTTTGGCTTGGGTCCTGCGTTTGCCTTGGTACCCTTTTTCTTTGGGCACTCGTTACGCATGTGTCCTTTTCCTTCTCGCAGATAAAACAACGTCCTTCCTTCTTGAGCTTTAAAGCCCTAAGGAGTCGTTTCTTCTTTGCTGGTGTCGAACTGGAATTCTTCGAAGGTTGGTCCGAAGACTTGCCTTCAGTCGTGTTAGCCATAGGTGCGGAGAACTTTCTTTTATGCTTGTTCCCCTACTTGGTAACGGGTTTCAACTTGGAAGAGACCATCGTATCATCATAGATACGAGCTGAATGAATGGCCTCGTCCAATGTTTTACATTTATTATTTTTAACCTGTAATCGGTACGAGTCTGGTAAACTGGCTACGAAAAACCCCAAAAGAGTAGTGGGATGTGTGGCAAGAAGCCCACTTGAGGGGGTTTATAAAGGTTTTCAAAAAAACTAAAAGTCCCCAAAAGCTAACTTTGGCTTTTACCTTTGCTTTTGTGTGTGTGTGTGTGTGTATATATATATATATATATATATATATATATTCTAAGTTCTTAAAAAAAAAACACTTTTAAACCTTGGAGAGGAGATGACTTTTAAACCTTAAAAAAATAATAATTTTAAACTCCAAAAAAAATGAAAGCTCTAAAAAAAACGTGGCTTTTCTTGTTTTTTTTCCTCGTGGAATAGCCGGCGCTGTCTTGCTGCGTTGCTGACGTCGAGTGCTGCCGGCGCTAGCTTTCTTGCCGGCGCGTGCTTGACTGCCGACAGCTGCATCTACCGGTGCTTTCTTGCCAACCATCGCTTGCGACAGCCCCATGTAGGCGTGACCATAAGGCCACGTGGGCCTGGGCGCCTGTCGGGCGCTGCCTGGGCTGGCTGCGCAGGCCTGGCCGTATGCCTGGCAGGCCTGGCCGCCTGGTCATGCAGGCCTAGGCTGCCTGGCTACGCACCTGCCTACACGGCCTTAGGCGCTTGCCAACAAGGCCTCTTTCGACTAGTACGCACACCCGCCAGCAACGCGTCAACCAGCAATACTCTCGCTCTCTCTCTCTTACAATGTAAAAGCATCGTGCTTTGCTGTCTTCTGCTTCTCACCCGACTTGCTCATGCATATGACTGCACAAACGACTCTCCTCTTCTTTGCCAAGCAAAAGACCCTTCTAAGACGACCATCTCCCATCAACATGGGTCTCTTTGATGAAGAAAAACACATACTATTCTGAAATCTGCAGTATGCACAGAAAAAACAGCAAGCTTTTTAACACATACCTTTCTTTGACCTCATCTTCTCTACCTATTGACTTGCTCGTTCACGAGGTATGCTCTGATACCACTGTCAAATCCCCACGGATCCCCTCGTGATCGATCTTGGTTCGAAACTTGAATCTTGCAAACAAACGAACAAACAAACAACAAAGGGGGTGCAGGCCTGACTCACCTCCCAACCATGACAGCCGTGGGCAAGCCCACAGTCTTGGCTGTCCCCACCGAGCCACGAGCTGAGCTAACTAGGATGACGTACCGACCAATCTCCTCCTCGCGACGTCCCATACCGCCACGAAGCTGCCCTCGCGGGCCTCGAGACTGCTGCCGGCCTCGGCTGCGCAAAGTAGGTGCACGTTTGCACTAGATCCAAGCTCCAAGACCATAGAGCTCTCACAAATTCGTGAGACTCTCCATATCCCAATAACTAACCTTGGCCACCCTTTTATAGGCTCTTGGCCGGTCATCGGGCGTCCACACTTGGGCGCATGCCCGTCCATACTTGGGTGCCTGCCCGTTAGTATTTCCCTAACTCAGCTTGTCAAGCAGCCTGCCTAGTTCCAAGCTTCCCCAAGCCTTGAAACTAGTCTTGCATGTGTGTAGCACACGGTAGATACACACTGTGCACATGACAAGGCGCTTGCTTCTAGAAGGCTGGGCATAGCCTTTGGCCACAATCCATGGGCTGGGCAGCCTGTATAGGCTGCCCCATACTTGCCCTACAGCCCTATGAAGGCTGTAACCTCATGAAAATAGCCTTATCTTTGCCCTAGGGCTGTCCTACAGCCCTTCCATGGCTGGTGGGTTTAGCCTGGGCCTTCCTGGCCCTCACGGGGGTGGTTCTACACCATTCCCATGCCCACACTCAGATCCGGGGTAACCCGATGGGCTGGCCCCTTGTCTTAACCACTATCTACTCAGTGATCTGGCATCCGGTACCATACCAGATATACAGAACCATTGACATCATTCTAGAGGGAGACTCACAGCGCAGACTGGCATTGTTTCATGTGCAGGACAATGCACACCTGACCTTGGACTCATGTGCAGGACAATGCACACCTGACCTCGGACGACTGAGATGGATCCCTGGCTGACTCGTCCCGGACTGGCCAGGTCCTGCACCTTCTATACAGAAATGTCTACGTGGCATCCAAGTGCGGGATGCACGTGACAGATTATTAAAGAGAAAACAAAAAGGACCAAGTCTAAGCCACATTATTACAATTATACCAAGGCTTAGGTTTTCACACCTTTTGTTCTATTAATTGCTCGTAGTAGGTTTCTATGTTGCGTGGTACACGCTCATGGTGATCAGGTTTTCATACATGCCAAAGATGTAGGGTTCAACTTTAGACCATCTGTAATTAATAAGCCTCAAACTAGAGATGGAGAATCAAAAACCTAAGATTATTAAAAAGAATCTTCACATCAAAAACCTAAGATTATTAAAAAGAAAACCAAAAGGACTAAGCCTAAGCCACATTATTACAATTACACCGAGGCTTTAGGTTTTTCATACTTTCTTTACAATAACATGCATATGGATAGTGAGGGAGGATCCTAGAAGCTAAGATTCGATATTTTTATAAGAGAGCAAGACACTGCCTTTGAGTCAAAGATAAGACCCTCTCAAAGATGACATCCACACCGTTTTCCATTGAAAAGTTTTCAGGTCATGCATTTTGCACTTGGCAACTCAAAATTAAAGTTCTCTTAATGAAAGAAGTGTTTTTTGGGCATAGTTAAAGGTCAAGTTCCTAAGCCTCAAACTAGAGATGGAGAATTTGCATGGCGAATAAAGGATGATAAAGCATTAGCCATGAATGATTGTACTAGGACTTGATGATAGCTATATCCATCATGCTGGGGATTGTGAGTCATCTCAAGTTGCTTTGAAATATTTGGACAAAGCTTTTAGAGCCCAAGGACTTAACAACAAAATAAGCTTGAAGGTGGAGTTCTACAGCCTAGGCATGAAGATGGAGAAAGCATGAGCATCTCACATTAACAAAATGAAGAGTTTGATGGCCTAGCTAGGTGCCATTAAGGAAGAGGTAAAAGAGAGTGATGCAATTGCCATGTTACTTAAGTCTATGGCACCGGAATTTGAAAATGTTTTGCCTATTTTGAAGTACATGAAGGATCCCACACTAAAAGACATAGAAAGTGTCTTGCATGAAGAAGGAAAAAGGATCAAAACCAATTCAAGTTTTGGAGATCTTAATGCCTTCTACACTAAATTCCAAACAAGGAGTATTGGAAATGGTACAAAATATATTCATTGTAGTAGGCTTGGGCACATGCTCGAGGATTGCAAGTTCAAAGACAAACCAAAGTTGGAATGCACCTATTGTGGAAAACTTGGACGCCTTGAAGATAGATCCTACCACAAAAACAAAGCCAAAGTCAACATTGTTGAAGAAGTCAAAGCTAATATGATTGGAGAAGTCCCCACAAAAGAGGCTAATCTCACCTACTATGATGATGAATGGCCTTTTAATTCATGACTTTTATGGATATAATGTAATGGTGTGTTTTTGTTAACCCTTAATGGTTTTTCCATATGAGAGTCCACATAGAGCCCAAAATTTGGCCATGTAGGAACCAAGGGGGGTGATGGAAGTTGGCTCCCAATGGCCATCTTCAATTATGGTTTTTGTATGGACATTGGGTAATGGTGATGGTCTTAGACATTAGAGATTGATTTTAGTAACTCAAGTAAAAGCTCAAGATTCTACTAGAAGTGTTCGTCTAACACAAGTGGGAGAGAAAAAGCATCTATTGCACAATAATATGGTGACCTTGAATCCACATGGGCCCTAGAACCATGGGAGAGAATGTAGGGGAACCTTTTGATCTCATCAATGATGTCACTCATCTTGTACTTCAAGCATATATAAGAGGCTTTATCAGTCCGTACTTGTGGACTAGCGAGTTGAAGCTAGAGCTCCCCCCCTCTCCTTGCGTGCGCCTAGTACCCTCTCGCCATTGCCCTGCCCTCTTGCCCTTGTTCAAAGCGCCCCCCCCCTCTCGCTTTCTCCGGCAAGTGTCTCTCGCCTCTCGCATGCTCCCCTTCCACCTGCAGCCAGGTGTTTATCGCTCTCGGGTTTTTTTAAATCCATGGCAAGTTTTGACATCTTTTGGTCTTGAACTGTAACATGCAGCAGAAGTATTCGTAATTAAATACTAATAAACATGGAAAAAATATTGGAATAATGCTGAATAATATTGTGATGCTTCTGCCATGGTCTATGTGGTCTTACGTGCCTATGGGATGGATGATATGCAAAATGCAACCATGAACTGATGCAAATTCTAAGGCTTCTATGACTTCTATATGCATGAATGATTCTCTCCAAATGGGTTAAGGGACTTCGATTGATTGACGGATTGACTATCTAAGGTTGAGGAATGACCTCCATGCTTTCGCTGACTCCCCCCTCCTTACCCTCTCTCGTCTTCCCATGAAGGTGTTTATCGCTCACAGGGTTTTTTAATCCGTGGCAAGTTTTGATATCTTTTGGTCTTGAACTGTAACATGCAGCGGAAGTATTTGTAATTAAATACTAATAAATATGAAAAAAGTATTGGTATAATGTTGAATAATATTCTGATGCTTCTGCCATGGTCTATGCGGTCTTATGTGCGTATGGGATGGATGATATACAAAATGCAACCATGAAGTGAAGCAAATCCTAAGGCTTCTATGACTTTTATATGCATGAATGATTCTCTCCAAATGGGTCAAGGGACTTCGACTGACTGACTGACTATTTGCCTAAGGCTGAGGAATGATCTATGTAGCTTGTGTCTGACATATATCCTGGACTGAAGATTACAATGGAGTCACGGTGTAGTACGACAAATATATCCTAAAGGATACTAATACTGGACAATGTTGCACTGATGATGATGAGCCATCTTGTCACCATGCACTACAGTGCAGAGTGCATGTGACATTCCCTCCTGCTTAGTTTGGCGTGCTTAGTTTGGCGGCAGGTTCATGGCTTCCAAGTAGTCACCAACAATTGGGGGTACTCTTGAAAGAACTCGTCGTCTAGCCAAACGGCTTCGCGGGTACCTCGATCTCGGAACTTCGTATAGAACTGACGTATTCTTCGACCGAAACCATGCTTTCAACGATGAAGAAGGATTTGCTCAGGCTCAATGACTTCTGCTTCATCTACCACGTCGGGTTGCTATTCATCTAAAACATCAAACACTTGGTTTTAGCCAAGAAACATGGAAAACATCATCCATTGTCCAACTGGTAGGCAACTTTAACTTCATGGAGACATCACTTATCTTTTTAACTATTGGAAAAGGTCCAAAACTACGGAAAGAAAGCTTGGAACAACGTTTGCCCACTTGTTTCAATCTCTGTTTCATGATGTGTAGATAGGCCCAATCCCCTTCCTTGAAGTGGACATCTCGTCTAGACTTATTTGCTTGTCTGCTATAAGCTTCCTCTGCTTTACCTGACTCAAATGATTTCGGAAAATGCTTATGTCGTTTTGTTAGCGTCAAGAGATGGAGACACTAATCTCGTCAAAAGAGAAGAGAAACGGCGGCCAAAGGCTCCTTCATACGGAGTTTGTCCGACACTGGATGAATGAGTATCGTTCAAGATGGCTTGAATCAATGGAAGATAATGTTTCCATTTGGATTGCTGGTCATGACAATATGACTTGAGAATATCAAAGGCCAACTGGTTATAGATTTCTGTCTGGCCGTCTGTCTGTGGATGGAATGCACTAGACAACTGTAACTTGGTTTCAAAGTTTTCGAATAATACAATGGTGCTAGGCAAACCATAAATGGAGTACCAATGTTTGAGAAAAAGACGGGCTACGTCCAGCAGTGGCCGTATGCTTGCATGGAATGAGCATGCAGAACTCACTGAAGCACAATGGTAAAAAACAGTGTTATGGGATCTGGTGGATTCTGGTAGAGGTCCTACAAAGTCCATAGAAATGTCGATGAAAGGTCCGTCGGGGCTAGACAGAGGTTGAAGTAACCTAGCCTTTTTTGTATGTGGAACCTTAACTTTTTGACAAATCTTACAGGCTTGAACATGTGAATATACATTACGCCTCATTTTTGGCCAATAAAAGGATCGTTCCAATTTCTGGAGGGTACTGTTGATACCTCTATGTCCTCCAACTAAGGAGTCATGGGCATCATGGAAAAGAGCTGCTTGCTTTTCCCGAATGACACAGAGATGGTTCTTGTAGAACGACCAACCGTTCTGCACTGAGTAATGGCCAGGCTCAGAAGTGAGGGCCAAATTGTATTGAGTATCAAACTCAGGGGAGTCGACATAGTGGTCCTTCATGCTATCTAAGTCTTTCTCCGTGATTTCGAGAATGGTAGACTCCTACACTGCCTGGATGTTGGCCTTTCGACTAAGAGCATTTGCAACTGGGTTATGCTCACCAGGGATGTACTCGATCATTCCTCCAAATTGTTGGAAGAGTTGACTCCATTTGGCTTGCCGATCACTCCACTAGGCACTTGGCATGGTTTGAAGCCACTTAAGTGCTTGGTGGTCTGTTTTGATTGTGAAAATCTGTCCATAAAGGAAAGGCTTCCAATGTTTGAGCGTTGTGATCACACCCAAAAGCTCTTTGTCATAAACCGAATAATTCTTTCTGGCGACATCCAACTTTCTATTGTACCCTCTTCCCCACTATTGCGTATCTGCATCGCCTCCCTAGGCTCAGTGTCCCACACCATTTCGCTCCCTAGTCTACAGGGAGACCCGATTTTGCAGAGAGTTGAGTACTTTGGCCTTCCAAGCCAATGTACCATCTGTCGCCAGATGGGCCACACCTTGCTAGAGTCTGCTCTCATCGATAGTCCAGGAGTCCCCCCCCCCCCCCCCCCCCCCCCCCCCCCCCCCCCCCCCAGCGGGCCCCATTTCAGACCTTCCCTAGGGGGCGGGCTAGACATCGCCCTCGATGTACCAGAGCACCAAGCCTTGGCGAAGGCTGATGCAAGAGAGTGGCAGGCCGTTGGCCCGAGGTGGGACCATCGATCAACATTGATAAGCGTGTCAGGTTGGTAGAATCCAAGAGGATCCGGTTGTGTAAGAGAACCGTTTTGAGCATTTAGAGAACCGTTTTGAGCATTTATCTGAGCAGCCCCCCGACGGTGATGGGCCTCCCTTTGTTCCTTTGAGGAACCCACTCGCGGTCTCCCCCCCAACCCCCTCGTCGAGATCCTCCTCCAAGTTTTTCTAAAGATTGTTACCTCGTCGAGATCCCTCTCCAAGTTTTCAGGCTCGCATGGGGATCGTTGACCCTCCAGAGCATGCATCGGGCCCGGCCTCGCGGCCCCCTCCGTAGGTGAACCCCTCTCCCCCCCGTCGCCCCCCCGCCAACGTCTGCTCCGACTTTCCCCTCTCGAGCTCTCTTTGCTTCGGCTCTATCAGAACCCTCCCCCTCCTTAGCCTTTAGAGAGCACTCCCGCCGCCCTCTAGCTGTGCCTGATCCGGAGCGGCAGCAGTTGGCCACGTCCGCTCGCCGATTGATTCATCATTTTTTGGAGCCAGTAGAGATGACCATTGCTGAAATTGCTGCCCTTTCTCCCTAGCTTGATTCATGGCACACAGACCAGTTTCGTCTAGGATTGGAGTATTCTGGACAACATTCTCACCTTTTGGGAGAGGCGACTGCATGCGGCAATAGGATCCAATTGTGCTCCTTCTCAATTTTGAAAAAGCCTATGACAAAGTAGATTGGGGATTTCTGTATGGGATGATGTGCAGGATGGGTTTCTTGGAGGAGTGGGTCCAGGGTGTTTCAAGACACTACTTAGCTTCTCATAGCCAGGTCCTTATTCAGGGTGCTGGAGGTGACAGATTCCGCTTTCATGCTCAAGGCGGCAAGGGTGCCCTCTAGCACCATGTCTCTTCCTGTTTGTCGCTGAGGCCATGAGTAGTTTTCTCTCTGTCCTAGAGACCGGACTCTAGGGAGTGCGTCTCCCCATCCGAGTGTAGGAGGAGCTTCTTGATTTCGAGTTTGTTGATGACGCAATAATATACCTCCAGAGATTTGTTTAGGTGATTGAGGTTTTTGCTCATGCATTTGGAGCAGATATCAACTGGCACAAGTCGTGTGGATTTTGGGTTGGCTCATCACTTGTTTGGCATCCACTTGAGGCTTTTCAGTGGATCCTGAGGGGAACCTCTAGTTTGCTATCTTGGAGGCTAGGTTGGCATTGATATCTGCCTTGAGCAGCAGCTCGCCCCCCTTCTTCTGAGCATTCGGAAGAAGCTGTTATATTGGAGTTCGGCCCTGCTTTCCCTAGCTGGCCGGGCAGTGGTGGCGAACTAGGTTCTTCTTGCCACCATGTGGTGCATTACCTCCTGCTAGTCTTTCTCTCGGACATGTATTGGTCAGGTTTAGCATTTGATCCAGAGCTTTTTGTGGGCTGGCAGTGATAGGAGGACCGACAAGGGCCAATGTGGCTTAGAAAGTGATCATTCAGTCGTGACGCAAAGGAGGCTTGGCATCATAGACCCCTTTATTCAGAGCTGGACCCTGTTGGGCAAGTTGACTGTTGAGGTCTTCTTCCGGGCTGTGAGCCTTGGAAGGACTAGGATCTCTGCATGCACTCTGATCCTGGGGTTCCCTTGGCCTCACATCATGAGATGGATCTTCACAAAGATGTGTGCACGTGGCTTTAGCCCAACATTTGAGGACAGAATCGCATCTCTTGCGTGCTTGGGATCATCTCGGGCTGGCCCTGCACAGCAGTCAGCCCCAGTAGCCTCTGAGGAGCAGCTTCGACAGCCTCTGATCTGGAATCCTGTGGTCCATCTCCCTAGTGGTCACATGCCCGAGGCTTGCTCGTTCGTATCGTGGGGAGCCTTGAGTACGGCCCCCCCTAGGTCACTTTGAGATTGGCTTGCATTCAAACAGCTACCCCCAGAGGCTCAAGAGAGAGGCCTTATTGGGATCCGGGGCAGAGACCGACTTAGCCTCGACATCACTCTGGAGTGGCTAGCCTCAATACTAGATCCTTCTCCTACACTGTGGCTAGGAATGTTTACTAAGCATGGTATACCCATGGTAGTTCATGGTGCGGATGACTACTCCACTTTACAGACCTTCTCTACTGGGCTTCATGGCAGATTGGAGAGATTAGAGACCCTCGTAGAGGACCTCAGGGGATGCACCTTGTAGAGGGTGAGGGTGATTGGTTTTCATGCACATGAGTGGCACATTGACAGCCAAGGTGGCTAGAGAGAGACTATAGTGGCTATGGATGTGGGAGGGCCGGCCTATTACGAGTTTCCAATGGGACCCGGGAGAATGGACATGTCAAGATTCAGAGGACAGAGAGGAGTCGCATGGTACCCCCTTTTTTGCTTAGATTGCACGGTTGGGCTGCAAGATTCAGATGTCAAAGGTGGAGGCCACTCTAGTAGCAAGAGTACATTGGCAGTCCCAGGGCCTCCCGCCGCATTTTCTCTTAGATTTTTGGAAGCGGCTGTGGGACAGCTGTCGTCCGCAAAAGGTCTCTCTTTTTATGTGGGAGCTGGCACATAGGAGCTTAGTAGTTGGCACATAGGAGCTTAGTAGTTGGCACTTGGGGGCAGACCAACATTATGTCAGAGGTGTGGCCATCCCTAGGAGTCTCAGCGTCACTGTCTTTTGGGATTGCCCAAAGGCCCAGCAGGTCTGGAAGAGGATTCTATGCATTTTCACTATGGATCGGGCTACATGGGGCATTGTTGCTTGGGCCACTGAGGCATTGATCATCGTACCATGTGAGGAGAAAGCTGGGGGACTAGCCCTTTAAGTCTCTCACCTTTGTATTTCCAGTGTGCCAGTTCCAGGTTCGCCTACTGATCGTTGGACCCTAGGTTCTAGCTAGAGATGGGGGATTTGTAGTATTATAGCCACGTGGCATATATGGAGAGCTCGATGCAGCGAAGCCATCGAAGGCACCCTCACCCCACCATCGGAGTCTATCCGGAGCATTTGGCTCGATATCATTCATACCCTCGGAGGTCAATGGGGGCAGCTTCAAGGCGGCTCAGACTGCATGAGGAAGCGTCGGGAGGCCTTCCTCAGGATCTGGCGTCACTATCCCTTTCTTACAGATAGTGGTGGTGAGTCCACTTGGCATTACAGACCACTTGTGTGTTTATTTCCCCTCCTCCCATTGTATGAGATAACCTTCTCCTACTAGAGCAGCCAGCTGGAGGAGAAGTGCATCCTCCCCTTTGTTCTTCTTGACTCGCGTTTCCCCTTTGGGGATGGAATAGTACTTAGTCATCTTGGCTGTGTTTTTCTTGGTAACTAATAGAAGGATCTTTTGCTCGGAAAACAAAAAAGAAAATTATGTGGGATTAACCTATTGCTCTTGTCTCAAATGTGTGATTAAGTGTCATTAGCACTTTAATTTCTTGTTTCACTAATAATGTTATTATTCCTTTTTGATCCTCCATGACATCTTAATCTCTCCTCTCAATCCTTCATTTGTTTCTTGTAAAGAATGAACATGCACGTTCATGTTATTAATCCTTTTTTAATCTCCATGCGAACATCTTAATCTCTCCTCTTAATCCTTCATTTGTTTGTTGTAAAGAATGAATATGCACATTCATGCCTATTTGGGCACCTACTGCATGTGTGCAATTTTTCACATCATCTGAAATTAATCTCCCTAGCAATGAATGAAGTCCATATGCTCATGATTCTGTCAGCTATGAAACACTCTCTCTGGTCCTAAACATTATTTTGAGTGTGCAGATATGGAGAAACATTTCCAGTTTCAGCTGAAGTACTTGATCCTAGTTTTGTTCTTCCTATAGGGAAGGCTAAGGTGAGGAGATTTAGGAAGTGGAATCATGTGCTTATGAAAGTTTACTGCTCATTGACTTATTTGATTCGTCAAACTCTTCTTTGTATGGGGGCAGATTGAGCGCGAGGGAACTGATGTAACCATCACAGCTTTCTCTAAAATGGTTGGTTATGCTTTGAAGGTAAAATCGTCGTGCTTTTCTTTTTTCTTTCTGTCCTGCCTTTGTAAAAATGTAGGCCTTAGTTACTTGTAAGTTTTTCTCAGTGACCCTAAATTTGAAAAATACGTTTTGGGAAAAAAATTCAAATAGATTCTCCCTCTCTCTTTTTCTCCCTCTCTTATTATAGACAATACTCATGTCCAGCAGGGTTATGTAATGCATCCTTTTTTGACAATTGACCCACCGCACATTGGGTGTGTTCAGATTGAAAGCAATCTATCATGATGCTTTCTTTTCTTATCTATTCTAGGTCGCCCATCTCACATCACATCATCATAGAGGAGCTTAATGCATATTCTTTTGTATGGATGCTGCATCATAAACTATCACAGGTAGCTTGTCTACTTAGAAGACATATTGGATTTCCTTCTTTAGCACTCTCATGTATGAGCGGTTGTCCTCTCAAAGAAAGATCTCCGGTGCTGGTGTTCCAAGGTTGCAAAGTACCTGACTTTTTATTGAGGGCCCAATCGCTCTATCCTTGGATAAGGCTGGGTAAACACCCATGTAGCCTAACAAGAAACTTTTTCCACATCTGATTTATGTAAACAAATGTGACCATACCATTGGGATCCTTGGAACATTGGTGGTCGAATGTAATTAGGTTCCTGCTTCTTGCAAAGCTTAACTTTTTGAGAAGGACAATGGAATGCTTTGGATGTGGTGGTAAAGATTGGGTGGCTGTCTATCTCAACAAAGTACACCAAGGAGATTCCAATTCTTGTGTGGTGTTGGCCATGTGTAACGGATTGGCCCCCTAGACCTGCAATATTTGATCAAACACCACAAAGAAGCAACTTAAGACAGGAGCAACACTACTGAAACTGCATGCAAAAAAAAGCAATAAAAAATAAGCCACTTCTACAAACACAAGGAGATTAAAGGAGAAAAGCAATCAGTAACGGTGTAACCAGCCAAGAAAAATTCACAAGAGCAAAAAGTCTCCACTAGTTCTGAATCTAATCACAGGTACATAGTAGCAAGGAAATGCGTTTCCTAGCTTCCGTAGAAAATGATATGTTTCCAACGTTGGAAACATTTTTTTAGTCAGCTAAAAAAAAGTGAATTTTGGGCCTTATTTGCCTGGCTTTTTTGGGCCTTAGTGGTGTGATTTGCCCAACCAATTATCCCGTGTGTGTGTGGGCGCATGTGCGCGTTCTCTATTGCAAGCCTTCATCATGGTTGGGTTTTCCCATCACCTCCAAAGAAGTGATAGAAACTCAGTTCAATGGTTTATCTATGAAGATTTGGGCACTAGGGTGACGTATCCCTATGCATGAGTCTGCACTTGCTCGTGGGTGCTAATGACAGTGGGGAGCCATAGCACGGATACCATAGCTGCATGATGGAGTTCATTAATTGAAGCTTTGTGAGTAGACTCGAGTGAATTCAAGGTTGCACTTTGGTTTTTGTAAACTTTTGGGAAATATCGTGAACTTTCCATTGGTATATAGACAACACCTTATGTAGAGAACGCTCGTGTCTATGTGCTAGGGTTTGAGAGTAAAATGCAGCGGAATCAACACACAGAGCACACACAGGAGTCCTAAAGCTACTGTTATGCATTATGAACAGAAATGTCTTCCAAGAAATAGTTTACAACTAAATTCCTGAAAATACGAGAGATATCACTGAGTGAAAATGTCAACTACAGCCCTCGGACCTGCAGAATGCTCATGGCTAGCATTTGGAAACGCTTTGTGAAGTCCAATGTTGAGAAATGCAGATGATTTTGATGATTTACGAATATGCATATATATAGCACCTTAATGTGCTGTTCGGCCAACATAAAATGCTGTCAATGTTCACGGCTTGCTATGCCATCACCTGCCATGTCATCACTTGCCACATATCACGTGCCCATACCCATGGGATATGCCTACACGCTGTTTGCTGTGTGGCTTGTACCGGTCAGGCATGTGTCCTTGCATGTAAGGTGTGCCACATTCTCCCCCACTTGCATTGCAGCTGCCCTTGGCTGCACGTTGTTCATGTAAAGTGCCCTTTCATAAAATGAAAAGATCCAAGCAAAGCTCATCCATAGTACTCAAGATCCTAGATACTGTGAGACCACTCTGCGTCCGCTCACATTCCGTCCTCGTCGCGTTAGCACAAAGACTTGCAAAGAACTGTGTGGATGACCAACTCTGGCATGATCCAGCACTGTCTGTTCGTCCAACTATTCGTGATGAAACATCGGAGGCCTCCGATAGCCTATGGGAAGAACACTCCAGAGAATGACCTGGCAAAACTCCGCTATCTACGCTCTAGAGAGAGAGCGAAGCACAAGTACTCGACAAATTTGCACGACTCAATGATTATGGGGGCAATGACACATGGCAAGTGCTTATGACATCACTGCATATGGTATTCACACTTAAAAGTGGCTATAAGAGGTTATCCACACACACAAACATACGAAGCCATCTAACGGCTGTTTTACACACACATGAGGCTCTGAATACCCAACATCTCTCTCTCTCTCTCTCTCTCTCTCTCTCTCTCTTGTAGACCCATCGGGTCTTTTCTTTCTCTTTCTTTCATAGGATAATCATCTTCTATCTGGATGCATATTTTCCTTTTTTTTTTTCATTTCCTTTTCAGGTCTTCCGTGGCTCAGTTATCAATGATACCATTGTATAAATAGAGTTTTCAATCAGCCCTGCATCAACTTTTTAATGGGTTCATGAGTGTTTCACATGCAGTAGCCTGGATCTGCACAAAATACAGTCTGGATCTGCACAGAAGATTCCTGTACATCAGCTGCACGTTTAGGCAGCTTACCTCAGCTGAGACTGTTTGTGTGAGGGGTTGCTTACAAATGCCAAGGCTGCAGAGCTGTGCCTGTGTGGTGATTTGTTATCTATGTGCCTTAAAAGAAGAGAGAAAAATAAAGCACTAATTAATTATGTCATAAAGGTACATTCAGGAGTAGGTTGAATTGAAAGGGGTTGGAAGGCAGATGCTCTTGTTTGTAATAATACTTCGGCATATTTTTAGCTCGATCCATCTCAATATAGCTGCCATGCTCCTGTTGAAATGGGTGTTTGTGTTGTTATTGCTTGTGTATGCAGTGTGCACACCATGTACCTGAGTGCACGTGTGCAATTATTGCCCCTTTACATAAGGGAATAATATTTATTAATTACATGCTTGTCTTTGGCTGCAGGCTGCAGAGCTCTTGGCCAAAGAAGGGATCAGTGCTGAGGTGAAGCTCCCTCCTAGTGATTTTCTTACCGACTTGAAAGTATTTTCAGTGCAATTTTCAAGAAACACCCATCAGGAGAGGCGTGCAAATGGTGTTTCTGATGATTTTCCTTGGCTTTTGCAGGTGATAAACCTACGGTCAATCAGGCCATTGGATAGAGCAGCAATCAACAGCTCTGTTAGAAAAACTAACAGACTTGTAACTGTAGAAGAAGGCTGGCCTCAGCATGGTATTGGTGCTGAAATATGGTGAGCATTCTCCCACAAGCACAGAATTGCATTGACTTTGGGCAACTACCAAGAAACGTAAAGACCCAGGACATTGTATGGGAGAGTTAGACACTTAACAACATTGTTTTCAGTATGGAAAAAGTGTAGTTCTAGAAAGTGACCTTTGAATGTCTTCATTGATGGTAGTTTTTTGTGAATGAGGAGTACAGGTCGGATTAAAGGGAATGGTGAGGGCATTCAACCTTCTTGCTGGTTACCTGGGTATAGTTACTAGACTTAGGGAGGTTGCATTTTATTGCATGATCTACCCTTCTTAGCAGGGTATGGTAGCTGCTTGAGAGCTACGGATAGACATATTGGTATCAACTAGACTTAGGGAGGTTGCATTTTATTGCACGATCTACCCTTCTTAGCAGGGTATGGTAGTTGCTTGAGAGCCAATTGATATTGTGCTTATTCTTTCTATCTTCAGCGGTGCATTTGCCCTATCAACTACTTATTTGCTGTACTAATTCTTTCTATTTGCTACTTCCCTTATTGCTAGGCTTCATTATGGTTGAGTCTGCCCTGCATCTCTGGAGGCTTGACAGAAACTCAGTATACGAAGGGCTTTGTGTGAATATATGCTCTTATGTGTGTGTGTGTGTGTGCGTGTGGAGTGCGTGTGTGAGAGCATATCTTGATACAGAGTTCTACACCCACTATTGGGCAGTGATGACATTAGTGGGGATGTCGTAGTATTCGGTCCATACTATGCATAATGGAGTTGATAGTTATATAGTCTTGTGGGTTGACTACCATGTGGCATGAGTATATAACATGCACGGTCGTAAAAGGTGAATTTGGGCATGTTCCTGGATTCATCTAGGTATATATATATATATATATATTGGTTATCCTTCATATTTTTTTTTTCCTTCTACAGATTTATAGGAATGATATGATTGTAGCTTTATGTCTTACACATAAAGTTGTTCATAATGCAGTGCATAGTCACAAAAAAATGCTTTTCGAGCAAACAAAATGTTCGAAACATTTCTAGGGCAAAATGTTTCAAAACTTCTGAAAATTTTTGTTCATACTAAAAAAAAAGAAAAGAATGATTTGTTGCTGTTCCCCCCACACCCCCCACCCTCCTTTTTTTTGCTTATACCAGCAAGGTCTGCAACATTTTGACGACACCCTCTGTTGCCCAGGAATAGCCACCACCACAGGCTTCTCTTCTTTTTCTCCCTTTCTCTTCTTCTCTCTTCTTCTCCCTTGCTCTCTTTTTTTTCATTGAGTAGATCCTTATGTAGTAGCAACTTCAGTGCCCACCCAAAGGCGGCTTGGTCTTGCCTAAAGGGAGTACAATTATGGCCGCTTGGATTTGAATCCAAGACCTCCCCCTCCCGGTCACAAACCCACATTGGAAGGCTACAACCCCATCGGCTCTTCTTCTCCCCTCTTCTTTCCCCTTTCTCTTCTTTCCCCATTCTTCAATGCCTTGAATCTTGCTCAATTTCTCCCTTCTTTTTTTCAATTTGTTCTTTAATTGAATATTGATAATTTATGAATATATTTAAGAGTCTATTCTATAAGTTTTTAAAATATTTACAATATACAATGATGGTGATTTTTTGAAACCTTGCGGTTTCTTAGCTAGGACAAAACATTTTGAAAGAAAACCCCAAAAACCTCGAAACGTTTCTTTTGACTATGATGCAATGTGGATCAACTTTGGTGTGATAGAGTGTCCCTCCCGCAAGAAAACTGTGCTTGATAACTGTTCTTTGTCAATGTGTTAGTCATTTTGGATTAAATGATCTCGTGTGTGTTTCACTCGTCTTTCATGAGAGTGTTTGATATCCTTTTGGACAGATCTTAGAATTTTGGACGTAGTTTTCTCCTCAAAATGTGAGAAGGCTTGTAGCATGTGGTTGCACACCTTCTTGCTGAAATCTAGGGTTTCAATGCATTGCTAATGTGCGGAAACGCTAGTACATGGTTGCACAAGTTGTGGTTAAGTGATGGATTGAGAGACAAGAGGGAAGAGTGATCCTTAAGCTTCTTGGCATCAAGTTACTTCTATCTAAGTGAAAGGGTTGTTTGGGGCCAGTTTAGGCAGCCTCCATCAGGGGCAGGCTGCCCTCGAGATCTGAAGAATTTTGTTGGGCAGGGCAGGACCACATATGGTGTGATTGGGCACTAGACAGCAGCATTTGGGTGCTAGATTGGTGGCAGGAAAAATGTGCAGCCAGGTGGGCTGGTCAGGCAGCGGGCCAATCAGCATTGTAAGGGGCTGATGGGGCTACTGATACTCCCTTTCTCACCCCCCTTTCCCTTCCTTTCCCTCTCCCAATTCGTCTCTTCAATCATTCCTCCTCCTCCATCATAACCACTGTATGTAGGCTGTAACAGCCCTCTGCCACAGTTTTAGGGCACCAAACTCAGCCCCTTGCCCACAGATAGATAGTACGTGTCAAGGATAGATAGCTAAGCAAAAACATAGCCCATATGGGAGTTAAACCTGAGAGAAATTAGGGCTTCGTAAGGGTTCTCTGCACATCTAAACGTGCGATTCTCACATCTTTCCCCCACTCTTAGAATCCATTTTGGGGAAGTTCGTTGTGGTATTATATTTTAGTTTATAGTCGTACCCTCGATGAGCAGGTTGAGCATCTTAGTTTAGTTTTGGGTATTCTAAGACGGGAACGACTGTATGCTAAACTCTCTAATTGTGAGTTCTTTTGTAAGGAGCTCACATACCTAGGTCATCAGATTTCTTGGGATGGTATGAGCATTGATCTTGAGCGGATTCAGAAGGTGTTGGATTGGCCGGTTCCTCGGACAATGAGGCAAACTTCGGGCATTCTTAGGATTCACTCTTTGAGGATTTTGCCCAATCCAACACCTTCTAGATCCGCTCAAGATCAATGCTCATACCATGCTGAGAAATATGATGACCTAGGTATATAAGCTCCTTATAGAGGTGTTGGATTCATAGTAGCAACGGAACGGGAACGGGAACGGAACGAAAGCACCACCAGGGGAACGGGAACGAGAAAAAGGGGGAACGGGAACGAGGGGGAACGGAAACAGGGAACGACCTAGATAATTCCTAGAAATGACGATAAATCTTAACATACAATGCTCATTTATATAACCAAATCAGAGACACACTGAAGTCTAGTGCACCATAATTTGCATGGCTAGATACTAACACTGAATAGATCTCACAAGTCAAAATAAATTAGCCCACATCATACATGACATAAGTGACAAAAAGCACAAAATGTGGCCCACATGGCACAGCCTAGATAAAAGAAACAATCCAAGTCCAAAGTCCAAGCCTCAAGGTGACATGCAAATAGTAAGGAGATATCAATGATCATGCATGGCTACTGCCAGTGATGCCATCAAGGAGACTATCATCTATGTCATCCAAGAAAGCCATATCATCAAGACCAACATCTGCAGCATCCAAATCTTCAATCCCATCCTGACCAGGATCTGCAAGTCCATGTGTCTCCTCATCATTCGAGGACTCCTCATCAAGCAATATAAACTTCTCTGGTTTGGGAGATGCCATATCACCAAGCAAGTGCAAATTAGCACTTACAAAAATCAAGTCATTGACTTGTTTTGTTCCAAATTTGTTCCTCTTCTTGGATGCAACATGGCCGAACACACTCCATAGCTGCTCAATCGGAGAGGAGCTTGCACCTTGAGACAAGATCCTTACTGCCAATGATTGAAGCTGTGGTGTACGAGCCCCATAATCCTCCCACCATAAAGCAGCCCCTATCTTAAACCTATCTCTCTGTGCATCAGCCGATCCAAACCTTCCCAACTTGCTGCGATAAAATCCAAGTTGGTCTTTCACCAACCTTCGTTTATCTGCATCACGAATCAGCCTAGAAAGCACTGTCTCCCAACCATCCATCACCTCATCAGCGGCCTCTTGTCCACATCCTTGGAACTCGGGATCCAAGACATACGCTGCAGCATGCATAGGAGAATGATAACCATTCCATCGTGCTTCACATAATTCTCGAACCTCTGCATATTTCTCATCAGACAAGCCCATTTCCCCTATTTTCTCGATCATTCGGTCGGCCCCCTCATAAACCTTGCCAATGCATGGCTCCCGTCCATCTGCAATCCGCATCAAGCGCATGATCGGCTTCATCATAGCATTGATAGTATTGACTTCATCCCAAAATGTGAAGTCTTGTATGGTTCTTGCAACCTCTATGCCGGCTCTTGAGCGAGAAAGTGCCCATCCCATCCACTCATTGCATACAACCAACTGCTTCAAAGGCAATTGCACTTTGGATAACCTCTTCATCATGAGAAAGTTATAACCAAAGCGTGTCTCTGAGTACTTCAAGAGATCCTTTTTGGCCGATCTCTTGCGGAATTCATTCAAAATAAACTGATGGTTTTGAATGAAGCTTATTATCTCCTTGCCTTTTTGAATGTGTGGATCAATCCATGGCAAGCTGCCAACATCCTTCAATAAGTTGCTCAAACAATGAGCAAAGCATGGACTGAATGTGATATGCGGATACCTGTCTTCAAGCTTAAGACCAGCTGCTCTATTTGTTGCCTCACCATCAGCTAAGAACTGAATAACATTCTCCGGTCCAACTTTCTCAATACCTTCGGCCCAGTCTTCCACAAGCTGATCTGCAGTTTTTCCAGTCCCAGAAGCATCATGTGAGGAAATGAATTGCATTCTTCCTCGAGAATAAGCAACCATGCCATGAATGGACCTTTTTCGAGTGTCACTCCAACCATCTGCAATAAGTGACACACCATTCTTTGCCCAACTTTCATGCACAGACTCTAAAGCACATTCAATTGCAGCTTTCTCCTTTTGCAACAAGGTGGTGCGTATGGTCTCATATGAAGGAGGCTTGTATGTTGGGCCATACCGTGCAATCTCCTGGACCATTTCAATGAAATATGGAGACCTGGCAACATTGAATGCTACATGATCATGATAAAAGAACCTTGCAACAGCTGCATCTACCCTCTCTTTCTTGCGGGGATCCCAAGCTGCTCCCAAGGTTTGCTGCTTACCGGAACTTGCACCCATAGATTGCGAATCTTGGGAAAATGCAAAGCTCCCAAGTCCTCCATACTGTTGTCCATCTCCCAAGTGTACATCTTCCCCTTGTCTACTGAAGTAAGATGCATCAATTGCCGGTTTCTTTCGTGCACATGCTTTCTCCTCTTCACTTGGGTACTTTGCCAAAAGCTCTCTACGCATTTCAAGTGTTGTCCCTGGGCATTTGTTCACTTGTGCTTTTTCATTGTTCACATGGCATAGATGTGCTCTCACACGGTTTGCTCCTCCTGACTTCTCTTTGTTACATTGCTTGCATTTCCATCGTGTTGCACCTCCCTTAGATGAATACCTTTCTAGCCTTTCAACGTCGTCCCACCAAGTAGCATTCGAAGCCGATCGCTTTGAACCCGAGTAAGCCATGATGTCTGCAAATTCGGGCAAAAAGTTGAATAGGCTTTCAAAGTTAACCATTACAGAGAAATGAGTCCTTTTTTTTTCTTCTGTTTAATGGGGAGAGACTGTGCACTGTGCAGTGTGCAGTCTAGATTGTGATTCACCATAGGTAATTTTTAAAACACCAAAAGTTCAAAGTTCAAACAAAAAGAGAGAGAGAGAAGAAAGAGAAAAGCTTCTTGCTGCCTTGCCTTTTAGATGAATGTAGTCACTGTGTGTAGTGTACAGTGTACACTGGAAGTCTGCACAGTGCAAGGGCTGGGGGCCTGGCTGCCAGTGGCTGGGGCGACTGTACTATGTCGTACAGAATGTCAGAATAGCTGCCGTACGGGTAGGAGAGTACGGGCAGTGGACTCGTGGAGTCGTGGAGAGCAACGGCGGTACAGGCGTGAACTTCGAAAAGCGACGGGCGGCGAAAGGCGTACGGGACCGGTGCGAATTTTCGAAAAGCGCCTGGCGCAAGGCTTACAGGCTTCAATTTTTTTGAAAAAAATCCACGTCATCAGCACGTTCCCACGTGGGGGAACGGTAGGCTCGCGTTCCCTCGCCCGTTCCATCTCTCGTTCGACCACCGTTCCCTGCCGTTCCACCTCTTTTCGACCACCTCAACGTTCCACCATTCGTTTCCAGCGTTCCACTGGTCCACGCGATGGGGGAACGCGTTCCACCGTTCCCAATGGGGGGGAACGGGGTTCCCCTGCTACTATGGTTGGATTGGCCGGTTTCTCGGACAGTGAGGCAACTTCGGGCATTCTTGGGATTCACTGATTTCTCAAAAAGTCAGTGAAGGATTATTCGAATCTGACTATTCCTTTCACGAACCTTGACAGGGACAAAAGTCCAATAGTCCTATTACCTAGAATGAGAGATTTGATGTAGCTTGTGTGGTATTTGAAAGCAAGAAGCTTAGGGAGGTGAATCTTTTGAGTTTCACCAAGATTAGTGGTGACTTGTATGATTCCTTGAGAGGGCTATGTCGAACTGATGGGCATTTCAATCCTGAGATGGTATTGACAGCAGGTTTAGGTAGGGAGCTCCACGGTTTTAGTTAGGACTCCATGGGTTATTGTTCCGGGATGATAGGGTCTGTGTACCGGATTGCGTTGAGGTTAGGAAAAGGATCCTTTATGAATATCATGACTCTCCTATAGTGGATCAAACGGACGTTTTATTGGCCTAAGACTATGTGGTGAAATGTTATCAATGTCAAGTGAATAAGGTAGAGCGCCTTAGAGTTGGAGGGTTGTTACATCCTCTAGAGGTCCCTTTTGGGAAGTGGGAAAGTATTTCCATGGATTTAATTGTCGAATTGCCACGGACCAGCAGAGGGCATGATGCTATCTGGGTGGTGGTAGATAGATTGATAAAAATGGCGAGGTTTTTACCTACAAGGTCAATTGTTAGAGCAAGTGATTTGGTGCAACAGTTTCTTGAGCAGCTTTTGAGGTTGTATGGGTTTCCTTGTAAGATAGTGAGTGAACAAGGATTCAAAGTTTTCTGGACACTTATGGCAGCTAGTTTTCTGAAAATTGGAGACTATGTTGAGTATGAGTTCCTCTTATCATCCTTGGTGAGATGGGCAGACGGAGAGGGTGAATCAAGTTCTGGAGGATATGCTATGTGCATTCGTCTCTAGTTGACCATCTGATTGAGAGAGGTATATCCCAGTGGTCGAGTTTGCACTACAATAGTGCTAAGCATTCGGCTATCGGTTACAATTTGTTTATGCTAATGTACAATAACGGCAAATGAAACTCTAGCCCTCCCAAATGTTCTAGAGGTTCTGTTGGTTCTTCGTGTCTTTCTTCGGATTGGTTTCACCCAAAGTGTGGGTTTGGTTTTGGTTATCTGAAGACTTTCATTTAAGTTGGGAATCCTGTTTGGAATTACACATGGTCTGAGGTTTCTTGGAGACATTCTCTGAGTCTAGCTAGCCATGGTCTCATTATATACCTTAGCATACCGGATGGCATCCTCCAATGTTTTGCTGTGATTATCTCGGTAAGCTGTTGTCCCCTTTGGTTTTTGTCATGCTCTCGGTGAGATTGGCTGGGTATACTCTCTATTTTATAAGAAAAAAACCTGAGTTTTTGGTCTTTTAAAAAAATCAACTAAGGGCTTTTTTAGATATGCGCTAGAGAAATAGTCCTCCCTTGCTCACCTTTTTTTGGGAAAAAAACAACACTCTAATTTTATTAAAATAGCATGACAAAAAATGTGCCCATAAATTTTACATGTGCTTGGCACCTGCTTTAACGCATAAGTCACTTATATCGTGACTACTGCAACTATAAATAACCATCTAGTCATAAATAGCCAATATCCGTTGATTTATTAATAATGAACCCTAGCCACTTGTATATTAGTCTCCTTCCACTAGTCTCAGGGCTCCCCTAACCTTGCCATATTAGGTCCTAATCTCGACAGTTAGTATTAGGTATGTAACAACAACTTTAGATTTGGGTTTCCATGCAGCAAACAACAAATTAGGAATTTTTAATGAACAAGAGCTACAAATTAGGGCTTTATACAACACCATTGAGGGTTTCTTTACCACAGCTGCAAATTAGGGTTCTTAATTAATAATACCTCATAAATTAGGGGTTTTAAACAACAACAACTCAAAATAGGGTTTTCGTACAGAAGCTGTAGTTCAAGGTTTCTAAACAAAAGTAGTTTGTTGGAGGTGCGAGAATGCCAAAGTTGTGTAGTCCCGAATTTGTTTTAACATAAACTTTGGAGAGTGGGATCCTCATGGATGATGGGCAGCTTGTAGAGCTTCCCGGGTGGCTTTATCCTTCTCTAAACAGTCCCACACGCCTCCCAAAATTTTCCACAGGTTTTGGACAGCCACTCGGCCTCTTGAAATGCCCCAAATCTGTTCACAGGTCATGGGCATCCGTGGGGCAGCTTTAAATGCCCCAAATGAAGCCGTTACATCAGTTTCAGATTTGGGTTTCCATGCAGCAACAATAAATTAGGGTTTTTTTTAACAACAAATTTGGGTTTTAAACACCACCACGTTAGAATTTAGGGTTCTTGTACAACTAAAGGGGTTCAAAAAAAAAAAGTTTCTAGCTTTCGAAACCTCAAAACATCGAAACAGTTTTTAAAAACCTCAAAATCTCTCCACCAAATGCCAAATTGAATTGCATGTAATCCACATCAATGACAACAAGAGAGCAAATCATAGCTCTCTAACGGTACCAGTGATAAGCAGTAGAAGAAGTAGCAGATATACGCATGTGTAAAGGCAACAAGATCTAGAAGTCATGCCTGTGAGACATGCAATGTAAGCTGCAAGAGATAAACTCATCAATGGAGGGTCCGATGAGGAAAAATCAGCAATGGTAGGGGTGATAAAAATAAAAATCCAGCAATGGGGGAAAGCTAGAAATCGGGAGAAAAAGTGGGGGCTCGAGGCGGGCATCAGCCAATGCTATGAGAGGATGGGTAGACTCTTAGCGATGCCATGATTAGTGGCATGTATGGCCAGTGTAAAGATGCATAATCCCACAGTAAATAATATACATGTGACATGTCAAAACCATGAGGGCAAGCCAACATTGGCCAAGTGTGTAGAAGGCACTCCCAGTAAACATCACATGTGAGAAAGTGACAATATCAACACTGCAAGGGAAAGCAGCATAAAAGACATCTCTAGTAGACATCAGTGGGCAAGTAAAATCCTCCCCTGAAATGCACCTACCAGACAAAGCATATCAAGAAGTATTGACTATATAGCATAGTCATCAAAAGCAACCGCGTCAGAAGACATCTCTGCAGGTGAAGAAGATGAAATGGCCAAGGTTTTCATATTTTTAGTCAAATTGGCCTCGTGTGCACCTATTGAAGAAGATGCTAGCTTCTTCTTTCTCTCACTCTCAATATGCTTCTTGCATTCCTCTATGGTATGCCCTATTTTCCTGCAATAATTACAACGCTTTTTCTTTTCAGCCTTGTCCTCTTTCTTGGAGGATCCGATGGGCTAGGTTTAGGCCCAGATCGATTCCCACGAAAGGTAGCAGTCATTGTTAACTCAGTAGGCATCATGTTGTTCCTGTTGGTATGGGATTGCTCTTCATTGAGCAAGAGAGTCACAAGGTTGTCAAAAGTGACCGCATTAGGTGCATTACCACTCAACAACCGCAATGTAGTCCCAAATGTCTGATAAGAGTCGGGCAAATTACACAAGATTGTCTGAACAAGATAGCCATCGGTCAAGACCTCATCAATATCGATGAGCTGCTCTTGAAGATCTTTAACATGTGTAAGGTACTGATCAATAGAGTCACCTTCAAGCATGCGGTCAGTCTCAAGTTTATCCGAAGGTAAGCTACACGAGCCTCATTGCGACCTGAATACAACTCTGCCAAGGTATCCCAAGCACCCTTAGCGGTGGTGCAAGAACGAATGTGTGGAATGATATGCCTGCGGCATGAGAGAGCAATCAACGCATGGGCTTGAGCATCCCTAGCATCCCAAGTACGCTGCTTCTGCTGGGTAGGAGGACGACGAGAAGGTTGACTTGCAGGAGGGTGAGCGGGGATCACTTCACCTTCCACTCGAGCAGGTGCGAGAGAATGCTCCTTTGTGCCATCCACATATAGCCATACATTCTTGGTAACCAATACATGACGCATCATATAAGCCCACATAGGGATTGAGTTTATCTTCTTGGGGCAACATACCAAAAAGATCATTATTATTGCCGGCCATGGCAACACAACAAAAAATTGACAAGGAAATAACTCAGCAAGATTGCAAATGAAAAGTCAATACATGTGTTGCAAGTAGACCAATAATACGTCAATGGTCACCCCAAGAATAAGTAGAGTCTAGCAAATGTGAATCTGGACCAAGTGTCAAGCAATTCTGAAATGAATACATACACATGTGCATCAATGTCTGCAATCCACGGAAATACCTATAAACCTGTAGGAATGCGGGAAAGTAAACAAAGGGAAAACAAATGGACTGGAAGGGAGCGCCTTCACCACAAGAAATACATATACCCGTCTCAAATCTGCAAATGTGTCGCACTGTCGAAAATCCCCAAAATTGCAATACATTGCGCAAGAAATACATATACCCGTCTCAAATCTGCAAATGTGCTACACTGTCAAAAATCCCTAAATTTGCAATACATATGTGCAAGAATCCCATGGAAATCAGTGCCAGACAGGAGCAGTGTCACAAATGTGGGCTTAATTTTGAAAAGCCCCAAATTTTGAATGATGAAAATTTGCTCAATGTCACGATTTCGGAAGGAGAAATTTGAGAAAATGCCAAAATGTCGGGGTAGACTACTTGTAAAGCACCTCCACTACCTATAAAGCACCCGCACTTGTAG
The DNA here is from genome assembly GCF_041138505.1 of Cibotium barometz. Lineage (NCBI taxonomy): Eukaryota > Viridiplantae > Streptophyta > Polypodiopsida > Cyatheales > Cibotiaceae > Cibotium > Cibotium barometz. Next base: position 18,941,489 of record NC_141061.1, read on the forward strand.
GTGACTGTCAGAATATGCAGCAGAGATGAAGACAAGATCTGAAAACATCTAGAGCAAGTGCGCAGCAGAAAAACGCAGAAATGAGAGAGAGAGAGAGAGAGAGAGAGAGAGAGAGAGAGAGAGAGAGAGAGAGAGAAGCGTATAACTTTGCTATATGCACAAGAAATTCCCGGATACAGGATGAGAAGTGTGGGGGGGCAAGGGGCCATTTTATATGGCCCCAGATGACCAGTCGGCCTGTTGAAAAATAGCTGACAGCCACCATAAATGTTCACGACCTGCTCTCCTCCAGTCGGCCAGCAAAAACACCAGTCGGCCAGCAGTAGCCAGTCGGTTAGCATACAGGGGACAGCCTGGGGGCAGTAGAGTCTAGTCGGCCAGGATGTGGAACAGCCGACAGGCACAGGATAGCCTCCCACACCAAGGAAAAATAGGGAAAAATGGGAAAAAAATATGGAGAGTGGGGAAAAACGAGAAAACACCTGAATCGGGCGGGCACACCCACAACAGAGGCCCTGGTGTAAATATACAGACAGGAGATGACTGCTAACACCCCCTCTCAGCTCCTGGATGTGGAACCAACCCTAGTGAGTTGGAGTGCCGTCGGAGCATAGTCTGAGGTAGAGACTTTGTGAAGAGGTCCATCGCATTGTCCTCCGTCGAACATAACTCTAGCAAGATGTCATCAGCAACAATCTTTTCACGAACAAAATGCCTCTTGATGACCGCGGGTTCCACCAATGGAACCCCAATCCCGCCAAGTAACCTCTGCAACCAACAGCCCGATACTCTGCCTTTGTCGATGACAAGGCAATAGTTGGCTGCCTCTTATTGCTCCATGAAACCGCTCGTGAGCCAAGGGAAAAACTGTAGCCTGATGTCAAGGTTCTCGTCTCTGGCTCTCTGCTCCAAACTTAGTCACTCCAACTTCGGAGTCAGACTCTGTCCATCAATCCCCCTCGTGTGTAAAAGAGTCCAAGATCCTTCGCATGCTGTAGAAACCACAAGATACGCAATCCTGCCCCGCAAAGAGTCCTCTGCAAACATGAGCTAAACAGCCTCATCAAGAAGCTCCCGTCCAATTTGGTATGCATCAACCAAGACAATGAACCATTCTGCTTCCGAATCAAGGAGGCATCATACTGCTCACAAGGATCAACAACTGTTACGGTGGGATTCCAAGTCCTGGAAACCTGCTGAAGATCACTCAAGGCCTTCGAAAACCTGTAACCACCCCCTCTGAATCCGGAACCACAAAGCCTGGAGAATGTGCAACATCCACCTCCTCCTGCAAGTAATCAACTGCCACCTGCCTGGCCTTCCAATAGGTCCCCGTGGAAAGAGCTTCCTCAACTACATGAGTTTCTTTGTCTCGAATGCTACGAGACATCTGAGCATAGGTTACCTGTGAAGTTTCCTCTGACTTTCGAACACAAGAACGACCAACATCTGTACCGGAAAGTTCCTGCCAACTGCTGCCATCATCTGGCAAGCCATCCACCATCTGGTTCGGGAAAGCCTGCACCTGCAACGTATCCACACTTAAGTGGCCATTACGAGACTGCCACTCTTCACAAAACTGAGGACCTGGGAGAGAGAGTGCTGAAAGTTTGTAAACTCCATTCTCCACTCCGCCTTCCCAAACTACTTGGCTTGTTGCTTTGTCCTGGAGAGCAACAAAATGCTCATCAAACTCCACCCGTATGCCAGCCTTGCAAACCTGATGCAATGACAACAGATGAAAACCAAGTGGTGGAACATACAACACTTGGGAGGAATGCTTTCCCCCTCTGCCATCGGGAACTATCTCCAACCTGCCCTCACTATGAATTGGGATAGTGGATGTATCCCCAATAAGGATGTGACGAGAATACCTGCAAAGATCTTGTAAAGCCGTGCGGGGAGGAGTCATGTGCCTTGAAGCACCACTGACTAGAATCCACTCGTGAGTATCCATAGCGGAGGGTCCTCCAACCTCCTCCCTGCACGAAGAAGATGAAACACCGGTGTCCATAATCTCTAGGTGCTGCACAAAAGCTGGAGTCTTCACGGTTGGTGCTGAGGATTCCGCACCCTTCTCGGTGCTCCGCTTAGGACACTTCCTTCAATAGTGGCCTTTCTTGCCACAATTATTATAGGTCCTCTCGGCCTTCAGTTTCTCTCGGTTTGAGTCGGACTTCTGCTCAGAAGACTTCTCCGATGAAGCCTTGCCTTTGCCCTTGTTGTTGTTATTATGGCCTTTCGACCATTGGCCAGTTAAGTCCTTAGAACCTCCGCCCTGTGGAGGGTTCGTGAATTGCTCTTCTTGGTCCAAGACCATGGACACAAGCTCCTCCCATGTGATGGTGCTGAGCCTGCCACTAGTAATCAACGAAGAGTAAAAGGCTGAGTACTAAGAGGGAAAATGTGACAACAAGGTTATGGCCATATCCTATGATGATATCTCTTTCCCTGCTTGGAGAACTTCTTGCTGAAGAGCTTGCGGCTTGTTGATGTGCTCCCGCATCGTTGACGACTTTGGAGGATTCATCACCCGCATCTGAACTTCCAAGGAGATTCTCTTCATGGGTGATAGCCTGTTGTAGAGAGAAGCCAAATGTTACCAAATTCCTTTGGCCAGCGTCATATGCTTGATATTATTGATTACCTGTGGTGTGCAATTGAGGAAGATGAAAGAACGAACTCTAGCATTGACACGGTCCCATAACTGTGCTTGTGCCTCCCGTTCGTTCCGAATAGAGGGTAACTCCCCTTCCTCTAACTTCGGCCGTGGAATCCCAACAACAATGAAAGCAGCAAGGTCGTAAGACTCCAAAACAGATTCCATCAATACCTTCTATATGCCGTAGTTGTTCCCGTCCAACTGACGGTCCACTGGGAACGTGGGGAGTGTCGGGATCTTCACGTGCTTCTGAGCCATCTCAAGTAAATCTGCCATTGCGGGGGTGTAACTGAAAAGGGAGGGTGGGTGGGAAAAAATGAAGAACTAAACCTGCAAGTGGCAGTCCAGCAACGAGGCCCGCCTTTCGCTTGCTTCTCCTCTTCTCGTACGGCCCAAAACAGTCCTCCAATCAGCAACACAAAAAAACCCCCCCTTGCTCACACAGTTCCCAAGATCTTCCAAGAGCCTAGAGCTATGATACCATGTCAGAATATGCAGCGGAGATGAAGACAAGATCTGAAAACACCTAGAGCAAGTGCACAGCAAAAAAAGGCAGAAATGAGAAAAAGATAGAGAGAAGCGTATAACTCCTGGATATACACAAGAAAATCCCGGATACAAGATGAGAAGTGTGTGTGTGTGTGTGTGGGGGGGGGGGGGGGGGGGGGGGGGGGCAAGGGGCCATTTTATATGGCCCCATATGATTAGTCGGCCTGCTGAAAAACAGCCGACAGCCACCTCAAATGCTCTCGACCTGCTCTCCTCTAGTTGGCCAGCATACAGGGGACAGCTTGGGGGCAGCAGAGTCTAGTTGGCCAGCATCTGGAATAGCCAACAGGCACATGACAGCCTCCCACACCAAGGAGAAATAGCGAAAAATGGGGAAAAAATATGGAGAGGGGAAAAATGAGAAAACACCTAAACCAGGCAGGCACACCCACAATAGAGGCTTTGGTGTAAATATACAAACAGGATATGACTGCTAATAGTGACCTCTAAAATTGTCAATTTCTAACAAAATCCCGGAATTTCGGGTGCAAATGTGCACGAAAGTTCAGAAGCGAAACAATGTCACAAATTTAGGGTTTAATGGAAAACCCCCAAATTTAATGTAACGAATCTGTTGATTTTAAACTGTCGCAAAAGACACGGAGCTTTGCTCAATGTGCAAGCCTGCACGCACTGAATATGCAGGATTGAATATGCAAGGTGAGATCGGTGATGAGCGGGCTGAAACAAGCAATGGATGCGTGCACAATAGTAGCGGCACTAACACCTTGAGTAGCTCAGCAGCGCACGCAGCAGCAGCACAAAGAGCAGCAGCAGAAATGACGACAGCGTACAACAGCAGGTCGTACAGCAGTCAGATCTGCAGCAGATGTGTGCAAACCGGAGCATGCAAGCAGTTCAGCAGCACGTCATGTACAGACAGCAAGAGCAGTAGTGCGCAGAGCTGTACGACAGATATGACCTGTACGGCAGCAAAGAGAGTAGGGAGAAGTTGTGTTGTGTGGGCACAATAGGCAAAAGCTTAAGGGCAAGGAGCAAGGAGAAGCCCCGTGCTTGGATACCATTGTTGGGGTTGGGGGAGCAAGCCTGCACACAGAGAACCTCTCAGACAGAAAACGTGAAGGAGAGAGCGAGCTGCTAGAAACGTACTCGATAATAATGTATGATGAAAGTACAAAAGATAAGAGTACTAAAAGCCTTGGGCTAAGTGCCCAACACATGAGTGTGTTCACACGAGGAAAAAACTTGTGTCCAGCCACATGGAAAAAATGCCCGTGAGTAAGTTGGGCTCACTCCTGAACTAGTTGGGAGTGGCCAGGTGGACATCACCAACAATGCTCGTTTTGGGCATGTAAACTTTGGGGATTTGATGCTTTTGCAGAAGAATCAAGTGATGACAATATGCCGCCTCTTGAGTCTCCAACAAGACATGTATGTGGGGGGTGTATTTTGGTATTCCCAAGGATGGAGCTTTTAGAGCTGAAAATAAATAACAGCTCATACATAGTGATGTATGTGGTCTGATGCGGAGGGGGGCCCGGGGGCATCTTTACTTTGCCACATTCATTGATGACTACTCAAGGTTTGCTTCGGTATATCCTTTGAAAGTAAAAGCAGATGTGTTTACGTGCTTTCAACACTTTGTGGCAATGGCTGAAAATATGTCTGGATGTAAAGTACATACACTCGACTTAGATAGAGAGGGAGACCACATGTCTAATGCATTCAATAATTATTTGCTTAAGAAGGGCATCAAACATTATTGCACTATGCCTTATACACCAGGATAGAATTGTGTAGTTGAGAGACAGAACAGGTCTCTCATGGAGATGGCAAGATATATGGTGAAAGCACAGAAGTTGCCTTAGACTTTTTGGATGGAAGCCATCATATGTGCAACCCATGTGTTGAGCAGGTGCCCAACAAAAGCTTTGAAGACCATAACACCATTTGAGGCTTGGTAAAATAGAAAGCCAAAAGTGGATTAAATGCATGCATTTGGGTGTTTGGCATATGCTCATGTGCCAGAGCAACTCAGAACGAAGCTAGATGATAAAGCGATCAAATGCATCTTTGTAATGAGAGCAAGGGATACCGCCTCTATAATCGAGTGACAAGCTGGAGTTTTGTCAGTATAGATGTATTAGCTGAAAATTCAGTTCAGCCCATGCTCAGCTGGTATAAGAGTCATGTTATAGGCTCATAGGATATGTTTGATGGGCTTTTACCCATAGCCATTAGTGGGGATTTAGTTCAGCCAGTCCCTATTCAGGATATGTCTGGAGTTGACCGACATGTAAGACATGGAACAACCAGCGAATCAGCCCCCTTCTATGGAAGAGGTTGAAGATGTTGTCAAGGCAGAGCAAACAGCCATACAAGGAGCAGCATGGGGAGTCTGCATTTGCCATGGGGTGTCTGTTGAGCGAACTAGGCACAAAGCATTGGCAAGTCTTGAAATGCATTTTCCATTATTAGGGTACCCTGGATCTTGGTTTGTTCTATTGTAGGGGGGCAACTTGTAGCTTTATGCATACAGTGATTCAGACTGGGCTGTTGATTATGATACCAGGCAATCCACTAGTGGGAATTGTTTTTTTCTTAGCAGTTCATGCATATCTTGGTTGAGTAAAAAAGCAACCCATTATTGCCACATCTACCTGTGAGGCTGAGTTTAGGGCAACCTTCACTGCTACGATAGATTGTGTATGGCTGAGGAGATTATTGACTGATCTTCGTAAGTGTGAGGAGACATCCACTACTATTCTCACTGATAGCTAGGGTGCTATGGCCGTGGCACAAAATCTCGTATTTCATGCACGTAGAGAGATTACATGCAGGGGAGATCAATTTATCTTATTGCCCCCCTACACAAGATAATGTTGCAGATCTATTTACAAAGGCTTTTCGAAAAGCTTTAGGCTTTCTCTCATACATAGAGTGATCTTCTACCTTTCTTACACTACAGGGTTGGATTTGAAGGCAAATGCACAGTTATGGTAGTGCTACGTGTGAACATGACCTAACCAAGGGCACTTTTTTCCATGTAGTTTTTCCCCTTGGATATCCAGTGTCAAAGGACACTCTATATATTGCTTTGTACTTTCACATTATTATTATGGATGAATATATGTGGAAGGTTGATTCTATCACCTCCACATATGTGGAAGGTTGACTCTATCACCTCCACAGAGGAGAGTGCCGACGTTGGCGCCATTGCATTGTACTTTGGGCTGAGCCTTCACTCTGATAATACAGTGATAGTTGATGTAATGCTCCATTCTCTGTATTGTCAACCAAAACTCTAACCCTTTGTGTGACTGCGGCTTTACAATAGAGTGGTGGAGAGTCGGCTCCTTATAGATGGTAGTGGGCAGCCCATGTGCTGAAAAGTGGTAGCTACCTTGCTGTAGGCAGCCTTTGGACAAGTATTAGCTCACTCTTATCGTGCATTTGATAGACATGTTGGCTGTGGTTGGTCTTGTCCAAATGTGGCCATCATATTTTAGGGTCTTGGTTCATCAACATCGATCACACATTGACTCTTACTATCCTTCTGAACACACATTGAAGGCCAAGGTTCATCAACACCAATCACACTATGACCATCTATTAGTTTCTGATGGAGAAGGAAATCTCTATCATGTAGTGTGGTGGACTACCCACATGCACTTAAGTTGCCCACGCTCATATTTAACTTGAGGAGCCCAAGATCTAAGTTGTTCGCCCATGTTATATAACTTGTTCGTACTCATTCAAGTGTTATGTGAACCTGCCACTTACACCTTGGCTATAAAACTTCAGCAATAATAAAATGGGGCTTGGAAGCATACTTGCTACATACAAAACCCATGAAATTCACTTGTTAGGCCTCAAATAGGTGCAAGCACTCGTGCCTACGGGGTTTTGAGTTGTCTGAGCCCTGTGGATGTTCACAACACTAAAATGGAGGCAATGTTCACACTAGAAAACAAGTTCATGTGTGCAAGTCCTTGCCAAACAAACATTTGTAATGTGCATTGTTGATGGGACAATCTTGCGTCTTCCAAGCTAAGCAATTGTCCTCAATTAAGAGGACCTCATATCAATAGATCTGAGTTTTGTAGCTATTTTGCCATAGTAAGCCTCATCTCCTATAAAGTTGTCTTGCATAGTAGGTCCATTCATTGCTTCATAGATGTCTTGCTATAGTACGCATCACCTCCTCTATAGCTGTCTTGCTATAGTAGATTCTATCATTGCTTCTGTAGCTTTCTTGCTATAGTAAATGTTTTGACGGAGAATTTTCGCTTGGGTTTTTCACGTGTGTTCATCCGGATACGCGTGTGTGTGCCATGAAGTTCCGGCTTCGGTTGTGTTTTCATCTATTTTTGTGTCGTGTATGGTGACATTGGTGCAGATGTGGGTTTTTTTTGGATCTTGATGGGCTTCCATGGAGCAATCTTTTTCCCGGGTCTTCACATTGTCTGGATTATTTTCAAGCTTATTCACTTTTTGTGTGAAACGTAGGTGGAAGGAAGATTTTTATTTTATTTTTAAAGAACTCACCCTAAGCTATTTAAGCTTTGCGTTTTTAAGCATTGTTTTTAAGGTCATATAAAGCCCATTAAGGTCTTGTTGTATATCACACACGAAGAATGAAAGATGGCGAGGAGAGACTAATGAAAGATGGAGCTTCTGTTAATAGGGGAGAGAGAGCGTCGTTTTGTTGCACCTCATCATGGGCAAGATTGTTGGAATCATCGCTGTCTTCATCACCTCCAAGTAGGTGATGCGTGGCTAAACGTGTAGAGGATGTGATAAGTGAAGATAGCTGCCATTCAAGCCTAACCAAAGGCTAAGCAAGCACACGTGATCATGTGGCCTTGTTTGTTGGGTTGTGTGGTGGCCATACCTTAGTGTGGCCAGCGCCCGTTCTGGTTGTATGGTCGCTTGGCTGGTTGGCAAGCCACGACCGCGTGGTTGGGGGCCTGTTTCTGTGGAGTGTACACAAGGGCTTGGCCAGGCCCTAGCGGGGATCTCCATGGCCGTTTTGCTTCACACACACACACAACAACAACAACAATATGTTTTTCCTCAAAAAACATAGATGGATATCGGTGTTACAGGACAGAGTATTTTACCTCTTTTCTTAAGCACTGTGATTATGTTTTAAGCATGTTTAACATTCACTGATCATGTTTTACTCTGTATGTGCATGTGTAAGTTTGTACACGTGTGTGGATACAGATACATGCTTGGTGTGTGTGTGTGTGTGTACATGTGTGTGCATGCTCATAAGTATGTACATGTACATGTGTGTGTTGTGTGTATGTGTATATATGTGTTTTTGGTATGTTTCTCTTACTGTGTTGCAGTTGCAGCTGAGACCATCTCTCTCTTGTTGGGCAGTCAAGGGCAGCCCAAGGGGCTACCCTAGGGCCACCCAAAAGGCAGCCCAAGGGTAACCCAAAGGACTGCACAAGGAGCGGTTAAGGGGCAGCCTGGCGGGACAGCATTGGGGTGGCCAAGGGCAGCGACGAGAGAGCAGTATGATAACGCAACAGCAAAGCCAGCCATGCAGCGCAGCCCAACAGGCCAGGCAGCCCGTCCAGATGACGTGGCACTGCCACGTGGCAGGGGCGCCAGGCTGCAGCAGAACAGGGGAGAGAGAGAGAGAGCAGCGCTGAAACCTAAACATAGAGAGAGAGAAGCGCTGAAACCAAAACGCAGAAAGAAAAGAGAAAAGCAGCGTTAAAAAAAAATCTCCTGTGTGCAAGTTTTTTTTAAAATAAAACAAAAGCATTCGATGAGATTTCATAATAAAAGATAAAGCTGGGCTTTTTAGCCAAAATTTGTATAAAAAGGGGGCCAAGGCCCATTGTAACCCGCGAAAGAAATTGGGTGAAAGCTTCGAAGAGACTCCCTCTACGTGAAACAAGGAGTTCTCTCCTGGAAGTTGTACAAAGGCTACGCCGACTTCAAGAGAGAAATAAATACCTGCGGGGGTTCCACGCTTTGGGGCCTATTGGACTTTGACGCGTATGATGGTTTGCTCTTTTTATTTGCTACATCTGATGATGAGGACAATGCATATGATGTTGTCTACTTTATTTTCCAATGAGGAATTTGGGTGCATAAAGTTCTTGAGAATAGTGTGCATGTGAAGCCCGATGTTGATGGTGAATTTGAAACCAATCTGGGAAACTTGGGCAATAAACAAACACTTCAGTACCAGATACAAACCTTTGAAACACAGCGGAAGAACCACAAACAATACCAAAACACAGCACTGAGCCGGAACAGCCGGTCCTCTGTAGGAACTTCTTTATTCAAGGAAGAAGCTTTTACAACAAGCCAAGGTGCGGGTGCAAACTTGCATTGGATTCTCCACAGCTCCTGAGCAACTTTCCACCAAAACACACATGAGACTCAGGCCAAGCTCTTCCAATCGGTTTTCAAATCAGATCCAAAACAGCCCATTGTTGAGAGCTTGTTCTGGCCACGAGATTGAAACAAACTGTAAAATCAGCTTGTACAAACTGCCATAAATAGTAGCCAACTGAGAGAACGCCACAGCCTGCTGTCGGCGTGTAGGTGTCGACCAGCAGAGGGGGAGAGAAAATGCTGCTGTACCGTCAGCTTGGAGAGCAGCCTGCAGGAAAGAGTCTCGGCCAATAGAGAGAAGAGACACTGTACGGTCAGCCTGTGGGCGACGACCAGCAGAGATAGAGCACAGCACTGCAGGCAACCTGCTCCATAACAAGGGAAGAGAGAGAGAATAGTAGTATGACCAGCTTCTGTAGGCGACCAGCAAAGAAGGGAAGAGAAATTTTACTGCAGCCAGCCTGTGCGCAAATCTTCAAGAGAGAGCAGCCCCTCTTGTGCGCATCCCCAAAAACAGTCCCTTCCTCCTTGCTTTTCATGATTCAGCCCTGCCTCTTAAGATGAAGTTGACCAGCCTAATAGAAGCCCCCATGCTTTTCCTTTCTTGCCAAAAGTGGCCTTTCTTGCTAAAAATATCCAAGCTCGTTCTTTTTTTAAGCCCATCACTCGATAAATGACCAAACTTGCCATCTTTAGTGTCTAGACTATAAAAATATCTCATAAAAGGTGGGCGCCTGGCTTTTATTGACTTTTTGGGCCACAATTATATATATATATATATATATATATATATATATATGTATATATATAGGTATATACCTATATATACCTATGTATAGGTATATACCTATACATATATATACATATATATAGGTATATATAGGTATATACCTATATATATACATATACATATATATATATATATACATATATATATATATATACCTATATATATATATATATACCTATATATATGTATATACATATATATATGTATATATATATATATATACCTATATATATGTATATACATATATATATACCTATATACCTATATATGTATATATATGTATACCTATATATATGTATATATGTATATATATACCTATATATATATACATATACATATATATATATATATACACACACACACACATATATACCTATATGTATACATGTATATATATATGTATATATATAGGTATATATGTATATATGTATATATATATATATATATATATATATATATATATATATATATATATATATCAAGGTTGGGTCAGGTACGCGTACACTTGGATGTGAGGCGTTCTAGACGTACGTGCGTTTTTTACGTACGGAACATTAAGGGCGTGTGCTAATTTTTTTTCCACGTGTAAGATGGCTGCAGTTTTTTTTTCAATCTGCAGGTCGGCGTCGTCTCTTTAATGCTGAGCGTCGGTGGTCATTTTTTTGGGGCTGGGCTAGGCTCATTAGCCTTTATTATTTATAAGGCATGGCCCAAATAAAGGGCCAAACTTAAAGTAGAAAAAAAAAAAACGGGTTCGGCGGGCTGCAGAAAACGGGCCCAATTAAAAAACGAAAAAATAAACGGGAGAAAGAAAAAAAAACAGGGGAAAAAATGAAAAAAAAAACAACGCGCACATGCAGCCAGCAGCGCGCAGACTATTGAGCGCACACACACACACTCAGCAAGGCTGCAAGCAATCTCTCTCTCTCTCTCTCTCTCTCTCTCTCTCACACACACACACACACACACACACACACACACAAACATGTCACACACACACACACACACGACTGAAGGTTGAATAATCTCTCTCTCTCTCTCTCTCTCTCTCTCTCTCTCTCTCTCCATATACCTCTACATTATACACTGTCAACATGAAAATTCAACCTTTTTATTTGACATTCACATGACATTGAAGAGCTCATAGCCTCATTGTAAACCCCACCCCCCCCCCCCCCCCCACACACACACACACATAGTGACAAGCGTGTACACATACACATCCAAATTCCAAAATAACACACACACATCTCTCTCTCTCTCTCTCTCTCTCTCTCTCTCTCTCTCTCTCTGTGCCATGGGCAAGAAACGACATGCCTATTGGAAGCTTCACACACTCCAAGATGATGAGAAGAGCAACCAATGGAGATGCCGGTATTGTGGAGGTGACTTCAAAAGTTCAGTTACTCGCCTCATCTCTCATGTACCAGGTCTCGGTGGCGATGGCATTTCAGCTTGCAAATCTGTGCCACGCGACATAGCAAATAAGGTGATAGCCGAGCAAAATTTGAAGGCTTCACAGGGTGCAGCCATGGCAGCTGAAGACGAGGATTTGTTGGATCCTCTTCCTCCTCGAGCTGCATTTGTTAATCCAACGGCTGCTACAGGATCCTCTAGTGCCTCGATTGCAATGGGGCAGCCTAGTAGAAAGAGGGCAAGAGTAGAGGAGAGCATTATGGAGGAAGGTGCAGGTTCCGACATGCATTGTGATAGTTCTTCTAAACAGTAGACCACTCTCCCATCTCGCATCTTTAGCACCGCATGGGTAAAGGAGCGGCAAAGGGTTGCCGAGATAGAGATTGCACGCACACTTATACAATGCAATATCTCCTTCAATGTGCTTCGCACGGACCAATGGAAGAAGATGGTTCAAGCAATAGCCGCTGTGGGTTCGTGCAAGGATTGGCACGGGGTCGAATAGAAACAAATGAGGACACGCATGCTAGATGAGGAGAAAGCCAGGATAGATGTGGCGCTGCAACCAATACAAGACAGCTGGAGAAAGTTCGGCTGCACCATCTTGTCTGATGGATGGGCCGACATCCGAAGGCGCCACATGATAAACATTCTTGTATCATCATGTTTTGGCACCTATTTCTTGCGTGCGGTGGATGCTGGTAAGGCAGGTGAGAGTGTTACAGCTGAATTTATATATCAGCACATTAGGCAAGCCATCATAGAGGTGGGTCCAGAAAATGTTGTACAGGTGGTCACTGACAATGCCTCCAACTGTAGGAGGATGGGTGAGTTGGTAGAAGGTGAGTTCCCAAGCATTGTGTGGACTCCATGTGCTGCACATTGCTTGGATTTATTAATGGAGGATGTGGGGAAGCTTACTTGGGTGCAGCCAGTGTTGGCGGATGCCAATCGCATCACCACCTTTTTCAGAAAAAAACACAAAGCATTGGCGCTCTTTCGCAGCAAGAGCCCCGGGCTTGATATGGAGCAGCAGTCAGAGGTAAACAACTCCATGGTATCCTACATGCATAGCTTGGGTGCCGCTTTTAGCAGAACCTCATGCAACAAGGAAGACGAGGCAAAGGCCCCGATTAACTGGTGGTTGATTTATGGTTATCAATCATTCCAACTCCAACAAGTGGCATTGCGCATCCTCTCTCAAGTGAGTGACAATAACTCCCTAAATGGAAAACGATGTGTGATAATAAATAGGTTTTGATTACTTTAAAACTTTTATTACTTGTAGGATTGTTCAGCTGGGCCAAAGAGGTGATAGTCCAAGTGGTAAAGTGTTTGCCTAGGACCGAAAGGTCTTGGGTTCAAACCCTGCTTGGACCCCTCGGCTGCACCTCTCATCCGCGCTCTCCATAAGCTTCCCTTTCGGCGTCGATCGTGTTCTGGCCGCCTTTCCCAGGAGGACTCCAGTGTAGCCCCTCCGCTCTCTGTGGTCGAGTGTGCTCGTCGCCCTCTTCAGAGGGCTGCGTAGATGGTCTTGTAGCTCACGACACTAGCGTGGCTAGGACGTTGAGCGAGTTGTAATGTTAACTATTAGTAGGATCTCTCTCTCGGAAAAAAAAAAAAAAGGATTGTTCAGCTGGTGCGTGTGAGCGTAATTGGAGTGCCTACTCTCTTATTCATACAAAGATCCGCAATAAACTCAAGACCAGCCAGTTGGAACGCTTGGTTTATTGCCGAGCCAATCTTCGATTGGTTCAAAATCTTAAGAAACTTGAGCATCCTATGTAGGTGACTGATTGTGTCATAGAGTCTAGACATTAGTATATACAAGTAACAATATTATGATGCATGCAGCTGCCAGCATGGTGCGCATGCCATGGTCACAGACAATTCGCATTGAACATGTTTATTGTTGTTGACAGGTTGATCCTCTATCTCTGGAGCACGTTGCTACCGCAGAAGAGGCGCAGACCGCATTGAGAAACGAGCAGGAGGAGATAATTCGCATGTTGCACAGAGAGCTGGAGAGTATAGACCGCAGGGTGACTCGGGCTTCTTCCAGGGCGTATGACATTGAGCCCAGTGGTGATGCGCATGTTGTGCAGTCGAGCGGGCGAGGTAGACGAGGCGCTAGGCACGGGACTCGTCGAGGACGAGGACGACGCACATCTACCACATCACATGCGGAGACATCGACAGTAGCTACATAGGAGATGCTAGATGATCATGAGAGAGTACCCTATGTAGAGCCTGAGTATGATTCTGATGGGAATGTCCTTACCGATGGAGACGTCCCATCTGATTCAGCTTCATCATCAGGTGTTGATGATGATGAGTAGCCTTTGCAGGACCTAGGTTGACCGGGGCACTTTTTACTCTCTTTAGGAGAGGTTTTTTCCCCCGTGTCCTTTGTATCGATTTCTTTACTTGTAGCGCTTTGCGCATGCTCAGAGTTGCCGTAATCATGATTTTACCTTATGTTCATTTGTATCCTTCTTGAATCTCTACTCTTTCAATGTTCAATGTTTAAAGTTTAAACCATTCAAAGTTTATGTTTCATGAATGACATTCAATGATATGTACTAGTGGATCTAATTTATATATATATATTATATTGACGTACTTTACGTACTTTTGCTCGAAGACCGTACTGTACTGCGTACCGTACCGTACGTACCGTACGTATGGACCTACCTTGATGTGTATATATATATATATATATATATATATATATATATATATATATATATATATATATATATATATATATGTATGTATGTATATGTATATATATACATATACATACATACATATATATACATATATATATATATGTATATATGTATATATGTATATATACCTATATATATAGGTATATATATATATGTATGTATATATATATATGTATGTATATATATATATGTATGTATATATATATATATATGTATATATATATATGTATATATATATATGTATATATATATATGTATATATATATATGTATATATATATATATATATATATATATATATATATATATATATATGTATATATGTATATGTATATATATATATATATACCTATATATATAGGTATATATGTACATATACATACCTAGATGAATCCATGAACATGTCCAAATTCACCTTTTAGGAACGTGCATGTTATATACTCATGGTAGTCAACCCAAAAGACTATATAACGATCAACTCCATTATGCATAGTATGGACTAGAAACTACGACATCCCTACTAACGTCATCAATGCTGCCCAATAGTGGATGTAGAACTCTGTATCAAGATATGCTCACACACACGCACTCTACACACACACACACACACACACACACACACACACACACACACGGGCAGACTCAACCATAATGAAGCCTAGCACTAACCATAATGAAGCCTAGCACTAAGGGAAGTAGCAAATAGAAAGAATTAGTACAGCAAATAAGTACTTGATAGGGCAAATGCACCGCTAAAGATAGAAAGAATTAGTACAATATCAACTGGCCGCAACTCGGACGAAAACTTCACAATGTGAAATTTGCATGTACGCTAATACGGCTGAATTACATACCTAGATGAATCCAGGAACATGCCCAAATTCACCTTTTAGGAACGTGCATGTTATATACTCATGGTAGTCAACCCACAAAACTATATAACTATCAACTCCAAATAATAATATGTTCGGCCAAACTTTAATGATGTGTGAACCTGTTGCCTTATGAGCCTTATAAGTCACATCAGGAAATAATATCCCATGTTGCTCATGCTCTGTAGTCACATTTTAGGCCAAAATATGCCAGTGAATGCTTCAGCTTTCTTCTGTGGGAAATCCCCGTCCACACCTTAGCTCCATTCAGTGTGTGAAACACTGATCAAGACTGGTGAAGGGACCAAATGGTGATAGAATTGGTAGTCCAAGCACCTTATGACTTGATGCATGTTGGTGATCACATGGATAGAGATTACAAGCCTTTGAGACGGATTGATTGATGAGCTTCTACATGGTTATTTGCTTGGATTCCATAAAGGGGATATTGTGATGTCATTATGTTCTATGTTTGATCGTGGACAAGTTCTTGGATTTCATGAAGTGACCTTCATCGATAAATTGGGGGATTGGTATATGGTCTGGATACTACACTTGATGATGATGCATGGTATGTTTCTTTCTTCTTCAACAAGACATGGTTTTGACAATATGATGGCACGTTCGAACTTCAAAAGCTCATGTTCTTTATTTGGTCCTCACAAGATCTTGGGCCTTAGATCTGGGATTAAGTATATGCTTACGAGTTTCGTGTGGTTAGATGTATCATTTTTGAGGATGAAGTCTTTGTTTGGCTTGTGCTTCAAGAAAGTGTCTTTGTGCTCGAAGCCCAATGGGGACAAGAAAGTGTCTTTCTATGGCTTGTGCTTCAAGAAAGTGTCTTTATGTGGTTCACATGGTTTGTTGTGGATAGTGAGAATGCCTAAGGGTTTTTTAGCAACACAGTTGCTAAGGACGAGGATCCTATTGGGGATTTCTTGGCCAACATTGAAGATACATATGAGTTTCTTGTGGCTAACATTGTTGAGGAGGACGAGCGAATTGTCAAATCCCCACCGGATCTCCTCGTGGAACGCTCCTGGTACGAGACTCGAATCCTGCAAACAAACAAACAACAAGGGGGTGCAAGCTTGACTCACCTCCCAACCATGACAGCCGTGGGCAAGCCCACAGTCTTGGCTGTCCCCACCAAGCCACGAGCTGAGCTAACTAGGTTGACGTACCGACCAATCTCCTCCTCGCAGCGTCCCATACCGCCACGAAGCTACCCTCGCGAGCCTTGAGATTGCTGCCGGCCTCGGCTGCGTAAAGCAGGTGCACATCTGCACTAGATCCAGGCTCCAAGACCATAGAGCTCTCACAAATCTCGCGAGACTCTTTATAACTAATGACTAACCTTGGCCACCCTTTTATAGACTCTTGGTCGGTCATCAGGCGTCCACACTTGGGCGTTCACCCGTCCATCCTTGGGTGCCCGCCCGTTAGTCTATCCCTAACTCAGCTCGCCAATCTGCCTGCCTAGCTCCAAGCTTCCTCAAACCTCGAAGCTAGTCTTGTGTGCGTGTAGCACACGATAGATACACCGTGTGCACATGACATACTCCCCTTCCTCTAAGAGCTCACTCCTGAGCTCACTAAAAAGCCAGGGTAATCTCTCTGAAGAGTAGTCAATGTCTCCCATGTAGCGTCCTCCTCAACATGATCCTTCCACTTGATCTTGTATTCCGTGATAAGCATATTACGCAATCTTCTTTCACGAAATCCAAGAATCTTTTCAGGTTTGTGCGGAACAAATGTCATGTCCTCGACATCTATAATTTCTTGAGGAGTAACTAACTGGTCTGTTCCACCCAGTACTTCCTTAAGTCTACTGACATGAAATACAGGATGAACTTTCACATGAGAAGGCAAATCCAATTCATATGCAACTGAATCAATTCTTCGTGTAATACGAAATGGTCCACAGTATCTAGGGGATAATTTCGGAGATCGACCTGTCCGTAAAGTCTCGGAATCTTTCGGAACTTGCAAATACACCATCGTTCCTTCAGAGAACTTTTTGGGTGAACGATGTCTATCAGAATAAAACCTATCTCTGGCCGATTAGGATCGGGTAATGCTAAGATAGGTGCTTCCTTGACTTTATCTTTTAAAAGTCTGAAGGCCATATCCAAATCGTTATTCCAAGTGATAGGCTGATTTGACTTACGTCCACGACCTTTCAATAAGTCAGTCATCATCGGTAGTGTGAGCTGAGAGTACTCGCGTACAGAAGAAAAACAACAAAACCGAGAAAAGAACAAAGTTGTTTCACTGTTCGCGGTATAGGCCAGTCTAGAACCTTATGAACTCGGTCATAGTCAATGCTCAGTCCATCTTTAGTGATCTTGTGCCCCAAGTAAATGATGTCTGTCATAAAAAACTCACATTTACTTAACTTAGCATATAGTCGATTCTGTCTTAAAATAGATAAGACAACCGTAAGGTGGCTAACATTATCCTCAAGAGTACGACTATGTATCAAAATATCATCCAGGAACACCACCACAAATTTTCCCAAATGTTCATGAAAAAGATCGTTCATCATTTGCTGGAAAGTGGCTGGAGCATTGGTTAACCCAAAAGGTAATACGAGAAACTCGTAATGGCCATACCTAGTCCGAAAGGCGGTTCTTTCGACATGCCTTTCATGAATACGTATCTGGCGATAGCCAGTACGTAAATCTATCTTCGTGAAATATTTCGCTCCTACTAATCGGTCAATCAGGTCATCTGATCTAGGGAGAGGATAACGGTTCTTAATTGTCAGCTTGTTCAATCTCTTGTAATCTATACACATTCTCCAGGTGTTGTTCTTCTTTCTCCTAAGCAACATAGATGCACCCCAAGGTGATTTACTTGGACGGATTTGGCCCATCCTCAAATAATCTTCGAGTTGTTTAGCCAACTCATCTTCCTCAGCTTGGCTCATCCTGTAAGGTGGAATACTGACAGACAATCAGAACATGTACTAGGGCGAGAAAGTACAGTAATTGACGTACCTGTCAAAGACAACTGGTTAGCTGTCTTTGGCTTGGGTCCTACGTTGGTCTTTGCACCCTTTTGCTTTGGGCACTCGTTACGCATGTGTCCTTTTTCTTCGCAGATAAAACAACGTCCTTCCTTCCTTGAGCTTTAAAGCCCTAAGGAGTCGTTTCTTCTTCGCTAGTGTCGAACTGGAATTCTTTGAAGGTTGGTCGGAAGACTTTCCTTCAATCGTGTTAGCCATAGGTGCAGAGAACTTTCTTTTATGCTTGTTCCCCTGCTCGGTAACGAGTTTCGACTTGGAAGAGACCATTGTATCATCATAGATACGAGCTGAATGAATGGCTTCGTCCAATGTTTTGCATTTGTTATTTTTAACTTGTAAACGGTATGAGTCTGGTAAACTAGCTACAAAGAACCCCAAAAGAGTAGTGGGATCCATCTTTGTAGCTTTCATTTGGAAGTCCCTAAACTTCTGGAGGTAGACCTCATAAGTGAGGTGCTGCGAGGTCATGGTCAAAGCTGAAAACCGGGCAACAACATCATAATCCTCCTCTTTCTTGAGGAATTTCTTCTTGAAGATGTCTTTGAATTGTACCCAAGTTGTTGGCTTAGGGTTGAGTTCCTTCCACCAAAGCAAGGCTTTGCCGGAGAGGAAACCTACTGCTAACTGGATCTTTTTTCCATCATCATATGGATGAAACTGAAAATGGATCTTCCACTTATGTAGCCAAGTGTCCACGATCTCCCCCGAACGGTTCCAGAGTAATATTGGGACCTAAAGCCCGAAGGAGTAGAGAGGGTAGTGGTCAAGAGAGAGATGGAGTTCTACAACGCTTGCGTCTGGGCGGCAATTCGTGCCTGATGTTCCGAAGAAGAAGCTTCGATAGCTACTTTGAACTCTTGGAAATCTGATTTTGACACATAATCGTCAAAAAGATCGGCATCGGTATCTTCCGTAGCCGGCAAGCCTTCGCGTTCGACAAGGGGCTCCAACTCCGATTCTTGGGTGGACATCGTGAAGAGGGCAAGTGGAGAGAAAATTCTTATTACCTGGTTCACTCTTTCAGTTTGGCCATCTGTTTCGGAGTGATAAGTTGTGTTGAAATCCAAGAAAGTTCCTACTGCTTCAAAGAATGCAGTCCAAAATGTCGATGTGAATTTGGGATCTCTGTCACTTACTATCCTCTTGGGTAAGCCATGCAATGAAGATTTCTTTAAGGAAAACTCTGGCAACATCCACTGCAGTGTATGTTTCTTTCACTGGAATCAAATGGGCAACTTTGGTTAGCCTCGCAACTACCACAAAAATGAAGTTGTAACCTGATTGCACTGAAGGTAATCCAGTGACAAAGTCCATACTGATACATTCCCACTTCATCTGTGGAATGTCTAGAGGCTGCAGTTTCCCTGGCATCTTGACTCTCTCTACCTTGACTCTCTGACACATTAAGTTTTTCCACACATGATCAAGTACATCCTTTTTGAGTCCTGGCCAAAAGAAGCTTTTCTTCACAGACATATAGGTTTTTATAAACCTTGGATGTCCAGCTATCAGGCTATCATGGGCTTCTCTTAGAATTCTTCCCTTTATTCCCTCCATCATTGGGGATACATAGCCGATTATTATAATACATGCATCCTTCATCCAATTTTACCCAAGAACTCAACTCATTTCCTAAGGAGTCTTGCTTTCCTGCATCCAAAGGGTAGCAATAGGGGCAAAGAATTTGTCCTGCATGATTTTCTCCTTTGCTTCACTGATCAATGGATTTGACACCACGGTAATTGCAAGCAAGGAGGTTTTTCTGTTGAGCGCATCTGCCACCACAAATGTGTGGCAAGAAGCCCACTTAAGGGGTTTATATAACTATCACCAAAGGCTACTTGAGCTTTTGCTTTTGTGTTTATATATATATATATATATATATATATATATATATATATATATATATATATATTCTGTTTTCTTTTAAAAAAAAACAACACATTTAAACCTTGGAGGGGCCTTTAAACTTTTTTTTAAAAAAAAGTTTAATCTAAAAAAAAAACAAAAGCGCCGAATGCTTTTTTTTTTCTCCTTCCCTTCTGGATTAGCGCCGTTGGCTACCAGCGTGAGCCTGCAGTCGCTCACCTTGCTCCTGTCGCCTCACGTATTGCCGGCGCTGCCTGTATATAGGTTGGCGTGGCTGTCTACGCCAGCTTGCCTACGTAGGCATGGCCCCTGCGTAGGCCTGGCCACAAGGCGGGGTAGGCCTGGGCGCTTGCTGGCGTGGCCTAGGCGCCTGCCTGCGTAGGCCTGGCCTGGGCTCGCCTGCCTACGTAGGCTTGGCCGACTGCCTACATAGGCCTGGCCTATTGAATGCGTGCGCCTCCAACAACCAGTACAACAGTACCCGGCCAGCCGTACACGACCAGCAGTCGCTTCTCTCGCTCTCTCTCTCTCTCTCTCTCTCTCTCTCGCGAACACCCAAAAGCAAGCGTGCTTTTTTTTTTTCTGTTTTCTCTCACCTGAAACTGTTTAGACAGTTCAAAAACATCTTTTCTCTTCTTTGCAAAGCAAACAACCCTTTCTAGACCACAGTCACTATCATCACGGGTTCCTATGATGAAAAAAACAACATACTGAATCTGAAAAACAGCAGTATGCACAGAAAAACAGCAAGCTTTTTGAACACATACCTTTCTTCGACCTCATCTTCTCTACCTACCGACTTGCTCGTTCACGAGGCATGCTCTGATACCACTGTCAAATCCCCACCGGATCTCCTCGTGGAACACTCCTGGTACGAGACTCGAATCCTGCAAACAAACAAACAACAAGGGGGTGTAGGCCTGACTCACCTCCCAACCATGACAGCCTTCCTCAAATCTCGAAGCTAGTCTTGTGTGCGTGTAGCACACGGTAGATACACACTGTGCACATGACACGAATCATTCAAGATTTTCTTGCTCATATTACAGATGCAGATGAGGTCACACATGGATTTGATGACTGTCTCTCTACTTGTGACGACATTACTATGAACACATTGGGGGGTTTGCACAGTCTTGGTAGCTTGTATGTAGACCAAGAGCTCTCATGTTTTGATGAGGATATTCGGGAGGATATATTGGTGAAGATTGTCTTGAGGAAAGCAACACTGTCAATGGGGCCGTTTGGAATGTTATGAAGGCCGACTTAGAGGTTACCCTTGTAAGTTGTTACAATAAGATTGTTGTTCATAGAACTTGCTTTGTGGCGTCAGTTGAGTAGGAAATATGTAAGAAGATGATTCAAGCCTGGGCTAGTTAAAAACCCTTACCCTCAGATTTGTAAACCGTTAATTTAATTTTGATGCAAAAAGTTTCTTTTGGGCTTCCATTTTGTTTCTTGAATATTTTAGCAAAAGTGCAAGTGCAAGATTTTATGTTTGATATGTGAATCAGAATTGTGATTCAATGCATAAATTTTGGGTAATGAGAGTAAATGGTCAAGTTATCATCCTAACAGCTGAACGTTGTTTCACAGCATGAGTGTTGTTGAAGAAAGTTTTGAGTATTTAGATGCACCTGTGGAACGGATAACAGGTGCTGATGTGCCAATGCCATATGCTGCAAACTTGGAACGCATGGCTGTGCCTCAGGTACTGCCTCGTTTTGTACTAGCAAAAGGCTTCTTTAGGCATATTGTTTTCATCAAATTGGTTCCTAAGGACATCAGGTTCGATTAACATTTACTTGAGAACCTGGTTATCTGGCTGGCGCAGATTGACGACGTTGTGCGTGCTGTCAAGCGAGTGTGTTACCGATCTGTTCCTCTGAGAGCCACAGCATAGAACCAAGTGTGGAGGATCAATGCGACTTGAGATTATTTGGAGTGTATTGTGCTTCCAATGTTTGGTGATACCACTCCTGCAATAAATAAGGGTAAACAGGTCGGAGCCATAAGTTGCTCACCCTCATACATTTTGAGGGTATGCATTCTTTTGAAAACTTTTGAGGTGGCCTTCTTGATCTCTGTATTTATACAGAAGCTAGGTGTGACTGTCAGTGACAAGTTTGTATTGAGGTCGTACACTGCAAGTTCTTGTGAGGCAGTTGTGAATGTTGCAAATCAGGTTCTTCAAGTGTTAGCTTCTGGAAATAAAATGGTTCTTCTAGACCACTGTCCAGTTTTGATCACTGCAGATTTTTTTTAAATAAAAATTAGAGGTAAGTATGGTTTGCATTGGATTGATTCATCTTTGAAGTTGTGGGTATGATTACAAGGGGTAAGAATGACCCACTGTTCTAGAGAAACGTTACATCATCGTAAGTTTATAGCAACGGACAACCAATTTCAGGTTTGCCAAGGACTTGTTCACATGAATCACAGTGGAGATTGTTATAGAAAATCACTAAATCTTGTGTTGACTAAGGATTGGCATAATTAGCATAGGTATATTTGAATCACAGTTGAGATAGTTCATTTTCCTAAATTGTCGTATTGTCTCAAAAACATTTAAACTGATCTTTTCAAATTGTTGATAAGAAAATTGGGGTGCACAGTATGGATTGCCAAATTTAAGCCAGTTTGCTTTTGATTCACTTTTCCTAGTTTTTGAACTAAGGAATTGTTTTTAAGAAAAATCGTTGCATTATGTATGAAAATACCCATGCAAAAAGAAAGATGGAAAAGAGAAAGAAAGAAGGCATAACGTCTACTAAAGACCCAATGGGCCTATTAGACCAAAGTGATACAAAAAAGTCCATGACATATCTCATGGAATGGAAATAAAATAGTAAGAGAACCAAACTATTTCACTTGAGCGATACAAAACTGTCTATGGGAATCTCATTATGGACTACTAGGAACATGAAACATGAGAGGACCATCATTACCCATTAGGTTGTATAGCTCTCTCCAAAATACCACGCATGGGGATAACGATTATGGTTTGCATCATGTGGAAAGTAGCTTGATGGCGATGGAGCATGTCTTGGATCTGGAGTGATGAGGGGATTGTGGTCGACGTGCAGGGGGCCTAGGATGTCAAGCACGTTGGAATGTGGAGGTTTGGTGTGGTAGCTCCTTTCGAGCAAAGTGGGTCTGAGGAAACCCTAGGTGGGTTCAAGGGATCCATTTTATGGGTGTCCACCTCTTCGGTCAGAAGAAGTTGGTGATGGTTGGCTGGTGAGGGAGGGGTCGGGTGGTTGGGTTCGAAGGTCTCTTAAGAAAGTGGCCCTCTGTGTGTGGAGCTTGAGCAGGAAAAGTCCTAGGCATTGTCCGTTTGGGAAGTCTATGATCTTGGAGAGGGCCAAATCTCTCACGGAACAAACAAATCTCTCATGGAACAAACAACGAAACCCCCGGTGGATCTCATAGTATTATGGGCAACGACGTAATGCTCCTCTGTCTCAGCCTCTGTGGCATGATCGGTAGATCCTCTCCTCCCTAGGTCTTCGTATGAGCTCCTATCAGTATGAGCTTCTTGGCTCTGAAGCCTTGCTCAGCTCTTCTTGTCTCCACTCTGAGGCAGTGGTATGAAACGTGTATTTGGCCAGTCGGAGTCTGCATGTCATGGCACATGTGAACACTCAGATAGCTTGGCTATTGGATGAATCTATCCTTAGTTTGCATGAGGAAGTGATCTCTGTGGAAGTGCACCTTCAAAGATAAAAGAAAAATTTTCAAGCATGCTGTTGGTTTTCATCAACACATACCAAAACTTGTATGCTTGGGTAGCAGTTTTTTGTACAATAAAAATTGAACTACACTAGCATAGTTACTTTTTCATGTACCAATAGAACAATAAAACAAAGGAATACCTAGACTTGAGGAACCCCTTCGCAAAAGCCACCAACAAAAACTACCAAATTACTATGCACCATATTTTTAATTATTCATATAGCAGCCCTCAAAGTTAAAAACCCGAGGGAAAATTGACATAGACACACACAAACACATGGAGAAGAGAGAGATACGGCGAGGGGAGCAGAGGGGAGGGGGAGAGTCAAATACGTCACTGGAAGGATCTTTTTGACAGAGCCACTAAGAAACATGTTAAAAGCTTTCCAAGGCCTAACTTCAATGCTTGATGCTCAAACATGATATAATGTCGTGTGTTTGTTCTCTTTGAGCTTCTTTGTTGTTGTGAAGAATCATTGCAGTCTCGGCTCATATATTTCATTGATAGTGTACAACTTCAAACTCCTTGCATCACAAAAACTAAGCAAATGTAAGCCTTCGAACAATTACACGTAAAAGGATTAATATATAAACTCTAACGATGTGATGCATTTGAATAGAGTTAATGTGCAAAGGAACCTGAAGATTTTATATGACAAAGATGTGTTAGCACATGTAGTTACATAGCATACATTCGAAGACCAAACCATGCAAGATAAAGATAATAGTATACATACATACAATAGTATAAGATAATGTAGCAAATTGGACAAGATTCACACTTAATGTACAAATTGAGGTCATAAGAAAAAACCATTAAGATACATACATGTTACATATAGATATCATACCAAGTATATAAAATGTAATTAAAAATGCACGGTTTATATACATACTATACATGTAGATGACATTATACATGTATATGCATAGTAGTGAGACTTCGACATGGATTGGATTAGATGGAGAAACTAAGTAAGATACATATATACAAAGAGATCAAACCAAGTATATAGAGATGAAACAATGCAACATACATGATACAATATATGTTATATAGATGGTAGGTAGTATTGTGTAGCATTATATGGTAGTGATGTGTGTGAATACACTTTGGACCGTCGAGGCACTTTTTCTCTCACTAGGGCTTTTTTTTTTCCGGTGCATATATACACCCTCTTATCTACTCATTTTGGGGTGTGTACTTATCTTTTGTATTTGGCACACATTTGTTAGTTATAATCTAGTGAGTTTGTGTGCTCTCAAGCTTCTCTATCTTGTGTGTGTGCATTGTTGCAACCTTAACCCTTGGTATCAGAACTAGCTTCCTTGACATTTGATCTAGTAGTTTGTCTCTCTCTTTACGACCTTGCTTTTTTTTTTGTCTCTGATTGAGATACTCTTAGGAGAAGGTATATACAGTAGTGTGATGTATAAGAAGCATAGAATGTTTTCGGGTCCGCAGTGCCATTTCGGTGCGTTTTGGGAACTAAGGTTTTTGCAAAAACGTTTTGGAGAAGCATCATTTTGGATTGGTTCTGCTCGATTTTGGGTGTATGGGTTGTACAGTGACAAAGATTCGGTGTGCAGCAACAACTACAATGTCTTCAACATCGACTATCATACTTTTGCTCTAGTAACACTCTATTCTCTACTCTTATGTTATTTTTCATACACTTTGCAGATTCAGCAGCGATCCGAGGTTGCATTCAATGAATACTGAGTACTTGTAGTGTATTGAAAGATTTTGCATTTGGAAGACAGTCATGGCTCTGGCGCAGTAGTGATGTATTCAACATGTTGTCTGCTGAGGATAAACTTGATGGGACTAGCTACCCATTGTGGTTCTATATGAGGAGGCATGTACTGGTTACTAAAGGCCTTTGGAATGTGGTCAGTGGTAGTGAAACTCGTCCTGTTTCATAACTATCAGTGCAACCAGGTGCTGCAGGTACATCTGAAGTAGAATCTGATACAGATGTGGCTCCGCCACATGCACTACCAGTAACCCTCATTGCTGCTCAAATGAGATGGGATGGAAGAGATGCATAGGCACATGCATTGCTTGCACTTTCTGTGAAACGAAGCATTATTCCTCATATTTGGTCATGTAAGACTTCAAAATAGGCATGAGATGACTTGCTGCATTATACCACGTGCACAATGAAGCGCGTGTTGCATATCTGCGCAAACAGTTGGAGTCTCAGTACATGAATAAGGGAGACTCATTTCTTGACCAATTAAAGATTGAAAGGAGCAGCTCGCTAGTGTGGATGATATAAGTACATTGGTGCCCACAGTTCTAAATGCATTGCCGAATTCTTATCAGAGTTTTACCTCTACCCTTAGATTCATGATGAGGAAAAATCCAAATGCCCTTACATTTGATGAGATGGCTTCAATACTCTTGCAAGAAGAGCAGTGTAGGAAAAATAGATCTATTATGTGACTAAGCTTTTGTTGCCAGTCAGAAAGGAAAAGGTAAAGCTTGTTTGCATGGTGGCTATAAGCCAAAATCAAAATCCTCGGGTAAGGTTGCAAAGAAAGAAGGTGATAAGCCTAAAAAGAAGGGCAAGTGTCACTATTGCAGGAAACCAGGGTACTACATAAATGAATGCAAGAAAAGGTTAAGAGAATGAGAAAAAGAAAGAACCGGGCATGGCTGTGGTTTGATGTATCTACACCAAGTCCAAAGAAGAAGGAATCTGCAAGTTTTGCTCAAGATGATTGGGCATGGATTGTACATTGCAGTTATGATCCTTCTGTTCATGATGTATGTATGTCAGTGGTAGAATCGGATTCCTGGTACTTTGACAGTGGTGCTAGTAAGGACATTACTTCACAAAAACATTTGTTCTCAACTCTGGAATCTGTTCCAAGTGTAGGAACCGTCACATGTGCAAATGGTTCCTCATATCCTGTCATCAAAGGAGTTGGCAGAGTTGTGCTCACTGCTGCAAATGGGGACGCATTTACTCTTTCTAAAGTTTTATATGTTCGAGGCATTAAGAAGAACTTGATGTCAGTTTCAGCCTTAGCCTTGTACAAAATGGTGTGGTTGAAGAACATGTCTCTCATGGAGATGGCATGATGTATGGTGAAAACCCGAGATTTACCTCATGTTTTTTGGTTAGAGGCAACTATGTGTGCAAACTATGTGTTGAACAAATGCCCTACCAAGTCCTTGCAGTCTAAAACTCCTTATGAAGCTTGGCATGGCAGGAAGCCTTTTGTGGCTCATTTACATGTTTTTGGTTATCTTGCTTATGCTCTTGTGTCTGAGCAACAACACAGTAAGCTTGATGATAAGGTAATTAAATGCATATTTGTGGGGTACAGTTCAGAAAAAGCAAGGGCTATAGACTCTACCATCCAGCCTCAAAGCTGATTTTGGTATAGGTAGAGATGTTGTTTTTGTCGAAAACTCAGTTAAGTCCATGCTTTCATGCAAAAAACAACATAATGTATGCTCACAAGACATGTTTGATTCGCTCCTACCTTTGTTTAATGGAGAGCAATTGAATGCTCAACCAAGTGCTGAAATTCAGCATTTGTAGGTGTAAAATTAGCCTCCAAATCAGCCTTTTGATGAGGCAATTATTGAGGATGTAGTGGATGAGGAGAGATCAGCCATTGAAGAATCTAGGTGTATGCCAAAATGGCTTGTGTAGACATTGAGGGATATCAAGTTGGCAACTCCTTTACCTAGCAGATTATTCTCATGTGGATCATGTTCTTATTTCTACTTTATGTAATGAGGAGGAACCTGTTTCCTTTGAGGAAGCATAGGATGATGATCATTGGATGCATGCTATGCAAGGATGAGTATAACTCTATACTCAAGAATGACACTTGGTATTTGACAGATCTATCTCATGGGGGCAAGAAGGCCATTGGTACAACGCATAGCAGATGGTAGCATTGATCACTATAAGACCAGACTTGTTGCAAAGGGATATGCCCACCAAAAGGGCATTGATGATTAGACCTTGCACCCACATCTCGTATGACTACTATTAGGTGTCTCATTGCTTTGGCAGCACATCATGGGTGGAATGTACATCAGTTGGACATTAAGATTGTATTATTGAATGGTGATTTACATGAGGAGGTGTATGTATCGCAGCCTCCTCGTTTTGTTGTGAAAGAAGAAGAGTCTAAAGTATGCAGGTTGAAAAAAGCTCTTTATGGCCTTAAGCAGGCTCCTAGAGCATGAGAAGATTTATGCATACTTGGTTGCAAATGATTTTTGCAACAGTCCAACAAAGAGTACCCTCTATGTGAAGAGTAAGGACACATTTTTGGTCATCAATATAGATTAGATTTCAACCTTTAAGACTGGTTTGCAGTCATCGTTTGAGATATCAAATTTGGGGCCCTTGAATTACTATTTGGGTATTTAGTTTATGCAGTGCAATGATGGCATTGTTATGTTGCAGTCTAAATATATACAAAAGCTATTGAAGAGATTTAATCTTGAAGATTGTAAACCTGTGGCTACACCTATAGAGATAGGTACTCGACTTAGTCTTCAAGATGCAGGAGACTCTTTTGATGCTAGTTTGTATCAGCAAGCTATTGGATCCCTTCTTTATGTGTGCAACACGAGGCCAGATATACAGTATGCGGTCTCACAGTTGAGCAAATTTATGCATAGCCCAGGTAAGAAGCATTGGTACGATGTTAAGTGGGTTTTTTTCCATTTACAGGGCACTTAGTATTTTGGATTATTTTATCCAAAGGGGGGTGAGTCACAACTGCATGCTTTCAGTGATTCGGATTGGATTGGATGTTATGACACACAAGTGTCAACTAGTGGGTTTTGCGTTCGCCTTGGTGATTCATGTATATCATGGCTCAGGAAGAAGCCACCTATAATGGCTACATCTAGCTGTGAAGCTGAGTATAGGGTAACTTTTACAGCTACAGTTGAGTGTGTGTGGCTCAGACGTCTTATGGCTGATTAGGTGTTGGATAGTCGTCTAGCACTACTATTTTCACTAATAGCTAGAGCGCATTAGCAGTTTTGCAAGGAACCCAGTGTTTCATGAAGCACATTGAGGTGCTTGGTCAATTATTCTCTCCATCAGTGTTTGAGAAAAACCCAGGTTTAGTATAAGTTTGCTTTTGCCTCAAATTTAAAACTTGAAGGTACAAATACCTCCAGATTTTGAGAACTTATAGAACAAAAACCTTCGGATTTAAGGATATTCTTAGATAAAGGTTTTCCACTTTTGGGAAAAATACTTTTTTCCATACATTGCTCTCTCTCTCTCTCTCTCTCTCTCTACACAAACCCTTATGTCTTTATGGGTTGGAACTTGGTGTGGGCTCTGCATTACCTCTAGCTCTTCTTCACTTACTTTAATGTCAATGGATATCTCAAAGTGCCATCTATATTTGGGTCCATGATGTTCTTGGAGATTGCACCATGTTCTTGGAGATTGCCACTTAATTGAGCATGCCACTTTTTTAATAAAGATTGCAACTATAGGTTTTTTGCAATGAGGTTTTTTTCCATAGATGATTTTCGAGGGGTTAGGCCTCCCTTTAAAATCATGGATTTAGTAAAAATAGTGCCCAATTTTTCACATTTTACTTTTTTCAAAATGATCTCTAAAAAATAATTGATTGTATTTAACGGCGGCTAAAATGCTAAAAAAATGGGCTTGAAGCCCGTCAAAAAGCAACTTTTCTTACGATGATTTCTTTTTTTCCCCTTGCTAGGCTGAATAATGTGGGGCTTTATTGGGCTTCCTATGCTACCTAATTGAAGAAGTGTGTTTTTTAAAAATAAAAAATAGTTACTAAAACTTTAAGTTTTTAGTTCGTAGTGTGACGTCCACGTGGTACAATCAGGCCTTGCCACGTGTGTAGAACGGGGTCCGGTTCTTGAAAAGACAAGGAATCTCACTTGGAGTTGTAAGAGCCATAGTAGGCTTAGTGTAAAAAACTTTTTCTCTTGATACATGGAGTTCCAAGTTGTTTTAGTGAGACTAAAAAGCTTGTGAAATGTAGCATGACAAGGCATAGCCATCGAGACATCCAAGAACCTCTGGTTTGCATTCGGATTGTCAATTTAGTTTCTTCCAACTCTTGTTAATGGAGTAGCAAAGACTGGGAGCACAATCCTCAATTTTAAAGATTGCGGAACCCTTCTTAGGGTTTTTTATCCTTCAAATAAGGGCATCAAAAATTTTACCCTTCAAAAGAAAGTGGCTTCAATTTGGAAAAAGAACCTAAGGGCGCTTACTCTTCCCAAATAAATGTTAGTCCAATTTTTTGCCCTTAAAATGAAATAACGGGGCTTGGGTTGAAAGGGTGGGTAGTGCTCGAAAAAAAAAGGCAAGTTAGTGTATTTTTAATCGACCAGCATTATGAACAAAAGCGTAAGATTTTTCATTGCCATTACTTTTAAGGATTCATTTATTGGATATTTTAGTTAAAAAACCGACATGTAGTATACATTTTCAAAACTAAAATTGAGTAGATGGAGGAGTTGTCCTTATTTTTATTAGTTGAAAAAATGCTTTTGGGGCTAGGCATGAAAGGCAAGAAAGAGAAAGAAATTGGACCTTCTAATCTTCTTACTTTTGTGGCTTTGATGCAAGCATGTGTATCCATAGCTACTAAAAGCTCTGGGAAGATATTGATGTGAATGGGCGAGATTGAGTTTAGTGAGAGCAGCAACAAGCGTGGGGCTGCTTATATTGGGGAGAGAGAGAGAGCGCTCATCATAAAAACATACTAATACTCTCTCATGAGGCAAGTATCTATTTATTAAGCTTGATGTATAAACTAAAAAGGCATTCATACTTGTAATATTAATATACGCAGGAAACTTTTAATATTAAAATAATTGTAAATGTTACTCGAGGGCACCGGTGACGTTGGTAGTTTTATGTATGCAGCTACCTCCTCCTTGGTTTCAGAGGCACACTTCTAGTTACTCAGTTGCTCTAGTACTGTTACCTTCCTTCCTCTCTCATTTTGCTCTGCTCTTCTACTGCTCTATTGTAGGCAATGCAAGAACTTCTCTTTGATTGGGAAGCCATTGGTTGTCCCCCCCCCCCCCTCTCTCTCTCTCTCTCTCTCTCTCTCTCTCTTTCTCTCTCTCTCTCTCTCGCACCCTAATGAATATAGTTGCAGCTGAGGAATAACCCTAAGAAAGAACTAATCACTCCCTAATTTAATGTTTACACATTTTCAAATCTCTTGCTAAGACCAATCCCCATGAGACTCTTATACCATGTCAAGAACTAGCTTAGCCTAAGGGACTTTGTAGCTAGCGATAAATGTCATAATTGAATGCTAATGAAGATTAACTCTTAATAAAAAAATATTAATTAAGATAATGAATCATTAATCATATAATGAAGTAGATTTGGTACGCACATGCACATGCACATGGGGGATGGGGTCTAGGCATTTGGGCTTAGGGTTATTTACATGTGTACTTTTGGAGGCCTTATGCTATATTAGGCATAGGCTTACGGATTTGTATCCCTTTTTACTCTTTTATGATATAGACATCTATGTCTTCTTGGAGCTTAAGCCCAAGCTTCCATGATGATCCTCTTCACCTCTGTCTAGACTTTCATGTAAACGACATCTTGTGTCTCTAGATTCCATGTTGAGGAGTCTCTTTCTTTTATTCCCTCTTTCATTGGTATAGTGAAGTAGATTTGGTATGCACATGCACATGGGTGATGAGGCCTAGGCACTTGGGTGTAGGGTCATTTACATGTATACTTTTAGGGGCCTTGGGCTATATTAGGCATAGGGCTCATGGATACTGTACCCCTTTTTACCCTTTTATGATATAGACATTCATCTCTTTTTGGAGCTCATGCCCAAGATTCCATGGTGACCTTTACCCATGTCTCTAGGCTTCCATGTAAACGATATCTCGTGTCTCTAGACTCCACGTTAACGAGTCTTTGTCTTTTATCTCTTCTTTCATTGGTATTAAAGCGCTTGATCTATAATCCTAGTTCAGGTTTTTTCTTATCTCGGA
Source organism: Cibotium barometz (assembly GCF_041138505.1). Taxonomy (NCBI): domain Eukaryota; kingdom Viridiplantae; phylum Streptophyta; class Polypodiopsida; order Cyatheales; family Cibotiaceae; genus Cibotium; species Cibotium barometz. Next base: position 18,973,488 of record NC_141061.1, read on the forward strand.
TTAGTGAAACCTGAAATTTTAGAAACCCTAAATTTTGTGTTTTCTTGCCAAATTTAGGAGTTTCATCTATTTTATAGATTATCTTTTGGTTTTGATCTTGATGTTATAATTAGAAAGTGATTTGAGCCTTAATCATTTTTAAAATTTATTTTTACATGATTTTTAAATTTACTAATTTCTTGATTTGAGAAGATTAGTAATGAAATTTATATTAATTATTTTTTTAATTTATATTAATCACTATTTTAAAAATTCTTAATACACTTTACTACTTGAATTTCTTAATTTTCTTGATCTTGATTTCTTAAAATTTTCTTGATTTTGAAAATTAGAGTTTACAAAATTTTTAGCAAACTAATTTGTATTATCTTGTTTAGAGAGGATACTTTTTCAAAGATGAATCCTTAGAGCCTTTATTTCTTCAAGACTGAAACCCTAGATTGCCAAATTTTTGAGTTCTTGAAGGAATACTACAAGAAGAAGGTTATTGTGAAACATATGGGTGCAATTTTCAAGAAAGTGTGCAAATTACAGTTTGTTGTACAATTTCAAGTGCAGAGTTGAAGAATAGTGAAGATCAGTATAGAATTGAAGATTATAGTGCAGAGTACTGTTTTGTTTGCAGATCTACAATATAGAATATAGCAGCTTATAAACTATGCAAAGTTTATTGTGCAGAAATCAAATCTTGATGCAGAAGAACAATAAGAAGTAATTCTTGATCAAAACCTTTCTGATCTTGTTACTTTCTTGCAAAGAAGTTAGACAAAGATTATAAATCTATTGGATTAATACTAATCTATACAAATTAGTGTAAATCTTAATATATTGCACTTAGTAAAGACACAGATTAGTGTAAATCTTGATATACTGCGCACTCAGTAAAGACAGTAAGAAAAAGTATTAAGAAAACACTATTTGCAAGCACACATAGTGGACTACATTATTTTGTATATTTTTATTAAAAAGATGTATAGCATGTTGTTCTATTATAGATCTAGACATCAATGCTTTAGTGCATGATCTTTAGCAAGAAAAGGTGTAGAATATGCAGCTTTAGTGTACATTTGTGCAAACATTGATGTGCAGAGTGTATTTCATGGAATCTTAGTGCAAGTGTGCAAAAATTAACAAATAATGGTACAAATACAACTGGCAACTTGCCAGGAATCGAACCCAGTCTACAAGTGTAGGCCTATGTGCACCATACACCACAAGGTTTCAAACAATTTGAAAAGAAAGCAAAAAATGCTCGAGGAAAAGCAAATTGTTAACAACAAGCCATTTGGACACATTTGTTGCAAGATTAAGTGGATTCTATCTTAATCACTATGATTAACAGGTCGTAGGGTAGAGCTTGTACAAGATTAGTGATTAAAGCAATTGTAAAAGCTTCCTTTAGAAAGATATACAGGGGCACATACCTTGGACTTACATCATTTTTGCCTCTGGTTTGTTGGTCTCGTCCTTCTCATTGGGGCATTGGGGAGAGGGTTCTTACACCAAGGGGATGTGTTTGCCTTGATTTCACATCTTTAAACCAGGCAATGCGAGAGTGGTTCTTATGCTAGCTTAGCATGCAACAAGTCTGTGGCTGTGGCGGCGGGAAAAGGTTAAATAGAATCTGGTTGGTTGGAGGGGTTTTCTAGCGTGGCAGCACATCATTGGTGACTTCTGCCAGCGCCTCCACGTGGACCAGCTGCCTGAGAGTCAACCCTGACAAGTAGAACGAGAGGCCGCTTCGTCTTTCTTTGTGTCTTGGGCTTTGAAGCGAGCTCGGTTCACAACAACAATTTTTTTTCTAAAGAAAAGAAAAGAAAAAAAAACATCACTTGCCCTTGACAAAAGGCTCACCTCATAATGTGGCTCAACTTTTGGTTAGCTAGCTTCCAACACTCGAGGATTTAACACAAAAAAAAAAACCTTGGGTAGCAAGCATGGATAGAAGGCAACGTGGTAACCTAATTTATTTTAAAAAAACACTTTTTAAAAAAAAATATTGTTTTCTTATTTTTTCATCATTATTTTTGCTGCACCTCTATTTTCACACAAAGAAGAAGCGGCTCTGACAAGACAACCAATCCAACGTCTTCGTTCTATCAGATCACGGAAGCATGTAGCGGGCAGCATGCCAAGGATAGACGTCACAAGCTTGGATCCACCCTCTTAACCTAAGAAACAAGATATCGTCAGTTATAACGGCTGAGGAGGAATCATGATACAATTTCGGAATCCTTTTATGATATAGACATCTATGTTTTCTTGGAGCTCCTGCCCAAGCTTCCATGATGGTGACCTTCACCCATGTCTAGACTTCCATGTAAATGACATCTCGTGTCTCTAGAATCCACATTAACGAGTGTCTCTCTTTCCTCCCTTCTTTCAAATCAAGATAGAAAATCATAAATAAATCTCACATTTATTAATCAAAGTACAAGGTACATCTTAATACCTGGCGAGAGCTCGAGAGTCTAAACCACGCACAAATAAGTGGAATAAATATTGCCACACAAGTGGCTTCAAATGTTACCATATCACACTATCTCCATCCACAACTTTATGACCCTTCTACACATTTTTCTCTTTTTACAAAACACCAACATAATCAACCTTTATCTAGTGAACCTAACACAAATATCACGATCTAGGAGAACCTGTGCCCCACACATACATACCTAAAATCTTGATATTTTTTATAGAGTTTTTTTTCAAGGAATTCATAGAACTACCTCCAAAAAATTACTAGAATTTATCCATTTCAAGAAAAGTAGTTTCCTAGGATGCTATGAAGCCATATCATGACATTTATCACTATGAAGCCATATCATGACATCTATCGCTACTTAGAATTTGATAAAATTGTGTAGTTTTTATGACACTTAAAATATTTCATTTCTAAAATTCATCCACACCCTAGATTTTTGATCCCTAATTTTGTATACATTTGTTCAATTGAATTAATTTCATGAAATAACTTTTCCCTTTATGCAATTTTTGAGAGTATTATTATCCACCCTTGTCATATAACACTTGTGGTGTAGTCTTGTCTTAAAACGCTTCCATTCTTTACCTTTAGATGTAGTGGCCATATGTTTGTTGACTTCAATGTACAAAGTGGTAAATAATAATTTTTTTAAAAGACTTATATTGAATACGATCTAATATAAGATAATGTAAGTCACATTGTTTCTTGATTAATTTGAGTGGCTAAAAACATAAAACATTAGAATGTTTACAATAGTAGGAGGGTGTAAGCAAGTTAACGTAGTATGTTATTCATGCTTGTTAGCACAATTCAAAAGCTTCTTTAACTAGCATAGAATATAGTAGTTGTGTGGGGTGATATTATAATAGCCTAAAATGTGATAAATCTTAATAGTATATTTACCATGTATGAAATATCACTTCAAGTTTTCTACCACTATTCTTAATGATGACGAGGAGTAAGGGAATCGAAATGTGAATCATAAGTCCTACTCGTGTAAAAGTAACATTTTGCACCACTCGCGGGGCTTACGTTGTTCTGTTTATGAAAGGATGAAGCAGCAGAGGAAAAGAGCAGGCTCTCCAACCGAGCAGAGAACACCAAAGCGAGCAAAGAAATTTGAAACATCAGGCCAAAGAACATCGAAGCAAGCCCGAGCAGCCCCTCCAATTGAGGTGGAGTCAGACAGAGAAGAGGAGAAGATGCTGAAGAAAGACAAGTTGTCCTTAGGAAGTAGGTTTCTAACTCATAGAATGTGTTCTCTTTCTTTCTTCTCATTTATATAATTTTGATATTGATGTTTCTTGCATGTCATTTCTACAGCAAGATGGAAGGCCCCTAAGGTATATTATCCACTTCAAACCGCTTTCTGCTTAACAAAAGAGGATTTTCACACATAGTACGGCCTCGACATAGAAGGCCAGGACCCAATGCTCTTAAGGGATTCAGATGTCTCTGAATTTGATTGGTTGTGTCAGTATTCAGATGTCTCTGAATCTGATTGGTTGTCAGTATTCAAGCACACGAGGGAGACATGTGCATATCGGATCAAGTGTGTGCAGTAGTATTCGAGTAGATTAGTTCCAGAACGTTTTGATATGTTACAACAAGGTATACCAGAAGCATCCTACGAACATGGAGTTTAACGTCTCATTTTCTAGAGCATGTGTTGCAGTTCAGTCCAAGTGTTGTTAGAGCAGGAAAGGCAATGTCTTTTGCTTGGGCTGTTGTTGCCGAAGATCATAACAATGATCTTCGAAAAGGCGGCTACTTTGATAGCCATTTTCTCCGTGCTGCTGGCGGAAGGTAAACAATGGTGGCGTGGACAGTGCCGTGGAGGACAACAAAGGGGCACAACTCCAAATTGAAGAAACTCCTAACTCAAGAGCAGCAGAAGCAAGCAGGAGCTTAAGTTTCCCACATGCAGATTATATGTCTGAGGCCTTGAAGATGAAAGCATTAATTGAAAATATAGAAATAAGAATGAGAGAGGCCAAGGATGCATATGCAATTTGTGAGAAGAAATTGGAGGCTGCAAAAGTTCAGAAATTGAGTGAGGAGAAATTTGCCAAAGCCCTCAAGCTATTAAAAGAATAAATGGAAACAACACAATCCGTCTCACAAGAACCACACTTAGTGAGTAGCTAGCAACACAGGAGTCGATGTTGCAGGTTCTTGGAGAAGGATCAACAGATTTTGTGGACCTATCTGTGATTGAGGTGAATTTATAAGTTTTTTCGTTTTTATATTTATTGTATGTGTACATTTTGATTGACTGCCTTATGTGTGTTTTCTATATGGATATTGATTGGCTGCAGGTTGATATGGAGCTAATATAGGATGATGTAATCATCCTGTATTGATTGGCTGCAGGTTGATATGGAGCTGCAGGTTGATATTGATTGGCTGCAGGTTGATATGGAGCTAATACAGGATGATGTAATCAAGGAGCTAGAAATGTAGCATGCTTTGCTTGTAGAGATACTTAGTAGAGTTGAAGCGGGCCACTAAGTGTGCCTCTTCCCATCTCCACCTTCTCTGGTCTCCCACACCATAGACAACCTTACTGTAGTAGCAGGAAAGTGTGCTAGGTGTGGGCAGGGTTTCAACGTCAACAAAACCCTGATGTTGGTGATATTTCCATGTAAGCACACATATCACTCAATGTGCTTTACATCATTATGCACTCTTAGGGATCGATGTATATTTTCCTATTGTACTATGGTGATTCCACGTAGTGCTCATTTGAGTGGTTTGGAGAGCAGGTAAAGACCTTTGTTTCATTTTTATATGTATATAATTTGTCACCAATATGCTAGTTAACGCTCACATGTAGGATAGTTGATAGGATCTAGTATGCTCGTTAACAGTCACTAACATGCTAGTCAACAGTCACCTATGTTAGCACTCAATATTTTCTAGTTAGCAGTCACATATTCAATAGTATTCAATAGTCACCTATATGCTAATTTATAGTCCCCAGTATGCTAGTTAACACTTACCAGTATGCTAGTTAATAGTGCCAAGTATGTTTGTTAACAGTCACCTGCTGCTGTTAACAAGCAAGATAGTTAATAATGCCTAGTATGCTTGTTAATAGTCACCTATTAACAACCATAATAGTAAACAGTGCCCAATATGCTAGTTTATAGTCCCCACTATGCTATTTTATAGTCCCCAATATGCTAGTTAACACTTATCAGTATGCTAGTTAACAATGCCCACTATGCTTGTTAACAGTCACCTATTAACAAGCATGATAGTTATTAGTATTCGGTATGCTAGTTAACACTCCCTAGTATGCTTGTTAACAATTTCCAATATATTATTTAACAATCACCTGTTCACTATAGCATGCTAGCCAACAACCAACAATCACCTGTTCACTATAGCATGCTAGCCAACAACCACCCATGTTAGCTAGCACTTAAATATGTTTAGTTAATAGTCACCTATTCATTGGCATGCTAGTCAACAGTTAGCTATGTTAGTTAGCACTCGAGTATGTTTTGTTAATGGGTATATTAGAAAGAAGATTAAAGGAATATGCATCTCTCTGCTTGTAATACAAACCCTTGATGATATATGTTCCTTTAGCAATTTTATTCTGCCATTCATCCACATAATTGTCTTCAGTCTCATCCTTCTTTGCAATACATTTGATGAGATAAAAGTCAACTGCCTTTGTATTGGTTGCAGCATCTGGTTGTACTACAAAAGTGTCACCAATTTGTAGTGCATTGCTCAACACATCATGATGTCCCTCATATGACACTTCATCATATGCATCTTTGTCATCAGCAAGGGGTTCGAAATCAGGCAAGGGTTGCAAAATATGATAATCCCAGGAAGGAACATGTGCTTTATTAACACATCTATTCCAACGACCATGCATACATGCATCACAAAAGCAAGCCAAATGTCTGATGGCAAGTCCTATAGAATCCCGTGGGTTATGAGCACGAATGGCATGCACAGAGCGTGACTTTGGGATAGGTTCACAATTCCATTTTACCTCCCTATTTACATCTCCTACTTTGACCTCCCAAAAAACACGGGCACAGTTTCTTTGTTTTTTGAAGAATAGCAAGCTTCAGCACCCTCTGATAGGTTGTCCCTAAAGTAAGCGACTACATCAGCAGCACACTTTAAGGTAGCACCGTCTTGCTTTAATTGTTCATGTGTCAATGTTCTCTTCACCATAGCTCTTGCTCTGTCATAATCTCCCTTGCCATGTCCTGATGCTGAGAAGAAATGACTCATTTGTATCCTGCATACCTTGTTACAAAATAGAATGTCCTGCATGCCTTGAAGTGTGAAGCAGCACCATCAGACCACACCCAATGTGATTTAATTTTTACCCCTTGTCCCTTCTCAACCATTCAAAGTGCAACATAAAGCAATGTTACACAAACAAGGTGTCATGAACTCTGTCATCTAAAATGAAGAAGTGGACAGTTTTGATGAGTTCACTTGCCTTCCTGTTAGTAAGTTATGTGTACAAGTATGGTAACTTGTGTGTCGAATGCCAATGCATAGACTGGATCTCATTATTCTCTTTAAAAGCATAGTTTTCAGCAAAGTCGATCTTAGATACAACCACATCATCATGGAAATTTTGAATACATTCTTTAAACTGTTGTGCTTGCCATTGGGCAACGTAATTGTGAGTAATGAAGAAACGTAGCTTGGATTTCAAAAGTGCAAGAAACTCCCAACAACACTGTATCTCTTTGTTCAAAAGATCTTTCCTGATGTGAAGTTTGATTGTATTTTATGCTTAAATTTATGCTTAAACATGGCATTATACATTTTAAAGTTGACCTATGATAATAATAAATTGTCAGATACGATCTTCTTTGAGGAGATGCCATAGTTGTGTTTTTTTTGGTGCTCAGTCAAGGTCTTCATCTGGAAAATCAAGCTCTATACATCTTTAAACTAGCGGACATATGCGAGCGCACCTAGAAAAATTAGGTTGCTTGCAAGGAGTACTTAGATGCCCTTTGGGATGAGATCTGTGCAAGTGGTAGCCAAAGGGGAGATACGCTAAGAGATGAGTTTACACATCATCTCCATCGCGTTCTTGATATTAGTGGTCGCATGGAGGCTAACCAACTAGACATGATTTCTTTCATGAAAAATATGCATGCTGAAATTGGGGAACGTCTAGGTGGATGTAATAGGGATGTAAAGAACAAGTCGATTCTCTAAAAGAGCAAGTAGGCAGATTAGGCTTGGAGGTATTGAGTCTAACGATATCCGTCAATCGACTCAATGCTATTATGAAAAAGATGAGCCGTATGTTGGAAACCAAGGTAGTTCCCTAGAGATTTTGTGAGCGTAATGATGTTTTTGCTCAAGGGACAAATTGTATTGTAACTTTCTAGATTTGGCTCTTCGTGGTGATATCTATGGATCCTCCATTTTCTCAAATTATTTACATCTCTCTTTCAATTTTGTTCTCTCTCTCTCTCTCTCTCTCTCTCTCTCTCGACAGAGACAGAGACAGGTTTTCACTCATTAGTGTCATAAGGAGATGGATTGTATATGTTAGACACACTTATCTATTATAAATATCTCTAATAATTATGTCTGTTACTGTGTGGATTCTATCTGAGAGTATGGTCACATGTGTGATAATGGCACTTGAAGTTAAGAATATTTGTAAAAAGCAAATTAGTATTTGTTATTTTTTTTGTGAAGGAGATGAAGATGGTTAGGAGCTGTATATACCTAAGTTTGAACCAAGTTTGTCGGCTTCGAATTTTGAATGCAACACATGTGTCTCGCCGTAATTGTTTGCGGACAAGGATTTGCATTCGAAAACAAATTGCTGCTAATTTAACATAGTACTTTAATGAGGAGGATCATAGAGAATTCTATGGTAGAGCAACTCACAATGCTACGGTACTATCAATGAACATCAAAATTTTCAAGCACATAAAGATATAGTAGGAGGCCCTGTTTCTTTTGATTTAAATGAGCTACCTATAGATGAGATTGTTCCTGATAATTTTCAAGCTATTTGTTTTGCTTTCAACAATGTGAAAAGTATTAAATCCAAATGTCACTCTATAAGACGTGTTTTCATTTTCTCAGAATGTTGAGCACCCAGCAACTCTAGTGGCATATTCCGGAGATTGTACTCTTCACTCATTACTAGGAGTCCTTGCTTATAAGTGCCATTTTTGTGGTGTACTAATTTGGAAATGTGAGACTTCGAGAAAGTTTGGATAATATGTGGGCAAACACTATTGTGAAAGTGGGAATATCTCTTTACTGTCTTTGGAAAATCTTTCTCTTGCATTGGTTGAGTCGTTTGTTTCTTCCCTTTCTTGGGACCTTTTGAGGCATCCCCTTTCAAACATCCATGTCAATACCTCATGTGTCTCCTTCGGTACCTCAAATGCACCAAGCCACCAGACCTCTTTCTCAGATTGCACACTAAAACTTGGTTTGGTAGTCTTTTTCCATGCACAAATCATGGCCTCATTCATGAGCGTAATGCTCATATGTTCTAGCTTCCGACCTTTCACAATTTGGCACTCATCTAGCTTGAGCACAAATGAAAGTGTGCTCCCCAAAACTGCAACAAATAAACGATAATTTACAATATTCAAAACAAAATAATCGTCTTCATTTTCTACTAAAAAACATGAATAGTAGAAATTGCAAGTTCTCACCTGGTGAAAGACCATAGAACTTCACCATAGCTTTTCTGCTCGACCCTGTGTCTAATGTTAGTGTGTCCTCAACGTGATAAAACTGTCCTATAGCTCGTTGCATATCATCATTATTGATACGCTTGACATTGTGAATCACCTTGAGTGTAGGAAATAAAGTGCCAGTGATTCCTTGTCTTAGAAATGCATCTTTTACAACCTGACGGATTGCTTGGTACCCTTTCATGCTGATTCTAGCCGCATCACAAGCATGTTGAATTAATGAAGAATCGATGGAGGTGGTAATCTCGCTCACTACATTGCTGACAACAGCTTGGCATATTTTAGGATGATGAGGGTCAGTAATAATTGAGAGAATATCCTTGGTATTCAGAATGGCTTTGACCAAATCCTTCCATCCCTCTTCATTAGAACCACACAGCTCTTGCAGAAAATTCCTGGCAGAACACAAAGCATGATTATTTTGTTTAAATCACCGAGTGCATAATGAAAGTTTATGTTACTTACTTTGTTGTACGAAACCTTTTCTTCCGTGCTCCACCTTTAAACGCAAGAGATTCTATACCAGCCAATGTCTTTTTGCGTTCACGAGACGAGCACCATTTTGGCGTTGCTTTGAGTCGTTTGATAAGTTCCTCTAGCCTTTCAATCTTTGCATCCTTCTCCACATTCTCTACGAGGATCTCTTTCATTTTATCTGATGATGTTTTAAGTCCTTCTTGACATTGTAAAAGGTTGAATTATGATGCTTGCAATTGACCTGTTGTGTCTATCCACCATCTTGACCTGCATCATCAGTGACATGGCCCTGCAGGCTTTCTCTATAGCCTCATCCCAAATATTCTCGTACTGTGCCCCATTGGATTTATAAGAACTCTTCTTTAGCATTGTGTCCAGAGGCATTTTGTCGAATGCATTGGCGTGGACTTTGACTTACGGGAGCTGCAGGGCATCACGTATGAGTTCTTCCGTGACTCGGGGGGTTTACCTCAAAAAATGTTAGTGTACCACGTGAGTTCAATAGGAGGGGTTTTTTAATTAGATACATTGAGAAAAATTAACACAATTACATTAACAAGAGGGGTTTTTTAATTCAACTTTAGAAAAAAATCATTTAGTTCATAAGTAAAGAGGGGTTGTTTTATTGGGGGAAAATTTTTAGTTAAGGGGTTTTTTTAATACCTCTTGAACGCACGTGATACCTAGGGTTTTCTAGTAGTGCACCCCCCGAGTTTTGTGATCAAGAGCTGCTCTATTATAGTGCCATCAGCCTTCATGATAGTGCCCCATTTGGTGCCTTTATCATAGGTCTTTATTATGTATTTGGTGCAGAGCTCTGTGTCGATGCTTTTTGGAAGTATTTGCGTCATTCTCCCCAAGCCTACTTTCTCTTTGCCTTGACTTTTGCCTCTTCCAGAACTTGGAGGCACTCTAGGCTGTGGTAATGTAGTGCAACCTTTCCATGGACCATAAGGGCTTCTTTGTTGATGATGGCCCCATGGAAGGCTTGGGCATATAGGCCCAAAAAATTCAACTTAGGTATCTGCACTGGTTTCTTTTTCTGACTGGCTGGGAAGCCTGTAGCACTGGTAGCTGGGGTCTCTACAACTTTTGATTCTGAGGCCGACATTTGTACATGAAAAGCACATCAGTCTCCCAATTAGTGGGGTAGGCACCATTTCGTCCCCCTTTTTTTGTTAATGGGTAGCCGATTAGTTAAAATTAGAAGTGTGTTAGTGTAGGAGTAATCACAAGGTGCGTTAAGTGACATGTGAAAGCTGTGGCGTGAAGGTGCAGGTCCTGGGTAGTTTCGTGAACCTACAGGTTGTGAGAATTTGTCCCGCGAAAAGTGGTAACATGAACTGAGGTTCTATGAAATCAAGTTTCGTGAAGTGAGGCTCCATGAAACTACAGTTTCGTGAAACTGAGGTTCCGTGAAGTGAGGTTCCGTGAAATCAGGTGCCGTGAAATCAGGTTCCGTGTGAAGAGAGGTTCCGTGAAGTGAGGTTCCATGAAATTAGGTGCCGTGAAATGAGGTTCCGTGATGTGAGGTTCCGTGAAATCAAGTTCTGTGAAGTGAGGTTCTGTGAAATCAGGTTTTATGAAACTACAGTTTCGTGAAACTAAGGTTCCGTGAAGTGAGGTTCCGTGAAACTACAGTTTTGTGAAACTGAGGTTCCGTGAAGTGAGGTTCTGTGAAATCATGTGTCGTGAAATTAGTTTTGCCGTGAAATTACACTTTCGTGAAACTGAGGTTCCGTTGAAACTACAGGTGTGGTAGTTTCATGAAACTTCAGTTTCGTGAAACTACAGGTGTGGTAGTTCCATGAAACTTTAGTGAAGGTGTAAATTTTTGTTATTGTATCGGTTTCCATTTTTTTGTTATATTAAAGAATGCGCTTCATGTGGCAAGTGATGATACCGTAAAGAAATTTTCAAAATAACCACCGAATCGGGTGTTATTTATGTACAACAATTGTCGAGAAGATATTGATCATACACATGAAAATCAAAAAGTAAAAAAGAAAAAAGAATACGAAAAGGAAATGGACCAAGCTCCCACCTCGATAGATGTCAGTCGATTATAGCTAGAAAATCCAGGAAGGACGATGCACGACGATCAAAGGTGGGAGCGCAAGCGAGAAGCGATGGACACACGATGCAAAATGACGAGAAAGGAAAGAATTTTGATTTTATACGAGCAAGACGACTACCTTATTAAAGAAAACCACATGGGCATCTTTTTAATTGGCCCGTGAGAAATGACTATTTCACGGCATGAACCTTTTAGTGTTGGCTAACGACATGAACTTGTTTGAATCAGTTCACGGCGTGAACATTTTTGGATTAGTTATTCACAGCATGAACTTATTTAGATTATGAATGTGCAAGATTGATACCTTCTATTTTTTTGTTTTCCTTCATGCTCTGTCATTTAAACATGCATATAGTGAGTGAATGATACCTAGCTTACCTTGTATCTCCCATTGTGTAACAATGGGATACCTTCATTTTTTATTGCCATGAAAACCAAGGTGGCACCTTGGCACTTCTGGGTAGTTGTTGATGTAGTCGTTTTAGCTCCATGTGGGAGTTTTTGATGCTTCCTTCCACCCAACTAAACAATGTTGTTATTGGGTCTTGTGGTTGAGGGCTTTTATCTGTGTCCCTTTGCTGAACTTCTTTGTTTCTACCTTTAGGTTCCCTATTCAGTTTTGTGACCGAAGTGGTTATTGACATTGCTTTGGTAATTCCCAACCCATTTTGTTGAGTTGTCTTTTTTCTCCATACCAAGGTTGGCGAAGTTCCCACATGGATTGGGAGTTGATGTTGTATGCTTTTACTACTCTTTTCTTTGTTACCGAAACTGCTTGTGGTGGTGGCCCCACTAAGTGGGGTTTGGGTACCCATATTGCCGTATTGCCTTGGTAGTATCCTTGTGCTTGCATTAAGTCTTTTTGGACCCATTGCTTATGGAAACCTTGTGGGCTATTGGTATGCCTGGAGTCCTACTAATCTGTTTGTGTAAGCCAAGTCTGACTTTTGATTTCTTTGTGGAATTTTCTTGCTGTCCCCATATTAACCTTGTTCTCCTTCTTGTGGGGTTGGTTTTGGAGTTGAACCTTGGGCACCCACTTCTGTGTACCCTGAGAATTTGGGTATTGTTTATGTAAGTTTTGTGGGACTGATACTTGCTCTGTTTTATGAGTTGATGCTACTATATTCGGTGTCATTTTTTCGTCAATCATGATCTGTTTTCCTCTATTTGTCAGGCTCCATAAGGGTATGGACATGACCTTGTCGCCCTCATTCAACAATGATGTCCTCTTTTCCCATTGGATATTGCATTTGCTAGCACAGATCTAGGATCAATCCTAGAATCATTTCCTATTCCATGGAACCTACATGCATGACAAACACCTTTCCAACCAAGGAATTATTTCTGATGGAAATGTTAACACTTAAAAATCCCTCAGCTCTCGTAGTTGTCAAGTGGATACTGTACACTTGTGCATCAGTGGGTTCAAGGCGTGGTCTATCTAATGCTACCCATGTTTCATATGAGATCAAGTTATGACTTCATCTCGTATCTGTACAATGCTCATTGCATGGCTTTTAGCTATAGTAGTAAGTTCCACCTTAAGTCATGCTAGCTCAATGTTCAGTTCCTCTTCATCCAAGACAGTCAAGGAAGCCATGTTGACATGTAACAGTCTCTCTTCTGGAGTAATTGTTTAGCTTTGGCCTCCCCTTGCCTTAGCCTCCTCTTGAGCTTGCTGGATTTTTTCCTTTTGCGAGCTATTTTTGTTGTTTTAAGAGATGTTCTTGCAAGAACATCTCTTGGGTCAGTGGTCCAAAATATTTTTTGAGTTTGCTTCCATTGACGTAACCCTCCATCTGTATGTCGTAAATTCTCTCAATTCTAACCGACCCTTGAGTATGGTGCTTCTTGCAGCATACATGAGGACAAGGTTCCCAGTTTTTTCCAGTTCTTTTTGTTTCAAATTTTTGTCAAACCAATGTTTCCTGCGTAGTTTCTCGACCATGAGTCCATGCGATGCTATTAGCCTAGTCTCATCAAGCTTCTCTAAGTCAATTAGCCTTTCACCTAATGCATTCTCCGTCAATCGTTCTTACACTACAATCCTTAAGCCTGGAACTAGGTATTCCATAGGCATTACTGCTTCAACACCATAAGCTAGACGAAAGGGAGCGTATCCCGTCGCTACCTTATATGATGTTTGATATGCCCATAGGGTTGGTGTCAGCTTATGTTCCCAGTCCGTTCGACTTGCTTCCAAGGTTTTTGTCAAGATAGTACACAAAATTTTGTTTGTACTCTCAACTTGACCATTATCCTGTGGATAATGGTCAACTTATTATCCTGTGGATAATAAGGTGATGATTTTCAATGGACCACTAAGAATCTCATGGTAAGAAAATGATCAATCACCTCATTAATAAAATGTGAGCTGCGATCACTAACTAATTCTAATGGGCAGCCGAATCTCGAGATAATTTGCTTGTATAATAATTTTGATGTTGTTCGTGCATCAGCTCACTTCGAGGCTCTGGCTTCTGCCCATTTTGTGAAATAATCCATGGCCACAATCACATATTGGGCTTGTGTGATAGATGTGCTGCAGGACTAATAGGTCCAACAAAATCTACTTCCCATTTTTTGAAGGGTTGTCTTACAATAATAGGGGTAAGCGGCATCTTGTCCTTTTATTGTGGGATAGCAAAACGTTAACATTATTCGCACCTTTTGACAAATTCTATGGCATCTCTGAATAATGTATGCCATCATAATCCTGCTTGAAGTACCTTGCGAGCCGTGATCTCTGCAGCAAAATACCCGCCTGCTATCCTGTGAATGAGCTTCATCCAATATCGTGGACGAACTCATCTTCTGTCACACATCTTCTAGCACATTATCTTTTCCTAGTTTATATAGTTCTCCCGTAATCAGTTGATAAGGTGCAGCAAGCTTGATAAGCCACCGCATTTTATCTTTGTTCAAAGGTATTTCCTCAAAAAACCATGAGCTAGATAGTCTGATATTTCCTTGCTCCATTCAGGTACCATGTCCAGTTTGAACAAACAAGCATCAGGGAGATCATCTTTGACACTAGTTTTGCTGGTTCCCCATTTGGAATTCTTTACATATGATCGACTAACACATGTTGTGTTCCTTTTCTTACCATGATTGTAAAGTCGAATTCCAACAATAATAGCAACCATCATGTGATTCTTCCCGTGTGGTGCAAGGCTTATTCACTAAGTACAATAAGGCTTGATGGTCCACGAAGAATATGAATTTGTTGTCCAATAGGTAATGTTGATACTTCTTGACAGCGTAAACCATGGCTAATCCTTTCCTCTCTGTGATCAGGTAGTTCACCTCTACATCATTTAACTAACAACTAGCGAAGCAGACTGGTGGATAGTCCAATTTAAACTCACCAAGCTGGACTAGTACGCATCCAATAGCAAAGTTTGATGCATCAATATGCACATGAAATATGAGGTCCCAATTGGGGGGTCGTAGAATTGGTGTGCTAGCCAATGCATGCTTCAATCGATCATATGCTTCTTGGCATTCCTTAGTCCATTCAAAGTCAATGAGTAGCTTGTACAATGGCCTGGCGATTTCAAAAAATTATGAAGAGGCGGTAATACCCCACGTGGCCCATAAATCTTTGCACACCTTTGTAATTAGTGAGCACAGTGGCAGCTCCAATATCAACTTGACTTTGCTATCGTCCATGGATATACCATTCTTTGAGACAATGTGTCCCAATATCACACCATGTTTGACTCCCAAAACTAACACTTTAAAGGGTTCAGGGATATACAATATAATCAACATCGCTCGAACACTTTTCTTGAGCAAGCTAGATGGTCCCCCCACCATTGAGAGTGCACACAGATCATTAATGAATACCTCCAACCACTTCTGTAAGTAGTCTTTGAAGGCTATGCACAAATTGTTGAAATGTTGTTGGGGCATTGGTGAGACCGAAGGGCATAACCTTGTATGCAAATGTCTCCCACATTGGTGAGACTGAAGGGCATAACCTTGTATGCAAATGTCTCCCACATTGTATTGAAAGATGTCTTATGCTGGTCTTCTGGTGCTATGGACACCTAATTGTAGCCCAAGAATCCATTCAAGAAGCTGTAAGCTTCTTCACCAGCCACTCTCTCCAAAACATGTTCCGTATAGTGTAGTGGATAATGGTCTTTCCTAGTAGCTGTGTTGACCTTTTTAAGATCGACACATACCCTAAGTTTTCCATTCTTTTTTGGCACTATTACAATTGGTGACAACCAATCCGTATGTTCTATCTCATAGATGAAATCCGCAGCAATGAGCTTGTCTATTTCCTCCTTTACAATTGCCGCATACTTAGGATTCATCTGGTATGGTTTCTGCCTGGTTGGCCTTGACCCTTCCATGATTGGAATCATATGATGCACTACCTCAGGTGGTACCTCCTTCATCTCCTTGTAATTCCAGGCGAAACAGTCCTTAAATTCCTTAAGGAGGGCAACAAGCTCATCTTCTTCAGCCGAAGTCAAATCCTTAGCAATGTATACGAGTATGGCTTCCTCCCATGGTCTCGCAATATCAACTTCCGTCAGGCCATCGTATGTTGTGGACAGCCCATCCTCCTTAACCCTTGGTTCCGTCAGTCGAACCACTTTTCGTTCGTCTCAACAGTGTAGGTTTTGAAGTGGTCGGGTACTGAGAGTAAGTCTGGTTTTTCCTCATTTTCACTTTCTGTTTTAGTCAGTCTTTCTAGTCTCACGTTCTTCTGCCAAAGCTTTATTACATTTTCGACACCCAGCTTTTGTAAGCTTAGGTGTTTCTAGCTCTTGAAGGGTGATTCTCTCCTTGTGTCTTCCTTCCAATGATATCTTAACTCCTCAATCCTTAGAAAACTCATCATGTACCTTAGTGGCCTCAAGGTATCTCAGCCACTGGGCATCCGTGGGTTTTCTTCGTAAATAGGGCATTTTGTCGGGCAATATATCGTTTCTATTTTTGCCACCTTCTGAGGCATTGAGCATTGGTACGGCCTTGTGTTATGGTCCCTTCTATACTAGAGATCTCCTCATCTGATGCTTCATCAATGGTTTGCCAATTAAGCATACAGACACAGAGGTAGTGGGGACAGTTCCAGATTCCACATACTGGGTCCCCTTGGGTTGCATCACATCTATGGTAGCTAGCACATGCATCCAGTTTGCAATGTCCGGAGGAGGAAGTGACGCATACATTTCTGTTTCCTCTTCTTCTTTCTTGGAATTTTCCACCGAAGGCTGGCATATTTGTACAGATGTGGTCCATTCCGTTTTGTGACCGAATCATTACCGAATCATTACCGAACAATTACCCTTCCGTGGAATGTGCTTTTCATGTTCTCATATCTATCTTTAAAATTTATGAATCCCTACACACATACACGTGATCTAATGCCCAATCATGCACCAATTTGGATTCCCTCATGAAGGGTCTCCCCCAATATTATGTCATATGAGTCCAATTGGGGCAGGAAGTCCATGACCACAAATGTATGATGGTAGCAAAACGTAAAGAGTTTGAGTTTCACATTCTCCAAAAGTCCAATGGGCCTTGAAGGTGTTCCGGCAGCCATTTTAACAATTAGATATGCCTTTTTTAGATCGGATTTTCCCCAGTTCTCCCAGCAACGTTTTGTGATGATGCTAACCCCCGCCCCACCATCCAAGATAGCCAGTGTGCCTGGTACCCGCTATGATGAATCAGAATTATAGCATTTGTGTCGTCGCTTTCGTAATAACGTCCCAGTTGATTAACTGGTATCTTAATGACTCGGGTTTTCCTTGTGTGTCTTAAGGTTCTTTCTATGCCACATGCGGCAGAACCTCCTCTATAGTATTGGCTGGCTTTAGTCGCCTTCTACCCATTCTTTTATGTCCATCCTCCATAGGGTTGGTGAATTGCGTAATAGTTGCCCTAATGGAATTTGTACAGGCATGAACAGTACAGCCGTGAGACTTCCTATGTCTATGGGTTCTTTGGAGATTGAGGATTCCCCCTAGGTGTGTTTCTCGCATTCATCCACCATAGGGAAGAAATGGATGGACTCACCCAGCACATTTTCCTCAAACATTCTGAACATTGTGTTTGCTTAAGATCCCTCTTCTGTTTCTTCTAGACCTGGAGTAGGTACGTCCAATTCCCTTTCCCTTGTTGGCTCGTTTCGTGATTACATTGTATCCCTGACCCAGTTTGTCTTCATGAAGCCCTTGGCATTCTTCTACTAAGGCCCTGGTGTCTTCAAGCTTTCTTATTTCCTCATCGAAATTAGGGTACTCACCGACTGCTTTAGGAGTTGTTGGTTGCTCCCTTTGCTCCTCTAGGTCCAGCCCTTTGTGATTGATCCTTTCATCTCTCTCTTCTCTCGATTGGGTGGATCCGGTGTCGATCGTATCTTCTTCGGATCCATCTTGGATTGTGACCCTTGTGTCACTTGTACCCACTTTTTTCACTCTTCTCCTCTCTGCGAGGCTAGTTTTGGAAATATTCGCATCTGCTCGGTTCTTTCCCTTGTCTCCTAATTGAGCTTGGGCTTGTGTCAGGACATTGAGTGGTGTGATATTTCGAGGCTGCACACTAATGGTTTGGATGGTGGCCTGATTAGCAGTGGAAGTCGAACCACTTGTGTAGTATGGACAATCCTTGATCAAATGATCAATACCACATTTAGTGCAAGTGAGTACTAGCATGTCATTGGGTGTAGCAGTCACTTATTGGGGTTAGTGCATATGAACCATATTCTTGTTTGGACACTCAGCGATTTGATGCGGCCCTCTAAAGGCCAAAAAGTTGTAGCAGTCCTCTCCTCATGTTCGAGTTCATGTCCTTGCCCTTCCATTGTACCGTGGTTTGAAACACAGGTACTGGCATGTTATTCTGTAGGATGTAGAATTCAGGCGTGACCTCTGCAGTTTCCTCATAGTACTCTCCACTAAGTTCTACTTCATTTTTTTGCAACAAGCGTCAAGAGTTGCTGGTCAAGCTACTACCAGATAATTGTGCATCTTGTGGTCTCTAACCCCTCTCCGGAAGCAAGGTAATAACTGATCGTCAGTTAACCTGTTACATTCTCGTAACGCCGCTACGGGCATTACCACAAGAGGGGACGGCCTCTGGCTCACCACCCAGCCATAGAGGAAGAATGAGGATTGCCCCTCATCCCCCAAGCTATATAGTGTGTGGCCTGCCGTCCACACTAGCCTGGCCGCCCATGACTCCGCATGGGCGTCCTCTCCCACTGAACCCCGGACATGGCCATCCGGTCTGCCGTCGGTCTCACAGGCATTACAGCCTACGTGACATTACCCCCCCCTTAAGAAGAGTTTTCGTCCTCGAAAACAAACTGGGGAAACCTTTTCGAAATTGCACTACGGCGTTCCCAGGTTGCTACACCTCATCCCTATCTGTCCATTTTTCAAGTACCTCTTGGTACACTTTATGTCGGGTTTGTCTGTCACGATACCGTAGAATCTTTTCAGATTCATGTGGTATCTTTGGTGGCTCTATCAAGTCCACCAAATCTCTGGAGAAACTACGTTCTCTAACCCGTAAACTGATTTCTTCAGTTTACTGACATGGAAGACAGGATGGACTTGAGAACTCTCCGGTAACTCAAGTTTATATGCTACGTCCCCAATCTTCTTAAGGACCTTGAAAGGACCGCAATATCTAGGAGAAAGTTTATCACACTTTCCCGTTTTTATGGTTGCTGACTGCGCAGGAACCTTTAAAAATACAAAGTCACCTTCTGCAAAGGTCACTTGTCTGCGTCCTTTATAGGCAAATGTTTTAGCGCGATCCTGTGCGCTAGGAATGCTCTCGCGTGTAGCTTTGAGCATATCATTCATATCTTCAAGCAAATCCTTGACAGATTGAATCTTCTCCTTTTCTAGGCCTACAACCATCGGAGATCTCGGCTGGAATCCATACATTAACCTGAATGGTGTAAATCCAGTCGTTCGCTGAATGCTTGGAGTTGTTATAAGCAAACTCCAATATGGGCAAATATTCTTTCCAATTTGATTGCTTCGTACTTACATAAGAACGCAACATATCCTCGAGTATTTGGTTAACTTTTTCAGTTTGACCATCAGACTCCGGATGATCTACCATACTCATACTCATAGTAGTATCCAATTTTTTGAAGATTTCCCTCCAAAAATGACTGTTGAACTTTCTATCTCTATCCGACACACTATATCTGCGGGCAGGCCATATAGCTTGTAGAGATGTTCAATAAAGAGTTTTGCCAACTCTGGCGTTTTTACAGTTTCTTCGTGGTAATAAACTTTGCCAGTTTATTTGTCCACTACTACCCACACCGAGTCATTCCCTCAACTCGTCTCGGGTAAACCGGTAATGAAATCCATGGAAATGCTTTCCCATTTCCCTTGAGGAATCTCCAGCGGATGGAGTAGTCCTCCAACCTTAAGACGTTCATGTTTATTGACCTAGCACTTATTGCATTTCAACACATAAGTCTGGACGTTCTTAAACAAAGTAGGCCAATAAAACTGTCTTTTTACTAGTGCATAGGTCTTCTGAATTCCAAGATGACCCGCACTTGGACGATCATGACTTTCTTTAAGAATTTGGGTCCGAAAGTCACCAATAGTTGGTACACATACTCTACCCTTGTAAAGTAAGTACCCGTCGTCAATGGAGTAATTAGCATATTTCTCCCCCTGACGAAGTTTAGCATCATCCTTTGATACCGTGTCAGAAAACAAAGGTGATGAAGGGCCTACGTCTGAGCTCTCCGGCTCAAAACTATACCCCAAAGACTCGGCTAGCCTCTCCGGACTAACTCTCGCCTCGCTACCTTCCACTCCTACGGCCAGTCTCTCCGGACTAGCATTACGTGCTGGCGAGGAAGGTGGGCGCGGCTGTGACAAAGTGCGTACGCATACAGCACGCCAGACCTCTGTAAAGACAGGATTATGCTCACACAAGCCATGATTTGGTATTTCAACCAAACCTTAAGGCAAATTTCATGCCTTGATTTTGCATCATGTCATTAGCACAGAAGCTAATGTACTGGAGAGCACTCTAGTAGCTCAAGTTCTTAGACTATGCTACTAGATATTTGTAGACTACGCTACTATGTTGCATCACCAACTTATTAAAGTTTCTCGTTGGAAAGCTCTACGGCCATAGGAGAAATAAACTAGAGCCAATCTAATCATGCAACATCTTTTCACAAGCATATGCTCTAGAATCTTGTTGAGCTTGTGTAATTACCATCAATTATCTAGCAACCTATGGCTTCGCAGCAAGCTCAGTCATTATCTGTGGATTGATAATGTGGTTATTAGTAGTTTGGAATTTTTCTTGATAGATGGTACCAATGTTACATTCCCGTAACGCCGCTACGGGCATTACCACAAGAGGGGACGGCCTCTGGCTCACCACCCAGCCATAGAGGAAGAATGAGGATTGCCCCTCATCCCCCAAGCTATATAGTGTGTGGCCTGCCGTCCACACTAGCCTGGCCGCCCATGACTCCGCATGGGCGTCCTCTCCCACTGAACCCCGGACATGGCCATCCGGTCTGCCGTCGGTCAGGCATTACAGCCTACGTGACATAACCTCTCCCGTAGTTTGCACCTTGAATTTAAGTGCTTAAGTCGATGAGAGACACATAGTCTCTTATCGACTCCATTTCCTTTTGTTCAATATTATGCAATTGTGCCCACAGGGCTCCATCTATCACCACTTTTGGGCAAAGCTGGGCACAAAAACACTCTTAAGTCGTGTGAAGTTAACCTTATTCTCAAGTTTGAGGGTTCGAAATCACTGACGCACTTTTCCTTCCAGGGTTAGTGAGAAAGCTTGAATCATTATCACACCACTGACAGGCCCGCAGGCTTCACATGCTGGATAGGATCTCTGTCCCCAGAGAATTTTTGGACGAGTTTGGAAATAATATGTGGCTTTATCTGGGAGGGTCGAGATTCTAGAGCAGTGCCTAGTTCTCTAACCATTCCTCGGCCCATCTTTGCCGCCATGTTTAACAGATCTATCCTTGTGGTTGCATTAAGGTCAATGGTTGGATCCATCCTTGGTCTTTGAGGAATTGTTCCCCCCCTTCCTAGACCTCGTCTTCTTCTTGTGTCCGCTCTTCTAGGTATCTTCGGTCCATGGGATGAACCTGCCACTATACCTTGGAGTGGCTCATCATTAGTTACCTCTGTACGCCTTTGTAGAATTAAAAGTTCCATGTCCTGTAGGAACGTAGGATGATTGATCATCTACTCAATATCTTTTCTGGTGTATAGACGGTCCTCCACTTCACCCGCCACTCTTGTTAGATTATCCCCTTCTTCTAGGGTTACAAACCCTTCCTCAGTTTTGGGCTCCTCATTTATGGGTTCTAAGTTTGGAATTTTTTCCTCACTTTTTTCCATGACTAATTCTGGCTCCTCACCCCATGATTGGAGTAGGTTTAAACTTCCCATCTCCTTTTGTTCATCTCTGGCCCTTCGAGTATTGAGCTCTTGTTTCCTTAAGCTCAACTCTCGCAGCAAGCTGTCGTTCCAGCTCCTTTTGAGATCTAACTCTACTTTCTCTAAGGTGGGGAAGAATACTTGACCCGTCTTGGCCGCACTTTCCATGTCCTGTCTCATTCGGGGGGTGCCAGTGTTCGACAACCTTGAATTTGATGTTTGGATGGGCACTTCTTGTCTTGGACCAAGTCTAGCGCTGGTTGATGGACCCATGCCCGCAGATTATGCTTCTTTATCTCATGACTGGTTTTGGAGACCAAAAAATCCCCGGGTGATATCAATGATACCATTGGACCTAGTTGGGGAGGGTTGTTTCTTCTCTTTCCCCCAAACCCAGAGTACCTCAACCCTTCTTCCATGGACTCTTCACTACTAGTTTCCATGGTGGTCAGGTTCCTTAAGACACTCAGGTGAGTGCTTTGCTGAGTGACTTGAACCCACACTTTTTTTATAGGAAAATCCTGGTTGATTCGATGCACTATCATCAAGTGTAAGATCGTCTCCGATGAGCTTTTCAGATCTTAAGTGCATGTATGTATGATTTGATAAGCTACTTTGGTGGCCTAATTTAGTTCTGATCAGATTCTATCGATCTATTTTTGAGGCCGTGAGATTATAGAGAATAGTTCACCACGTGAAGTGTCAGAAAATAGTTCACGTCATGAATGTTTTTCTGCACTTTCACGTGTTCAAAATTTTTTGCTCTTAGGGTCAGAACTCCTCGTCCTTGTTTGTAGGTGTCCCTCCTTTCCCAACCTTCGTGGCCTTAGCTTGTGACTATTCCAAACTTGTGCATTGGATTGGACTAAATCATGAGTTTGCAAGAAAAAGTTCACGTCGTGAACAAAAAAGGATCCATGCCATGAAGGTCTTCTAAAATGGCTCACGTAATGAACAAATTGGTTCACTCCATGAGAATTCTGAAAAAGTTCACGGCGTGAACAAATTTCTACACTTTCACGGTTCTTAATCTTGTCAAACCTTGTGGTGTCATAGGTGTTAGGAGCGGCATTAATTGCGGCGCTGATGTCGGGAGCGGCTTGCGGCGTGAAGTTGCACAAAAAATGGTTCACGACATGAACGTTTTTCACATGGAAACTTCTTGCGTCGACTATTATGATTTTTGGGTGCAAAATACTTATCCAACCGTTTCCAAAATGATTGTGCCACATCTAAGGAGTAGAATACAAGTTCAAGGCACAATCAATGGCACCGTATTTTTTGATTTTTGTGATTTTTTGTTGTGATTTTTTGAAAAAGAAGAAAACATAACACCAACCTGCTTATTCACGTTGATGCTTCCAATGATGCAAATATCAAAATTAACTAGAAAAAACAATGAAGCTCTATTCTAAGACCACTCCACCACACACATACACAACAACACAACTAATTTCACACAATTTCTTACTTCCACACAAATCTTATCCATTCATTTTCTACACAATATACTACCAGAATGCAAGGGCAATCATGAATCTTATGCAATGGGAGCTGAAACTCCAGGAGGGAGGAAGAAACAAAGGTGTTTCCCTGACACAGCGGCGCCAAAAATGTTATGGGGTACCACACCTCCAAGAGGGAGCTCAATGCATTTACCTAAAGAATGAGTAATAGATCACAACCGTCGTAGGGCACTTACCAATGCTTCGAACTTGAGTCCCTTGAGGCCTCCAATCTCACTTGTTAAGCTCCAAACCTCCAAGCTCCACCTCCACGCTATCACCATAGAGTCGCTCACACCGTCGCATATATAAGGCAATCACTCTCTCTCACTCTCCCACACAAGTATATAAGAGGCACAATGCTAGAATGCTCTCTCTCTCTCTCAATCTCTCTCAATCTCTCGCAAGACACAAAGAAGAGCTCTCTATAGCACAAAAGGGGATTATGTCTTTTCATTATGAGAAAATGCCTTATATACATTTGGCCCTTATTCACACTAGGGCATCCAAAACTTCCTTAACTAGGCCTTGGGTGGCCAATATCTCATAATGTACAACTTTTATAGTGCCATTTCATGACACTTATTAATGTCCTCAATTGGAGGAGCATGCTTGTTAATGCAAAATTGGATTAACAACCAATGCCTGTCTTCTACGCGGTGGCTTTTGCAAAAGTACATTGTTGATGCATATAGTAGCATGGAAGAATCAACATTAGTATGGATACATAATAACTAGAAGCATTGTGTGATGAAGTATACCAAGGTCTTGCAAATATGGTTAATTTAAGTGATGGGGTGAATGGAGTCTCTGGGAGCATTGTTGGACGCAAGGTAGTTCTACAATCTTCATATACTGGGGGGCCTCAATATATGCATCAATTGTACCAGGATTCAATGGCAATTGTTAGGAAGATGGGTAAACCTGACCTCTTTATTACCATCTTTATATACTGGGGAGCCTCGATATATGCATCAATATTCAATGGCAATTATTAAGAAGATAGGTAAACCTGACCTCTTTATTACCTTTACTTGCAATCCTAAGTGGGATAAAATAAGCAATGCTTTACTGTTGGGTCAGGTGTTGGGTCAGGCTGGCCAACCTGACTTAACGGCACCGGTATTTTATGAGAAGCAGAAGGATATGATACACTTATTGGTGAAAAAAACATTATTTGGAAAGGTAGTGGGATTTGTTTCTGTTATTGAATTTCTAAAAAGATACTTTTGCCACATGCACATATATTATTGATATTGAAAAGTGGATGTAAACCGTCTGAGATTTCTCACTATGATATGTTGGTATGTGCTAAACTTCCTAATAAGGTGATGTTTTTGGAGTTGCACAACATAATCAGTCATTGTAATGTCCATGGACCATGTGGGGAACTAAATATCCGCTCTCCTTGCATGGTTAACGGGAGTTGCAAGCATCTGTACCCTCAAAAGTTTTCTAAGACTACTATCGCATTGATGACAATGGGTATCCAACTTACATGCGGTGAGACGATGGTAGTTTCATCCAAGTAAATGATCATAGGGTGGATAGGCAATGGGTTGTCCCATATAACCCTTTTCTCTCTATGAGATACAAAGCCCATATTAACATAGAAGTATGCTCTACCATTTACAGCAGCAGTGAAGTATTTGTATAATTATGTATACAAATATACAAAGGGCATGATAGAGCTACTATAGAGTTGCAAGATACACATGGGATTATTGACGAGGTTAGTCAATATCTAGATGCACGGTACGTGTCCGCGTCAGCAGAGGCATGTTAGCACTTATACTAATATGACTTACATGATGAAAAGCCAGATATACAAAGGTTTCATGTTCATCTCCTAATGCAGAATAATGTGATATTTAATGACCATGATGATTTGTGTGATGTAATTAGTTGGGACAAAAACCAAAGAACTCCTCTCACCGAATGGTTCAGAGCTAATCAATTGTATGAAGATGCAAATATCTTGATATATGTTGATTTTCCTTGCAAGTGGGTGTGGAATATAGCGCTTCAATAATGGACTAAAAGAAAAAGGAAAAATATGATTAGACGTATGTATAATGTTAGCCCGAGTGCAGGTGAGTAATATTACCTACACATGTTACTCACAATGTGCAAAGGCTGTAAATCTTTTGAGGATATACAAACAGTGAATGGACATTTATATCCCTATTTTAAGGCTGCATGTGAAGCCAGAGGAATGCGAGAGAGTGATGAGGAGTGGTATATGTGTCTTCAAGAAGCTGCATTTCAAAAAACAGGATTCCAACTGCACCAACTATTTATCATTATACTGGTTTTTTGTGAGCCCATATCTCCTAGACAACTTTGGAACAAATTCTCTACTGAACTTTCAGATGATTTATTTAATACCTTACCAGAGAGGGTGTGGTGATGTTGGTGTTTATCATTCTATAGCAAAGAATCAAGCTCTATTGCACATGCAAGACCTCTTACAACAATATGGAAAAACGGCTCATGATTTTGAAGGGTTGCCTATTCCTGATAGATCAAGTGTTGCTACTATAAAAAATGGTTTGCTAATGGAAGAGATGATGTTTGATTATGTTCAACAAGCTGATTTGTCTGTTTCCATGGAAAGGAGTCTAAATAGCTATTAATCAAGAGCATTTGATACTATCCTTGAGGTCGTTTCTTTGAACCACAGTGGTGTATTTTTCCTTGAAGAATTGGGTGGATCATGCAAAACATATCTTTATAATGCCTTGCTATCTCGATTACATGGAGAGAATCAAGTTGCATTAGCATGTGCATCGTCTGGAATAGCTACATTGTTACTTTCAAATGGTAGTATAGCACACTCACGTTTCAAAATCCCATTGGTTCTCAATGCTTCTAACACATGTGGTATTAAAGCTAATAGCATATCGTCTGAGGTGTTGAAGCTTGCAAGGTTAATCATTTGGAATGAGGCTCCAATGATGCATTGACACGCATATGAAGCATTGGACATGACATTGAAAGACATTATGCAAAGTGATATAGTGTTTGGTGGGAAAGTTATGCTCTTTGGTGGTGACTTTAGGTGCAGATCTTACCTATTGTGAAAAAGGGATAACGTGAGGATATTGTTGATGCAACATTTTACTTCCCGTCACATATTTGGAGATATGTGACGGCCGTACTGTACGGACGCTTGTACGGAGTCCGTATGACCCGCTGCCCAACCGTCCGCTGTGTGCCCTCAGGCAAAGCCGGATCAGATGGGCCAGCCTCATCTCTTGCATGAGATGGGCCACACTCAGAGAGTTTACACCCCTTTGGATGCAAAGTGGATGACTGAGTTAGATCTTAAGGACTACCCAGACATCTTGCGCAGTTATGTTGATGCTCTTAAGTTGAGGTCAACTGTTTAGAACCAAGCGGGATGTAACTATTTCAGACTTATAAATAATTTTTATAATTATTTATTAGCAAAGAGTACTCTTGTTAAAGTTATGTGCACATTAGAATACTAGGGCCTCAGATGTTCCACATGGTTGGCTAGAACATCTCAGGGGGTACCCTAGCAGAACATTAGAATACTAGGGCCTCAGTTGTGCCATAAGGTTGGCTAGAACATCTGAGGTGGTACCCTAGCAGAACAATAGTACTAGGACCCCTGATACATTGTTGGTTATAATTATTTATTAGCAAAGAGTACTCTTGTTAAAGTTATGTGCACATTAGAATACTAGGGCCTCAGATGTTCCACATGGTTGGCTAGAACATCTCAGGGGGTACCCTAGCAAAACATTAGAATACTAGGGCCTCAGTTGTGCCATAAGGTTGGCTAGAACATCTGAGGTGGTACCCTAGCAGAACAATAGTACTAGGACCCCTGATACATTGTTGGTTAGAACATCTTAGAGGGGGGTATCCTAGCAGAACAATAGTACTAGGGCCTCTGATGTGCCACATGAGTGGCTAGAACATCTTAGTGGGGGACCCTAGTAGAACAGATACCCTGAAGCTACCAGGGATTGGAAAATCGGAGCTTCATTAAAGGGGTAACTGTAGCCTCAGATATTAGGCTCAGAAAATACGCGCATCAGTGCAAGCACAAGAATAAGATGGGGTCCCTAGAATAAGTTATTCTAAGGCCTATAATATTTTATTAAGGCCTTAGGATAATTTAGTTAAAAATCCAGTACAAATGTCCGGCGGGCACTTGGCCCGAGCACCTGGCCGGACAAGTCTGAACTGGTGGTGACGAGGTAGTGCAGTGTGGCACTGACTCGGAGAATGTGTAATGACCCTAGCAGTAGGGTCCATATTTAATGTGTCCTAACGTGTGTGTAGGTGCACATTTTAAAAGTGGCCTAGGGGCACACTTTAAAATGGCCTAGGCCTAACTTTAAATTAAAGGGTTAGAGTTAGTTAAAAGAAAGTGTGCCAAATGGCACACTCTCTCTCTAAAGCCCTTCCAAGTATGCAAGAAAGCGCCCAACCCCCTTCTTGACTCCTTTAAATAGACCAGCCCCCTTCATTCTCAGGGCTGGTCTGGCACGTCTCTCCCCCTTCTGGAGCCTCCTCGTCGCGCTGAAGCTCTCCATTGGAGCTCGAGAGCAGCCCCTTGCGACGCATGTGGAGCCAGAGCGCTCCCCTCATCTAGAGCAAGGTCTCTCGCAGCCTTAGCAAGCTCGTGGAAGAGTTCCATCGCGAAAAGTCGAAGGAACCACATCTTTTCTCACGACTGGTTGCTGGAATTCTCTGTTTCCAGCCACTGTACTCTGTGTACAGCACTGTTTTCAGCGAAGGGAGCCCTAACAGTCCACCTACTTGACCTCCCCTACGTGCCCACAAAGTTTGGGGCAGTTTCATCGCGAAAAAGTCCCCTATTTTATCGCGGGAACAAGCTCAGGTATGAGAAATCTGGTTCTGCGCAGTGAATTACAGCAAGCATGTATGTGAGCATTCATGCATGCTTCATCTTCTTCTAACTTCTTACTGACTCCTTTTGATAAGGAGCTTCCTATGCACACATATGTATGCGCATTGGCATGAATTAATGTTGTATAAAGCAAAGTACAAGTATGAATTATGCACTACATGTGCGGTTAAGAGATTAATTGGAACATAGACTCTCTTCGGAGGGGTTCTAAGATTTCAAATGCTTGACCTACGCATAAGGAAGCCCTCGCATGGATACATGTTGGAGCTAGTCTCCACACGTATCAGAACCATGCCAGAGAGGATGCTCTAGCACCTTATGCGCAGGAAGATGAGCATTAGATATCTGGGAACATAGACTCTCTTCGGAGGGGTTCCAAGACTTTCATTATGTCTCTCCTAAGCCAAGGGAGTCCTCGCATGGATGCATGTTGGAGTTGGAAACTCCGCATGTATCAGAACCATGCTAGAGAGGAGACTCTAGCACCTTTGGGCTTAGGAAGGAGAGGTTCACAGAAAGTACTAAGAGAGGATTCTCTTAGCAGTGGGAGACCTAACTCTCCCTCAGAATAAGAAATTTCTAGAAGAAGACTCTTCTAGAATAAGAAAGAGGGTACTACTCTCTCAGAATAGACTCCCCTAGAATAGGGGCAGAAACAGAAGATTTGGGACTTAAGCCCCGTTCTTGTGCTTGTAAAGATTCCCCTTAGTAATAAAGAAGTTCTCTTTATGGGGGGGGACCAGCCCATCTTCTGGTCCCCAATGATGTGTTGATCTTCTCTCTCAGCATTGTTTTTATTATAAAAGTCTCAAGTATGCTTCCGTATTTGTGACATCTTCTCCCGTTCCTGCATCAACCAACTTCAACGGTTGATCAGGAATTTTTTGTGGTCAGGACGAGATGCCCAGTCAGCAAGGGCCAAGGTCTCCTGGCAGGTCATAACACTACCCAGATCTCAAGGAGGGCTTGGCATCATTGATCCGGCACAGCAGAGTCGAGCCCTATTGGGGAAGCTTATGGTCAGAGGGCTTCTTCCAGGGGTAGAACCCTGGAAGAAGCTCCTGTTACAGAGGGTCAAGCATAGGGTCCCACACACTGGCGGCCCTTGGGGTGCGGCCACACGCTGGATTTTCACAGATATGCGCAGAGTGGGCCTGAGCAGAGGTTGGGAGGATCGTTTTATTCTGAGCATTCTTTGTTCCTGGGAGTTGCTCTGTGAGGGCTTAGCGCAGCATGCGCCGCTTTGCTGGGAGGAGCGCATGAGGCAGCCGTTGGTTTGGAACCCCTTGGTTCGCACTGAGAGGGGTCATACGGTAGGGAGCTGGCCGCATGTGTCTTGGGGAGCCCTGGCAGAGGGCCCCGCCCATACTCTTGGAGACTGGCTACACTTCAGATCTCTACCAGAGGCGACACAGAGGGATAGACTTAGAGGCCTTCGCGGCGCCTTGAGTATGTGTCATGATGTTTCAGGGGCCATTCTTGTGGAATGGCAAGCTCTTATTGTGTCTGTGGCGCCTCAGTGGATGGAAGCATTCACTAGATTGGAGGTCCTGATCGCGGTCCGGGTTTGCTCCAGCAATGACAGATGCTTTTTCTTTGAGGTTCAGAGTCATGGTAGACTACATAGGGTTCCCTCAGAGGCACCGGAGATTTCTGAGTGTTACTTTCAGCGGATCAGAGTCCTGGGTATTAATGAGAGACTTTGTGTTTTGGACCCGGACCCTTCCAGCTTAGAGACCGATGGGTGGAGATTGTGGGCATGGGATGTCGCCCCCTTACCAGAGTTCAGTGGGGTCCCGGAGAGTGGTTATGGCACGACCCCTATGGTGCTAGGAACCAACCTGAGAGCCCTTTCTTTCAGTACACAGTCCGATTGGGCAGACACATCTTGTGAGTGCGCAGAGAGGCTCCTCCAACAGCGGCGGGTCATTGGCACAGTGAGGGGCTCTCCAAGGAGTTCTTGACAGATTTTTGGTCCCGTGGCCCACCTTTGGGGTAGCCGCCACCCGAGGAGGGCTACTCTTTTCCAGTGGTTGATCGCACATAGGGCTGTGCAGTGGGCAGCTGGTTGGAGCATAGTGGTCACCCCGTTGCTTGCACAGCTTGCGGGCATCACAGGGAGCGGCATTGCCTCTGGGACTGCCCCATGGCACAGCAGATCTGGTTGCGAGTCCTCTAACTGTCAATGTAGATAGTGGTGGCAGAATCTTGTCCAACACTCAAATTAGCCTAAGTCGTCTGAGCCATACACACTCAACTGTAGCTGTCAAAGCTGCCCTGTACTCATCTTCGCAACTAGAAGTGGCCATAGTAGACTACTTTTTGCTCAACCAAGATATGCATGAGCTACCGAGCATGAAACAAAAACCACTATATATATATATATGCACCAGCTATGCTTTCTCTCACAAACGCAGGCTTTTGAAAGCTAGCTTAAGTTAAGCTTTTGAAAGCTTAATTTTTTTTTCTTTTTTAAAAAAAGTTTTATTTTTTTCCTCTTGTCTCTTTTTTTAGTGTTTTTCTTTTTTCTTTTTTTCCCCAATGATGATTGCTACCCACTAGCACATGAAAATATCCTGATCCCTTAAGAGTAAGAACCTCTTTCTTCAAGGATGCTGCTCTTATCCACTGCAGACACTCCCACCCTTTTTAGTAGATGTATGGTCTGCATGCGCTATGGCAGCGCATTGAGTACATTTGGAGAGTGTATAATCAATAAATATATAAATACATATTCATAATATATATACATCTAAGTGTATACCGGAGGGTTAAGTTGATGAAGACCAAGAGGAGGCTTATCCCTTACTTGAGGGGTAGTCCTTGATGCCTCTTCTTCTACCTTTGAAAGCTTGAAAAAGATTCTTCTTATCTTTTGGAAGGCTTGAGAAAGAGCTTCAAGTCTTACACTTTTATTTATAAGCAAATGGATGCAGGTCTCTCAAAGGTGTTTATACATAAAAGGATTTTGCCATTGCCAAGGCCATTGTATGTGAGGCAAGCTTGCAAACTCCTAGACGACGGCCACGGGTCATGGGCTACAGAGGTGCGAGCCTCCACCGTCGATAGATAGAAGAGATCTAGGCTAGAGAGCGTTGCGCCAGGGAGGAGCGACTGGCTCAGATGAGGGCCGACCCAGCAGCTTTCATTAGTAGTGTGAGCAAAAAATTACCATTTGCAGGTAATTTTGGGAAAGTAGGGGGGAGAGGGGGGCCTGGATGGCCATCTCTCTAACTAGATCCTACGACATCTCATCCTCATGTATATATGCATAGCAGAGAGTTAGCTCAGAGTCCACAATCGAATACATAACAATATGTGGCTCAGTGGCCTCTAGTGAACCTGGCATCACCATGCAGGGGTATATTTAAAATAATATATTTTCTAATGTTTATATATATATATATATATATAGATAGATATTTAAATATATACACAGCTGATGTTTCTCACAGTGCACCTTGCACATGAGTTTTAATGGGAATCAAGAGCATGTGGGAGGGAAAGGGGGCTTATGAGGGTAAAGGTCTAGTGCAGAAAGATAAGAAAGTATATAAGAAACCAACCATAAGCTTCTTGGACCTCTTCCATGTAGCATAAGACGTTCTATGCCCTGAGGCTCTCCTCTTTAGCTTATCCAAAGTTTCACTTTCAGAGGAGGATAAAGAAGAAGAAGGAGAAGATGCTGATCTCTTTTTCTCCCTTCTTTTCTTAGGGGCCTTTTCGTCTTTCTTGTCCTCATGTGAAGGAGACTTTGACGGTGACCCCTTTTGGGAGGAGAAGTTGGCCGCTGTGGTCGTCGTCTCCTTGGAGCTATATCACGCCTAGAATCACTACGTGATTCTTCCCTTTGATGCTCCACTTGAGTATTCTCCTTTTCTCCCATAGAGGTTCTCACCAAGAGGCTTCTTTGGAATTCTCTCTTCTTGGGAGGCTATGAGAATACCTCGCTCCCGGAGTTGTAGTATAATCTCCCCATGAAGAGTAGGATTTTTCCTCGTTTGTTGGAGCTTTGACACAAAAAAGTTGACATAATCAACTGCATTAGAGACATCATCTTGTGTGTGTGCAAGAGTATCTAAGCTAACTCTACTCTCTTCATTATTCTCAGCCATTGTTAAGCAAATTTTTGTGTGGATTTTAGTAGACTTTTTCCAACCCTTAATGTCAACAAAAGCCTTAGAATAGTGGAGAGGATAAATCCCTATCCCACTTATCCACAAGTAATGCACAAATCCCACCTTCGTGAGCAACGTAAGGACCTCTCTTCTTAGAGAAGAAAGAGATGCCTAAGCTCTGATACCAATGTGAGTAGATTTGCCCAATTCTCTAATAACTTTGCATAAAAAATAAAGAAAACTACCAGAAATCATTTAGAAAATCCTTAGAAAATGAGACTTATGTGCATGGGGATCATCCGAACCATTATACTTCGATGCCATACATTTTGCAACTTGAGAAGGATGCAATGGTCTTGGCTCAGCAACAAACCTTCTCATTCCAGGGGCAGCCATAGATGGTTCCTCCCTCATCATAGGTGTTGGAGCTCTATGCACAACTCTATGTTCCTCTCTTATAGGGGCATCTGGTGTTGCTCGCTCTATTGGGTGTGGTATTGATGACCTTGTAACGACCGTATAACCACCTCTTATCATCGAAGGTCTTGGCTGGAAGCTCGCTCTTGCTCCAGGATCTGAAGCCTTTGGTGCTATTGACCTTGTTACTTGTGCTTCTTCTACCTGACTAGGAATTCTAGTTACCTTGTCCATGAAGCTTACTTCTTCTTTGGCAGGCAGCTGAGCAGATATTTGGTCTAAATATATGACAGAAAAAGGTTCTCCCATACAGGTTAGCTTTTCCATGTCTTTCAATCGAGCATGTCTATACTCGTGACCATTAGCATCGACCAATATATGTCTAGTTCGGGTCTCAAACTGATAGGCATACATGTACATCCTCTTAGGATCCATTAATTCTCGTGGATGCACATCTTCCCTCATGTAGTATGTGGATGCGTCTAGACTAGCCAAACGGTATAACCCAAACCTCGGATTGTCCACCACAATTCTGTCTACTTCTTTGATAGAAATGAACTTGACTCTGATGTCATTTTCCAAAGGTGGTCTCTCCAAACCCTCATCTACTTTTTCTTTGGTCTCTATCATTCCCATGGGGTCAACTATAGTCGGAAAGGATGTTGTGATGTAAGCAATTCCCTCGTCATCAAAGTAATAGTCCTCTCTAAAATACACTTCAACTTGTTTCACAAAATCATTCTTTCCCAAGTCTTCTTGCACATAGTGTTGATTATTACTATCTAAGTAAATACGTGCCCCCATTTAGTTGGTATAGGCATACTGCAATAGCATCCTCCGTCTTTATTCGTGAGATCTAGATGTGCCAATGGGCCCCATCTTTCCATGCAAGTCCATGCTCGGAATTTTCTCCATAGAATAGGAATAGTTAATTTCAGACAAGGTGTGCGAAATAACTTCCTCTTGAATCACTGTCAAGTGTTCAATCTTTGCTTGAATGACACTTTCTTCTATAGACACCTAACTTACTTGGTCTCTAGACAAGTTTCCCCCTGACCTTAAGTACATGAACAAGTATAATTACAGAAACCCAACCTGTTACCTGAATTCCTGTTGGTATACTGCTTTTAACCTTCAATCCTCAGCTTAACACAATTGCTTGACTCCTTATCTGCAAAGAATCAATTCAACCACTATACAGCTTACGGAGTTTAGTCAGTAATCTTTTGCAAGTATCTGGACTGACTTGTCCAAATCACTGTGTTATATACACTTCTAGAGTCTTGTGAGTCTAACTATACTCAAACACTGCATGCAATAGTACAAAAAATTCCTGCCACTTAGACAGCTGAAACTCCTAGTTTGAACAACTCTAGATGTCTAAATAGCTTCTTTTGGTAGTTTCAGAGTATCAAATGACAAGTGTTTTGGTTGTCCCAAGTTCTATGTATCCAACTTCTTTTGTTAAGTGATCTCTGTGCTTCTAAACCCTAGATATGTACACACTTCAAGTCTCAAGTGATTTTGAACAATTTTGTACAGTGTCAAGAAAAAATCGTGATTTGTTAACAAAAAATGCCCGGTCCTACGTCCAATTTTAATTCTGACTTGATACTTGCTTTCTGCGCATGTGGTTCTCGTATGAGCCCTCGTCCCCTTTTTCTGCCGTGAACCCTTGACGTCCACGTAGTCACAGATCCTGTAGCAGCAGCTGGCCATGGCTTCCCCCGATCTCTTCGATGCCTACTTCAGGCGCGCAGACGTTGATCGCGATGGCCGCATTAGCGAAGAGGATGCCGTCTCCTTCTTGCAGGGAGCCAACCTTCATCGCGAGGTCATCGCCAAGGTATTTCCTTTCCTATTCCGCTAGGATCTGATTTCTGATCCTCCACAGTCATAGTCATACGGTAGGACGCAGTATTATACTTGCTGGTTTGAAATTCAGTTCCTCCTGCTGTAGTAGATGGAACGAAAGCATGGCCTAAAATGAATGTTGCCAATGTGCATCGCTATACCAAAATCTTTTCTGAAGTGGATACAAATAAAATCAATGGTAAAATCCGTGCTTTTCCCAGATTTATTTGTCTTGTGACTATTGTACTTTCATGCTTTATTGATAAGACTAGCATACAATTTAATTTGGATACAGATACATCAGATGATAGCATGGATAGTCTTGACTATCCACAAGATGAAGAAGCCCTATCACAAAATTTTGAAGAAATGGCTTGGGAGCCATCTGATGAAGACGAAAAAGTGTGTTCGGATCCCATGCTCCCCACGTCCCCTACTAAGTTGAATTTCTCCAAGGTGTACCCTGTAGGGTTTGTAGATGGCTCTTCTTTTGTTGCAATACCTTCAGATCTGAAAGTAGATGATAACAGCCCGTCTAAGATTCTAAGTATGAAGCCAAAGATACTTGACACAGCAGTCAGCTCTACAGTCAGATTAAGGATTCGCTGCAAGGATGGATCTACAGTCAAAACGTCCTACGCAACAGGGTTTTCAGCATCGCCCACTTTAATTGTGTCAGCAAGGCATGTTGTTGACAAGGAAGGCGAGATTGAAATCAAGGTATGCAGAGGAATGGTAGTAATGTCTAGCTTTTTTGATACACATGCGGGTTTTGAGGGCCTTGATCCAAGCTTCACAGAAAAATCAAGATCAAAAGAGAGAGACACTCATGGGCTTTTTCTAAATGGATCAGATCTTTGCTTCTTCAAGATAGAGAAGAATATGCCAAGCTTTTTACTGCCATGTTCTCCAACATTCATTACAAATAAGCAAGTTGTTGCTATCTCATTCCCCGCAATCAATAACTTTCTAGAAAATGCTAGAAAAGAGCTAGTGGAGGGAACCAGTGAAAGCAATGCAATTTGGAAGCAATACACACCTACCATACAGGGAGTGTACAACAATTTGCTTGCCAAACATGCAGCAAATAATCAGATGAGATTAACGAAAGCAAAAAGAGTGCTTTCAATCATTGATACAGTGGAGAGAGAGGTTAAGAGAGAGCTCTATTTAGAGCTTAAGAAGACATTTGCGGCCACTAACACAGGTAATGTGGCATGTAGTGTGGGTCAGATACTTTGCTTTAATAGCAGGTATTTAGGGACTTCTTGCTCAACATTAGCTGGAAGTTCAGGAGCCCCTATTATCCCCTTATCTCTTCCTAATCATTTTGTGGGTGTCCAAAAAGGGGGTTGTGTTGGAAGAGACATGAATGTGGTTACTTCTTCAGATAATATTGACTTTGTGAAGATGTATGTAACTACTGTACTGCCAACTTTGCCCCTGCCAGATGATAGTTTTTGGTCGAACGGAAGTTGGGATGGTTTTCGGAATTGGCTTGAATTACACCAATCCCAGATTCCACAATCATCTGTATGGATCATGACCAAGGCTCCTAAAGAAAGGAGGTCGTCCAAAAGAAAAGCTCTCTGGCCACCATAGGTTTCACAAATGTGGAAACTCAGCTAGGTATAACCAGAGAAAGTAAACGTGAGTAATGGAGCTTTACTTTGATAGGTCTGCAGATTGCTACAGGACTTCATGACAGGTTTGTAGCAACATCCAGGTTTAATACAAGTCCTACTCGGACCAGTTTCCATCGTCCTATGTTAATGTGAAGAATACATAACATTTTGTTTAGGCAAGACAGGAAGGATATAGTCCACATGCTGGTCAAGCTCCAGCAATATCCAGTTTTGATATGTTAATGTGAAGAATACATAACATTTTGTTTAGGCAAGACAGGAAGGATATAGTCCACATGCTGGTCAAGCTCCAGCAATATCCAGTTTTGATACAAGTGCGAATGGGATGAGTTTCTGATGCTTATGTTGAAGTACACAGTACACAACATTTTTGTGCAAGAATTACAGGAAGAATAACACCTCATGCAAGGTCAAGCTTCGACTGCTCAATGTCCTAGCTTAAACAGTACCCAAAGTTTTGTACATGCAATACATGAAGAATCAGAACTGTAGTTTAAGTTTCATGCATAGCCTTTGTGAGGAGTTACTGCTTTATTTGATGCTAGTATGGAAACGCTTCATGCTGATTGTGTTCTCTCTTACTTCTTTTGGTGATAGTATACAGATAGAGGTAAAGTGATCATTAACTAGATTTGATTATTAAGTTCAATGCTACACGGGGATGGTGAAAATTTAGTAGATAGACAAAAGTTAAGAACAAGGTGTGTCAATTGCTGGGGTGCTCGTTAGCATTGGCATGGACAGTAAGTTTTGCTCTGTTTTTTCTGAATAAGTCAGTGTGTGTTCGCGTGCATAATTGGGCATAATGGGGCATGTGGCTTAAATTGTGTTAGCCACCTTCATGCTGCAGAGTCCAGACTAAAGTGCATGTTAGAGCTCTAGTTGGGGTGGCCATCTTTCTACTGCAAGAGGCAACCATGATGCTAATTTTGGACCCTAGAGTGTAAATTGTTCTTTGCAAACTCTTTCGGTTCATTCTCGATCCCTTATTCAATTACACGCACAAGTAGGCTTGATCAACATGCAGATTTCGGCAGTGCTGATGCCGCTTCGAGAAGGAGGTGACTTCGGCTAAGATATCTCTTCCCAATATTAATGTCCAAGAGTCTCCAGGTTGCCACTGTGGCTCAAGAGAGCAGTTCTTCAATACCAGCGCCTGTGTATATGGACCTTTTGTCGGGCAAGGATGTAGAGCTAATACCCAGGTCATCTTTATTCAGGCAGGGTTGGTCCGTATAGAGTGACATGAAAGCCTCTTGGTAGTAGACACCCTATAGCTTTACTGTTGACTGCTTTTTGGTCTCCACCTGTTCACTGCTGGGACTGCTGTGTGACCTCACCTTTGTGCGAGCCAATCTTGTGGCGACCTAGTAGTTGGGTACTGCAGACAAGCTAACCAGGCCGTCACTGTCTGTGACAGAAGACCCTGTGATGCCCAACTGCTTTAATGGGCGAACAACCCAACCGTTGGGACATACTACCCCCCAGGTAGCGAAGAGCCGAAGCGAGGTGCCAAACCTTTTGTCGGTGTAAGCTGATCAACCTGTTATCCCTCGCTGTACAGCTCGTCACCCGTACAACTGTACAACGCGCCAGCCCAT
The DNA here is from genome assembly GCF_041138505.1 of Cibotium barometz. NCBI lineage: Eukaryota > Viridiplantae > Streptophyta > Polypodiopsida > Cyatheales > Cibotiaceae > Cibotium > Cibotium barometz. The sequence continues at coordinate 19,011,744 of NC_141061.1, forward strand.
ACATATGTACTATCCTGCACTGTACATCCATACTGTCCCACGCCGTACAGCCGTACTGAAGTACCGTCGTACATTCTGTGCATCGAGCATCGTACAGATTCCGTACAGTCGTCGTATGATTCCGTACAGCCGATACATGTGTCGTACGGCATCATATTGTTGTCGTGCACTGTGCCGTACATCCGTACAAAAGGTGGTTGATGAAGGAGGGATGGACTGAGGCTCAGTCCCTTGTCAATGGGCCACCCGTTACAGGCATGGGGGGTGGGGTGGGTGGGGTATGCGACATGCGCGCAAGGGGGGGGGGGCGGGGGGGCATGGGGGGTGGGGGTGGGGAGGGTACGCGACATGCGCGCAAGGGGGGGGGCATGGGGGGTGGGCATGGGGGGGGTACGCGACATGCGCGCAAGGGGGGGGGGGGCATGGGGTGGGGGGCATGGGGTACGCGACATGCGCGCAAGGGGGGGGGGGGGGGGGGGGGCTATTTAAAATGTGAAAATGAAATTATTATTTTTTTAATAGAGCTTTTTTTATTAAATAAAAAAACGTTCATAGGAATATTTATAAATTTGAAATGCATTTGTAATTTTTTTTAAAATTTTTGAATTACGACATTTATAATTTAAAATGTGAATTTTAAATTTAAAAAACGTTTAATGAGGCATTTTTTATTCAAAATGTGAAAATGTAAAAATTCTGTTTTTTTAATGTAGCATTTTCTTTTTGGTAGAATTTAATTAAATTTTAGTTTATAAGAAAAATTATAAAAAATTTTTAAATTTTAAATGCATTTTAATGTTTTTTTGAAATTTATGAATTACGACATTTTTTATTTAAAATGTGAAAATGAATTTTTTTTTAAAAAAAAATAGAGCTTTTTTTATTAAATAAAAAACGTTCATAGGAATATTTATAAAATATTTATAAATTTGAAATGCATTTGTAAAATTTTTTAAAATTTTTGAATTACGACATTTATAATTTAAAATGTGAAAATTTTAAATTTAAAAAACGTTTAATGAGGCATTTTTTATTCAAAATGTGAAAATGTAAAAATTCTGTTTTTTAAAATCATGTTTGAAAAAAAAGAGATTAAAGTTATTTTTTTAATTAGAGCTATTTTTAATTAAATAAAAAAACGTTTAAATTTTAGTTCACAGGAATAATTATAAAATATTTTTAAAGTTGAAATGCATTTAAAAGTTTTTTTTAAATTTTTGAATTACAACATTTTTAATTCAAAATGTGAAAATGTAAAAATTCTGTTTTTTAAAATCATCTTTGAAAAAAAAGAGATTTAAGTTATTTTTTAAAAAAACGTTTAAATTTTAGTTCATAGGAATAATTATAAAATATTTCAAATTTCAAATGCATTTTAAATTTTTATTTAAAATGTGAAAATGTAAAAATTAGGTTTTTAAAAATCATTGAGCTATTTTTTTTGAAATAAAAAACGTTTAAATCTTAGTTTATAGGAATAATTATAAAATATTTTTAAAATTGAAATGCAGTTGAAAGTTTTTTTTAATTATTTTTGGAATTACGTAATTATTTATTTAAAATGTGAAAATGTAAATATTTTGTTTTTAAAATCATCTTTAAAAAAAGAGAGATTAAAGTTATTTTTTAAATTAGTGCTATTTTTATTTAAATAAAGAAACGTTTAAATTTTAGTTTATAGGAATAATTATAAAATATTTCTAAATTTGAAATGCATTTTAAAGTTTTTTTAATTATTTTTGGAATTACGTAATTTTTTATTTAAAGCTTGAAAATGTATATATTTTGTTTTTTGAAATCATCTTTTAAAAAAAAGAGATTAAAGATATTTTTTTTATTAGTGTTATTTATATTTAAATAAAAAGACGTTTAAATTTTATTTTTAAAAATGATCTTTTAAAAAAAAGAAAATAAGAGTTTAAGTTAGTATTTAAATGTCAAAAAGTATATAATTTGTTTTTTAAAATAATCTATTTAAAAAAATTTATAAGTGAAGTTTACAAATTACTGAAGTTTTGAATTTAATATAACGTTTAAATTTTGTTTTTAGAATTCAGTGGTATCAAGAACAAGAAAATAAGAATTTTGTTAAAATAAGAAAATAATGTATTAAAAACAAGAAAACAAGAAAACAAGAACAAGAAAAAGAGAGATTAAAGTAGGTTCTATGCTATCTTTGAAATTGGTGCTATTTTTATTTAAATAAACAAACGTTTAAATTTTAGTCTTCAAAACCATCTTTTAAAAAATCATCGTTTATGTGGAATATTATAGATTATATAGTTGGTTAAGAGTTGTTTCATAATTTAGGTAGAGTAAGTAGGCTGTATAAAACACCACATGGGCATTATCCCTAAAACACCACACCACATGGGCAAAGACCCCAACACTAGAGTGGTTAGATGCATAAGCATATGGCTAATTGGATCTTGTAAATGCACCAGCGCATCGAAAACACATACGTAATTTTTATGATTGTCCAAAGGTCTCCTCTCTCCCCAAGCATGGGAACCAAGTGATGATCTATAGGAATGGCCACTAGTTGAGGTGGATTGCCCAACCAAAATAGATAATATTGAAAAGGCTTAATTATTTTCTCAAAGTTCTCGTTTTAAAAGGTCTGTAGTGTGAACCCGCTCTCTTTTTTAATGTGTAGTCCGAGAAATACTAGATGCGCCTTGCTTGTGTATCGTTCAAAGTAATGTATTAGGTATCCTTCTATCTCCTCCATATCTATTGCAAACCCAAGGCAGTAAAGCATTCAAAGAAGGTCTTATTAACCAAACCTCTCCACTATCTGTCCTTAGTATAGGGGCCATAAGTGGACAATGTGGTCCTTACACCACATGTGGAAAAGTTTCATATTGGATAAAAAGTGAAAAAAGGGAAACATATAAGGAAAAAATGTTTGAGACATCTAAGTTTAAAAATGCAACAACTAGAGTTTGAAAAAATTCTAATCAAAATTAAGAATTATTAATAATATTGATTAATATTGAGCCACACATTTGGCCCATCTACCGGTAGGTGCATAGGATGATCCCAACGACATCCTACCTCATCAAGGAGTACATACGCATAGTTGACATCCTACCTCATCAAGGAGTACATACGCATAGTTTTCATTACGTAAATAGATTATAAGTCATATTGAATAGAATATTATTTTCATTACCCAAATAGAATATTAATTTCCATGTGTTTTTTTTGTGCATGCGCCAGCCAGCGCACAGGTTCTAGCACCACTATTCGTATGCAGATAGAGATGCTGAGAGCTGAGATGAGGGCACTGCAGGATGCTAGGGCACCCCCTCACTTGGTTGCGAGTCTAGATTCAGTTATTGAGGCTCTGGGTCGATTGGACACAGTTGAGGACGTTGTGGATAGCTTTCAGGCACAGGCTGAGGCGGAGATCACTGGTGGTGGCTTGGATTGGAGAGCCATTCGACAGTTGTTTGAGCGTGAGTCACATCACAGGCAGGCCTTGGAGGATATGTTTTGGGATGGTCACACCGAGGCGATGCGACCACGATCAGGGCTCCCCTTGCATATTTTACGTTGTAGGCACTCCATCATAGCAGCACACATTTATCCGAGATATCTCGCTGCGAATGGTGGTCGATTGCCTCACAACCGTCAGATAGCCAGGTCGTTTGCCATGCAACTATACGCTGAGTTTGTGCTTGGTCATCGGGTGGACTACCTTAGTACCCATCCAGGATCAGGAGCGAGACGTGGTAGGATGGGACGTCAGGAGCGTCAGATTGCAGGTGTTCGGCGTCGACGTGAGGCACCAGAGTTGCACACCATCCCTGCACCGGCATTGCGAGCGGTGGGAGGACAGATTAGGGGGGATGTTCATTCAGTGGCATCATCCTTGCAGCACATGGTCTCTGCCCTATCGAGATCTATTGCGATTCCACCTCCCCCACCTCGATCATCGATGGAGCCTCCCACATCTACACCACCTCCCACATCTACACCGCCTCAGCACGAGTTGGAGGCTCGAGACACACGGATTGCAGAGTTGGAGGCATTGTTGGCCGAGAGTCTAGGGACGAGTTTAGTTATTTTGATTATGTTAGTTTATTTTTTTGTAGCGTGTTTTGAACTGAAGTTTTTTGGTTAATTCTCACCATGTACGCGACATGTTTGCATTGCAGGCACATCTATTGCGTCAGGAGATGGAGTCTCGCGTACGACTGTTGCAGACAGATTTGGAGGAGCAGAGGATTCGGACACGCATAGCATACCATCGTGCAGAGCACTATATTTTGCAGTTGAGGCATATTAGTCGTGATCCATCTCGCCATAGGATCGACCCCAGCGTGGCCCTATACCCCGCTCCTCCTGTAGATGTGCCGACTAGGACACCCATAGACGCAGCAGTCATAGCCAGGCTTCCTACTGCCACTTGTGTCCTTTGCCACGAGGAGTTTGACACCGTAGGGTGGTTTGGACTAGGGTGCGGCCACATCGCACATCTCCATTGCATGACCCGCCACATGGTGGGACGATCAGTGTGCCCTGTATGCTTTGCTGACATTGATGTGGCGACATACAGAGGACTAGGCATGGATGATCTATATCCTGGTCGTCGTCAGGCCGTTGATCCATTCGCCCGCGTAGTCTTGACAGAGCACTACAGGGAGGAGGCACAGAGAGCGTTGCTGATGCAGGAGGGTGCTGATACATCGGTGGTTGCAGCATGCGTTCCACGACGCTTTTCGTATGGTGATTTCATGCCAGGTGACGAGGCACGAGCAGAGGAGGCACGCCGGATTGAGCGAGAGGCAGAGCTGCAGACATCATTGCAGCAGTGGGTGGAGCAGCAGCAGCTAGGGCGGGGCCGAGACCAGCGTCTTCTACACGTAGAGCCGATTACTCGCGCTGGATTTGAGGCACGAGTATTCGCAGATGCATGGCTATGGGAGCTGAGACGCGCGTACATAGAGGAGGCGAGGGAGGCAGAGATGGCAGCGGTGGCGCGTGCAGCATGCCCTCCTCTTCATCAGGATGAGGCTGGCCCATCTCATGCAGGTGATGAGGCTGGCCCATCTGAGCCGGCTTTGCCTGAGGGCACACAGCGGACGGTTGGGCAGCGGGTCATACAGGAGCCACATCAGCGTTCCACTAGAGAATCATATGTAGAGCTATCAGATTCGGATTCAGATTGATTGTTTAGGCTTCACACGTTTCTTGTATAGGGATGCACTTCTGCAGCATGATGATGATGATGTACAGATTCATTTTGGTACTTTCATGATATTGTTCCCACGTTTATGATGTATGAGCATTTTCGTACTTTCATGATGTTCTTCACACTTTGTTTATCTCAGTTTATCTCAGTTTATAGTTTGTTTAAATGTAACATAAACATTTAAAATTAGGAGTATGATTTTGAATTTCGAATATCTCAATTCACACATCTAATACATAAGGTATTTAAAAAAGAATGCCATGTGAAGTAATTGTAAACATTATGCATTGAAAAAGTGTTCAAGTTCCAACTTTATCATTTTGAATATCATATTGAATTTCGTATATATCAATGCTTGCAATTATTACACTAAACCTAAGAGCCGTGCGAAGTTTCATCCCCATGTGCGTATTTAAAATTAAGAGTATGATTTTGAATTTCAAATATCTCAATTCACACATCTAATACATAATGTATTTTAAAAATAATGCCGTGTGTCGTAATTGTAAACATTAAGCATTGAAAAGGTGCTTGCAAAAATGTATGCATTATACCTTCCACGTGGCGCAAACCAGATCAGTTGGAGACCAAATCTTGCGTGGATGTACGTCTAGGGTAGCCTAAGAGGCGTGTGAAGTTTCGTCCCCAACAAGGTTTAGGATTTAGGGTTCAGGGTTTAGGGTTTAGGGTTTAGTCGTGCTAGTAGGGATTGCTTCTACGTGGCGCAAACCAAATCAGTTGGAGACCAAATCTTGCGTGGATGTACGTCTAGGGTAGCCCAAGAGGCGTGTGAAGTTTCGTCCCCAACAGGGTTCAGGATTTAGGGTTCAGGGTTTAGGGTTTAGGGTTTAGTCGTGCTAGTAGGGATTGCTTCTACGTGGCGCAAACCAAATCAGTTGGAGACCAAATCTTGCGTGGATGTACGTCTAGGGTAGCCCAAGAGGCATGTGAAGTTTCGTCCCCAACAGGGTTTAGGGTTCAGGGTTTAGGGTTTAGGGTTTAGGATTTAGGGTTTAGTCGTGCTAGTAGGGATTGCTTCTACGTGGCGCAAACCAAATCAGTTGGAGACCAAATCTTGCATGGATGTACGTCTAGGGTAACCTAAGAGGCGTGTGAAGTTTCGTCCCCAACAGGGTTTAGGATTTAGGGCTCAGGGTTTAGGGTTTAGGGTTTAGGGTTTAGTCGTGCTAGTAGGGATTGTAAAAATGTACGCATTTGTCCTTCCACGTGGCGCATACCAAATCAGTTGGAGACCAAATCTTGCGTGGATGTACGTCTAGGGTAGCCTAAGAGGCGTGTAAAGTTTCGTCCCCAACAGGGTTTAGGATTTAGGGTTCAGGGTTTTAGGGTTTAGGGTTTAGTCGTGCTAGTAGGGATTGTAAAAATGTATGCATTTGTCCTTCCACGTGGCGCATACCAAATCAGTTGGAGACCAAATCTTGCGTGGATGTACGTCTAGGGTAGCCTAAGAGGCGTGTGAAGTTTCGTCCCCAACAGATAAGTCCACGTGCGTATTTCATTAGTATGTGCGCATCATACGTAGTCGTGCTAGTAGGGATTGTAAAAATGTATGCAGCTATCCTTCCACGTGGCGCATACCACATCAGTTGGAGACCAAATCTTGCGTGGATGTACGTCTACGGCAGCCTAAGAGCCGTGCAAAGTCTAATCTCCAACAGATAAGTCCACGTGCATATTTCGTTAGTACGTGCGCCATTTTTCACACGTAGTCGTGCTAGTAGGGATTGTAAAAATGTACGCATTTGTCCTTCCACGTGGCACATACCAAATCAGTTGGAGACCAAATCTTGCGTGGATGTACGTCTAGGGTAGCCTAAGAGCCGTGTGAAGTTTCATCCCCAACAGATAAGTCCACGTGCATATTTTATTAGTATGTGTGCCATTTTTCATACGTAGTTGTGGTAGTAGGGATTGTAAAAATGTACGCAGCTGTCCTTCCACGTGGCGCATACCAAATCAGTTGGGCACCAAATCTTGCGTGGATGTACGTCTACGGTAGCCTAAGAGCCGTGCAAAGTTTAATCTCCAACAGATAAGTCCACATGCATATTTGGTTAGTACGTGCGCCATTTTTCACACGTAGTCGTGCTAGTAGGGATTGTAAAAATGTACGCATTATACCTTCCACATGGCGCATACCAAATAAGTTGGAGACCAAATCTTGCGTGGATGTATGTCTAGGGTGGCCTAAGAGTCATGCGAAGTTTCATTCCCAACAGATAAGTCCACACACGTATTTCGTTAGTACATGCGCCATAGCTCATACGTAGTCGTGCTAGTAGGGATTGTAAAAATGTACGCATTGTACCTTCCACGTGGCGCATACCAAATCAGTTCAGACCAAATCTCGCGTGGATGTATGTCTAGGGTGGCCTAAGAGTCGTGCGAAGTTTCATCCCCAACAAGTAAGTCCACACGCGTATTTCGTTAGTACGTGCGCGAATTTTCTTAGTCACGTTTTTAAAATGTCCTAAAGCACAAAACAAATTACAACATTACTACTAATAAACAATTTTTTGTTTTACAAACACAACAAATCCCATTGAGAAGACATCGGACATCATGTAAAAAATAGAATCTAATACAATGATGTGTATGAACGTGTATACAGCCATCATAGTGAAATACAAAATATGAGTCCATGAAAATTACAATGGTACGGTCACACAGTGAGCCTATACATATCGAATACAAAAAAGTGTAATCAACTAGTGATACCCAATAAAAATCAATCTAATCAACTGATGATCCCAAAAAATATGATATGTAATGTGCTACTCCTCAGGATCAGCTCTCATGCCAATAGTTGCAAGTATGCTCTCGTGATCCGCCACTGCAAGGCGCCATCGTGGAGTGGACGTCGCCTTGCGAGTGCGAACACGACTCAAAGTAATCTTGATCCCAACAACAAGATGAGAATACATGTATGCCTCCTGATCCGCCATGTACTCCTGGAACTCAATATACCGACCACGCCTCTGTATCTGCTGAAAATAGTGGCCACCTACGATCATGCTATGAGCATTGAAGTGCATCCCATGCCCATCCACTGTATCCTCATTCAGCACACTCTTCAGCATAGAGCATCGCAACAAGTAATAATCCACACCCTCCTCATTGCCCTCCGAAGCAATAACCGCGAAGATATCACCAATACGCAAAATATCTGTAAGCTGGTCATAATCTCTAGAGGAACTGAATCCCGCATCCTGATCATCATGTACCTCCTCCCAAGGCTGGAAGGGAGAAAGCACTCGCCGTACCCATGGATCGGCCCATGGTATCATGGAGCACCCTCCCCAATCATCATCAATGCATGCAGAGCAAAAACATGCAAACCGTCGAGAAAAGATCGCGGGGTGAGACTTACCTACGCTCCTGATGGAATGGAAATCAAGAGTGCCAGGCACGGAACGACAATCAAAAGGCCTAGACCGATCAAGACTCCCAATGTCCACGCACCAAAAATACCGGCTCACCACCCTATCGTCACGCGACTGAAACGAGGAGGTAGCACTAGTGGATAAGTGCTGGCTGCACCACCGCACCACATCATGTGCATCCTTGAAGCGATCGGCACTGTGACGCAACTGGTATCGACGCAAAGCACGCTTCACGCAAGCACCTGCACCATCGTGCTCGATCGGATATGCTTTGCATGGTCGATCGAGCATTAAATACCATTTTTGCCTTGGTGTCATGCACATCCGTAAAAAAACACACTGCTGGTAGTTTCGCCAACGAAACCCCTTTGAAGTAGTTCGCTCAAATTTAAGAATCATCCAAGAGATGATGCAGTGGATGCTTGAGCGGTTCTCTCGAACTTTTCCAGGCCTCATTAGTTCTTATAATCAAACACGTAACTGAGGTCAGTTGCAATCCAAGCAAGAGGGATGTTATGGAAATTATATTTTTGATATATCTTACTTAGGATATTATTAATTTAGTCAAGTGTGACTATGGCAAAGTACTCCATAGGAGTGCACCAAACATGGTGGGGGTCCTAGTGGGATACTTTGTGTGGTTAGTTGGGGATGCTTGACTACCTTGTGGTTTGCCATGCTAAATGGTTGGTATCATGGGTGATTCCAGGTTAATACTGATATCGCTAGTGTTATTGGTATTGTGCTTTGAGCGTGGTTATGTTGGGATCGATTGATTCGGTGATTCCTTCAATCGATTGTTAATAAGTAATGTAATTGGCGGTTTGAGGACAGGTGATAGAACTCATAGTGAGGATTGGAGTTAGTGCGAGGGTACTGATCGAGGTGTTGCACATTGCATTATTTATGGCCATGGGCCAATTTTATATTTCTTTATTATTGCAAGTTTGAGCAATATATTGTGGAGTGGACATAATTCAATTTTGGGCTCAAAGATGGCTATGTAAAGCAAATCCCTCATTTTGGAAGAGAGGGATAATTTTGGCTCATTGTGCTTTTATGAAATATCATAAATACTCTAGATGAGGAAGTGTGAGCCATTGATCTAGGGTGAGGGAGATTGTACCCAGTCTGCTCTTGCTTTCGTGGTGTGGTTTGTGTTCTTCTTCTCCAATTGATTAAGTGGTGAACTTTGTGTGGAAGAGTTTACCTTTTTTGGTTTCAAGTATACATGATTGTTTTTTAGAAATACTCCCATCTTGGATTCTAGAAAACCTACTAGCCCATATTGAGGCGAAGTAGGCTTGCCACTTAAGATTGAGTGAGTCTATCACTTCCTTATTCTTCTCAGAGAAGACTATACTAGTAATGCGACATCCATATAAACTTCTTGACAAAGGTATACAATCTTTCTTTGATCCAAGCAAGTGTATTTTTGTCCCAAATTGCATCATCACATGAATGAGTCTTACATGAAATCCATGGAGATTAAATGATATTATGAGTTACTCATCCAATTTACATTTTTGATTACCTTTGTCCCAAAGGTCTCCTCGTGTCCTCACTCCCTTTTTGTTTAATCTCAATGTACCCTTGATGTCCTGGTCTCTTAACACACTGTCTCTTAACACACTGCCATCCTTGATAATTGAGCACCATAAGGGGCCTATCTTCATAGAGGAACCTTTCCACAATCTAGGGTTTGAGGGACTCCTACGATCTCCACCATAACTTTAATCCTTTATTGGAACATTGTTCTTTGCCAAAGAGGGAGGCAACTTCAAGGTAGCAATTCTATGACTTACGTCTCAAGGGTCTCGTATAACAAGATGTTTCATGAGAACATAAACCCATAATCTAGCACTTCTATGCAGTCAGTGCGAGGTCTGCTAGAGCATTTCGAGTCTTAAAATAGGCTTCTCGTAATGGAAAGATTCTGTCTGCTCTGCAGATCACTGCACTGAAATGGCTGCACGAGAAAATGAGGACCTCCGGATTCGGAAAGCCTGATCAATGACAGACTTTTCAAAGCTTTCTTCAACAGCTTCAACACGGCAATCCATATAGGAATCATGTTGTGAAATACTGGGAACACTGGCCTTCCCATGATCTTCCAGATTCCGTTCAAGATTATCAATCTGAGATCAATCACGATGAATCAATCCACTTCTGTACTGCTTATCTTCTTGATTGAATTCCGTCGATCGATTCTAAAGATCACTTCCGACACGATCATGTAGGTGGCTACGTCTCCCACTCTCTGATCATTTGCCTTAAACATGCATTTTTCGAGCAGATGATGCAATGGCTGCCTTGTTGCCCCCAGCCTCCCTTGATATGCTTGGTGGTGCAATGGTGATTGGGGAGGTTGTTTGATCTCTCTCTCATTCCACTATCTGGTTCAGTCTGCCCCTTGCCAATTCATAAGTGCTCGATTTGTTCTCGGCATCCAACCGATGATGTGCAGTGAAGAGGATGAAACAGAGAAGGTTAGAGACAAGGAAGCCCGTGTTAAGAGAAGCGGGAAAAGCTATGGGAGAGAGGAGGAAGGAGGTAGCTGCCACAAGTCCATGATACTATGCAAATCTAAACTTCTATACTGCATAAAGATGTCTTACAAGGTTATATATACGCAACCCCATGTGTAATTTACACTTGGTCTTTACATGTGGGACATGCCCATTTCTACCACTCTTGAATACACAGTACCCCTAATGCAATTTACATCCTCAACACCCCCTCTTAGATTGTTACAAGATGATAGAGCACAAAAGAAAAAAGTGCTACACGCACAAAAAATCGTAGACTTTGATACTTCTATGAGCATGGCTATAAAGAACTAGAACAAAACTATAAAAACTTGGGAGCAAGTTATATATTACTTCCCCCTCTTAAGTTTCAAGAGGTTTTAGGCAGATGCTAAGTTGAGTTTTGAAGTAGCAGACCTTGTTAACGTGACCCAATGATAACAAAATTTGAGTCAAGTTTAGCACATGCAAAACATCTTTTATGACCTTTTCACTTGAAAGACTTTCAGTTAGAATTTGAGCTATTGCTTACACCCTGCATGGATGCCCATGAGCTATGAACAAATGCTCTTTTGAATTTTGATTCTTTTCTAAAGTTGAAAACCATACTTTGCGGCTTGTCATGTGTGCTCTTGCACCTGAGTCTACAAATCATTTTGGTGCTTTAGATTGATCAAGTTTACAATTGCCTTGAATGGTAAGAAAACATTATGAGATTTATCCGTCAATCATCATGCTGGACATAATTGCCTAATTGTTTGGAGCTATGTCCTGAAGACTAATCTTGTTCCTTTTGTGGCACTTTAATTGCCAATATTCAGGAATAGTAGCGACAATTCCCTATCCTTCTTGGTGCATTTGCATTGATGATCATGATGATGAAGTTATTATTAAATAATTTGTTTCTCCTAACATTACCTCTTCCACGTTTGTTCCCTGCATGTCTAGGAATACCTTGTCTATTTTAGTTATCAACTAGACTGTCCTTGATTAAAATTTTGGCTATTGTTGCTCGAGAGTTTTGATTACCTTTATTAGAGGCTGATTTGTCCTACTGTGTCCTCTGGTATATCCTTTACCTCTATGGGCATTCCTTTTCTCTTATTGGATCTGGATTTGCACACTTGTTCTCGAATGTGCCCCCATTAGCATATTAGCCATTATCTCAAAAGTTGGGGGATTCTCCTTTGTAACCATGGTAGTTACAAATTGATCATATTCTTTGCCTAATCCATTTAAGGCAAGTTGCACCAACCTTGTGCTATCGATATTCAGAAAATCAATTCCAAGGAGCATTTCATGCCATAGTTGGTTACTGGATTTGAATATGTGGCATGTTATAGATGCAGTGCTTGTTGTTGAGGATGTGTGTGGTCCCATGCTAATTTTTGGGGAACTTGAAGATGTGAAGCAAATTATGTCTTAACAATAGTTCTCTAGTCTGCCATTTTGTAAGCTTCTCCTATACTGTGTTTCTGTGGGCTTCTTTCGTACTTCATTGCAACTACCAAATAGAGAAAATGTGAACACCCCACCACGTAATTGATATTCGATCATTATGAATCTTTGCGAGTATAATGTAATTACTCATGTAAAACTTCCTTCAAAGTTTTGTGACCATCGAGATATAGAGGTACGGTATAAGGATACCAATGCACAAGTTTTTGACTCCAATGCATCATCCATGGTCGAAAATGAGGAAATGTGCATGTCCCACCATCCAATGATGTGTGATCCTTATGGAAATCTGCAAGTATAAAGGAATTACTTTTGAAATTTTTCTAGGAAGTTTCATGACCATTGGCAACACAAGCCTATGGTACAAGCATGACGATGCACAATTTTGGTAATAAGGAAGGGAGGGTGTGTGAGGGGTCGAATGTGAAAGGACTAGTGGAAGTTGGTGAAGGGAAGGAAGGGGTTATTGCTTTTGAGTGTTGAAGGGATTTCCAAGGATTCCAACACTCCTCTTTCGTATGTGGATCTGACTCCTCACAAGATCTTGAGTGGGTTTTCTGCATCTTTGATGATGAGGCTCGTGCGATGCTTAGGTAAGAGATTGCTTGGAGGTCTAGGAAAGTTGCAAAGAAGGTTTTGGCAGGTTGTGGAAGAAACTGTGGGAGAGGAGAGCACACACAAAGGGATAAGGAGACACCAGAAGTGGCGGAGCAAAAGCTACTCCAGCTTATTCCTCTATCATATATATATGAGTATACATGGGCAATGTACAAGTGGGCGGGCACACTGCCCTTTACCCCAACAACCTCCCACTTAAAGGCACTGTGCCTTTAAGGGAGTATAGTACACATATAATACAATCAGCCATAGGCTGAAAAACAAGATGACCAAACCGTCATTTTATGCCCATCGGCACTTTACAATGTGCAAAGTGCATAGAGGATAAGCTACTAGCAGACATCAGGTCTGCAGGATAGAAAATGACAAGCTGTAGATGCCTGTCAACCAAGATCTCATGCCAGATCTCACTAGGAGAGTGAACTCTCACCATCACGTGCTCCTGTGCTAAGTCCATAGCACCCGAACTGTCACTGTGCAAAGAAAACGTCTCTGTACCACCTGTGACCATAAGCACATGCCCTACAATAGACCTCTACTGGTCTACCCAACCTGCATCACCTGCATGCTGCTCTTGGAAGCATAAGGACCTGATGTCCACAATCGCTTCCCTACTGCCAAAATATGCCATAATCAAGCTACCAACTCCCACTGCAATGGAAGCAAGAACCGGAAGTGTAGCCCCAATGGCAAACATGTGAAACCAAGTCTCAACCTAGTCATGGATGCATGAAGTACTATGGCTTCCATATCAACCATAACTTGCTGCTCAACTAATCTATGATCGTCAAACCTGCTGTGTTTCAATACAGGCAATGGAGTACTTGATAACTTCCCCCTCTCCATACTGAAATAACCAAGTATTTGAAGACAAACATCATCAAGACCATGCAGCTCCCATTGCAAAGCATCCCTGTCCATAAAGGACCATATGGCAAGTAGCCTCAAAAGGATAGCAACCTCTTGAATACTAAGACCATAACCTGTCTCACTGCGCATCACATCCCGAGCTCTCATAACGGTATCAAACCTATGAAGCCAAGCTCGAGGGGATTGCTTCTAGTCATGGAGGCACTTACAAAGCAAACATATCAATGATTCCTGCCCATGCGCAATATGACCTGAGTCAATAACTACAGAAACCACATCTGTCTTGGCATAACCAGCCAATGGATCATACCGGGCATCATTAGCCAAGGTATCCTCCTCATCATGCATAGCCTCATCCTCATTTGCAAGAGGCACTACAAAGTAGTTATAATCATTTGTTTTTCGACGATCAAAAGATGCCTTGTATGGACAATCTTTTGGATCCACGAGCACAATGTAGTTCACAACCTGTGTATGCGGATTGTCCTTCATTCGTGACTTCAAATTCTCAATATGGAAAGGATGTGTTTTTCACACCTCAAATGGCCGAAGGCCAGTCCTAGGATCAATAGGAGGTCTGATAACATGATCAATGCGAATAAGAAAGTCTATCGATCCACAAGGTTATCTCATTGTACCTTTGCTCGAAGAAGAAAGTCTATCGATCCACAAGGTTATCTCATTGTACCTTTGCTCGAACTCTATTTTGTTGTGTATCTGAGGTGCCATCTCCAATATCAGCAGCTCCCGGTACTTGCTGGAGCCTTTGATCCTAGTTTACTCCGTTTTTTCCCTTGTGCAATAGATGGAGTCTCCTCAACAACATCCTCATCAGACTCAAGAGGAAACACACTTGCAGCCAATAGAGGTTATTTTTTTGGGAGTGGTGCACTCAAACCATGCCCACTTGGAGGTGCACTCAATCCATGATGGCCTAAAAGAGAAGGTGCTCTCAATCCATGTGAACCTGTGAAAATTCTTAATCCTTTTATATTAGAGCCAAAATTTTCAGCTTCAATACGGGAAGATCCCTTTCCTTTGACTTTGAAGAACCTCTTGGTTTGATTGGTGATGTTGCGGTATCTTCTTCATAACCCTCCTCTGTATGCTCCTCAGAATCACTATTGGAAGTTGATACCTCCATCTGCTCGATAATTTTATCAACCTCCACAATTTGATTTGTCAAGTGATAAAAAAGATCCTGGACACACAAAACAAAATTGAATCTCTCATAGTATTCAAAAGAAATTACATAAACATAGAGAATTAGAAATTACTTATGGATAGTAACTAACCTTCCCTTCCTCTTTGATTTGTTTTGATTGTTCCGCTACAATGGGTGGAGTAACAGCTTTCAAAGAGAACTTCTCTTCCATAACAATACAAATAATAGGTTTCTTATTGTTATCAATCCCAAGCATTTCAACACATTGCCCCTTTTGGTATCTATTTTATTCCTTTGACAATGGAAAAGTGCTTATACAACAAGGGTTCACTCCCTTGCACTCTATTTCATTGGCAAATCCACTATCTAAGCCAGTTCTTGGCTTCATACTGCATCCAATCCCTATTGTACACTAGAACCCATCTGCCAAGGCAAGGCTAAGGCATTCTCCACTATCTGTGGCCACTGCAAAGCTGTCCAAGCATTCCACAAGGCATCTGGCTTGCTACAAAGGGTTTGGCAGTCCCACAAGCCAATTTCTAGCCTCTCAGCACACGTGACCTAAAAGCAGGAAGAAATCCATAGAGCATGACAAAGTGAGGGATCAAAGAGGATCGTAACACCATGAGAGAGACATAAGGTAGGAAACACTCAATCTATTACAATGAATATAATCAACAATACATGATAGGCTTCTTATATAGAGAGAGCCCTTTGAATATTCAACACCTATTGGATCCTCTACATCTCTCCTTGTGGGTATCCTTGATCCACATCTCCACATCATGTAGTCCACATCCTAGGGTGGCTACTTTAATTCCCTCCTATACCATACCTTAGCCTCTAATATGTGCTCATGGCACCATATCTTAGCAATGTGTACTCTAGCCTTTTAACTAACCCAATACAAGCACTAGCACCCATCAACATGTCAATAGCAACACCCCCCTCTTACAAAAGCTATTGATAAAAGCTAAGTGAGTAGCTCCCTCTTCTCAATGCTTGCCTTGAGCACGAGGAGGGGTTAAATGGAAGGACAAGAAATGAGGGAGGAAGATGGCTCCAAAACTATTGAAAGGCTAAACAATAAAGGGATTGTAATGGAAGAGAGAGAGGAAGGGATGAAGGAGGGAGAAAATGCAAGGAGAAGGGAATGGAAAGAAGGAGAAGGGAATCTAATGAAGGAAAGAGAAAATGGTGGGATGAAAGAGGGAATGGAGGAAAGAGAAGGAAAGGAAAGAGGGGTAAGGAGAAGAAACGAGGGAGGAAGATGGCCCCAAAACCTTTTCTTTTTGTTTTTTTTTTGCTCTAAAACTTGTTGAAAGGGTAAACAATAGACTCTAGGATATTTCACTGGCTATAAAGATAGATATTGATGTCAATTTATCCCCCACTAATATGTTTGTTATTGGAACTTTTGTCCACAAAATACTCCTCTAAAGTATGAGTTCAATTCTGCTTAACGCACGTATCTTAGCTATCTTAAATGATACCAGTATGGTAGATGATGGGCATTGGAAAAGAGATGAACCACTCACTCACAACGCATGAGAGAGCTACTCATGGCAAGGGTGGATGGGAAGGAGTGAATAGGTAAAGGAAGGCCAAGTAATGGAAGGGATCAATGTTAAGGGTAGGGAGTGGATGCGTGAGAGAGAGAGAGAGAGAGAGAGAGAGAGAGAGAGAGAGAGAGAGAGAGAGAGAGGAGTGCACAACCAAGATGACTAAATTATAACAAAGAAAATTGAGAATACATACATTTTCTCTCTCAAGATTAGGGTAAGGTTTAGGGTTTCCCCATGTCCCTTAGGTTCCTCCCTAGAACTTAGTATATGGTGTAGTTTATACCATTCTCAACACCCCCCCTTAGATTACACTGTATACAGGGTGTGTATACAAGATTTATTTAAATAGAAAAATGACACTATGGAAAAAATGGGGATAAAGAAGAACCTAAGAGATAAGAGAATATGCATGAGCATAGAGACTTTGCATTCGAAATTTGTACAAAAAGGAAAACCTCATTTCCCCCTCGTAAGTTGTAGGTGGCGAATGTCAACTCATCATCAAAAGTATGAGAACTTGTCAAGGAAATGGCTTTGTAAAAATAATGACAACTTGTTCTTGTGTTGGACAATGAACAACATCAATTTCTTCATTGAGAATCTTTTCTCTAATGGAGTGATAATGCACTTTGATATGCTTTGGGAATCTTTCTCTAATAAGGTGATAATGTACTTCAATATGCTTTGTTCTAGCATGAAAGATTGGATTCCTTACTAAATGGATGCTATTGATATTGTTGGTATAGAACACAGTTGGTTCTTTGGAAATAATTTCAATGTTTGTAGAAGTCTACTGCACCAAATTGCTTCTCATGTAGCATTGGTTGGTCCTCTATCTTGGTTTGCCAAGGCAAAGCTATTGATCCACTTGTACATCTTCTATCATATGTAGCTCCTGACCAATCAACATCAATATATCCATGAAAACTAACATCTATTAAGTTGTTAGATTTCAGTTCATAATCGTTCAAGTATTTGAGGACCTTTTTATTTGCACAGAGATAAAACATGACAAAGCTACTAACGCAAGAGTAAAATATATCCAATTGTACATCTTCTATCATCTAGAGTTCCTACCCAATTGAAATCAATATATCCATGAAAACTAACATCTTCAAGTTGTCATATTTTAGCCCATAATCTTTCAAATATTTGAGAAACTTTTGCACAGAGATGAAACTTTTTTGGCTTCTGTATGAATTGACTGAAAATCCAATGGAATAAAGATGTCTAGCCTTGTGATTGTTAAATAAATCAAGCTTCAAATAAGTTGTCGATACTAATGAGGATTTGTATTAGGAGATTTGCCATGAGATGACAATCTAATGTTACATTCTACAAGATTTGAGGTGGCTTGCAGCAGTCACATAAACAAAACCATTGGTGAAATTTTTTCATTATATTTGTCCTTGATACCATTGTCATTCTCTTCATACTTCAATGTCAAGAAATTATGCTCTCCCATGTCTTTCATGTTGGGAAATTATGCTCTCAAACTCTGTTTACCTATGAAATAGGTGTTCATTGGAAGTGGTGATGATCACGTCGCCAACATAAAGCACAAAGAAAATAGTATGTTATGTTATATTTTTTATGTAAAGTGACGGCGGGGCTGATGGTTGAAATTCCATTATGAATTATTGCATTCCAAGCATGTGCGGCCTATCCTTCATCTAGATATCCCTTAATATTCATTTAATGGATAAGCCAATCAAAAGGTGAACCAATAGTGGTCATCTTCACAAATACGCAAAGGTCTCTTCATAATCTATTCCAAGTTTTGAAGCAAATCCCTTCGACAACTAATTGGCTTTGTATTTGTCAATTGATTTGTCTAAATTGAGCTGGAATTTGTAACCCATTTGCAACCAACGGGCATCTTTTTTATTGGTAAATATGTTGATTCCCATGTTTACTTTTTGATGAGTAATGACCGTGAATCTCATAATGCATTGATTTGGAGCATGTCAATGCTTCTAGACCACAAAATGGGAAATATTGATGGCTTTCCCATGTTGCATGATTCACATACATCTTTTAAAATGTATACGTGCAGAAGGCCTTGAACCATGTTTATTTGCTTGAGTGAAACCAAGCTTTTGAAATTGAGGTGACCATACCTTGTGTTCCATAGTGTGCTTAAAGTATCATCATTTTAATGAGAAGTGGTTTGTACTGCTTGAATAAGCATAGATGAAGAAAGTTTCTTCTTCCAATTTATAATAAATTTACTTGGATGGTATAATTCCCGGATTGTGTAACCAAACTTGTTTTTGAACACTAGTTCCAAATCTCTTTCACTCATGTCACCAACTGATAAGATGTTTTGAGTCATTATTGAAAGAAAAAAAGCATCTCCTACGCTTTGTGTAATGCCTTCATAACTATGGAGATGAATGTTATGATTTGAGGTATTGTCACCCATCATTACATTTTCTTTAGCATTCTTATATGGATGCATTTTAAAAACCATTTTTTCTCATATAGTTGACTCAAACCACCAAAATATCTTTATTACTATGTAAATGCTTCAGATTTCTACATTAGAACATTGTGAAATAAGAACTTTTGATGTTGAGCTTTGTTATCCAGTGATTGCCTTTGATTTTTCTCATTGACAAAGTTGCTAGATTGTCTTTGATTTTCATTTTGATTATGTTACTATTATTGATTTCTATCTCTATTGTATTGTCCACTTACAACACTCCCGTGTTTGTTCTTGCATTTTGGCTCCTAATAGCCCATAATTCCACCATAATTGCAAGTACATATAGTTATTTTTTGGACTTTGGATTGGTAACCTCCTTTGTTCATGCCCCTTGAACTCTAAAATTCCATGTTTTCGTCTAAATCAAAGGGCCATGTTTCCCTCTAATTTGAAGGGCCATGATGTTGATGTGATGAAGACGATGATCCATGGTAATTGTTAGAGTGTTTGCCAAGGCTATGTGAATTTCAATTATGTCTTCTAACATCGTTTTGACTTCCTCTTTGGAAACCTCTACCTCTAGCATAGAAAGCCTACTTATAATTCTTTTGTAACTATAGCAAAACGTCTCCACATCTCCTATTACATAAAAATGTCAGGCATGATTTCACATATCGATGTAGCATCTCAAGTGACAATGGTTGTAACAAATTACTCATAATTTGAACTAGTCTTTTGTTTTTTGTTTCATGGATAAGTGATGCTAGTAGGTCTTTAAGTTGGACCTACACATATTTCAGATGATAGCTTCTTTGCACTATTGAGTTGATTTTAAGCATTATGATAATGATATGTATTGAATCTATTTCTAATCTTCGTTTGCATTCATTGTTGATGTAGTGGTGTCCTTAACATTTAAGTTGCTTAGGTTAAGTGCCAATTGAGCTCTTTCATCCCAATATGCTTTCTTCTCACTGATGTCTCTAGCTTCATTTGTTATCAACACTTCCAATTACCATAGTTGTTGTCATCCAATTTCATCCAATTTGATGTTCTCATCCAAGAAAATGCTATCATCATGAGTTTTTGTCACATTTTTATATTTTGATGTTGAAATGTCTAATTGAGGGTCTAGAGGCTTTGAATATTGCATTCAATTTTAACCAAGCTATGATGAAACTTCTCCAACATGTCCTGGAATGGGTGCCATGATTGCACGTTGTAATTATGCCAAAAATTAATGAAATTTTCTTGCACATTCTCAAAAAATGTGTCAAACTATTATGCTTTAGATGCTAAATATGCTAGACTCACTTCTTATATAAATGAGGTGGACTTAAGAAATTAATGGGCAAGGCATTCACACAGACAAGTCCATGGCCAAGCTGATGAGTCATGGATCATTGACTCTAGAGCCTGCAGTCCCTTAACTCCGCAAAGAGTGAGTGGTTCTCTCACTTAGAGAAACGTTACAGTGACGATGTAGAACTATGAGACTCCAGACTTCATCATACAAATGCAGGATACATATATATGGGACGTACATAACGTTTTGTATGTTTTAGGATTGAAGAAAAACCTTCTACCTGTTAGTGGCATTACTTAAATAGACAAGAAGGTGTAATTTGATGAAGGGGAATGTGTTATTCGAGACAAGGGTGATGATGTCATATATTACCATCTTCGGAAGGTCTCGCGGGCCTATGAGACAAAGTAAAAATAAAGGATAACTCATGCAAGCCACAATGGGATGAGGCAAAGGGCTTGCTAGGATCCTTGCTGAGTACTATATTTAAAAAGATCAAAAAACTCAAACTAGTACTTAAGATACATAGCTAGGTGCCATGGTTACTCTCCTGTGGGCCGCAAAGTTGTCTCATATTTGTGTTTGTCGGGTCGTCTCTCGATAGGCATGATCCTCGTGATCTCTATATTTGGTGGGCCATATCAAGAGTGATGCCTCGGTTCAAAAAATCCCCTCCGACTAGGGCTCCCGAACCTCCATCGTGCATGCTATCGTGCATGGTCTATATGTCGTTGGCTCCATTGCTCCATGCCGTCTCTTCCCGTTGACCCATGCTGTCCTCATGTTCGCTATCTCCCCCTCTACTCCATTATGTTCCGAGGTTGACTTGAAAGCATAGAAATATGTGACATGTTGGTGTGGATGGTCAACCTAGGTCTCATGTGGCACTGTCACCTCCTGCTATCTGATATGCCACAACATGGTCTCGCTGTGTCACCGCATCTCCATCAAATAGAGGCCAACACAGTACCTAGTCATGAAAGCAGATCAGCCGGGAGAGTGGTCCAAAATTGTGCTCCTTCTGAAAGAGACAATAGTACCGTCCTAGATTAAGCTTGATGATGACTTTCAAAATTTGTCATGAATGATGTGAAAATCTTGGGTTTATGGAGCTGGAGGCGTGGGTTGTATCTAAATTCAATTTGGCTTCAAAATGATTATATTTTGACCTTGACATGATTGTCCTAGTGAGAATCTCTTGGACTTTAGGATAACTCTTTTGTAATTGGATTGGTCGAGTTTTACTAAGTATGGTGATCCAGTTCAATTATTCTAGCTGATTTGTGTAGTTAGGTTCAAAGCTGGCCTATTTTCATTAACCAGGTTTAGTGTTGTTTAACCAAGGTAAAAGTTAACCTCGATGTGGTTAAGCCATATAGAAAACTATTCACTAGGAGATAGAACACTCAGATGTACCAAATAAAAGTATATAAATAGATGTGAAAATCCAAGTATAAAACACGCCAAGAACTGTGCCAACAGGCTTGTGGGCTGCAATCAGGCTGCCACATGGTGGCACTCAGATATCCTCACTGAGTTTATTTTAGGGCAGACATGTAGGCCATCCTGGTCAGCACTTCGGGCTCACAGTTTGCCCAAGTTTAGGGCTGCCCGTGGGACTGCCCAGCCATAAGTCCATGTAATTGGGAGAAGGGCTGGGCGAGACCCAGCACAAGGCGCCTGTTTGTAGGACCTTTTATGCTGCCCTGGTGAAGGGAGGATCGTGGAGTCGGCCATCAGGTTGACAGACCCACAGATCCCAGTTGGCAGCTAGTGCAACCTGCAGCGGTTCCACCAAGGAGACACCAGACAAATCTACACCAGTAGAAGAGCCACAGATGGTGCAAGTGAGGAGATCAGGTGAAGTTCTCATGGGCAGATACTGAAGCCGATCCTACAGAGGCCATTGGTGCAGCATAAAGTTGTTGAAGGATTGTGTGAGAGAAAAGGGGTGCACTCACAAGAGAGAAGACCCTACATTTCAGCTAGCTGCACACTAATATAGAATCAGAGATAAGGTTGAGACTTTATGGAAATGTGTGGAAAAGGGTGCCTTTAGTCCCAATAATACCAATCCACTTGGAACATCTGATAAATGTAGGGCACTAGCACTCAAAGTGCAATCTAGAATGTTTTAAAGCTCACCCAAAACATGCGGGTTCGTACAAAGTGCTTATGATGTACAGAACTAGAATTTGTCAAATAGACTTTACAAATTGGAGATGGCTCTATAGGCCATTATGACAATCAAGGCAGAGTGGTAATTCCACCACAAATGTTGATCCATGAGAACTCCCTTTTGAGTTTGGTAGAATGGGTATAAAAAGATGTTCAAAGAGTGGAGGATTATGCATGCTTCTTCAAAGACCGTGCTATTCTTGCACCATGAAATCTAGAGGTTATTGATGAGATCAATGAACTGGCCTTGAGTGCATTACCCGGTCTTGAAAGAGAATACCTCAGTGCAGATTCGGTTGTTTCTTCTGAGAATGACAGAATATTGTATCCAATTGAGTACTTGAATAGTTTGAACTTAGGTGGTGGGTGGCTACCCTCCTCATCACTTGCTTCTAAAGATTAATGCTCCTATCATTCTGCTCCGCAATTTGGACCCTCAGCAGGGACTTTGTAATGGTACCAGATTGATATGCAAGCAATTTAACTCAAAGGTGATAGAAGCAGAAAACGTTACAAATACAAACATTAAAGACAGGGTCTTTATTGTGCTAGGATAACAATTATACCAAACTATGCTTCAATTGCCTTTTGACATGAGAAGGAGATAATGTCCTGTGAGGCTAGCTTTTGGTATGTCAATAAATAAGTCACAAGGACAAACATTGAGTGTGTTGGGACTTTAATTGGCCACATAAGTATTCACACATGGACAATTGTACGTTGCTATGTCACGTGTTAGATCACTGATGCAGTGAAAGTGTATGTAAAGCATACTGTGGAACACGAAAGTAGCATAGAAGGTTCAAAAAAAGTCTTCCAACCAATGGTGTCTACAAAGAGATATTGAAAATGGCATGTAGAAGAATATAAATGTAATCTATGCCCAAAAGGTAGAGAACGAGCTATTAATACAGCAGCCTATAAATGCTAGAGACTACATTCATAGATATCTCTGTATCAACAATGAAGTAAGAATTTGAAAGGAGAATGTTTTCAAAGATGTGACATGTGCAATCTAAGTGTGTTTCAATAAGTGTGCATGCTTTGAAGTTGATTGATATTCCTTTCAGAATGACAATTATGTGATTGTGATACAAAGACATAAAGCTAAATAGGAGTTGGATGGAAAATTCCTTTTATTTATCTCTCACATTGTTGATACGCTTGCCGGTAATATTGAATTGATATGTATAAATCTACTTACATTGTGTGGATTTTATGAGAGAGAGAGAGAGAGAGAGGGGGGGGGGGAGAGGGGGAGGGGGAGGGGGGGAGAGGGAGAGGGGGAGATTGATCTTAAAGTCTTGTGTAAATGTTTAGCGTAGCGAGTGTCATATTGGATATCACATGTATATTACTTAGGATATCACATGTATATTACTTAGGATATTACTTAGGATATCACATGTATATTACTTAGGATGGACATGGCAAGGAGATCATTTTCATTTGTTTATGGTGATGGACAAGATATTGAAGGTATTTTTCTCGACGATTTCTATGATATAGGCATCGTTGTTTTCCATAATCTATTTAATATTCATGGCTCAATTGTAGACCCTCCATTTTGGGAAGGACAAGCAACAGCATGTCTAATTATCAAACTATTAGAGAGCACCTATGTTTTACGGTGTATATAGAAACTTACTTTTTATGTAGCTTTTGCGTTTAATTTTAAAAAATTTAAATTATTATTGATACATTCTTTTTGCAAAAGGAATATCTTTATTTCTTAGAACCTAGATTATTGCTATGCTTGTATGGTCAAGACACTTACAAACAACGAGAGAATTTACAATCTAAGTTTGTAAAATATTGCAGATCAGCTTCGTGTACATGTAATGTTTGTAGACTATGAAAAGCTTACTAAGTTAGATTTTCGGTTCAAAGGTACTAGACATTACAAAATTTTTGATTTGCTATCTACAAGCCCATTCAAACGCCATTCGTCTCAAATATTGATCCACCAAGTGCTTTAGGAGCTCCTACATGGATATATATGGCAAGCACAGTGTGTTCATACATAGGTTGGCAAGTTGAGGACCATGAGGTCCAAAATGGGCTTCAAATACAAGACTAATCTCTACTCACCCCCTGAGGACAAGCCTTTTGTTTTTATGCATGCAAGAATACTCTTACCCGTTAGGGATGGATCATGCCACTAGTAGTTACAAGGTATTAAGTCATTTATAGGAAAACATTTCACTTGGTACTACGCAGACATTCCAACAATCGCCACATAGAAGTCAAATTCATTGTTTTGTAGCAAGCTGAAGGCCACACATGTTTATATGTGTCACACAACGTGCTAATGCAACGTTTTTGTGCCCAAAAAAAATGCAAAAAAGAAGAAGAAGAGAGCCCATCTGCACACATAGTGTGATGCTACCTAGGACACATAGTGTGATGTAATTAACCCTTCCGAACTTGAGCCCATTGCAAAACAACAAAATTGACTTCTAAGTAGCAAAAATAATTCAATTCTTGGCCACTCTCTCATCACATTTTCTCGCACGGGTTAGCATTTTAAGAAGGCCATGTGTTGGCCATACTTTTTTGTGACAAAAAATTGACCATGTCATCACTTCATTCATGAACATTATAGACAACTTTATAGCATGATACTGTAAATTGAAGATGAAATCTCAGAGATCAAAAGGCAATTGATGAAATTTTATAGATAATGTAAAAGTAGAAAAAAAGAATGTATTTCTTAAAAACCATCACATCATAGCCTAAGGTTAAAAAATTTAGGATTCTCTTAGCCTTTTTGGCCAGTGCTGAATTCTTCACCATTAGAGTGACCCACTATATGCAATGTACATGCCACAAGATGGATTTAAAATCCTCCACCATGTGACCCACCTATGTGACCCACCTGTATTTCTTCATGTGCCTCTTGAAGGGCTATCATGGTTGCCTCTTATATACAATGCTCATTTGGGCTAATATCGTCCATCATCTCTCACCACCCTACCATATGAGGCTTTTGGTTGGTGGTGGTGGGTCGAGGGCGATGTGGGCCTACCCCCTAGCACATAAGGAGGATGCTCTGCTTTGATTTTCTTTCTTACTTCAAACTACCTCAAAGCTTTTGCTTCCTTGTGTGCTCCCTTTTATGCTCCCTATATGTGCTACCTCTTTTCCTCCTTGTTGCCTCTTGTTCCTCTTGGCGTGTTTCTTCAACTTCCTCTAGTTTTGTCTTACCTCTTATTCTTCCTCTTCAAGTTTCCTTTGTGCAACCGCCTCTTCCTACTCCCTCCTTGCAACTCCTTGCAACTTATTCTTCCCACCTATGTGTAGCCTCCTCTTTTGTAGCTCTTTTTCTCGTCTTGTCCACCACTACTCTTCTTACTTTATAACTTAATTGTCTAAATATAATATTGATCCATCTACATCTTTACTTTTACCTTGCTTGAGTTTTTGCCACCTTGGACACATTATCAAATATAGACTCATCCATCTTAAGGGGGTTCCTGTTGCATCGTTGTTGCCAACAATAGGGATTGTATTATGGAGGATGGAGTTTTCAGACAAGAGGGTTAGGGTTGTCAAGGATTTCAATTGTGAGGTTAGGACTTGGACTGTCAAGGTTTTCCATCATGAGGTCGGGGTTTGGATTGTTAAGATTCGGGGGCATATGGTTACTATATAGAATATGGTTATCATGGTCACCATTAGGATTTCTATTCGCATTGGAATCTTGGTCTTTAAGGTTTCCCTATACTCGGCCATGCTATCTATGCTAGATCAGGAGTAATGAACTATTCTTGGTGTGCTCTTTGGGGGATTTTTCTTATGAGGGTTACTTGGAGTGTAGTGTTAAAATGAGTAGATTGCTTTGTCCTAGCAATAAAATAAGTGATTTTATACTCACTAAAATGTATTAGCTTTAAAAAGCATAATAATAAGTAAAATAAGTGATATTATACTCACTAGTATTTCATGTGGTTGGCATCATTTAAAGTCCTTAAAGAATTGCATCAAACCCTAAAAATGGTACTTTCATAGGATATCTATCATGCATGTCATAAGAGAGCAATGTGTAGGAGCTCAAGGGCAAGACAGAGAACTAGATGAGAATTAGAGCCCAATTCTTGACATTCCACTTTATCGTGTCCATGTATGTACTCTACATGAAAAATTGAGGATCCTAGAAAAGCTTCTAGTGTTGCACATAATTATGCATAGAATATGCAACCACTTGAGAGGCGTGCATAATGCATATTACCAAATTGGAGGAGAATTTTGCTAAGAGTAGGCTTGCATGGAGGGAATGTGAAATTCACAAAGCATGATTAAATATCCAACCAAACATCAAATTAGCCTAGAAGTTTGTATTGGATCAAAGACAATGTATCTTCTACCTCATCACGTGAATTTTATGAAAGCTATGAAACAAATGTGTTTGCACCACCTACTAAGTGAGGCAAATATTTGGTTTGAAGCATGCAAAGATGTGGGGTTGCACTTGACTCTATTGTTCATCTACTTAAGAAGGAACAACTCTCAGAAGAGGAGTTTACAACCCTTAACAAAAGAATTGATGAGTTCACTATAGATATGGTCGATGCTTGGGGAGCAATGTGCATTGCACCTATATGGTAAACCATGAGTCTAGAAATATTCCTTAAAAATAATCTTACATGTTGCTCATTTTTCTTGTATATAGCATATCATCTATATACATGACATCCTCTATTCTTTGGATGAATATAGGTCATTTGAGCTTTGGAGCACACAAAGAGAAGTCTACTCCAAGAACACAAGGCATGGTGGGGGCATACAATTCATGAAATGTCTAACTCATTCTACAAATCGATGCCATTGTTCAAGCACCACTAAAATATTATTTTTGCACTCTCTTTCTTTTTTACTAGAGAATCATTCTGCATCCACGTATCTTTACTTTGTGCCTCTTGTATCTCCTTTAATAACTCCTCTTGTATCTCCTCTAATAACTCCTCATGTTGGCTCTTCGATAATTCCTACAATTCTTCCTCGTGATGTTTTTTGCCCTTTCAAGCCTTGTTTCATCTATCAGGCTAGCCCTCTCTAAATTATGACCTTTGACAACTTGACATTCATCCAACTTTAATACAACGACAACCATTCCATCACACTTCGAAAAGAAATCATTCATACAATCAGAAGGGCACAAACCATAGATGCACATAGTTAAATTTTACAACTTTTAAGATGTGTTTTTCACCTTTCCATGTCATGCCGTAATATTTTATCTTCAATCATTGCATTATGACCAAGTCTATGTAGAGGTGGTTGAGCTCATCAAATTAAAAAGATATTATTTTTTATAGTGTCATGGAGTCCTCTACATAGTGGTAATCTCCTAGCATGGATCTAACAATAGAATTTATATATTTCGGAGTCCTCTACATAGTGGTTATCTCCCAGCATGGATTTAATAGTAGAATTCATAATTTTGGAGTCCTCTATATAGTGGCAATCTCCTAGCTTGGATTAACTATTGAATTTGTACATTTTAGAGCCATACTGACACTATAAGACATCGACAACATAGGTCTCAAGATACTCTTCTCAAAGAGGTTAGAGAGATCAAAAAGGCTAGAGGGATGGAGGGCAAGAGGAGAGAGAAAGAGTAGAGGATTAGCAGCTGATGTTTCTCACAGTGCACCTTGCACATGAGTTTTAATGGGAATCAAGAGCATGTGGGAGGGAAAGGGGGCTTATGAGGGTAAAGGTCTAGTGCAGAAAGAAAAGAAAGTATATAAGAAACCAACCATAAGCTTCTTGGACCTCTTCCATGTAGCATAAGACGTTCTATGCCCTGAGGCTCTCCTCTTTAGCTTATCCAAAGTTTCACTTTCAGAGGAGGATAAAGAAGAAGAAGGAGAAGATGCTGATCTCTTTTTCTCCCTTCTTTTCTTAGGGGCCTTTTCGTCTTTCTTGTCCTCATGTGAAGGAGACTTTGACGGTGACCCCTTTTGGGAGGAGAAGTTGGCCGCTGTGGTCGTCGTCTCCTTGGAGCTATATCACGCCTAGAATCACTACGTGATTCTTCCCTTTGATGCTCCACTTGAGTATTCTCCTTTTCTCCCATAGAGGTTCTCACCAAGAGGCTTCTTTGGAATTCTCTCTTCTTGGGAGGCTATGAGAATACCTCGCTCCCGGAGTTGTAGTATAATCTCCCCATGAAGAGTAGGATTTTTCCTCGTTTGTTGGAGCTTTGACACAAAAAAGTTGACATAATCAACTGCATTAGAGACATCATCTTGTGTGTGTGCAAGAGTATCTAAGCTAACTCTACTCTCTTCATTATTCTCAGCCATTGTTAAGCAAATTTTTGTGTGGATTTTAGTAGACTTTTTCCAACCCTTAATGTCAACAAAAGCCTTAGAATAGTGGAGAGGATAAATCCCTATCCCACTTATCCACAAGTAATGCACAAATCCCACCTTCGTGAGCAACGTAAGGACCTCTCTTCTTAGAGAAGAAAGAGATGCCTAAGCTCTGATACCAATGTGAGTAGATTTGCCCAATTCTCTAATAACTTTGCATAAAAAATAAAGAAAACTACCAGAAATCATTTAGAAAATCCTTAGAAAATGAGACTTATGTGCATGGGGATCATCCGAACCATTATACTTCGATGCCATACATTTTGCAACTTGAGAAGGATGCAATGGTCTTGGCTCAGCAACAAACCTTCTCATTCCAGGGGCAGCCATAGATGGTTCCTCCCTCATCATAGGTGTTGGAGCTCTATGCACAACTCTATGTTCCTCTCTTATAGGGGCATCTGGTGTTGCTCGCTCTATTGGGTGTGGTATTGATGACCTTGTAACGACCGTATAACCACCTCTTATCATCGAAGGTCTTGGCTGGAAGCTCGCTCTTGCTCCAGGATCTGAAGCCTTTGGTGCTATTGACCTTGTTACTTGTGCTTCTTCTACCTGACTAGGAATTCTAGTTACCTTGTCCATGAAGCTTACTTCTTCTTTGGCAGGCAGCTGAGCAGATATTTGGTCTAAATATATGACAGAAAAAGGTTCTCCCATACAGGTTAGCTTTTCCATGTCTTTCAATCGAGCATGTCTATACTCGTGACCATTAGCATCGACCAATATATGTCTAGTTCGGGTCTCAAACTGATAGGCATACATGTACATCCTCTTAGGATCCATTAATTCTCGTGGATGCACATCTTCCCTCATGTAGTATGTGGATGCGTCTAGACTAGCCAAACGGTATAACCCAAACCTCGGATTGTCCACCACAATTCTGTCTACTTCTTTGATAGAAATGAACTTGACTCTGATGTCATTTTCCAAAGGTGGTCTCTCCAAACCCTCATCTACTTTTTCTTTGGTCTCTATCATTCCCATGGGGTCAACTATAGTCGGAAAGGATGTTGTGATGTAAGCAATTCCCTCGTCATCAAAGTAATAGTCCTCTCTAAAATACACTTCAACTTGTTTCACAAAATCATTCTTTCCCAAGTCTTCTTGCACATAGTGTTGATTATTACTATCTAAGTAAATACGTGCCCCCATTTAGTTGGTATAGGCATACTGCAATAGCATCCTCCGTCTTTATTCGTGAGATCTAGATGTGCCAATGGGCCCCATCTTTCCATGCAAGTCCATGCTCGGAATTTTCTCCATAGAATAGGAATAGTTAATTTCAGACGAGGTGTGCGAAATAACTTCCTCTTGAATCACTGTCAAGTGTTCAATCTTTGCTTGAATGACACTTTCTTCTATAGACACCTAACTTACTTGGTCTCTAGACAAGTTTCCCCCTGACCTTAAGTACATGAACAAGTATAATTACAGAAACCCAACCTGTTACCTGAATTCCTGTTGGTATACTGCTTTTAACCTTCAATCCTCAGCTTAACACAATTGCTTGACTCCTTATCTGCAAAGAATCAATTCAACCACTATACAGCTTACGGAGTTTAGTCAGTAATCTTTTGCAAGTATCTGGACTGACTTGTCCAAATCACTGTGTTATATACACTTCTAGAGTCTTGTGAGTCTAACTATACTCAAACACTGCATGCAATAGTACAAAAAATTCCTGCCACTTAGACAGCTGAAACTCCTAGTTTGAACAACTCTAGATGTCTAAATAGCTTCTTTTGGTAGTTTCAGAGTATCAAATGACAAGTGTTTTGGTTGTCCCAAGTTCTATGTATCCAACTTCTTTTGTTAAGTGATCTCTGTGCTTCTAAACCCTAGATATGTACACACTTCAAGTCTCAAGTGATTTTGAACAATTTTGTACAGTGTCAAGAAAAAATCGTGATTTGTTAACAAAAAATGCCCGGTCCTACGTCCAATTTTAATTCTGACTTGATACTTGCTTTTTGCGCATGTGGTTCTCGTATGAGCCCTCGTCCCCTTTTTCTGCCGTGAACCCTTGACGTCCACGTAGTCACAGATCCTGTAGCAGCAGCTGGCCATGGCTTCCCCCGATCTCTTCGATGCCTACTTCAGGCGCGCAGACGTTGATCGCGATGGCCGCATTAGCGAAGAGGATGCCGTCTCCTTCTTGCAGGGAGCCAACCTTCATCGCGAGGTCATCGCCAAGGTATTTCCTTTCCTATTCCGCTAGGATCTGATTTCTGATCCTCCACAATCATAGTCATACGGTAGGACGCAGTATTATACTTGCTGGTTTGAAATTCAGTTGTGGCAGAAATTTTTATGGTTTGATGGAAAAATCCGTTTGCATTTTGATAATCATTCAGAACGGATGTGTTATTTTCTCGGGATGCATGCAAATTGATAGAAGCGAAGTGCAGGCACTTAAAATGATGCTCTCTCTTTGCAATATGATCATCACTCAGCAAGGATGACTCGCTTTGGTATTTTTTTCTGGATGCATGCAAGGCGATGGGTGTGCAGGCACATAAATAATGCTTCCTTGTCTGCTTGGCTGATATTGTCAACACGTCTCTAATCTTTATCATTTGGCCACACGAATGTGTGCACATTGACGTGCAATAACACAGACAAAGCTCAACCCATCACATAGTGGCAATGAGGTTTCCTCACTCAGATCAATCCTGTAGTGCACCTTTGTAGAGCATGTTACAGGCATGAATATGGTAAAGTTTGCTCCATTTCAGCTATCTTATTTGGTTACATCAACAAGCACCCAATAATGCACTTGATATAACAACCAGTCATTTATTCAGAATGTTGCACAAATAGCTAGCTGCTGGAATGCACCAAGCATTGTTGAACAGATATGAATTTGGCTTGTGCGCTGTTTGTACAAACTTATTACCTTGCTCCTCATGGCATGGGTCTTTCTTGCTTACTACTCAGTGTCTCATGTATACCACAGATTTGGCAGTATGCAGATAAAGGGCAAAGGGGATATCTTTCTCGGGCTGAATTTTACAAGGCACTGCAGCTTGTGACAGTCGCACAAAGTGGAAGGGAGCTCACCCCCACTCTTGTGAACAAAGCATTGAGTGAACCCACTGTATCAAAAATTCCTGCCCCGCAAATCCAATTGGCACCAATTTTTACCTCAGCAAGCCCGCAAGCAGGTGGATCAGGAAGCCCTGTTTGGCCCCCAACTGTTCCAGCACAACAACCGTATCCAGTTGTTTCTTTACCACAAGGACTTAGACCAACCATGTCCACACCAGTACCTAGAGCTTCAATACCATCAACACCTTCTTCCACATCAGGAATTGTTTCATCTGATTGGCCAACTAAGAAGTCATCATCTTGGCCGGGTCCAGGTTCTATCAACAACCCCACTGGCCAGCATTCCCAGACAAGGGCAGTTCTTCCAAACCAAGGTTTTCAAGGTGGCTCACTTACAGGAATTAAACCTGGTGCTTCTCCTAAGGCAGCAGTGGATCCCAATCTTTTTGGAGGGGATGTCTTCACAGCAGTGCCCGTTAAGCCACAAGTTCCACAGCACAGTTTGACAATGCCCAATCAGATACCTCCACCAAGGGCACTGCAAACAGCTGGTCAACCAGACATAGCCTCACTTGAAGTCATTTCTACACCTTCTACACCAACAACATCATCAAGACAGTCCCAAGGAGGAGCAGGTCAAGCAGAACATGAGTTTACAGCTCCTGCTGTAGTAGATGGAACGAAAGCATGGCCTAAAATGAATGTTGCCAATGTGCATCGCTATACCAAAATCTTTTCTGAAGTGGATACAAATAAAATCAATGGTAAAATCCGTGCTTTTCCCAGATTTATTTGTCTTGTGACTATTGTACTTTCATGCTTTATTGATAAGACTAGCATACAATTTAATTTGGATACAGATACATCAGATGATAGCATGGATAGTCTTGACTATCCACAAGATGAAGAAGCCCTATCACAAAATTTTGAAGAAATGGCTTGGGAGCCATCTGATGAAGACGAAAAAGTGTGTTCGGATCCCATGCTCCCCACGTCCCCTACTAAGTTGAATTTCTCCAAGGTGTACCCTGTAGGGTTTGTAGATGGCTCTTCTTTTGTTGCAATACCTTCAGATCTGAAAGTAGATGATAACAGCCCGTCTAAGATTCTAAGTATGAAGCCAAAGATACTTGACACAGCAGTCAGCTCTACAGTCAGATTAAGGATTCGCTGCAAGGATGGATCTACAGTCAAAACGTCCTACGCAACAGGGTTTTCAGCATCGCCCACTTTAATTGTGTCAGCAAGGCATGTTGTTGACAAGGAAGGCGAGATTGAAATCAAGGTATGCAGAGGAATGGTAGTAATGTCTAGCTTTTTTGATACACATGCGGGTTTTGAGGGCCTTGATCCAAGCTTCACAGAAAAATCAAGATCAAAAGAGAGAGACACTCATGGGCTTTTTCTAAATGGATCAGATCTTTGCTTCTTCAAGATAGAGAAGAATATGCCAAGCTTTTTACTGCCATGTTCTCCAACATTCATTACAAATAAGCAAGTTGTTGCTATCTCATTCCCCGCAATCAATAACTTTCTAGAAAATGCTAGAAAAGAGCTAGTGGAGGGAACCAGTGAAAGCAATGCAATTTGGAAGCAATACACACCTACCATACAGGGAGTGTACAACAATTTGCTTGCCAAACATGCAGCAAATAATCAGATGAGATTAACGAAAGCAAAAAGAGTGCTTTCAATCATTGATACAGTGGAGAGAGAGGTTAAGAGAGAGCTCTATTTAGAGCTTAAGAAGACATTTGCGGCCACTAACACAGGTAATGTGGCATGTAGTGTGGGTCAGATACTTTGCTTTAATAGCAGGTATTTAGGGACTTCTTGCTCAACATTAGCTGGAAGTTCAGGAGCCCCTATTATCCCCTTATCTCTTCCTAATCATTTTGTGGGTGTCCAAAAAGGGGGTTGTGTTGGAAGAGACATGAATGTGGTTACTTCTTCAGATAATATTGACTTTGTGAAGATGTATGTAACTACTGTACTGCCAACTTTGCCCCTGCCAGATGATAGTTTTTGGTCGAACGGAAGTTGGGATGGTTTTCGGAATTGGCTTGAATTACACCAATCCCAGATTCCACAATCATCTGTATGGATCATGACCAAGGCTCCTAAAGAAAGGAGGTCGTCCAAAAGAAAAGCTCTCTGGCCACCATAGGTTTCACAAATGTGGAAACTCAGCTAGGTATAACCAGAGAAAGTAAACGTGAGTAATGGAGCTTTACTTTGATAGGTCTGCAGATTGCTACAGGACTTCATGACAGGTTTGTAGCAACATCCAGGTTTAATACAAGTCCTACTCGGACCAGTTTCCATCGTCCTATGTTAATGTGAAGAATACATAACATTTTGTTTAGGCAAGACAGGAAGGATATAGTCCACATGCTGGTCAAGCTCCAGCAATATCCAGTTTTGATATGTTAATGTGAAGAATACATAACATTTTGTTTAGGCAAGACAGGAAGGATATAGTCCACATGCTGGTCAAGCTCCAGCAATATCCAGTTTTGATACAAGTGCGAATGGGATGAGTTTCTGATGCTTATGTTGAAGTACACAGTACACAACATTTTTGTGCAAGAATTACAGGAAGAATAACACCTCATGCAAGGTCAAGCTTCGACTGCTCAATGTCCTAGCTTAAACAGTACCCAAAGTTTTGTACATGCAATACATGAAGAATCAGAACTGTAGTTTAAGTTTCATGCATAGCCTTTGTGAGGAGTTACTGCTTTATTTGATGCTAGTATGGAAACGCTTCATGCTGATTGTGTTCTCTCTTACTTCTTTTGGTGATAGTATACAGATAGAGGTAAAGTGATCATTAACTAGATTTGATTATTAAGTTCAATGCTACACGGGGATGGTGAAAATTTAGTAGATAGACAAAAGTTAAGAACAAGGTGTGTCAATTGCTGGGGTGCTCGTTAGCATTGGCATGGACAGTAAGTTTTGCTCTGTTTTTTCTGAATAAGTCAGTGTGTGTTCGCGTGCATAATTGGGCATAATGGGGCATGTGGCTTAAATTGTGTTAGCCACCTTCATGCTGCAGAGTCCAGACTAAAGTGCATGTTAGAGCTCTAGTTGGGGTGGCCATCTTTCTACTGCAAGAGGCAACCATGATGCTAATTTTGGACCCTAGAGTGTAAATTGTTCTTTGCAAACTCTTTCGGTTCATTCTCGATCCCTTATTCAATTACACGCACAAGTAGGCTTGATCAACATGCAGATTTCGGCAGTGCTGATGCCGCTTCGAGAAGGAGGTGACTTCGGCTAAGATATCTCTTCCCAATATTAATGTCCAAGAGTCTCCAGGTTGCCACTGTGGCTCAAGAGAGCAGTTCTTCAATACCAGCGCCTGTGTATATGGACCTTTTGTCGGGCAAGGATGTAGAGCTAATACCCAGGTCATCTTTATTCAGGCAGGGTTGGTCCGTATAGAGTGACATGAAAGCCTCTTGGTAGTAGACACCCTATAGCTTTACTGTTGACTGCTTTTTGGTCTCCACCTGTTCACTGCTGGGACTGCTGTGTGACCTCACCTTTGTGCGAGCCAA
Source organism: Cibotium barometz (assembly GCF_041138505.1). Taxonomy (NCBI): domain Eukaryota; kingdom Viridiplantae; phylum Streptophyta; class Polypodiopsida; order Cyatheales; family Cibotiaceae; genus Cibotium; species Cibotium barometz. The sequence continues at coordinate 19,047,461 of NC_141061.1, forward strand.
TCTTGTGGCGACCTAGTAGTTGGGTACTGCAGACAAGCTAACCAGGCCGTCACTGTCTGTGACAGAAGACCCTGTGATGCCCAGCTCATGTACTGCTTTAATGGGCGAACAACCCAACCGTTGGGACATACTACCCCCCAGGTAGCGAAGAGCCGAAGCGAGGTGCCAAACCTTTTGTCGGTGTAAGCTGATCAACCTGTTATCCCTCGCTGTACAGCTCGTCACCCGTACAACTGTACAACGCGCTAGCCCATACATATGTACTATCCTGCACTGTACATCCATACTGTCCCACGCCGTACAGCCGTACTGAAGTACCGTCGTACATTCTGTGCATCGAGCATCGTACAGATTCCGTACAGTCGTCGTATGATTCCGTACAGCCGATACATGTGTCGTACGGCATCATATTGTTGTCGTGCACTGTGCCGTACATCCGTACAAAAGGTGGTTGATGAAGGAGGGATGGATTGAGGCTCAGTCCCTTGTCAACGGGCCACCCGTTACAGGCATGGGGGGTGGGGTGGGTGGGGTATGCGACATGCGCGCAAGGGGGGGGGGGGGGGGGGCATGGGGAGTGGGAGGGGGGGGGCATGGGGAGTGGGAGGGGGGGGGGGGGGCGGGGGGGCATGGGGGGTGGGGGTGGGGAGGGTACGCGACATGCGCGCAAGGGGGGGGGGGGGCATGGGGAGTGGGAGGGGGGGGGGGGGGGGCTATTTAAAATGTGAAAATGAATTTTTTTTAAATAGAGCTTTTTTTATTAAATAAAAAAACGTTCATAGGAATATTTATAAAATATTTATAAATTTGAAATGCATTTGTAATTTTTTTTAAAATTTTTGAATTACGACATTTATAATTTAAAATGTGAAAATTTTAAATTTAAAAAACGTTTAATGAGGCATTTTTTATTCAAAATGTGAAAATGTAAAAATTCTGTTTTTTTAATGTAGCATTTTCTTTTTGGTAGAATTTAATTAAATTTTAGTTTATAAGAAAAATTATAAAAAATTTCTAAATTTCAAATGCATTTTAATGTTTTTTTGAAATTTATGAATTACGACATTTTTTATTTAAAATGTGAAAATGAATTTTTTTTAAAAAAAATAGAGCTTTTTTTATTAAATAAAAAACGTTCATAGGAATATTTATAAAATATTTATAAATTTGAAATGCATTTGTAAATTTTTTTTAAATTTTTGAATTACATTTATAATTTAAAATGTGAAAATTTTAAATTTAAAAAACGTTTAATGAGGCATTTTTTATTCAAAATGTGAAAATGTAAAAATTTTGTTTTTTAAAATCATGTTTGAAAAAAAAGAGATTAAAGTTATTTTTTTAATTAGAGCTATTTTTAATTAAATAAAAAAACATTTAAATTTTAGTTCACAGGAATAATTATAAAATATTTTTAAAGTTGAAATGCATTTAAAAGTTTTTTTAAAATTTTTGAATTACGACATTTTTAATTCAAAATGTGAAAATGTAAAAATTTTGTTTTTTAAAATCATCTTTGAAAAAAAAGAGATTTAAGTTATTTTTTAAAAAAACGTTTAAATTTTAGTTCATAGGAATAATTATAAAATATTTCAAATTTCAAATGCATTTTAAATTTTTATTTAAAATGTGAAAATGTAAAAATTAGGTTTTTAAAAATCATCTTTGGAAAAAAAGAGATTGAGCTATTTTTTTTGAAATAAAAAACGTTTAAATCTTAGTTTATAGGAATAATTATAAAATATTTTTAAAATTGAAATGCAGTTGAAAGTTTTTTTTAATTATTTTTGGAATTACGTAATTATTTATTTAAAATGTGAAAATGTAAATATTTTGTTTTTAAAATCATCTTTAAAAAAAGAGAGATTAAAGTTATTTTTTAAATTAGTGCTATTTTTATTTAAATAAAGAAACGTTTAAATTTTAGTTTATAGGAATAATTATAAAATATTTCTAAATTTGAAATGCATTTTAAAGTTTTTTTAATTATTTTTGGAATTACGTAATTTTTTATTTAAAGCCTGAAAATGTATATATTTTGTTTTTTGAAATCATCTTTTAAAAAAAAGAGATTAAAGATATTTTTTTATTAGTGTTATTTATATTTAAATAAAAAGACGTTTAAATTTTATTTTTAAAAATGATCTTTAAAAAAAAAGAAAATAAGAGTTTAAGTTAGTATTTAAATGTCAAAAAGTATATAATTTGTTTTTTAAAATAATCTATTTAAAAAAATTTATAAGTGAAGTTTACAAATTACTGAAGTTTTGAATTTAATATAACGTTTAAATTTTGTTTTTAGAATTCAGTGGTATCAAGAACAAGAAAATAAGAATTTTGTTAAAATAAGAAAATAATGTATTAAAAACAAGAAAACAAGAAAACAAGAACAAGAAAAAGAGAGATTAAAGTAGGTTCTATGTTATCTTTGAAATTGGTGCTATTTTTATTTAAATAAAAAAACGTTTAAATTTTAGTCTTCAAAACCATCTTTTAAAAAATCATCGTTTATGTGGAATATTATAGATTATATAGTTGGTTAAGAGTTGTTTCATAATTTAGGTAGAGTAAGTAGGCTGTATAAAACACCACATGGGCATTATCCCTAAAACACCACACCACATGGGCAAAGACCCCAACACTAGAGTGGTTAGATGCATAAGCATATGGCTAATTGGATCTTGTAAATGCACCAGCGCATCGAAAACACATACGTAATTTTTATGATTGTCCAAAGGTCTCCTCTCTCCCCAAGCATGGGAACCAAGTGATGATCTATAGGAATGGCCACTAGTTGAGGTGGATTGCCCAACCAAAATAGATAATATTGAAAAGGCTTAATTATTTTCTCAAAGTTCTCGTTTTAAAAGGTCTGTAGTGTGAACCCGCTCTCTTTTTTAATGTGTAGTCCGAGAAATACTAGATGCGCCTTGCTTGTGTATCGTTCAAAGTAATGTATTAGGTATCCTTCTATCTCCTCCATATCTATTGCAAACCCAAGGCAGTAAAGCATTCAAAGAAGGTCTTATTAACCAAACCTCTCCACTATCTGTCCTTAGTATAGGGGCCATAAGTGGACAATGTGGTCCTTACACCACATGTGGAAAAGTTTCATATTGGATAAAAAGTGAAAAAAGGGAAACATATAAGGAAAAAATATTTGAGACATCTAAGTTTAAAAATGCAACAACTAGAGTTTGAAAAAATTCTAATCAAAATTAAGAATTATTAATAATATTGATTAATATTGAGCCACACATTTGGCCCATCTACCGGTAGGTGCATAGGATGATCCCAACGACATCCTACCTCATCAAGGAGTACATACGCATAGTTTTCATTACGTAAATAGATTATAAGTCATATTGAATAGAATATTATTTTCATTACCCAAATAGAATATTAATTTCCATGTGTTTTTTTTGTGCATGCGCCAGCCAGCGCACAGGTTCTAGCACCACTATTCGTATGCAGATAGAGATGCTGAGAGCTGAGATGAGGGCACTGCAGGATGCTAGGGCACCCCCTCACTTGGTTGCGAGTCTAGATTCAGTTATTGAGGCTCTGGGTCGATTGGACACAGTTGAGGACGTTGTGGATAGCTTTCAGGCACAGGCTGAGGCGGAGATCACTGGTGGTGGCTTGGATTGGAGAGCCATTCGACAGTTGTTTGAGCGTGAGTCACATCACAGGCAGGCCTTGGAGGATATGTTTTGGGATGGTCACACCGAGGCGATGCGACCACGATCAGGGCTCCCCTTGCATATTTTACGTTGTAGGCACTCCATCATAGCAGCACACATTTATCCGAGATATCTTGCTGCGAATGGTGGTCGATTGCCTCACAACCGTCAGATAGCCAGGTCGTTTGCCATGCAACTATACGCTGAGTTTGTGCTTGGTCATCGGGTGGACTACCTTAGTACCCGTCCAGGATCAGGAGCGAGATGTGGTAGGATGGGGCGTCAGGAGCGTCAGATTGCAGGTGTTCGGCGTCGACGTGAGGCACCAGAGTTGCACACCATCCCTGCACCGGCATTGCGAGCGGTGGGAGGACAGATTAGGGGGGATGTTCATTTAGTGGCATCATCCTTGCAGCACATGGTCTCTGCCCTATCGAGATCTATTGCGATTCCACCTCCCCCACCTCGATCATCGATGGAGCCTCCCACATCTACACCACCTCCCACATCTACACCGCCTCAGCACGAGTTGGAGGCTCGAGACACACGGATTGCAGAGTTGGAGGCATTGTTGGCCGAGAGTCTAGGGACGAGGTTAGTTATTTTGATTATGTTAGTTTATTTTTTTGTAGCGTGTTTTGAACTGAAGTTTTTTGGTTAATTCTCACCATGTACGCGACATGTTTGCATTGCAGGCACATCTATTGCGTCAGGAGATGGAGTCTCGCGTACGACTGTTGCAGACAGATTTGGAGGAGCAGAGGATTCGGACATGCATAGCATACCATCGTGCAGAGCACTATATTTTGCAGTTGAGGCATATTAGTCGTGATCCATCTCGCCATAGGATCGACCCCAGCGTGGCCCTATACCCCGCTCCTCCTGTAGATGTGCCGACTAGGACACCCATAGACGCAGCAGTCATAGCCAGGCTTCCTACTGCCACTTGTGTCCTTTGCCACGAGGAGTTTGACACCGTAGGGTGGTTTGGACTAGGGTGCGGCCACATCGCACATCTCCATTGCATGACCCGCCACATGGTGGCACGATCAGTGTGCCCTGTATGCTTTGCTGACATTGATGTGGCGACATACAGAGGACTAGGCATGGATGATCTATATCCTGGTCGTCGTCAGGCCGTTGATCCATTCGCCCGCGTAGTCTTGACAGAGCACTACAGGGAGGAGGCACAGAGAGCGTTGCTGATGCCGGTGGTTGCAGCATGCGTTCCACGACGCTTTTCGTATGGTGATTTCATGCCAGGTGACGAGGCACGAGCAGAGGAGGCACGCCGGATTGAGCGAGAGGCAGAGCTGCAGACATCATTGCAGCAGTGGGTGGAGCAGCAGCAGCTAGGGCGGGGCCGAGACCAGCGTCTTCTACACGTAGAGACGATTACTCGCGCTGGATTTGAGGCACGAGTATTCGCAGATGCATGGCTATGGGAGCTGAGACGCGCGTACATAGAGGAGGCGAGGGAGGCAGAGATGGCAGCGGTGGCGCGTGCAGCATGCCCTCCTCTTCATCAGGATGAGGCTGGCCCATCTCATGCAGGTGATGAGGCTGGCCCATCTGAGCCGGCTTTGCCTGAGGGCACACAGCGGACGGTTGGGCAGCGGGTCATACAGGAGCCACATCAGCGTTCCACTAGAGAATCATATGTAGAGCTATCAGATTCGGATTCAGATTGATTGTTTAGGCTTCACACGTTTCTTGTATAGGGATGCACTTCTGCAGCATGATGATGATGATGTACAGATTCATTTTGGTACTTTCATGATATTGTTCCCACTTTTATGATGTATGAGCATTTTCGTACTTTCATGATGTTCTTCACACTTTGTTTATCTCAGTTTATAGTTTGTTTAAATGTAACATAAACATTTAAAATTAGGAGTATGATTTTGAATTTCGAATATCTCAATTCACACATCTAATACATAAGGTATTTAAAAAAGAATGCCATGTGAAGTAATTGTAAACATTATGCATTGAAAAAGTGTTCAAGTTCCAACTTTATCATTTTGAATATCATATTGAATTTCGTATATATTAATGCTTGCAATTATTACACTAAACCTAAGAGCCGTGCGAAGTTTCATCCCCATGTGCGTATTTAAAATTAAGAGTATGATTTTGAATTTCAAATATCTCAATTCACACATCTAATACATAATGTATTTTAAAAATAATGCCGTGTGTCGTAATTGTAAACATTAAGCATTGAAAAGGTGCTTGCAAAAATGTATGCATTATACCTTCCACGTGGCGCAAACCAGATCAGTTGGAGACCAAATCTTGCGTGGATGTACGTCTAGGGTAGCCTAAGAGGCGTGTGAAGTTTTGTCCCCAACAGGGTTTAGGATTTAGGGTTCAGGGTTTAGGGTTTAGGGTTTAGTCGTGCTAGTAGGGATTGCTTCTACGTGGCGCAAACCAAATCAGTTGGAGACCAAATCTTGCGTGGATGTACGTCTAGGGTAGCCCAAGAGGCGTGTGAAGTTTCGTCCCCAACAGGGTTCAGGATTTAGGGTTCAGGGTTTAGGGTTAAGGGTTTAGTCGTGCTAGTAGGGATTGCTTCTACGTGGCGCAAACCAAATCAGTTGGAGACCAAATCTTGCGTGGATGTACGTCTAGGGTAGCCCAAGAGGCATGTGAAGTTTCGTCCCCAACAGGGTTTAGGGTTCAGGGTTTAGGGTTCAGGGTTTAGGGTTTAGTCGTGCTAGTAGGGATTGCTTCTACGTGGCGCAAACCAAATCAGTTGGAGACCAAATCTTGCATGGATGTACGTCTAGGGTAACCTAAGAGGCGTGTGAAGTTTCGTCCCCAACAGGGTTTAGGATTTAGGGTTCAGGGTTTAGGGTTTAGGGTTTAGTCGTGCTAGTAGGGATTGTAAAAATATACGCATTTGTCCTTCCACGTGGCGCATACCAAATCAGTTGGAGACCAAATCTTGCGTGGATGTACGTCTAGGGTAGCCTAAGAGGCGTGTGAAGTTTCGTCCCCAACAGGGTTTAGGATTTAGGGTTCAGGGTTTAGGGTTTAGGGTTTAGTCGTGCTAGTAGGGATTGTAAAAATGTACGCATTTGTCCTTCCACGTGGCGCATACCAAATCAGTTGGAGACCAAATCTTGCGTGGATGTACGTCTACGGCAGCCTAAGAGCCGTGCAAAGTTTAATCTCCAACAGATAAGTCCACGTGCATATTTCGTTAGTACGTGCGCCATTTTTCACACGTAGTCGTGCTAGTAGGGATTGTAAAAATGTACGCATTTGTCCTTCCACGTGGCGCATACCAAATCAGTTGGAGACCAAATCTTGCGTGGATGTACGTCTAGGGTAGCCTAAGAGCCGTGTGAAGTTTCATCCCCAACAGATAAGTCCACGTGCATATTTCATTAGTATGTGTGCCATTTTTCATACGTAGTTGTGGTAGTAGGGATTGTAAAAATGTACGCAGCTGTCCTTCCACGTGGCGCATACCAAATCAGTTGGGCACCAAATCTTGCGTGGATGTACGTCTACGGTAGCCTAAGAGCCGTGCAAAGTTTAATCTCCAACAGATAAGTCCACATGCATATTTGGTTAGTACGTGCGCCATTTTTCACACGTAGTCGTGCTAGTAGGGATTGTAAAAATGTACGCATTATACCTTCCACATGGCGCATACCAAATAAGTTGGAGACCAAATCTTGCGTGGATGTATGTCTAGGGTGGCCTAAGAGTCATGCGAAGTTTCATTCCCAACAGATAAGTCCACACACGTATTTCGTTAGTACATGCGCCATAGCTCATACGTAGTCGTGCTAGTAGGGATTGTAAAAATGTACGCATTGTACCTTCCACGTGGCGCATACCAAATCAGTTCAGACCAAATCTCGCGTGGATGTATGTCTAGGGTGGCCTAAGAGTCGTGCGAAGTTTCATCCCCAACAAGTAAGTCCACACGCGTATTTCGTTAGTACGTGCGCGAATTTTCTTAGTCACGTTTTTAAAATGTCCTAAAGCACAAAACAAATTACAACATTACTACTAATAAACAATTTTTTGTTTTACAAACACAACAAATCCCATTGAGAAGACATCGGACATCATGTAAAAAATAGAATCTAATACAATGATGTGTATGAACGTGTATACAGCCATCATAGTGAAATACAAAATATGAGTCCATGAAAATTACAATGGTACGGTCACACAGTGAGCCTATACATATCGAATACAAAAAAGTGTAATCAACTAGTGATACCCAATAAAAATCAATCTAATCAACTGATGATCCCAAAAAATATGATATGTAATGTGCTACTCCTCAGGATCAGCTCTCATGCCAATAGTTGCAAGTATGCTCTCGTGATCCGCCACTGCAAGGCGCCATCGTGGAGTGGACGTCGCCTTGCGAGTGCGAACACGACTCAAAGTAATCTTGATCCCAACAACAAGATGAGAATACATGTATGCCTCCTGATCCGCCATGTACTCCTGGAACTCAATATACCGACCACGCCTCTGTATCTGCTGAAAATAGTGGCCACCTACGATCATGCTATGAGCATTGAAGTGCATCCCATGCCCATCCACTGTATCCTCATTCAGCACACTCTTCAGCATAGAGCATCGCAACAAGTAATAATCCACACCCTCCTCATTGCCCTCCGAAGCAATAACCGCGAAGATATCACCAATACGCAAAATATCTGTAAGCTGGTCATAATCTCTAGAGGAACTGAATCCCGCATCCTGATCATCATGTACCTCCTCCCAAGGCTGGAAGGGAGAAAGCACTCGCCGTACCCATGGATCGGCCCATGGTATCATGGAGCACCCTCCCCAATCATCATCAATGCATGCAGAGCAAAAACATGCAAACCGTCGAGAAAAGATCGCGGGGTGAGACTTACCTACGCTCCTGATGGAATGGAAATCAAGAGTGCCAGGCACGGAACGACAATCAAAAGGCCTAGACCGATCAAGACTCCCAATGTCCACGCACCAAAAATACCGGCTCACCACCCTATCGTCACGCGACTGAAACGAGGAGGTAGCACTAGTGGATAAGTGCTGGCTGCACCACCGCACCACATCATGTGCATCCTTGAAGCGATCGGCACTGTGACGCAACTGGTATCGACGCAAAGCACGCTTCACGCAAGCACCTGCACCATCGTGCTCGATCGGATATGCTTTGCATGGTCGATCGAGCATTAAATACCATTTTTGCCTTGGTGTCATGCACATCCGTAAAAAAACACACTGCTGGTAGTTTCGCCAACGAAACCCCTTTGAAGTAGTTCGCTCAAATTTAAGAATCATCCAAGAGATGATGCAGTGGATGCTTGAGCGGTTCTCTCGAACTTTTCCAGGCCTCATTAGTTCTTATAATCAAACACGTAACTGAGGTCAGTTGCAATCCAAGCAAGAGGGATGTTATGGAAATTATATTTTTGATATATCTTACTTAGGATATTATTAATTTAGTCAAGTGTGACTATGGCAAAGTACTCCATAGGAGTGCACCAAACATGGTGGGGGTCCTAGTGGGATACTTTGTGTGGTTAGTTGGGGATGCTTGACTACCTTGTGGTTTGCCATGCTAAATGGTTGGTATCATGGGTGATTCCAGGTTAATACTGATATCGCTAGTGTTATTGGTATTGTGCTTTGAGCGTGGTTATGTTGGGATCGATTGATTCGGTGATTCCTTCAATCGATTGTTAATAAGTAATGTAATTGGCGGTTTGAGGACAGGTGATAGAACTCATAGTGAGGATTGGAGTTAGTGCGAGGGTACTGATCGAGGTGTTGCACATTGCATTATTTATGGCCATGGGCCAATTTTATATTTCTTTATTATTGCAAGTTTGAGCAATATATTGTGGAGTGGACATAATTCAATTTTGGGCTCAAAGATGGCTATGTAAAGCAAATCCCTCATTTTGGAAGAGAGGGATAATTTTGGCTCATTGTGCTTTTATGAAATATCATAAATACTCTAGATGAGGAAGTGTGAGCCATTGATCTAGGGTGAGGGAGATTGTACCCAGTCTGCTCTTGCTTTCGTGGTGTGGTTTGTGTTCTTCTTCTCCAATTGATTAAGTGGTGAACTTTGTGTGGAAGAGTTTACCTTTTTTGGTTTCAAGTATACATGATTGTTTTTTAGAAATACTCCCATCTTGGATTCTAGAAAACCTACTAGCCCATATTGAGGCGAAGTAGGCTTGCCACTTAAGATTGAGTGAGTCTATCACTTCCTTATTCTTCTCAGAGAAGACTATACTAGTAATGCGACATCCATATAAACTTCTTGACAAAGGTATACAATCTTTCTTTGATCCAAGCAAGTGTATTTTTGTCCCAAATTGCATCATCACATGAATGAGTCTTACATGAAATCCATGGAGATTAAATGATATTATGAGTTACTCATCCAATTTACATTTTTGATTACCTTTGTCCCAAAGGTCTCCTCGTGTCCTCACTCCCTTTTTGTTTAATCTCAATGTACCCTTGATGTCCTGGTCTCTTAACACACTGTCTCTTAACACACTGCCATCCTTGATAATTGAGCACCATAAGGGGCCTATCTTCATAGAGGAACCTTTCCACAATCTAGGGTTTGAGGGACTCCTACGATCTCCACCATAACTTTAATCCTTTATTGGAACATTGTTCTTTGCCAAAGAGGGAGGCAACTTCAAGGTAGCAATTCTATGACTTACGTCTCAAGGGTCTCGTATAACAAGATGTTTCATGAGAACATAAACCCATAATCTAGCACTTCTATGCAGTCAGTGCGAGGTCTGCTAGAGCATTTCGAGTCTTAAAATAGGCTTCTCGTAATGGAAAGATTCTGTCTGCCTGCAGATCACTGCACTGAAATGGCTGCACGAGAAAATGAGGACCTCCGGATTCGGAAAGCCTGATCAATGAGACAGACTTTTCAAAGCTTTCTTCAACAGCTTCAACACGGCAATCCATATAGGAATCATGTTGTGAAATACTGGGAACACTGGCCTTCCCATGATCTTCCAGATTCCGTTCAAGATTATCAATCTGAGATCAATCACGATGAATCAATCCACTTCTGTACTGCTTATCTTCTTGATTGAATTCCGTCGATCGATTCTAAAGATCACTTCCGACATGATCATGTAGGTGGCTACGTCTCCCACTCTCTGATCATTTGCCTTAAACATGCATTTTTCGAGCAGATGATGCAATGGCTGCCTTGTTGCCCCCAGCCTCCCTTGATATGCTTGGTGGTGCAATGGTGATTGGGGAGGTTGTTTGATCTCTCTCTCATTCCACTATCTGGTTCAGTCTGCCCCTTGCCAATTCATAAGTGCTCGATTTGTTCTCGGCATCCAACCGATGATGTGCAGTGAAGAGGATGAAACAGAGAAGGTTAGAGACAAGGAAGCCCGTGTTAAGAGAAGCGGGAAAAGCTATGGGAGAGAGGAGGAAGGAGGTAGCTGCCACAAGTCCATGATACTATGCAAATCTAAACTTCTATACTGCATAAAGATGTCTTACAAGGTTATATATACGCAACCCCATGTGTAATTTACACTTGGTCTTTACATGTGGGACATGCCCATTTCTACCACTCTTGAATACACAGTACCCCTAATGCAATTTACATCCTCAACACCCCCTCTTAGATTGTTACAAGATGATAGAGCACAAAAGAAAAAAGTGCTACACGCACAAAAAATCGTAGACTTTGATACTTCTATGAGCATGGCTATAAAGAACTAGAACAAAACTATAAAAACTTGGGAGCAAGTTATATATTACTTCCCCCTCTTAAGTTTCAAGAGGTTTTAGGCAGATGCTAAGTTGAGTTTTGAAGTAGCAGACCTTGTTAACGTGACCCAATGATAACAAAATTTGAGTCAAGTTTAGCACATGCAAAACATCTTTTATGACCTTTTCACTTGAAAGACTTTCAGTTAGAATTTGAGCTATTGCTTACACCCTGCATGGATGCCCATGAGCTATGAACAAATGCTCTTTTGAATTTTGATTCTTTTCTAAAGTTGAAAACCATACTTTGCGGCTTGTCATGTGTGCTCTTGCACCTGAGTCTACAAATCATTTTGGTGCTTTAGATTGATCAAGTTTACAATTGCCTTGAATGGTAAGAAAACATTATGAGATTTATCCGTCAATCATCATGCTGGACATAATTGCCTAATTGTTTGGAGCTATGTCCTGAAGACTAATCTTGTTCCTTTTGTGGCACTTTAATTGCCAATATTTAGGAATAGTAGCGACAATTCCCTATCCTTCTTGGTGCATTTGCATTGATGATCATGATGATGAAGTTATTATTAAATAATTTGTTTCTCCTAACATTACCTCTTCCACGTTTGTTCCCTGCATGTCTAGGAATACCTTGTCTATTTTAGTTATCAACTAGACTGTCCTTGATTAAAATTTTGGCTATTGTTGCTCGAGAGTTTTGATTACCTTTATTAGAGGCTGATTTGTCCTACTGTGTCCTCTGGTATATCCTTTACCTCTATGGGCATTCCTTTTCTCTTATTGGATCTGGATTTGCACACTTGTTCTCGAATGTGCCCCCATTAGCATATTAGCCATTATCTCAAAAGTTGGGGGATTCTCCTTTGTAACCATGGTAGTTACAAATTGATCATATTCTTTGCCTAATCCATTTAAGGCAAGTTGCACCAACCTTGTGCTATCGATATTCAGAAAATCAATTCCAAGGAGCATTTCATGCCATAGTTGGTTACTGGATTTGAATATGTGGCATGTTATAGATGCAGTGCTTGTTGTTGAGGATGTGTGTGGTCCCATGCTAATTTTTGGGGAACTTGAAGATGTGAAGCAAATTATGTCTTAACAATAGTTCTCTAGTCTGCCATTTTGTAAGCTTCTCCTATACTGTGTTTCTGTGGGCTTCTTTCGTACTTCATTGCAACTACCAAATAGAGAAAATGTGAACACCCCACCACGTAATTGATATTCGATCATTATGAATCTTTGCGAGTATAATGTAATTACTCATGTAAAACTTCCTTCAAAGTTTTGTGACCATCGAGATATAGAGGTACGGTATAAGGATACCAATGCACAAGTTTTTGACTCCAATGCATCATCCATGGTCGAAAATGAGGAAATGTGCATGTCCCACCATCCAATGATGTGTGATCCTTATGGAAATCTACAAGTATAAAGGAATTACTTTTGAAATTTTTCTAGGAAGTTTCATGACCATTGGCAACACAAGCCTATGGTACAAGCATGACGATGCACAATTTTGGTAATAAGGAAGGGAGGGTGTGTGAGGGGTCGAATGTGAAAGGACTAGTGGAAGTTGGTGAAGGGAAGGAAGGGGTTATTGCTTTTGAGTGTTGAAGGGATTTCCAAGGATTCCAACACTCCTCTTTCGTATGTGGATCTGACTCCTCACAAGATCTTGAGTGGGTTTTCTGCATCTTTGATGATGAGGCTCGTGCGATGCTTAGGTAAGAGATTGCTTGGAGGTCTAGGAAAGTTGCAAAGAAGGTTTTGGCAGGTTGTGGAAGAAACTGTGGGAGAGGAGAGCACACACAAAGGGATAAGGAGACACCAGAAGTGGCGGAGCAAAAGCTACTCCAGCTTATTCCTCTATCATATATATATGAGTATACATGGGCAATGTACAAGTGGGCGGGCACACTGCCCTTTACCCCAACAACCTCCCACTTAAAGGCACTGTGCCTTTAAGGGAGTATAGTACACATATAATACAATCAGCCATAGGCTGAAAAACAAGATGACCAAACCGTCATTTTATGCCCATCGGCACTTTACAATGTGCAAAGTGCATAGAGGATAAGCTACTAGCAGACATCAGGTCTGCAGGATAGAAAATGACAAGCTGTAGATGCCTGTCAACCAACATCTCATGCCAGATCTCACTAGGAGAGTGAACTCTCACCATCACGTGCTCCTGTGCTAAGTCCATAGCACCCGAACTGTCACTGTGCAAAGAAAACGTCTCTGTACCACCTGTGACCATAAGCACATGCCCTACAATAGACCTCTACTGGTCTACCCAACCTGCATCACCTGCATGCTGCTCTTGGAAGCATAAGGACCTGATGTCCACAATCGCTTCCCTACTGCCAAAATATGCCATAATCAAGCTACCAACTCCCACTGCAATGGAAGCAAGAACCGGAAGTGTAGCCCCAATGGCAAACATGTGAAACCAAGTCTCAACCTAGTCATGGATGCATGAAGTACTATGGCTTCCATATCAACCATAACTTGCTGCTCAACTAATCTATGATCGTCAAACCTGCTGTGTTTCAAGTACAGAGCCAATACAGGCAATGGAGTACTTGATAACTTCCCCCTCTCCATACTGAAATAACCAAGTATTTGAAGACAAACATCATCAAGACCATGCAGCTCCCATTGCAAAGCATCCCTGTCCATAAAGGACCATATGGCAAGTAGCCTCAAAAGGATAGCAACCTCTTGAATACTAAGACCATAACCTGTCTCACTGCGCATCACATCCCGAGCTCTCATAACGGTATCAAACCTATGAAGCCAAGCTCGAGGGGATTGCTTCTAGTCATGGAGGCACTTACAAAGCAAACATATCAATGATTCCTGCCCATGCGCAATATGACCTGAGTCAATAACTACAGAAACCACATCTGTCTTGGCATAACCAGCCAATGGATCATACCGGGCATCATTAGCCAAGGTATCCTCCTCATCATGCATAGCCTCATCCTCATTTGCAAGAGGCACTACAAAGTAGTTATAATCATTTGTTTTTCGACGATCAAAAGATGCCTTGTATGGACAATCTTTTGGATCCACGAGCACAATGTAGTTCACAACCTGTGTATGCGGATTGTCCTTCATTCGTGACTTCAAATTCTCAATATGGAAAGGATGTATTTTTCACACCTCAAATGGCCGAAGGCCAGTCCTAGGATCAATAGGAGGTCTGATAACATGATCAATGCGAATAAGAAAGTCTATCGATCCACAAGGTTATCTCATTGTACCTTTGCTCGAAGAAGAAAGTCTATCGATCCACAAGGTTATCTCATTGTACCTTTGCTCGAACTCTATTTTGTTGTGTATCTGAGGTGCCATCTCCAATATCAGCAGCTCCCGGTACTTGCTGGAGCCTTTGATCCTAGTTTACTCCATTTTTTCCCTTGTGCAATAGATGGAGTCTCCTCAACAACATCCTCATCAGACTCAAGAGGAAACACACTTGCAGCCAATAGAGGTTATTTTTTTGGGAGTGGTGCACTCAAACCATGCCCACTTGGAGGTGCACTCAATCCATGATGGCCTAAAAGAGAAGGTGCTCTCAATCCATGTGAACCTGTGAAAATTCTTAATCCTTTTATATTAGAGCCAAAATTTTCAGCTTCAATACGGGAAGATCCCTTTCCTTTGACTTTGAAGAACCTCTTGGTTTGATTGGTGATGTTGCGGTATCTTCTTCATAACCCTCCTCTGTATGCTCCTCAGAATCACTATTGGAAGTTGATACCTCCATCTGCTCGATAATTTTATCAACCTCCACAATTTGATTTGTCAAGTGATAAAAAAGATCCTGGACACACAAAACAAAATTGAATCTCTCATAGTATTCAAAAGAAATTACATAAACATAGAGAATTAGAAATTACTTATGGATAGTAACTAACCTTCCCTTCCTCTTTGATTTGTTTTGATTGTTCCGCTACAATGGGTGGAGTAACAGCTTTCAAAGAGAACTTCTCTTCCATAACAATAAAAATAATAGGTTTCTTATTGTTATCAATCCCAAGCATTTCAACACATTCCTCATTGGACTCACTTCTTGTGATATCTTTAATCTTTATTATTGGCTTAAAAACTGATCTTCCATTGGGAAGTGTCTTTGGAAGCGACAAAGGTATCAGTGTTAACTTTGATGGTCCATTTTGAATCAATGTTATTGTGTACTTCCACTATCTCCCATAATGTTTGAATTTGCAACGAACCTTCATCAAACGGAGCAGGAACATCATAAATCTGTTGAAGCTATTTCACCTCAAGACTTGGATCCTTGGCACTTTTCTTTGGTTCCTTGGTGCCTTTCTTTTCCACCCTTATCCTTTGGATCCTAGTGGAAGCATCCTCCGCGATGTGGGCTTTCCAAAGACATGGATTTCTTCGAAAGTTTGGTTGTTCGACATGATACCTACAAAATACATAAACAATGTCAAAATATTATGATATCATGGAGAGAATATCTCAAGTTGAAAAAAACAAAGCTAGTACAACAAGCTTGATGGTTTCTAAAAAGACTTTGTGCTTCTAACATCTACATTCTTCATGGAAAAAGATGTCGACATGCTTATTATTGGAACATAATTTTGGACTAGAGAATAAAAGACAAGGGTCTACACTAGCGAGAAGCAAACTAACACTCCCACTTGTCTAGATTCCATTGACGATACTTGATGGGGGCACCCCCAAAGAACCAAAGCCTCCAAATACCCTCTTGGTATTCTCTGGATGAGAGTCTATATATACCAGCCAGAAGCAAAATAACCCCTCTCAACAAAGCCAACAAATCTAACTAGCTCTAGGTGTGCATCAAAAACCATATTAGAATCATAAGATCTAACCAATCTGCCTCCAAACTACACATCAAATACCAAAGTGTCCTCACCACTATCCCACAAGAGATCTGTAACTTGAACAATGAAGAGGGATGCATGTTCCTCATAAAAGCACTTATCTTTTCATACTCAATAGAAGTCTCCTTGAGGGTAGGGGGATCACCCATCTACCATGCTGAGGGATAGCTACATGTATGCGAGCAATGCAAAAACTACAAAATTATGGCCAAAACGCCTCCGTTTCTCTCTCAAATTTAATTAAAAAACACTAGAAAACAACTCCATAATTCGAAGAGAAAAATCTACTTTTCAATACAAATCGACCAAAAAATAAACAAAATTTACCAAAAAACCCTCTCCCTCTCCCTCCCTCTCTCTCTCTCTCTCCCTCTCTCTCTCTCTCCCCCCTCCCTCCCTCTCTCTCTCTCCCTCCCTCTCCATCTCTCTCTCGATCTCTCTCTCCCCCTCAAACCCTCTCTCTCTCTCTCTCTCTCTCTCTCCTTCTCTTTCTCTTTCTCCTCTCTCTCTCTCTCTCTCTCTCTCTCTCTCTCTCTCTCTCTCTCTCTCTCTCTCTCTCTCTCTCCTTCTCTTTCTCTTTCTCCTCTCTCTCTCTCTCTCTCTCTCTCTCTCTCTCTCTCTCTCTCTCTCTCTCTCTCTCTTTCTCTTTCTCCCTATTTCTCTCTATCTCTATCTCCTGAAAATATGGTTTGCTGGCTCAGAAAAGCCCTCTATGGCTTGAAGCAGGCACCCCATGCATGGTATGCGAAGATACATGCATTTTTGGTGGCTTTAAGAATAGCCCAACTAAGGCCACTCTTTATGTCCAAAAGAGTGCATTGGAATTTTTAATTCTGATTTTATATGTGGATGACATGCTTATCACTGGGCCAGATATGGAATAAATTGCGGATTTCAAGGCTGATTTACAACAGTCTTTTGCCATGACAGACATGGCTCAGTTGCACTATTATTTGGGCATATAGTTTGCATATGTTGAGGGGGGTATAATGATAAGTCAGTCCAAGTATATTGGATAGCTTGTGAGCATGGCGGTTTTGAGAAGAGGCGTGGCTTCTAGAGACCTGAGACGACTTCCAGTAGTTTAATGGTGGTAATTGAGGCGACAACGCATGCCTATAAACTACATGTTGGCAAAGTGCTCTCTCTCTCTCTCTCTCACACACACACAGAGCCTTCTAAGCTCTCTGAGTCTTTATTGTGTGTGTCTGAGCAGTTGCTCATTAGGATTTTAGTCGAATCTTATAGTGAGTCGGTTAGAGAGTCATGTTCTTGTAAGTGCAGTAACAATTGCAGTAGCAATGAGCTGCAGTCCTGAAGGTCTCAAGTCAATTGAAGTTGTCCCTCCTAAGCTTGATATAGTTCAAGTTTGTGGTACTCTGTTGTGTCACAATCATTCCTTGATGTGAGAAATCTAAATTGTTTGAGAGCATCATTTTATGTGGTAAAATCAATTTGGGTTGTGAGGCTTTAAAAGCAAACAATGGTATTAGAGCGGTTCGAGTCCATGAAACTCAAAGAAATCTGATGGCCAGAGAGATCTAAGATGGATTCTGAGGGTCCAAGGCATGTTGCATCGTTGTTGCTTTGAATTATTGATCTGTCTCTTCTCTCTTGTGGCGGATTCCTAGATGCATGCAGCTATGTTCTCGCCTGGCATCTCACCATAATTTGGGAACAAGGACTTTTTGCGGCATAGTGCTTTGAAGGCAAGGCATTTTGAAAGCACAAACTTCATTCTTTATCATATCTTTGTGAATGCCCACTTCAGTCTCCGGGTTCGTGAGACAGAATCAAGCATGAAGATGAGAAGTCTTACAAGGATCTCTGGTTAGAGGATTGATTGAGGTGGCACCCTAGACATGCAAGAAAAGCAGAAGCTACAACCGAAAGAAGAAGAAATTTGTACTCGAAGTGCTCGCTGAAGCATGCATATTGTGCTTGGAAGATGTTATGTGCTGATTGAGATCATGTTGAGGGGTTGCGCCCTATGTGGGTAACTTGATTTGGGTGCCGTGCCCTATGTGGGTGGCTGTTTGTTACCATGCCTTGTGTAATGTCTTGTGTTTTTCTAGTCTTTGTTAGTGAATCGAACAGGTTGATTTTTGAAACCGGCCTTCAGTAAACTAAATAGTAGTAAACTGTAACTATCTTAGCACCCACGCTATTTACAGCCACATTGCATCATTTCCAGCCACTTCCATTAGTTAAATATCACTTAGAAATAACTTTGAAACCACTGAAAGGGAGGCTAGAGTGTCCTGCTCTCAGAAAACAAATGCAAGAGACACAGATTGGCCCCAAATGCTTTGATGCCCCTTTTGGTATCTATTTTATTCCTTTGACAATGGAAAAGTGCTTATACAACAAGGGTTCACTCCCTTGCACTCTATTTCATTGGCAAATCCACTATCTAAGCCAGTTCTTGGCTTCATACTGCATCCAATCCCTATTGTACACTAGAACCCATCTGCCAAGGCAAGGCTAAGGCATTCTCCACTATCTGTGGCCACTGCAAAGCTGTCCAAGCATTCCACAAGGCATCTGGCTTGCTACAAAGGGTTTGGCAGTCCCACAAGCCAATTTCTAGCCTCTCAGCACACGTGACCTAAAAGCAGGAAGAAATCCATAGAGCATGACAAAGTGAGGGATCAAAGAGGATCGTAACACCATGAGAGAGACATAAGGTAGGAAACACTCAATCTATTACAATGAATATAATCAACAATACATGATAGGCTTCTTATATAGAGAGAGCCCTTTGAATATTCACACCTATTGGATCCTCTGATCCACATCTCTCCTTGTGGATATCCTTGATCCACATCTCCACATCATGTAGTCCACATCCTAGGGTGGCTACTTTAATTCCCTCCTATACCATACCTTAGCCTCTAATATGTGCTCATGGCACCATATCTTAGCAATGTGTACTCTAGCCTTTTAACTAACCCAATACAAGCACTAGCACCCATCAACATGTCAATAGCAACACCCCCCTCTTACAAAAGCTATTGATAAAAGCTAAGTGAGTAGCTCCCTCTTCTCAATGCTTGCCTTGAGCACGAGGAGGGGTTAAATGGAAGGACAAGAAATGAGGGAGGAAGATGGCTCCAAAACTATTGAAAGGCTAAACAATAAAGGGATTGTAATGGAAGAGAGAGAGGAAGGGATGAAGGAGGGAGAAAATGCAAGGAGAAGGGAATGGAAAGAAGGAGAAGGGAATCTAATGAAGGAAAGAGAAAATGGTGGGATGAAAGAGGGAATGGAGGAAAGAGAAGGAAAGGAAAGAGGGGTAAGGAGAAGAAACGAGGGAGGAAGATGGCCCCAAAACCTTTTCTTTTTGTTTTTTTTTTGCTCTAAAACTTGTTGAAAGGGTAAACAATAGACTCTAGGATATTTCACTGGCTATAAAGATAGATATTGATGTCAATTTATCCCCCACTAATATGTTTGTTATTGGAACTTTTGTCCACAAAATACTCCTCTAAAGTATGAGTTCAATTCTGCTTAACGCACGTATCTTAGCTATCTTAAATGATACCAGTATGGTAGATGATGGGCATTGGAAAAGAGATGAACCACTCACTCACAACGCATGAGAGAGCTACTCATGGCAAGGGTGGATGGGAAGGAGTGAATAGGTAAAGGAAGGCCAAGTAATGGAAGGGATCAATGTTAAGGGTAGGGAGTGGATGCGTGAGAGAGAGAGAGAGAGAGAGAGAGAGAGAGAGAGAGAGAGAGAGAGAGGAGTGCACAACCAAGATGACTAAATTATAACAAAGAAAATTGAGAATACATACATTTTCTCTCTCAAGATTAGGGTAAGGTTTAGGGTTTCCCCATGTCCCTTAGGTTCCTCCCTAGAACTTAGTATATGGTGTAGTTTATACCATTCTCAACACCCCCCCTTAGATTACACTGTATACAGGGTGTGTATACAGGATTTATTTAAATAGAAAAATGACACTATGGAAAAAATGGGGATAAAGAAGAACCTAAGAGATAAGAGAATATGCATGAGCATAGAGACTTTGCATTCGAAATTTGTACAAAAAGGAAAACCTCATTTCCCCCTCGTAAGTTGTAGGTGGCAAATGTCAACTCATCATCAAAAGTATGAGAACTTGTCAAGGAAATGGCTTTGTAAAAATAATGACAACTTGTTCTTGTGTTGGACAATGAACAACATCAATTTCTTCATTGAGAATCTTTTCTCTAATGGAGTGATAATGCACTTTGATATGCTTTGGGAATCTTTCTCTAATAAGGTGATAATGTACTTCAATATGCTTTGTTCTAGCATGAAAGATTGGATTCCTTACTAAATGGATGCTATTGATATTGTTGGTATAGAACACAGTTGGTTCTTTGGAAATAATTTCAATGTTTGTAGAAGTCTACTGCACCAAATTGCTTCTCATGTAGCATTGGTTGGTCCTCTATCTTGGTTTGCCAAGGCAAAGCTATTGATCCACTTGTACATCTTCTATCATATGTAGCTCCTGACCAATCAACATCAATATATCCATGAAAACTAACATCTATTAAGTTGTTAGATTTCAGTTCATAATCGTTCAAGTATTTGAGGACCTTTTTATTTGCACAGAGATAAAACATGACAAAGCTACTAACGCAAGAGTAAAATATATCCAATTGTACATCTTCTATCATCTAGAGTTCCTACCCAATTGAAATCAATATATCCATGAAAACTAACATCTTCAAGTTGTCATATTTTAGCCCATAATCTTTCAAATATTTGAGAAACTTTTGCACAGAGATGAAACTTTTTTGGCTTCTGTATGAATTGACTGAAAATCCAATGGAATAAAGATGTCTAGCCTTGTGATTGTTAAATAAATCAAGCTTCAAATAAGTTGTCGATACTAATGAGGATTTGTATTAGGAGATTTGCCATGAGATGACAATCTAATGTTACATTCTACAAGATTTGAGGTGGCTTGCAGCAGTCACATAAACAAAACCATTGGTGAAATTTTTTCATTATATTTGTCCTTGATACCATTGTCATTCTCTTCATACTTCAATGTCAAGAAATTATGCTCTCCCATGTCTTTCATGTTGGGAAATTATGCTCTCAAACTCTGTTTACCTATGAAATAGGTGTTCATTGGAAGTGGTGATGATCACGTCGCCAACATAAAGCACAAAGAAAATAGTATGTTATGTTATATTTTTTATGTAAAGTGACGGCGGGGCTGATGGTTGAAATTCCATTATGAATTATTGCATTCCAAGCATGTGCGGCCTATCCTTCATCTAGATATCTCTTAATATTCATTTAATGGATAAGCCAATCAAAAGGTGAACCAATAGTGGTCATCTTCACAAATACGCAAAGGTCTCTTCATAATCTATTCCAAGTTTTGAAGCAAATCCCTTCGACAACTAATTGGCTTTGTATTTGTCAATTGATTTGTCTAAATTGAGCTGGAATTTGTAACCCATTTGCAACCAACGGGCATCTTTTTTATTGGTAAATATGTTGATTCCCATGTTTACTTTTTGATGAGTAATGACCGTGAATCTCATAATGCATTGATTTGGAGCATGTCAATGCTTCTAGACCACAAAATGGGAAATATTGATGGCTTTCCCATGTTGCATGATTCACATACATCTTTTAAAATGTATACGTGCAGAAGGCCTTGAACCATGTTTATTTGCTTGAGTGAAACCAAGCTTTTGAAATTGTATACGTGCAGAAGGCCTTGAACCATGTTTATTTGCTTGAGTGAAACCAAGCTTTTGAAATTGAGGTGACCATACCTTGTGTTCCATAGTGTGCTTAAAGTATCATCATTTTAATGAGAAGTGGTTTGTACTGCTTGAATAAGCATAGATGAAGAAAGTTTCTTCTTCCAATTTATAATAAATTTACTTGGATGGTATAATTCTCGGATTGTGTAACCAAACTTGTTTTTGAACACTAGTTCCAAATCTCTTTCACTCATGTCACCAACTAATAAGATGTTTTGAGTCATTATTGAAAGAAAAAAAGCATCTCCTACGCTTTGTGTAATGCCTTCATAACTATGGAGATGAATGTTATGATTTGAGGTATTGTCACCCATCATTACATTTTCTTTAGCATTCTTATATGGATGCATTTTAAAAACCATTTTTTCTCATATAGTTGACTCAAACCACCAAAATATCTTTATTACTATGTAAATGCTTCAGATTTCTACATTAGAACATTGTGAAATAAGAACTTTTGATGTTGAGCTTTGTTATCCAGTGATTGCCTTTGATTTTTCTCATTGACAAAGTTGCTAGATTGTCTTTGATTTTCATTTTGATTATGTTACTATTATTGATTTCTATCTCTATTGTATTGTCCACTTACAACACTCCCGTGTTTGTTCTTGCATTTTGGCTCCTAATAGCCCATAATTCCACCATAATTGCAAGTACATATAGTTATTTTTTGGACTTTGGATTGGTAACCTCCTTTGTTCATGCCCCTTGAACTCTGAAATTCCATGTTTTCGTCTAAATCAAAGGGCCATGTTTCCCTCTAATTTGAAGGGCCATGATGTTGATGTGATGAAGACGATGATCCATGGTAATTGTTAGAGTGTTTGCCAAGGCTATGTGAATTTCAATTATGTCTTCTAACATCGTTTTGACTTCCTCTTTGGAAACCTCTACCTCTAGCATAGAAAGCCTACTTATAATTCTTTTGTAACTATAGCAAAACGTCTCCACATCTCCTATTACATAAAAATGTCAGGCATGATTTCACATATCGATGTAGCATCTCAAGTGACAATGGTTGTAACAAATTACTCATAATTTGAACTAGTCTTTTGTTTTTTGTTTCATGGATAAGTGATGCTAGTAGGTCTTTAAGTTGGACCTACACATATTTCAGATGATAGCTTCTTTGCACTATTGAGTTGATTTTAAGCATTATGATAATGATATGTATTGAATCTATTTCTAATCTTCGTTTGCATTCATTGTTGATGTAGTGGTGTCCTTAACATTTAAGTTGCTTAGGTTAAGTGCCAATTGAGCTCTTTCATCCCAATATGCTTTCTTCTCACTGATGTCTCTAGCTTCATTTGTTATCAACACTTCCAATTACCATAGTTGTTGTCATCCAATTTCATCCAATTTGATGTTCTCATCCAAGAAAATGCTATCATCATGAGTTTTTGTCACATTTTTATATTTTGATGTTGAAATGTCTAATTGAGGGTCTAGAGGCTTTGAATATTGCATTCAATTTTAACCAAGCTATGATGAAACTTCTCCAACATGTCCTGGAATGGGTGCCATGATTGCACGTTGTAATTATGCCAAAAATTAATGAAATTTTCTTGCACATTCTCAAAAAATGTGTCAAACTATTATGCTTTAGATGCTAAATATGCTAGACTCACTTCTTATATAAATGAGGTGGACTTAAGAAATTAATGGGCAAGGCATTCACACAGACAAGTCCATGGCCAAGCTGATGAGTCATGGATCATTGACTCTAGAGCCTGCAGTCCCTTAACTCCGCAAAGAGTGAGTGGTTCTCTCACTTAGAGAAACGTTACAGTGACGATGTAGAACTATGAGACTCCAGACTTCATCATACAAATGCAGGATACATATATATGGGACGTACATAACGTTTTGTATGTTTTAGGATTGAAGAAAAACCTTCTACCTGTTAGTGGCATTACTTAAATAGACAAGAAGGTGTAATTTGATGAAGGGGAATGTGTTATTCGAGACAAGGGTGATGATGTCATATATTACCATCTTCGGAAGGCCTCGCGGGCCTATGAGACAAAGTAAAAATAAAGGATAACTCATGCAAGCCACAATGGGATGAGGCAAAGGGCTTGCTAGGATCCTTGCTGAGTACTATATTTAAAAAGATCAAAAAACTCAAACTAGTACTTAAGATACATAGCTAGGTGCCATGGTTACTCTCCTGTGGGCCGCAAAGTTGTCTCATATTTGTGTTTGTCGGGTCGTCTCTCGATAGGCATGATCCTCGTGATCTCTATATTTGGTGGGCCATATCAAGAGTGATGCCTCGGTTCAAAAAATCCCCTCCGACTAGGGCTCCCGAACCTCCATCGTGCATGCTATCGTGCATGGTCTATATGTCGTTGGCTCCATTGCTCCATGCCGTCTCTTCCCGTTGACCCATGCTGTCCTCATGTTCGCTATCTCCCCCTCTACTCCATTATGTTCCGAGGTTGACTTGAAAGCATAGAAATATGTGACATGTTGGTGTGGATGGTCAACCTAGGTCTCATGTGGCACTGTCACCTCCTGCTATCTGATATGCCACAACATGGTCTCGCTGTGTCACCGCATCTCCATCAAATAGAGGCCAACACAGTACCTAGTCATGAAAGCGGATCAGCCGGGAGAGTGGTCCAAAATTGTGCTCCTTCTGAAAGAGACAATAGTACCGTCCTAGATTAAGCTTGATGATGACTTTCAAAATTTGTCATGAATGATGTGAAAATCTTGGGTTTATGGAGCTGGAGGCGTGGGTTGTATCTAAATTCAATTTGGCTTCAAAATGATTATATTTTGACCTTGACATGATTGTCCTAGCGAGAATCTCTTGGACTTTAGGATAACTCTTTTGTAATTGGATTGGTCGAGTTTTACTAAGTATGGTGATCCAGTTCAATTATTCTAGCTGATTTGTGTAGTTAGGTTCAAAGCTGGCCTATTTTCATTAACCAGGTTTAGTGTTGTTTAACCAAGGTAAAAGTTAACCTCGATGTGGTTAAGCCATATAGAAAACTATTCACTAGGAGATAGAACACTCAGATGTACCAAATAAAAGTATATAAATAGATGTGAAAATCCAAGTATAAAACACGCCAAGAACTGTGCCAACAGGCTTGTGGGCTGCAATCAGGCTGCCACATGGTGGCACTCAGATATCCTCACTGAGTTTATTTTAGGGCAGACATGTAGGCCATCCTGGTCAGCACTTCGGGCTCACAGTTTGCCCAAGTTTAGGGCTGCCCGTGGGACTGCCCAGCCATAAGTCCATGTAATTGGGAGAAGGGCTGGGCGAGACCCAGCACAAGGCGCCTGTTTGTAGGACCTTTTATGCTGCCCTGGTGAAGGGAGGATCGTGGAGTCGGCCATCAGGTTGACAGACCCACAGATCCCAGTTGGCAGCTAGTGCAACCTGCAGCGGTTCCACCAAGGAGACACCAGACAAATCTACACCAGTAGAAGAGCCACAGATGGTGCAAGTGAGGAGATCAGGTGAAGTTCTCATGGGCAGATACTGAAGCCGATCCTACAGAGGCCATTGGTGCAGCATAAAGTTGTTGAAGGATTGTGTGAGAGAAAAGGGGTGCACTCACAAGAGAGAAGACCCTACATTTCAGCTAGCTGCACACTAATATAGAATCAGAGATAAGGTTGAGACTTTATGGAAATGTGTGGAAAAGGGTGCCTTTAGTCCCAATAAGACCAATCCACTTGGAACATCTGATAAATGTAGGGCACTAGCACTCAAAGTGCAATCTAGAATGTTTTAAAGCTCACCCAAAACATGCGGGTTCGTACAAAGTGCTTATGATGTACAGAACTAGAATTTGTCAAATAGACTTTACAAATTGGAGATGGCTCTATAGGCCATTATGACAATCAAGGCAGAGTGGTAATTCCACCACAAATGTTGATCCATGAGAACTCCCTTTTGAGTTTGGTAGAATGGGTATAAAAAGATGTTCAAAGAGTGGAGGATTATGCATGCTTCTTCAAAGACCGTGCTATTCTTGCACCATGAAATCTAGAGGTTATTGATGAGATCAATGAACTGGCCTTGAGTGCATTACCCGGTCTTGAAAGAGAATACCTCAGTGCAGATTCGGTTGTTTCTTCTGAGAATGACAGAATATTGTATCCAATTGAGTACTTGAATAGTTTGAACTTAGGTGGTGGGTGGCTACCCTCCTCATCACTTGCTTCTAAAGATTAATGCTCCTATCATTCTGCTCCGCAATTTGGACCCTCAGCAGGGACTTTGTAATGGTACCAGATTGATATGCAAGCAATTTAACTCAAAGGTGATAGAAGCAGAAAACGTTACAAATACAAACATTAAAGACAGGGTCTTTATTGTGCTAGGATAACAATTATACCAAACTATGCTTCAATTGCCTTTTGACATGAGAAGGAGATAATGTCCTGTGAGGCTAGCTTTTGGTATGTCAATAAATAAGTCACAAGGACAAACATTGAGTGTGTTGGGACTTTAATTGGCCACATAAGTATTCACACATGGACAATTGTACGTTGCTATGTCACGTGTTAGATCACTGATGCAGTGAAAGTGTATGTAAAGCATACTGTGGAACACGAAAGTAGCATAGAAGGTTCAAAAAAAGTCTTCCAACCAATGGTGTCTACAAAGAGATATTGAAAATGGCATGTAGAAGAATATAAATGTAATCTATGCCCAAAAGGTAGAGAACGAGCTATTAATACAGCAGCCTATAAATGCTAGAGACTACATTCATAGATATCTCTGTATCAACAATGAAGTAAGAATTTGAAAGGAGAATGTTTTCAAAGATGTGACATGTGCAATCTAAGTGTGTTTCAATAAGTGTGCATGCTTTGAAGTTGATTGATATTCCTTTTAGAATGACAATTATGTGATTGTGATACAAAGACATAAAGCTAAATAGGAGTTGGATGGAAAATTCCTTTTATTTATCTCTCACATTGTTGATACGCTTGCCGGTAATATTGAATTGATATGTATAAATCTACTTACATTGTGTGGATTTTATGAGAGAGAGAGAGAGAGAGAGGGGGGGGGGGAGAGGGGGAGGGGGAGGGGGGGAGAGGGAGAGGGGGAGATTGATCTTAAAGTCTTGTGTAAATGTTTAGTGTAGCGAGTGTCATATTGGATATCACATGTATATTACTTAGGATATCACATGTATATTACTTAGGATATTACTTAGGATATCACATGTATATTACTTAGGATGGACATGGCAAGGAGATCATTTTCATTTGTTTATGGTGATGGACAAGATATTGAAGGTATTTTTCTCGACGATTTCTATGATATAGGCATCGTTGTTTTCCATAATCTATTTAATATTCATGGCTCAATTGTAGACCCTCCATTTTGGGAAGGACAAGCAACAGCATGTCTAATTATCAAACTATTAGAGAGCACCTATGTTTTACGGTGTATATAGAAACTTACTTTTTATGTAGCTTTTGCGTTTAATTTTAAAAAATTTAAATTATTATTGATACATTCTTTTTGCAAAAGGAATATCTTTATTTCTTAGAACCTAGATTATTGCTATGCTTGTATGGTCAAGACACTTACAAACAACGAGAGAATTTACAATCTAAGTTTGTAAAATATTGCAGATCAGCTTCGTGTACATGTAATGTTTGTAGACTATGAAAAGCTTACTAAGTTAGATTTTCGGTTCAAAGGTACTAGACATTACAAAATTTTTGATTTGCTATCTACAAGCCCATTCAAATGCCATTCGTCTCAAATATTGATCCACCAAGTGAGTTTTGTAAGGTTTTATCTTTTTCCTTTTTTTTACTTCGAAAATCATAACTTGCAATATATAATGTTTTTATCTTAAATACAAATGGAGGTGAGGACTATAGCCTTCCAAGGAGGGATAATCCAGTTGCCCAAAGATTGTTTTAATGCTTTGTTCAAGTGTGTTAAGATTGTCACCACTATATTGGGTTGATGTATATTTATGCCAAGTATAGTGCTTTATTCAAAGAAATGTAAGTGCTTTAGGAGCTCCTACATGGATATATATGGCAAGCACAGTGTGTTCATACATAGGTTGGCAAGTTGAGGACCATGAGGTCCAAAATGGGCTTCAAATACAAGACTAATCTCTACTCACCCCCTGAGGACAAGCCTTTTGTTTTTATGCATGCAAGAATACTCTTACCCGTTAGGGATGGATCATGCCACTAGTAGTTACAAGGTATTAAGTCATTTATAGGAAAACATTTCACTTGGTACTACGCAGACATTCCAACAATCGCCACATAGAAGTCAAATTCATTGTTTTGTAGCAGGCTGAAGGCCACACATGTTTATATGTGTCACACAACGTGCTAATGCAACGTTTTTGTGCCCAAAAAAAATGCAAAAAAGAAGAAGAAGAGAGCCCATCTGCACACATAGTGTGATGCTACCTAGGACACATAGTGTGATGTAATTAACCCTTCCGAACTTGAGCCCATTGCAAAACAACAAAATTGACTTCTAAGTAGCAAAAATAATTCAATTCTTGGCCACTCTCTCATCACATTTTCTCGCACGGGTTAGCATTTTAAGAAGGCCATGTGTTGGCCATACTTTTTTGTGACAAAAAATTGACCATGTCATCACTTCATTCATGAACATTATAGACAACTTTATAGCATGATACTGTAAATTGAAGATGAAATCTCAGAGATCAAAAGGCAATTGATGAAATTTTATAGATAATGTAAAAGTAGAAAAAAAGAATGTATTTCTTAAAAACCATCACATCATAGCCTAAGGTTAAAAAATTTAGGATTCTCTTAGCCTTTTTGGCCAGTGCTGAATTCTTCACCATTAGAGTGACCCACTATATGCAATGTACATGCCACAAGATGGATTTAAAATCCTCCACCATGTGACCCACCTATGTGACCCACCTGTATTTCTTCATGTGCCTGTTGAAGGGCTATCATGGTTGCCTCTTATATACAATGCTCATTTGGGCTAATATCGTCCATCATCTCTCACCACCCTACCATATGAGGCTTTTGGTTGGTGGTGGTGGGTCGAGGGCGATGTGGGCCTACCCCCTAGCACATAAGGAGGATGCTCTGCTTTGATTTTCTTTCTTACTTCAAACTACCTCAAAGCTTTTGCTTCCTTGTGTGCTCCCTTTTATGCTCCCTATATGTGCTACCTCTTTTCCTCCTTGTTGCCTCTTGTTCCTCTTGGCGTGTTTCTTCAACTTCCTCTAGTTTTGTCTTACCTCTTATTCTTCCTCTTCAAGTTTCCTTTGTGCAACCGCCTCTTCCTACTCCCTCCTTGCAACTCCTTGCAACTTATTCTTCCCACCTATGTGTAGCCTCCTCTTTTGTAGCTCTTTTTCTCGTCTTGTCCACCACTACTCTTCTTACTTTATAACTTAATTGTCTAAATATAATATTGATCCATCTACATCTTTACTTTTACCTTGCTTGAGTTTTTGCCACCTTGGACACATTATCAAATATAGACTCATCCATCTTAAGGGGGTTCCTGTTGCATCGTTGTTGCCAACAATAGGGATTGTATTATGGAGGATGGAGTTTTCAGACAAGAGGGTTAGGGTTGTCAAGGATTTCAATTGTGAGGTTAGGACTTGGACTGTCAAGGTTTTCCATCATGAGGTCGGGGTTTGGATTGTTAAGATTCGGGGGCATATGGTTACTATATAGAATATGGTTATCATGGTCACCATTAGGATTTCTATTCGCATTGGAATCTTGGTCTTTAAGGTTTCCCTATACTCGGCCATGCTATCTATGCTAGATCAGGAGTAATGAACTATTCTTGGTGTGCTCTTTGGGGGATTTTTCTTATGAGGGTTACTTGGAGTGTAGTGTTAAAATGAGTAGATTGCTTTGTCCTAGCAATAAAATAAGTGATTTTATACTCACTAAAATGTATTAGCTTTAAAAAGCATAATAATAAGTAAAATAAGTGATATTATACTCACTAGTATTTCATGTGGTTGGCATCATTTAAAGTCCTTAAAGAATTGCATCAAACCCTAAAAATGGTACTTTCATAGGATATCTATCATGCATGTCATAAGAGAGCAATGTGCAGGAGATCAAGGGCAAGACAGAGAACTAGATGAGAATTAGAGCCCAATTCTTGACATTCCACTTTATCGTGTCCATGTATGTACTCTACATGAAAAATTGAGGATCCTAGAAAAGCTTCTAGTGTTGCACATAATTATGCATAGAATATGCAACCACTTGAGAGGCGTGCATAATGCATATTACCAAATTGGAGGAGAATTTTGCTAAGAGTAGGCTTGCATGGAGGGAATGTGAAATTCACAAAGCATGATTAAATATCCAACCAAACATCAAATTAGCCTAGAAGTTTGTATTGGATCAAAGACAATGTATCTTCTACCTCATCACGTGAATTTTATGAAAGCTATGAAACAAATGTGTTTGCACCACCTACTAAGTGAGGCAAATATTTGGTTTGAAGCATGCAAAGATGTGGGGTTGCACTTGACTCTATTGTTCATCTACTTAAGAAGGAACAACTCTCAGAAGAGGAGTTTACAACCCTTAACAAAAGAATTGATGAGTTCACTATAGATATGGTCGATGCTTGGGGAGCAATGTGCATTGCACCTATATGGTAAACCATGAGTCTAGAAATATTCCTTAAAAATAATCTTACATGTTGCTCATTTTTCTTGTATATAGCATATCATCTATATACATGACATCCTCTATTCTTTGGATGAATATAGGTCATTTGAGCTTTGGAGCACACAAAGAGAAGTCTACTCCAAGAACACAAGGCATGGTGGGGGCATACAATTCATGAAATGTCTAACTCATTCTACAAATCGATGCCATTGTTCAAGCACCACTAAAATATTATTTTTGCACTCTCTTTCTTTTTTACTAGAGAATCATTCTGCATCCACGTATCTTTACTTTGTGCCTCTTGTATCTCCTTTAATAACTCCTCTTGTATCTCCTCTAATAACTCCTCATGTTGGCTCTTCGATAATTCCTACAATTCTTCCTCGTGATGTTTTTTGCCCTTTCAAGCCTTGTTTCATCTATCAGGCTAGCCCTCTCTAAATTATGACCTTTGACAACTTGACATTCATCCAACTTTAATACAACGACAACCATTCCATCACACTTCGAAAAGAAATCATTCATACAATCAGAAGGGCACAAACCATAGATGCACATAGTTAAATTTTACAACTTTTAAGATGTGTTTTTCACCTTTCCATGTCATGCCGTAATATTTTATCTTCAATCATTGCATTATGACCAAGTCTATGTAGAGGTGGTTGAGCTCATCAAATTAAAAAGATATTATTTTTTATAGTGTCATGGAGTCCTCTACATAGTGGTAATCTCCTAGCATGGATCTAACAATAGAATTTATATATTTCGGAGTCCTCTACATAGTGGTTATCTCCCAGCATGGATTTAATAGTAGAATTCATAATTTTGGAGTCCTCTATATAGTGGCAATCTCCTAGCTTGGATTAACTGTTGAATTTGTACATTTTAGAGCCATACTGACACTATAAGACATCGACAACATAGGTCTCAAGATACTCTTCTCAAAGAGGTTAGAGAGATCAAAAAGGCTAGAGGGATGGAGGGCAAGAGGAGAGAGAAAGAGTAGAGGATTAGCAGCTGATGTTTCTCACAGTGCACCTTGCACATGAGTTTTAATGGGAATCAAGAGCATGTGGGAGGGAAAGGGGGCTTATGAGGGTAAAGGTCTAGTGCAGAAAGAAAAGAAAGTATATAAGAAACCAACCATAAGCTTCTTGGACCTCTTCCATGTAGCATAAGACGTTCTATGCCCTGAGGCTCTCCTCTTTAGCTTATCCAAAGTTTCACTTTCAGAGGAGGATAAAGAAGAAGAAGGAGAAGATGCTGATCTCTTTTTCTCCCTTCTTTTCTTAGGGGCCTTTTCGTCTTTCTTGTCCTCATGTGAAGGAGACTTTGACGGTGACCCCTTTTGGGAGGAGAAGTTGGCCGCTGTGGTCGTCGTCTCCTTGGAGCTATATCACGCCTAGAATCACTACGTGATTCTTCCCTTTGATGCTCCACTTGAGTATTCTCCTTTTCTCCCATAGAGGTTCTCACCAAGAGGCTTCTTTGGAATTCTCTCTTCTTGGGAGGCTATGAGAATACCTCGCTCCCGGAGTTGTAGTATAATCTCCCCATGAAGAGTAGGATTTTTCCTCGTTTGTTGGAGCTTTGACACAAAAAAGTTGACATAATCAACTGCATTAGAGACATCATCTTGTGTGTGTGCAAGAGTATCTAAGCTAACTCTACTCTCTTCATTATTCTCAGCCATTGTTAAGCAAATTTTTGTGTGGATTTTAGTAGACTTTTTCCAACCCTTAATGTCAACAAAAGCCTTAGAATAGTGGAGAGGATAAATCCCTATCCCACTTATCCACAAGTAATGCACAAATCCCACCTTCGTGAGCAACGTAAGGACCTCTCTTCTTAGAGAAGAAAGAGATGCCTAAGCTCTGATACCAATGTGAGTAGATTTGCCCAATTCTCTAATAACTTTGCATAAAAAATAAAGAAAACTACCAGAAATCATTTAGAAAATCCTTAGAAAATGAGACTTATGTGCATGGGGATCATCCGAACCATTATACTTCGATGCCATACATTTTGCAACTTGAGAAGGATGCAATGGTCTTGGCTCAGCAACAAACCTTCTCATTCCAGGGGCAGCCATAGATGGTTCCTCCCTCATCATAGGTGTTGGAGCTCTATGCACAACTCTATGTTCCTCTCTTATAGGGGCATCTGGTGTTGCTCGCTCTATTGGGTGTGGTATTGATGACCTTGTAACGACCGTATAACCACCTCTTATCATCGAAGGTCTTGGCTGGAAGCTCGCTCTTGCTCCAGGATCTGAAGCCTTTGGTGCTATTGACCTTGTTACTTGTGCTTCTTCTACCTGACTAGGAATTCTAGTTACCTTGTCCATGAAGCTTACTTCTTCTTTGGCAGGCAGCTGAGCAGATATTTGGTCTAAATATATGACAGAAAAAGGTTCTCCCATACAGGTTAGCTTTTCCATGTCTTTCAATCGAGCATGTCTATACTCGTGACCATTAGCATCGACCAATATATGTCTAGTTCGGGTCTCAAACTGATAGGCATACATGTACATCCTCTTAGGATCCATTAATTCTCGTGGATGCACATCTTCCCTCATGTAGTATGTGGATGCGTCTAGACTAGCCAAACGGTATAACCCAAACCTCGGATTGTCCACCACAATTCTGTCTACTTCTTTGATAGAAATGAACTTGACTCTGATGTCATTTTCCAAAGGTGGTCTCTCCAAACCCTCATCTACTTTTTCTTTGGTCTCTATCATTCCCATGGGGTCAACTATAGTCGGAAAGGATGTTGTGATGTAAGCAATTCCCTTGTCATCAAAGTAATAGTCCTCTCTAAAATACACTTCAACTTGTTTCACAAAATCATTCTTTCCCAAGTCTTCTTGCACATAGTGTTGATTATTACTATCTAAGTAAATACGTGCCCCCATTTAGTTGGTATAGGCATACTGCAATAGCATCCTCCGTCTTTATTCGTGAGATCTAGATGTGCCAATGGGCCCCATCTTTCCATGCAAGTCCATGCTCGGAATTTTCTCCATAGAATAGGAATAGTTAATTTCAGACGAGGTGTGCGAAATAACTTCCTCTTGAATCACTGTCAAGTGTTCAATCTTTGCTTGAATGACACTTTCTTCTATAGACACCTAACTTACTTGGTCTCTAGACAAGTTTCCCCCTGACCTTAAGTACATGAACAAGTATAATTACAGAAACCCAACCTGTTACCTGAATTCCTGTTGGTATACTGCTTTTAACCTTCAATCCTCAGCTTAACACAATTGCTTGACTCCTTATCTGCAAAGAATCAATTCAACCACTATACAGCTTACGGAGTTTAGTCAGTAATCTTTTGCAAGTATCTGGACTGACTTGTCCAAATCACTGTGTTATATACACTTCTAGAGTCTTGTGAGTCTAACTATACTCAAACACTGCATGCAATAGTACAAAAAATTCCTGCCACTTAGACAGCTGAAACTCCTAGTTTGAACAACTCTAGATGTCTAAATAGCTTCTTTTGGTAGTTTCAGAGTATCAAATGACAAGTGTTTTGGTTGTCCCAAGTTCTATGTATCCAACTTCTTTTGTTAAGTGATCTCTGTGCTTCTAAACCCTAGATATGTACACACTTCAAGTCTCAAGTGATTTTGAACAATTTTGTACAGTGTCAAGAAAAAATCGTGATTTGTTAACAAAAAATGCCCGGTCCTACGTCCAATTTTAATTCTGACTTGATACTTGCTTTCTGCGCATGTGGTTCTCGTATGAGCCCTCGTCCCCTTTTTCTGCCGTGAACCCTTGACGTCCACGTAGTCACAGATCCTGTAGCAGCAGCTGGCCATGGCTTCCCCCGATCTCTTCGATGCCTACTTCAGGCGCGCAGACGTTGATCGCGATGGCCGCATTAGCGAAGAGGATGCCGTCTCCTTCTTGCAGGGAGCCAACCTTCATCGCGAGGTCATCGCCAAGGTATTTCCTTTCCTATTCCGCTAGGATCTGATTTCTGATCCTCCACAGTCATAGTCATACGGTAGGACGCAGTATTATACTTGCTGGTTTGAAATTCAGTTGTGGCAGAAATTTTTATGGTTTGATGGAAAAATCCGTTTGCATTTTGATAATCATTCAGAACGGATGTGTTATTTTCTCGGGATGCATGCAAATTGATAGAAGCGAAGTGCAGGCACTTAAAATGATGCTCTCTCTTTGCAATATGATCATCACTCAGCAAGGATGACTCGCTTTGGTATTTTTTTCTGGATGCATGCAAGGCGATGGGTGTGCAGGCACATAAATAATGCTTCCTTGTCTGCTTGGCTGATATTGTCAACACGTCTCTAATCTTTATCATTTGGCCACACGAATGTGTGCACATTGACGTGCAATAACACAGACAAAGCTCAACCCATCACATAGTGGCAATGAGGTTTCCTCACTCAGATCAATCCTGTAGTGCACCTTTGTAGAGCATGTTACAGGCATGAATATGGTAAAGTTTGCTCCATTTCAGCTATCTTATTTGGTTACATCAACAAGCACCCAATAATGCACTTGATATAACAACCAGTCATTTATTCAGAATGTTGCACAAATAGCTAGCTGCTGGAATGCACCAAGCATTGTTGAACAGATATGAATTTGGCTTGTGCGCTGTTTGTACAAACTTATTACCTTGCTCCTCATGGCATGGGTCTTTCTTGCTTACTACTCAGTGTCTCATGTATACCACAGATTTGGCAGTATGCAGATAAAGGGCAAAGGGGATATCTTTCTCGGGCTGAATTTTACAAGGCACTGCAGCTTGTGACAGTCGCACAAAGTGGAAGGGAGCTCACCCCCACTCTTGTGAACAAAGCATTGAGTGAACCCACTGTATCAAAAATTCCTGCCCCGCAAATCCAATTGGCACCAATTTTTACCTCAGCAAGCCCGCAAGCAGGTGGATCAGGAAGCCCTGTTTGGCCCCCAACTGTTCCAGCACAACAACCGTATCCAGTTGTTTCTTTACCACAAGGACTTAGACCAACCATGTCCACACCAGTACCTAGAGCTTCAATACCATCAACACCTTCTTCCACATCAGGAATTGTTTCATCTGATTGGCCAACTAAGAAGTCATCATCTTGGCCGGGTCCAGGTTCTATCAACAACCCCACTGGCCAGCATTCCCAGACAAGGGCAGTTCTTCCAAACCAAGGTTTTCAAGGTGGCTCACTTACAGGAATTAAACCTGGTGCTTCTCCTAAGGCAGCAGTGGATCCCAATCTTTTTGGAGGGGATGTCTTCACAGCAGTGCCCGTTAAGCCACAAGTTCCACAGCACAGTTTGACAATGCCCAATCAGATACCTCCACCAAGGGCACTGCAAACAGCTGGTCAACCAGACATAGCCTCACTTGAAGTCATTTCTACACCTTCTACACCAACAACATCATCAAGACAGTCCCAAGGAGGAGCAGGTCAAGCAGAACATGAGTTTACAGCTCCTGCTGTAGTAGATGGAACGAAAGCATGGCCTAAAATGAATGTTGCCAATGTGCATCGCTATACCAAAATCTTTTCTGAAGTGGATACAAATAAAATCAATGGTAAAATCCGTGCTTTTCCCAGATTTATTTGTCTTGTGACTATTGTACTTTCATGCTTTATTGATAAGACTAGCATACAATTTAATTTGGATACAGATACATCAGATGATAGCATGGATAGTCTTGACTATCCACAAGATGAAGAAGCCCTATCACAAAATTTTGAAGAAATGGCTTGGGAGCCATCTGATGAAGACGAAAAAGTGTGTTCGGATCCCATGCTCCCCACGTCCCCTACTAAGTTGAATTTCTCCAAGGTGTACCCTGTAGGGTTTGTAGATGGCTCTTCTTTTGTTGCAATACCTTCAGATCTGAAAGTAGATGATAACAGCCCGTCTAAGATTCTAAGTATGAAGCCAAAGATACTTGACACAACAGTCAGCTCTACAGTCAGATTAAGGATTCGCTGCAAGGATGGATCTACAGTCAAAACGTCCTATGCAACAGGGTTTTCAGCATCGCCCACTTTAATTGTGTCAGCAAGGCATGTTGTTGACAAGGAAGGCGAGATTGAAATCAAGGTATGCAGAGGAATGGTAGTAATGTCTAGCTTTTTTGATACACATGCGGGTTTTGAGGGCCTTGATCCAAGCTTCACAGAAAAATCAAGATCAAAAGAGAGAGACACTCATGGGCTTTTTCTAAATGGATCAGATCTTTGCTTCTTCAAGATAGAGAAGAATATGCCAAGCTTTTTACTGCCATGTTCTCCAACATTCATTACAAATAAGCAAGTTGTTGCTATCTCATTCCCCGCAATCAATAACTTTCTAGAAAATGCTAGAAAAGAGCTAGTGGAGGGAACCAGTGAAAGCAATGCAATTTGGAAGCAATACACACCTACCATACAGGGAGTGTACAACAATTTGCTTGCCAAACATGCAGCAAATAATCAGATGAGATTAACGAAAGCAAAAAGAGTGCTTTCAATCATTGATACAGTGGAGAGAGAGGTTAAGAGAGAGCTCTATTTAGAGCTTAAGAAGACATTTGCGGCCACTAACACAGGTAATGTGGCATGTAGTGTGGGTCAGATACTTTGCTTTAATAGCAGGTATTTAGGGACTTCTTGCTCAACATTAGCTGGAAGTTCAGGAGCCCCTATTATCCCCTTATCTCTTCCTAATCATTTTGTGGGTGTCCAAAAAGGGGGTTGTGTTGGAAGAGACATGAATGTGGTTACTTCTTCAGATAATATTGACTTTGTGAAGATGTATGTAACTACTGTACTGCCAACTTTGCCCCTGCCAGATGATAGTTTTTGGTCGAACGGAAGTTGGGATGGTTTTCGGAATTGGCTTGAATTACACCAATCCCAGATTCCACAATCATCTGTATGGATCATGACCAAGGCTCCTAAAGAAAGGAGGTCGTCCAAAAGAAAAGCTCTCTGGCCACCATAGGTTTCACAAATGTGGAAACTCAGCTAGGTATAACCAGAGAAAGTAAACGTGAGTAATGGAGCTTTACTTTGATAGGTCTGCAGATTGCTACAGGACTTCATGACAGGTTTGTAGCAACATCCAGGTTTAATACAAGTCCTACTCGGACCAGTTTCCATCGTCCTATGTTAATGTGAAGAATACATAACATTTTGTTTAGGCAAGACAGGAAGGATATAGTCCACATGCTGGTCAAGCTCCAGCAATATCCAGTTTTGATATGTTAATGTGAAGAATACATAACATTTTGTTTAGGCAAGACAGGAAGGATAT
Organism: Cibotium barometz; assembly: GCF_041138505.1. Lineage (NCBI taxonomy): Eukaryota > Viridiplantae > Streptophyta > Polypodiopsida > Cyatheales > Cibotiaceae > Cibotium > Cibotium barometz. Next base: position 19,085,531 of record NC_141061.1, read on the forward strand.
AGTCCACATGCTGGTCAAGCTCCAGCAATATCCAGTTTTGATACAAGTGCGAATGGGATGAGTTTCTGATGCTTATGTTGAAGTACACAGTACACAACATTTTTGTGCAAGAATTACAGGAAGAATAACACCTCATGCAAGGTCAAGCTTCGACTGCTCAATGTCCTAGCTTAAACAGTACCCAAAGTTTTGTACATGCAATACATGAAGAATCAGAACTGTAGTTTAAGTTTCATGCATAGCCTTTGTGAGGAGTTACTGCTTTATTTGATGCTAGTATGGAAACGCTTCATGCTGATTGTGTTCTCTCTTACTTCTTTTGGTGATAGTATACAGATAGAGGTAAAGTGATCATTAACTAGATTTGATTATTAAGTTCAATGCTACACGGGGATGGTGAAAATTTAGTAGATAGACAAAAGTTAAGAACAAGGTGTGTCAATTGCTGGGGTGCTCGTTAGCATTGGCATGGACAGTAAGTTTTGCTCTGTTTTTTCTGAATAAGTCAGTGTGTGTTCGCGTGCATAATTGGGCATAATGGGGCATGTGGCTTAAATTGTGTTAGCCACCTTCATGCTGCAGAGTCCAGACTAAAGTGCATGTTAGAGCTCTAGTTGGGGTGGCCATCTTTCTACTGCAAGAGGCAACCGTGATGCTAATTTTGGACCCTAGAGTGTAAATTGTTCTTTGCAAACTCTTTCGGTTCATTCTCGATCCCTTATTCAATTACACGCACAAGTAGGCTTGATCAACATGCAGATTTCGGCAGTGCTGATGCCGCTTCGAGAAGGAGGTGACTTCGGCTAAGATATCTCTTCCCAATATTAATGTCCAAGAGTCTCCAGGTTGCCACTGTGGCTCAAGAGAGCAGTTCTTCAATACCAGCGCCTGTGTATATGGACCTTTTGTCGGGCAAGGATGTAGAGCTAATACCCAGGTCATCTTTATTCAGGCAGGATTGGTCCGTATACAGTGACATGAAAGCCTCTTGGTAGTAGACACCCTATAGCTTTACTGTTGACTGCTTTTTGGTCTCCACCTGTTCACTGCTGGGACTGCTGTGTGACCTCACCTTTGTGCGAGCCAATCTTGTGGCGACCTAGTAGTTGGGTACTGCAGACAAGCTAACCAGGCCGTCACTGTCTGTGACAGAAGACCCTGTGATGCCCAGCTCATGTACTGCTTTAATGGGCGAACAACCCAACCGTTGGGACATACTACCCCCCAGGTAGCGAAGAGCCGAAGCGAGGTGCCAAACCTTTTGTCGGTGTAAGCTGATCAACCTGTTATCCCTCGCTGTACAGCTCGTCACCCGTACAACTGTACAACGCGCCAGCCCATACATATGTACTATCCTGCACTGTACATCCATACTGTCCCACGCCGTACAGCCGTACTGAAGTACCGTCGTACATTCTGTGCATCGAGCATCGTACAGATTCCGTACAGTCGTCGTATGATTCCGTACAGCCGATACATGTGTCGTACGGCATCATATTGTTGTCGTGCACTGTGCCGTACATCCGTACAAAAGGTGGTTGATGAAGGAGGGATGGACTGAGGCTCAGTCCCTTGTCAACAGGCATGGGGGGTGGGGTGGGTGGGGTATGCGACATGCGCGCAAGGGGGGGGGGCATGGGGAGTGGGAGGGGGGGGGGCGGGGGGGCATGGGGGGTGGGGGTGGGGAGGGTACGCGACATGCGCGCAAGGGGGGGGGGGGGCATGGGGAGTGGGAGGGGGGGGGGGGCTATTTAAAATGTGAAAATGAAATTTTTTTTAAATAGAGCTTTTTTTATTAAATAAAAAAACGTTCATAGGAATATTTATAAAATATTTATAAATTTGAAATGCATTTGTAATTTTTTTTCAAATTTTTGAATTACGACATTTATAATTTAAAATGTGAAAATTTTAAATTTAAAAAACGTTTAATGAGGCATTTTTTATTCAAAATGTGAAAATGTAAAAATTCTGTTTTTTTAATGTAGCATTTTCTTTTTGGTAGAATTTAATTAAATTTTAGTTTATAAGAAAAATTATAAAAAATTTCTAAATTTCAAATGCATTTTAATGTTTTTTTGAAATTTATGAATTACGACATTTTTTATTTAAAATGTGAAAATGAATTTTTTTTAAAAAAAATAGAGCTTTTTTTATTAAATAAAAAACGTTCATAGGAATATTTATAAAATATTTATAAATTTGAAATGCATTTGTAAATTTTTTTTAAATTTTTGAATTACATTTATAATTTAAAATGTCAAAATTTTAAATTTAAAAAACGTTTAATGAGGCATTTTTTATTCAAAATGTGAAAATGTAAAAATTCTGTTTTTTAAAATCATGTTTGAAAAAAAAGAGATTAAAGTTATTTTTTTAATTAGAGCTATTTTTAATTAAATAAAAAAACGTTTAAATTTTAGTTCACAGGAATAATTATAAAATATTTTTAAAGTTGAAATGCATTTAAAAGTTTTTTTTAAATTTTTGAATTACGACATTTTTAATTCAAAATGTGAAAATGTAAAAATTTTGTTTTTTAAAATCATCTTTGAAAAAAAAGAGATTTAAGTTATTTTTTAAAAAAACGTTTAAATTTTAGTTCATAGGAATAATTATAAAATATTTCAAATTTCAAATGCATTTTAAATTTTTATTTAAAATGTGAAAATGTAAAAATTAGGTTTTTAAAAATCATCTTTGGAAAAAAAGAGATTGAGCTATTTTTTTTGAAATAAAAAACGTTTAAATCTTAGTTTATAGGAATAATTATAAAATATTTTTAAAATTGAAATGCAGTTGAAAGTTTTTTTTAATTATTTTTGGAATTACGTAATTATTTATTTAAAATGTGAAAATGTAAATATTTTGTTTTTAAAATCATCTTTAAAAAAAGAGAGATTAAAGTTATTTTTTAAATTAGTGCTATTTTTATTTAAATAAAGAAACGTTTAAATTTTAGTTTATAGGAATAATTATAAAATATTTCTAAATTTGAAATGCATTTTAAAGTTTTTTAAATTATTTTTGGAATTACGTAATTTTTTATTTAAAGCCTGAAAATGTATATATTTTGTTTTTTGAAATCATCTTTTTAAAAAAAGAGATTAAAGATATTTTTTTATTAGTGTTATTTATATTTAAATAAAAAGACGTTTAAATTTTATTTTTAAAAATGATCTTTTAAAAAAAAGAAAATAAGAGTTTAAGTTAGTATTTAAATGTCAAAAAGTATATAATTTGTTTTTTAAAATAATCTATTTAAAAAAATTTATAAGTGAAGTTTACAAATTACTGAAGTTTTGAATTTAATATAACGTTTAAATTTTGTTTTTAGAATTCAGTGGTATCAAGAACAAGAAAATAAGAATTTTGTTAAAATAAGAAAATAATGTATTAAAAACAAGAAAACAAGAAAACAAGAACAAGAAAAAGAGAGATTAAAGTAGGTTCTATGTTATCTTTGAAATTGGTGCTATTTTTATTTAAATAAAAAAACGTTTAAATTTTAGTCTTCAAAACCATCTTTTAAAAAATCATCGTTTATGTGGAATATTATAGATTATATAGTTGGTTAAGAGTTGTTTCATAATTTAGGTAGAGTAAGTAGGCTGTATAAAACACCACATGGGCATTATCCCTAAAACACCACACCACATGGGCAAAGACCCCAACACTAGAGTGGTTAGATGCATAAGCATATGGCTAATTGGATCTTGTAAATGCACCAGCGCATCGAAAACACATACGTAATTTTTATGATTGTCCAAAGGTCTCCTCTCTCCCCAAGCATGGGAACCAAGTGATGATCTATAGGAATGGCCACTAGTTGAGGTGGATTGCCCAACCAAAATAGATAATATTGAAAAGGCTTAATTATTTTCTCAAAGTTCTCGTTTTAAAAGGTCTGTAGTGTGAACCCGCTCTCTTTTTTAATGTGTAGTCCGAGAAATACTAGATGCGCCTTGCTTGTGTATCGTTCAAAGTAATGTATTAGGTATCCTTCTATCTCCTCCATATCTATTGCAAACCCAAGGCAGTAAAGCATTCAAAGAAGGTCTTATTAACCAAACCTCTCCACTATCTGTCCTTAGTATAGGGGCCATAAGTGGACAATGTGGTCCTTACACCACATGTGGAAAAGTTTCATATTGGATAAAAAGTGAAAAAAGGGAAACATATAAGGAAAAAATATTTGAGACATCTAAGTTTAAAAATGCAACAACTAGAGTTTGAAAAAATTCTAATCAAAATTAAGAATTATTAATAATATTGATTAATATTGAGCCACACATTTGGCCCATCTACCGGTAGGTGCATAGGATGATCCCAACGACATCCTACCTCATCAAGGAGTACATACGCATAGTTTTCATTACGTAAATAGATTATAAGTCATATTGAATAGAATATTATTTTCATTACCCAAATAGAATATTAATTTCCATGTGTTTTTTTTGTGCATGCGCCAGCCAGCGCACAGGTTCTAGCACCACTATTCGTATGCAGATAGAGATGCTGAGAGCTGAGATGAGGGCACTGCAGGATGCTAGGGCACCCCCTCACTTGGTTGCGAGTCTAGATTCAGTTATTGAGGCTCTGGGTCGATTGGACACAGTTGAGGACGTTGTGGATAGCTTTCAGGCACAGGCTGAGGCGGAGATCACTGGTGGTGGCTTGGATTGGAGAGCCATTCGACAGTTGTTTGAGCGTGAGTCACATCACAGGCAGGCCTTGGAGGATATGTTTTGGGATGGTCACACCGAGGCGATGCGACCACGATCAGGGCTCCCCTTGCATATTTTACGTTGTAGGCACTCCATCATAGCAGCACACATTTATCCGAGATATCTTGCTGCGAATGGTGGTCGATTGCCTCACAACCGTCAGATAGCCAGGTCGTTTGCCATGCAACTATACGCTGAGTTTGTGCTTGGTCATCGGGTGGACTACCTTAGTACCCGTCCAGGATCAGGAGCGAGATGTGGTAGGATGGGGCGTCAGGAGCGTCAGATTGCAGGTGTTCGGCGTCGACGTGAGGCACCAGAGTTGCACACCATCCCTGCACCGGCATTGCGAGCGGTGGGAGGACAGATTAGGGGGGATGTTCATTTAGTGGCATCATCCTTGCAGCACATGGTCTCTGCCCTATCGAGATCTATTGCGATTCCACCTCCCCCACCTCGATCATCGATGGAGCCTCCCACATCTACACCACCTCCCACATCTACACCGCCTCAGCACGAGTTGGAGGCTCGAGACACACGGATTGCAGAGTTGGAGGCATTGTTGGCCGAGAGTCTAGGGACGAGGTTAGTTATTTTGATTATGTTAGTTTATTTTTTTGTAGCGTGTTTTGAACTGAAGTTTTTTGGTTAATTCTCACCATGTACGCGACATGTTTGCATTGCAGGCACATCTATTGCGTCAGGAGATGGAGTCTCGCGTACGACTGTTGCAGACAGATTTGGAGGAGCAGAGGATTCGGACATGCATAGCATACCATCGTGCAGAGCACTATATTTTGCAGTTGAGGCATATTAGTCGTGATCCATCTCGCCATAGGATCGACCCCAGCGTGGCCCTATACCCCGCTCCTCCTGTAGATGTGCCGACTAGGACACCCATAGACGCAGCAGTCATAGCCAGGCTTCCTACTGCCACTTGTGTCCTTTGCCACGAGGAGTTTGACACCGTAGGGTGGTTTGGACTAGGGTGCGGCCACATCGCACATCTCCATTGCATGACTCGCCACACATGGTGGCACGATCAGTGTGCCCTGTATGCTTTGCTGACATTGATGTGGCGACATACAGAGGACTAGGCATGGATGATCTATATCCTGGTCGTCGTCAGGCCGTTGATCCATTCGCCCGCGTAGTCTTGACAGAGCACTACAGGGAGGAGGCACAGAGAGCGTTGCTGATGCAGGAGGGTGCTGATACATCGGTGGTTGCAGCATGCGTTCCTCCACGACGCTTTTCGTATGGTGATTTCATGCCAGGTGACGAGGCACGAGCAGAGGAGGCACGCCGGATTGAGCGAGAGGCAGAGCTGCAGACATCATTGCAGCAGTGGGTGGAGCAGCAGCAGCTAGGGCGGGGCCGAGACCAGCGTCTTCTACACGTAGAGACGATTACTCGCGCTGGATTTGAGGCACGAGTATTCGCAGATGCATGGCTATGGGAGCTGAGACGCGCGTACATAGAGGAGGCGAGGGAGGCAGAGATGGCAGCGGTGGCGCGTGCAGCATGCCCTCCTCTTCATCAGGATGAGGCTGGCCCATCTCATGCAGGTGATGAGGCTGGCCCATCTGAGCCGGCTTTGCCTGAGGGCACACAGCAGACAGTTGGGCAGCGGGTCATACAGGAGCCACATCAGCGTTCCACTAGAGAATCATATGTAGAGCTATCAGATTCGGATTCAGATTGATTGTTTAGGCTTCACACGTTTCTTGTATAGGGATGCACTTCTGCAGCATGATGATGATGATGTACAGATTCATTTTGGTACTTTCATGATATTGTTCCCACTTTTATGATGTATGAGCATTTTCGTACTTTCATGATGTTCTTCACACTTTGTTTATCTCAGTTTATAGTTTGTTTAAATGTAACATAAACATTTAAAATTAGGAGTATGATTTTGAATTTCGAATATCTCAATTCACACATCTAATACATAAGGTATTTAAAAAAGAATGCCATGTGAAGTAATTGTAAACATTATGCATTGAAAAAGTGTTCAAGTTCCAACTTTATCATTTTGAATATCATATTGAATTTCGTATATATCAATGCTTGCAATTATTACACTAAACCTAAGAGCCGTGCGAAGTTTCATCCCCATGTGCGTATTTAAAATTAAGAGTATGATTTTGAATTTCAAATATCTCAATTCACACATCTAATACATAATGTATTTTAAAAATAATGCCGTGTGTCGTAATTGTAAACATTAAGCATTGAAAAGGTGCTTGCAAAAATGTATGCATTATACCTTCCACGTGGCGCAAACCAGATCAGTTGGAGACCAAATCTTGCGTGGATGTACGTCTAGGGTAGCCTAAGAGGCGTGTGAAGTTTTGTCCCCAACAGGGTTTAGGATTTAGGGTTCAGGGTTTAGGGTTTAGGGTTTAGTCGTGCTAGTAGGGATTGCTTCTACGTGGCGCAAACCAAATCAGTTGGAGACCAAATCTTGCGTGGATGTACGTCTAGGGTAGCCCAAGAGGCGTGTGAAGTTTCGTCCCCAACAGGGTTCAGGATTTAGGGTTCAGGGTTTAGGGTTAAGGGTTTAGTCGTGCTAGTAGGGATTGCTTCTACGTGGCGCAAACCAAATCAGTTGGAGACCAAATCTTGCGTGGATGTACGTCTAGGGTAGCCCAAGAGGCATGTGAAGTTTCGTCCCCAACAGGGTTTAGGGTTCAGGGTTTAGGGTTTAGGGTTTAGGGTTTAGTCGTGCTAGTAGGGATTGCTTCTACGTGGCGCAAACCAAATCAGTTGGAGACCAAATCTTGCATGGATGTACGTCTAGGGTAACCTAAGAGGCGTGTGAAGTTTCGTCCCCAACAGGGTTTAGGATTTAGGGTTCAGGGTTTAGGGTTTAGGGTTTAGTCGTGCTAGTAGGGATTGTAAAAATGTACGCATTTGTCCTTCCACGTGGCGCATACCAAATCAGTTGGAGACCAAATCTTGCGTGGATGTACGTCTAGGGTAGCCTAAGAGGCGTGTGAAGTTTCGTCCCCAACAGGGTTTAGGATTTAGGGTTCAGGGTTTAGGGTTTAGGGTTTAGTCGTGCTAGTAGGGATTGTAAAAATGTACGCATTTGTCCTTCCACGTGGCGCATACCAAATCAGTTGGAGACCAAATCTTGCGTGGATGTACGTCTACGGCAGCCTAAGAGCCGTGCAAAGTTTAATCTCCAACAGATAAGTCCACGTGCATATTTCGTTAGTACGTGCGCCATTTTTCACACGTAGTCGTGCTAGTACGGATTGTAAAAATGTACGCATTTGTCCTTCCACGTGGCGCATACCAAATCAGTTGGAGACCAAATCTTGCGTGGATGTACGTCTAGGGTAGCCTAAGAGCCGTGTGAAGTTTCATCCCCAACAGATAAGTCCACGTGCATATTTCATTAGTATGTGTGCCATTTTTCATACGTAGTTGTGGTAGTAGGGATTGTAAAAATGTACGCAGCTGTCCTTCCACGTGGCGCATACCAAATCAGTTGGGCACCAAATCTTGCGTGGATGTACGTCTACGGTAGCCTAAGAGCCGTGCAAAGTTTAATCTCCAACAGATAAGTCCACATGCATATTTGGTTAGTACGTGCGCCATTTTTCACACGTAGTCGTGCTAGTAGGGATTGTAAAAATGTACGCATTATACCTTCCACATGGCGCATACCAAATAAGTTGGAGACCAAATCTTGCGTGGATGTATGTCTAGGGTGGCCTAAGAGTCATGCGAAGTTTCATTCCCAACAGATAAGTCCACACACGTATTTCGTTAGTACATGCGCCATAGCTCATACGTAGTCGTGCTAGTAGGGATTGTAAAAATGTACGCATTGTACCTTCCACGTGGCGCATACCAAATCAGTTCAGACCAAATCTCGCGTGGATGTATGTCTAGGGTGGCCTAAGAGTCGTGCGAAGTTTCATCCCCAACAAGTAAGTCCACACGCGTATTTCGTTAGGACGTGCGCGAATTTTCTTAGTCACGTTTTTAAAATGTCCTAAAGCACAAAACAAATTACAACATTACTACTAATAAACAATTTTTTGTTTTACAAACACAACAAATCCCATTGAGAAGACATCGGACATCATGTAAAAAATAGAATCTAATACAATGATGTGTATGAACGTGTATACAGCCATCATAGTGAAATACAAAATATGAGTCCATGAAAATTACAATGGTACGGTCACACAGTGAGCCTATACATATCGAATACAAAAAAGTGTAATCAACTAGTGATACCCAATAAAAATCAATCTAATCAACTGATGATCCCAAAAAATATGATATGTAATGTGCTACTCCTCAGGATCAGCTCTCATGCCAATAGTTGCAAGTATGCTCTCGTGATCCGCCACTGCAAGGCGCCATCGTGGAGTGGACGTCGCCTTGCGAGTGCGAACACGACTCAAAGTAATCTTGATCCCAACAACAAGATGAGAATACATGTATGCCTCCTGATCCGCCATGTACTCCTGGAACTCAATATACCGACCACGCCTCTGTATCTGCTGAAAATAGTGGCCACCTACGATCATGCTATGAGCATTGAAGTGCATCCCATGCCCATCCACTGTATCCTCATTCAGCACACTCTTCAGCATAGAGCATCGCAACAAGTAATAATCCACACCCTCCTCATTGCCCTCCGAAGCAATAACCGCAAAGATATCACCAATACGCAAAATATCTGTAAGCTGGTCATAATCTCTAGAGGAACTGAATCCCGCATCCTGATCATCATGTACCTCCTCCCAAGGCTGGAAGGGAGAAAGCACTCGCCGTACCCATGGATCGGCCCATGGTATCATGGAGCACCCTCCCCAATCATCATCAATGCATGCAGAGCAAAAACATGCAAACCGTCGAGAAAAGATCGCGGGGTGAGACTTACCTACGCTCCTGATGGAATGGAAATCAAGAGTGCCAGGCACGGAACGACAATCAAAAGGCCTAGACCGATCAAGACTCCCAATGTCCACGCACCAAAAATACCGGCTCACCACCCTATCGTCACGCGACTGAAACGAGGAGGTAGCACTAGTGGATAAGTGCTGGCTGCACCACCGCACCACATCATGTGCATCCTTGAAGCGATCGGCACTGTGACGCAACTGGTATCGACGCAAAGCACGCTTCACGCAAGCACCTGCACCATCGTGCTCGATCGGATATGCTTTGCATGGTCGATCGAGCATTAAATACCATTTTTGCCTTGGTGTCATGCACATCCGTAAAAAAACACACTGCTGGTAGTTTCGCCAACGAAACCCCTTTGAAGTAGTTCGCTCAAATTTAAGAATCATCCAAGAGATGATGCAGTGGATGCTTGAGCGGTTCTCTCGAACTTTTCCAGGCCTCATTAGTTCTTATAATCAAACACGTAACTGAGGTCAGTTGCAATCCAAGCAAGAGGGATGTTATGGAAATTATATTTTTGATATATCTTACTTAGGATATTATTAATTTAGTCAAGTGTGACTATGGCAAAGTACTCCATAGGAGTGCACCAAACATGGTGGGGGTCCTAGTGGGATACTTTGTGTGGTTAGTTGGGGATGCTTGACTACCTTGTGGTTTGCCATGCTAAATGGTTGGTATCATGGGTGATTCCAGGTTAATACTGATATCGCTAGTGTTATTGGTATTGTGCTTTGAGCGTGGTTATGTTGGGATCGATTGATTCGGTGATTCCTTCAATCGATTGTTAATAAGTAATGTAATTGGCGGTTTGAGGACAGGTGATAGAACTCATAGTGAGGATTGGAGTTAGTGCGAGGGTACTGATCGAGGTGTTGCACATTGCATTATTTATGGCCATGGGCCAATTTTATATTTCTTTATTATTGCAAGTTTGAGCAATATATTGTGGAGTGGACATAATTCAATTTTGGGCTCAAAGATGGCTATGTAAAGCAAATCCCTCATTTTGGAAGAGAGGGATAATTTTGGCTCATTGTGCTTTTATGAAATATCATAAATACTCTAGATGAGGAAGTGTGAGCCATTGATCTAGGGTGAGGGAGATTGTACCCAGTCTGCTCTTGCTTTCGTGGTGTGGTTTGTGTTCTTCTTCTCCAATTGATTAAGTGGTGAACTTTGTGTGGAAGAGTTTACCTTTTTTGGTTTCAAGTATACATGATTGTTTTTTAGAAATACTCCCATCTTGGATTCTAGAAAACCTACTAGCCCATATTGAGGCGAAGTAGGCTTGCCACTTAAGATTGAGTGAGTCTATCACTTCCTTGTTCTTCTCAGAGAAGACTATACTAGTAATGCGACATCCATATAAACTTCTTGACAAAGGTATACAATCTTTCTTTGATCCAAGCAAGTGTATTTTTGTCCCAAATTGCATCATCACATGAATGAGTCTTACATGAAATCCATGGAGATTAAATGATATTATGAGTTACTCATCCAATTTACATTTTTGATTACCTTTGTCCCAAAGGTCTCCTCGTGTCCTCACTCCCTTTTTGTTTAATCTCAATGTACCCTTGATGTCCTGGTCTCTTAACACACTGTCTCTTAACACACTGCCATCCTTGATAATTGAGCACCATAAGGGGCCTATCTTCATAGAGGAACCTTTCCACAATCTAGGGTTTGAGGGACTCCTACGATCTCCACCATAACTTTAATCCTTTATTGGAACATTGTTCTTTGCCAAAGAGGGAGGCAACTTCAAGGTAGCAATTCTATGACTTACGTCTCAAGGGTCTCGTATAACAAGATGTTTCATGAGAACATAAACCCATAATCTAGCACTTCTATGCAGTCAGTGCGAGGTCTGCTAGAGCATTTCGAGTCTTAAAATAGGCTTCTCGTAATGGAAAGATTCTGTCTGCTGCAGATCACTGCACTGAAATGGCTGCACGAGAAAATGAGGACCTCCGGATTCGGAAAGCCTGATCAATGACAGACTTTTCAAAGCTTTCTTCAACAGCTTCAACACGGCAATCCATATAGGAATCATGTTGTGAAATACTGGGAACACTGGCCTTCCCATGATCTTCCAGATTCCGTTCAAGATTATCAATCTGAGATCAATCACGATGAATCAATCCACTTCTGTACTGCTTATCTTCTTGATTGAATTCCGTCGATCGATTCTAAAGATCACTTCCGACACGATCATGTAGGTGGCTACGTCTCCCACTCTCTGATCATTTGCCTTAAACATGCATTTTTCGAGCAGATGATGCAATGGCTGCCTTGTTGCCCCCAGCCTCCCTTGATATGCTTGGTGGTGCAATGGTGATTGGGGAGGTTGTTTGATCTCTCTCTCATTCCACTATCTGGTTCAGTCTGCCCCTTGCCAATTCATAAGTGCTCGATTTGTTCTCGGCATCCAACCGATGATGTGCAGTGAAGAGGATGAAACAGAGAAGGTTAGAGACAAGGAAGCCCGTGTTAAGAGAAGCGGGAAAAGCTATGGGAGAGAGGAGGAAGGAGGTAGCTGCCACAAGTCCATGATACTATGCAAATCTAAACTTCTATACTGCATAAAGATGTCTTACAAGGTTATATATACGCAACCCCATGTGTAATTTACACTTGGTCTTTACATGTGGGACATGCCCATTTCTACCACTCTTGAATACACAGTACCCCTAATGCAATTTACATCCTCAACACCCCCTCTTAGATTGTTACAAGATGATAGAGCACAAAAGAAAAAAGTGCTACACGCACAAAAAATCGTAGACTTTGATACTTCTATGAGCATGGCTATAAAGAACTAGAACAAAACTATAAAAACTTGGGAGCAAGTTATATATTACTTCCCCCTCTTAAGTTTCAAGAGGTTTTAGGCAGATGCTAAGTTGAGTTTTGAAGTAGCAGACCTTGTTAACGTGACCCAATGATAACAAAATTTGAGTCAAGTTTAGCACATGCAAAACATCTTTTATGACCTTTTCACTTGAAAGACTTTCAGTTAGAATTTGAGCTATTGCTTACACCCTGCATGGATGCCCATGAGCTATGAACAAATGCTCTTTTGAATTTTGATTCTTTTCTAAAGTTGAAAACCATACTTTGCGGCTTGTCATGTGTGCTCTTGCACCTGAGTCTACAAATCATTTTGGTGCTTTAGATTGATCAAGTTTACAATTGCCTTGAATGGTAAGAAAACATTATGAGATTTATCCGTCAATCATCATGCTGGACATAATTGCCTAATTGTTTGGAGCTATGTCCTGAAGACTAATCTTGTTCCTTTTGTGGCACTTTAATTGCCAATATTTAGGAATAGTAGCGACAATTCCCTATCCTTCTTGGTGCATTTGCATTGATGATCATGATGATGAAGTTATTATTAAATAATTTGTTTCTCCTAACATTACCTCTTCCACGTTTGTTCCCTGCATGTCTAGGAATACCTTGTCTATTTTAGTTATCAACTAGACTGTCCTTGATTAAAATTTTGGCTATTGTTGCTCGAGAGTTTTGATTACCTTTATTAGAGGCTGATTTGTCCTACTGTGTCCTCTGGTATATCCTTTACCTCTATGGGCATTCCTTTTCTCTTATTGGATCTGGATTTGCACACTTGTTCTCGAATGTGCCCCCATTAGCATATTAGCCATTATCTCAAAAGTTGGGGGATTCTCCTTTGTAACCATGGTAGTTACAAATTGATCATATTCTTTGCCTAATCCATTTAAGGCAAGTTGCACCAACCTTGTGCTATCGATATTCAGAAAATCAATTCCAAGGAGCATTTCATGCCATAGTTGGTTACTGGATTTGAATATGTGGCATGTTATAGATGCAGTGCTTGTTGTTGAGGATGTGTGTGGTCCCATGCTAATTTTTGGGGAACTTGAAGATGTGAAGCAAATTATGTCTTAACAATAGTTCTCTAGTCTGCCATTTTGTAAGCTTCTCCTATACTGTGTTTCTGTGGGCTTCTTTCGTACTTCATTGCAACTACCAAATAGAGAAAATGTGAACACCCCACCACGTAATTGATATTCGATCATTATGAATCTTTGCGAGTATAATGTAATTACTCATGTAAAACTTCCTTCAAAGTTTTGTGACCATCGAGATATAGAGGTACGGTATAAGGATACCAATGCACGAGTTTTTGACTCCAATGCATCATCCATGGTCGAAAATGAGGAAATGTGCATGTCCCACCATCCAATGATGTGTGATCCTTATGGAAATCTGCAAGTATAAAGGAATTACTTTTGAAATTTTTCTAGGAAGTTTCATGACCATTGGCAACACAAGCCTATGGTACAAGCATGACGATGCACAATTTTGGTAATAAGGAAGGGAGGGTGTGTGAGGGGTCGAATGTGAAAGGACTAGTGGAAGTTGGTGAAGGGAAGGAAGGGGTTATTGCTTTTGAGTGTTGAAGGGATTTCCAAGGATTCCAACACTCCTCTTTCGTATGTGGATCTGACTCCTCACAAGATCTTGAGTGGGTTTTCTGCATCTTTGATGATGAGGCTCGTGCGATGCTTAGGTAAGAGATTGCTTGGAGGTCTAGGAAAGTTGCAAAGAAGGTTTTGGCAGGTTGTGGAAGAAACTGTGGGAGAGGAGAGCACACACAAAGGGATAAGGAGACACCAGAAGTGGCGGAGCAAAAGCTACTCCAGCTTATTCCTCTATCATATATATATGAGTATACATGGGCAATGTACAAGTGGGCGGGCACACTGCCCTTTACCCCAACAACCTCCCACTTAAAGGCACTGTGCCTTTAAGGGAGTATAGTACACATATAATACAATCAGCCATAGGCTGAAAAACAAGATGACCAAACCGTCATTTTATGCCCATCGGCACTTTACAATGTGCAAAGTGCATAGAGGATAAGCTACTAGCAGACATCAGGTCTGCAGGATAGAAAATGACAAGCTGTAGATGCCTGTCAACCAACATCTCATGCCAGATCTCACTAGGAGAGTGAACTCTCACCATCACGTGCTCCTGTGCTAAGTCCATAGCACCCGAACTGTCACTGTGCAAAGAAAACGTCTCTGTACCACCTGTGACCATAAGCACATGCCCTACAATAGACCTCTACTGGTCTACCCAACCTGCATCACCTGCATGCTGCTCTTGGAAGCATAAGGACCTGATGTCCACAATCGCTTCCCTACTGCCAAAATATGCCATAATCAAGCTACCAACTCCCACTGCAATGGAAGCAAGAACCGGAAGTGTAGCCCCAATGGCAAACATGTGAAACCAAGTCTCAACCTAGTCATGGATGCATGAAGTACTATGGCTTCCATATCAACCATAACTTGCTGCTCAACTAATCTATGATCGTCAAACCTGCTGTGTTTCAATACAGGCAATGGAGTACTTGATAACTTCCCCCTCTCCATACTGAAATAACCAAGTATTTGAAGACAAACATCATCAAGACCATGCAGCTCCCATTGCAAAGCATCCCTGTCCATAAAGGACCATATGGCAAGTAGCCTCAAAAGGATAGCAACCTCTTGAATACTAAGACCATAACCTGTCTCACTGTGCATCACATCCCGAGCTCTCATAACGGTATCAAACCTATGAAGCCAAGCTCGAGGGGATTGCTTCTAGTCATGGAGGCACTTACAAAGCAAACATATCAATGATTCCTGCCCATGCGCAATATGACCTGAGTCAATAACTACAGAAACCACATCTGTCTTGGCATAACCAGCCAATGGATCATACCGGGCATCATTAGCCAAGGTATCCTCCTCATCATGCATAGCCTCATCCTCATTTGCAAGAGGCACTACAAAGTAGTTATAATCATTTGTTTTTCGACGATCAAAAGATGCCTTGTATGGACAATCTTTTGGATCCACGAGCACAATGTAGTTCACAACCTGTGTATGCGGATTGTCCTTCATTCGTGACTTCAAATTCTCAATATGGAAAGGATGTATTTTTCACACCTCAAATGGCCGAAGGCCAGTCCTAGGATCAATAGGAGGTCTGATAACATGATCAATGCGAATAAGAAAGTCTATCGATCCACAAGGTTATCTCATTGTACCTTTGCTCGAAGAAGAAAGTCTATCGATCCACAAGGTTATCTCATTGTACCTTTGCTCGAACTCTATTTTGTTGTGTATCTGAGGTGCCATCTCCAATATCAGCAGCTCCCGGTACTTGCTGGAGCCTTTGATCCTAGTTTACTCCGTTTTTTCCCTTGTGCAATAGATGGAGTCTCCTCAACAACATCCTCATCAGACTCAAGAGGAAACACACTTGCAGCCAATAGAGGTTATTTTTTTGGGAGTGGTGCACTCAAACCATGCCCACTTGGAGGTGCACTCAATCCATGATGGCCTAAAAGAGAAGGTGCTCTCAATCCATGTGAACCTGTGAAAATTCTTAATCCTTTTATATTAGAGCCAAAATTTTCAGCTTCAATACGGGAAGATCCCTTTCCTTTGACTTTGAAGAACCTCTTGGTTTGATTGGTGATGTCGCGGTATCTTCTTCATAACCCTCCTCTGTATGCTCCTCAGAATCACTATTGGAAGTTGATACCTCCATCTGCTCGATAATTTTATCAACCTCCACAATTTGATTTGTCAAGTGATAAAAAAGATCCTGGACACACAAAACAAAATTGAATCTCTCATAGTATTCAAAAGAAATTACATAAACATAGAGAATTAGAAATTACTTATGGATAGTAACTAACCTTCCCTTCCTCTTTGATTTGTTTTGATTGTTCCGCTACAATGGGTGGAGTAACAGCTTTCAAAGAGAACTTCTCTTCCATAACAATAAAAATAATAGGTTTCTTATTGTTATCAATCCCAAGCATTTCAACACATTCCTCATTGGACTCACTTCTTGTGATATCTTTAATCTTTATTATTGGCTTAAAAACTGATCTTCCATTGGGAAGTGTCTTTGGAAGCGACAAAGTCATCTCTTTCGTATCAGTGTTAACTTTGATGGTCCATTTTGAATCAATGTTATTGTGTACTTCCACTATCTCCCATAATGTTTGAATTTGCAACGAACCTTCATCAAACGGAGCAGGAACATCATAAATCTGTTGAAGCTATTTCACCTCAAGACTTGGATCCTTGGCACTTTTCTTTGGTTCCTTGGTGCCTTTCTTTTCCACCCTTATCCTTTGGATCCTAGTGGAAGCATCCTCCGCGATGTGGGCTTTCCAAAGACATGGATTTCTTCGAAAGTTTGGTTGTTCGACATGATACCTACAAAATACATAAACAATGTCAAAATATTATGATATCATGGAGAGAATATCTCAAGTTGAAAAAAACAAAGCTAGTACAACAAGCTTGATGGTTTCTAAAAAGACTTTGTGCTTCTAACATCTACATTCTTCATGGAAAAAGATGTCGACATGCTTATTATTGGAACATAATTTTGGACTAGAGAATAAAAGACAAGGGTCTACACTAGCGAGAAGCAAACTAACACTCCCACTTGTCTAGATTCCATTGACGATACTTGATGGGGGCACCCCCAAAGAACCAAAGCCTCCAAATACCCTCTTGGTATTCTCTGGATGAGAGTCTATATATACCAACCAGAAGCAAAATAACCCCTCTCAACAAAGCCAACAAATCTAACTAGCTCTAGGTGTGCATCAAAAACCATATTAGAATCATAAGATCTAACCAATCTGCCTCCAAACTACACATCAAATACCAAAGTGTCCTCACCACTATCCCACAAGAGATCTGTAACTTGAACAATGAAGAGGGATGCATGTTCCTCATAAAAGCACTTATCTTTTCATACTCAATAGAAGTCTCCTTGAGGGTAGGGGGATCACCCATCTACCATGCTGAGGGATAGCTACATGTATGCGAGCAATGCAAAAACTACAAAATTATGGCCAAAACGCCTCCGTTTCTCTCTCAAATTTAATTAAAAAACACTAGAAAACAACTCCATAATTCGAAGAGAAAAATCTACTTTTCAATACAAATCGACCAAAAAATAAACAAAATTTACCAAAAAACCCTCTCCCTCTCCCTCCCTCTCTCTCTCTCTCTCCCTCTCTCTCTCTCTCCCCCCCTCCCTCCCTCTCTCTCTCTCCCTCCCTCTCCATCTCTCTCTCGATCTCTCTCTCCCCCTCAAACCCTCTCTCTCTCTCTCTCTCTCTCTCTCTCTCTCTCTCTCTCTCCTTCTCTTTCTCTTTCTCCCTCTCTCTCTCTCTCTCTCTCTCTCTCTCTCTCTCTCCTTCTCTTTCTCTTTCTCCCTCTCTCTCTCTCTCTCTCTCTCTCTCTCTCTCTCTCTCTTTCTCTTTCTCCCTATTTCTCTCTATCTCTATCTCCTGAAAATATGGTTTGCTGGCTCAGAAAAGCCCTCTATGGCTTGAAGCAGGCACCCCATGCATGGTATGCGAAGATACATGCATTTTTGGTGGCTTTAAGAATAGCCCAACTAAGGCCACTCTTTATGTCCAAAAGAGTGCATTGGAATTTTTAATTCTGATTTTATATGTGGATGACATGCTTATCACTGGGCCAGATATGGAATAAATTGCGGATTTCAAGGCTGATTTACAGCAGTCTTTTGCCATGACAGACATGGCTCAGTTGCACTATTATTTGGGCATATAGTTTGCATATGTTGAGGGGGGTATAATGATAAGTCAGTCCAAGTATATTGGATAGCTTGTGAGCATGGCGGTTTTGAGAAGAGGCGTGGCTTCTAGAGACCTGAGACGACTTCCAGTAGTTTAATGGTGGTAATTGAGGCGACAACGCATGCCTATAAACTACATGTTGGCAAAGTGCTCTCTCTCTCTCTCTCTCACACACACACAGAGCCTTCTAAGCTCTCTGAGTCTTTATTGTGTGTGTCTGAGCAGTTGCTCATTAGGATTTTAGTCGAATCTTATAGTGAGTCGGTTAGAGAGTCATGTTCTTGTAAGTGCAGTAACAATTGCAGTAGCAATGAGCTGCAGTCCTGAAGGTCTCAAGTCAATTGAAGTTGTCCCTCCTAAGCTTGATATAGTTCAAGTTTGTGGTACTCTGTTGTGTCGCAATCATTCCTTGATGTGAGAAATCTAAATTGTTTGAGAGCATCATTTTATGTGGTAAAATCAATTTGGGTTGTGAGGCTTTAAAAGCAAACAATGGTATTAGAGCGGTTCGAGTCCATGAAACTCAAAGAAATCTGATGGCCAGAGAGATCTAAGATGGATTCTGAGGGTCCAAGGCATGTTGCATCGTTGTTGCTTTGAATTATTGATCTGTCTCTTCTCTCTTGTGGCGGATTCCTAGATGCATGCAGCTATGTTCTCGCCTGGCATCTCACCATAATTTGGGAACAAGGACTTTTTGCGGCATAGTGCTTTGAAGGCAAGGCATTTTGAAAGCACAAACTTCATTCTTTATCATATCTTTGTGAATGCCCACTTCAGTCTCCGGGTTCGTGAGACAGAATCAAGCATGAAGATGAGAAGTCTTACAAGGATCTCTGGTTAGAGGATTGATTGAGGTGGCACCCTAGACATGCAAGAAAAGCAGAAGCTACAACCGAAAGAAGAAGAAATTTGTACTCGAAGTGCTCGCTGAAGCATGCATATTGTGCTTGGAAGATGTTATGTGCTGATTGAGATCATGTTGAGGGGTTGCGCCCTATGTGGGTAACTTGATTTGGGTGCCGTGCCCTATGTGGGTGGCTGTTTGTTACCATGCCTTGTGTAATGTCTTGTGTTTTTCTAGTCTTTGTTAGTGAATCGAACAGGTTGATTTTTGAAACCGGCCTTCAGTAAACTAAATAGTAGTAAACTGTAACTATCTTAGCACCCACGCTATTTACAGCCACATTGCATCATTTCCAGCCACTTCCATTAGTTAAATATCACTTAGAAATAACTTTGAAACCACTGAAAGGGAGGCTAGAGTGTCCTGCTCTCAGAAAACAAATGCAAGAGACACAGATTGGCCCCAAATGCTTTGATGCCCCTTTTGGTATCTATTTTATTCCTTTGACAATGGAAAAGTGCTTATACAACAAGGGTTCACTCCCTTGCACTCTATTTCATTGGCAAATCCACTATCTAAGCCAGTTCTTGGCTTCATACTGCATCCAATCCCTATTGTACACTAGAACCCATCTGCCAAGGCAAGGCTAAGGCATTCTCCACTATCTGTGGCCACTGCAAAGCTGTCCAAGCATTCCACAAGGCATCTGGCTTGCTACAAAGGGTTTGGCAGTCCCACAAGCCAATTTCTAGCCTCTCAGCACACGTGACCTAAAAGCAGGAAGAAATCCATAGAGCATGACAAAGTGAGGGATCAAAGAGGATCGTAACACCATGAGAGAGACATAAGGTAGGAAACACTCAATCTATTACAATGAATATAATCAACAATACATGATAGGCTTCTTATATAGAGAGAGCCCTTTGAATATTCACACCTATTGGATCCTCTGATCCACATCTCTCCTTGTGGATATCCTTGATCCACATCTCCACATCATGTAGTCCACATCCTAGGGTGGCTACTTTAATTCCCTCCTATACCATACCTTAGCCTCTAATATGTGCTCATGGCACCATATCTTAGCAATGTGTACTCTAGCCTTTTAACTAACCCAATACAAGCACTAGCACCCATCAACATGTCAATAGCAACACCCCCCTCTTACAAAAGCTATTGATAAAAGCTAAGTGAGTAGCTCCCTCTTCTCAATGCTTGCCTTGAGCACGAGGAGGGGTTAAATGGAAGGACAAGAAATGAGGGAGGAAGATGGCTCCAAAACTATTGAAAGGCTAAACAATAAAGGGATTGTAATGGAAGAGAGAGAGGAAGGGATGAAGGAGGGAGAAAATGCAAGGAGAAGGGAATGGAAAGAAGGAGAAGGGAATCTAATGAAGGAAAGAGAAAATGGTGGGATGAAAGAGGGAATGGAGGAAAGAGAAGGAAAGGAAAGAGGGGTAAGGAGAAGAAACGAGGGAGGAAGATGGCCCCAAAACCTTTTCTTTTTGTTTTTTTTTTGCTCTAAAACTTGTTGAAAGGGTAAACAATAGACTCTAGGATATTTCACTGGCTATAAAGATAGATATTGATGTCAATTTATCCCCCACTAATATGTTTGTTATTGGAACTTTTGTCCACAAAATACTCCTCTAAAGTATGAGTTCAATTCTGCTTAACGCACGTATCTTAGCTATCTTAAATGATACCAGTATGGTAGATGATGGGCATTGGAAAAGAGATGAACCACTCACTCACAACGCATGAGAGAGCTACTCATGGCAAGGGTGGATGGGAAGGAGTGAATAGGTAAAGGAAGGCCAAGTAATGGAAGGGATCAATGTTAAGGGTAGGGAGTGGATGCGTGAGAGAGAGAGAGAGAGAGAGAGAGAGAGAGAGGAGTGCACAACCAAGATGACTAAATTATAACAAAGAAAATTGAGAATACATACATTTTCTCTCTCAAGATTAGGGTAAGGTTTAGGGTTTCCCCATGTCCCTTAGGTTCCTCCCTAGAACTTAGTATATGGTGTAGTTTATACCATTCTCAACACCCCCCCTTAGATTACACTGTATACAGGGTGTGTATACAGGATTTATTTAAATAGAAAAATGACACTATGGAAAAAATGGGGATAAAGAAGAACCTAAGAGATAAGAGAATATGCATGAGCATAGAGACTTTGCATTCGAAATTTGTACAAAAAGGAAAACCTCATTTCCCCCTCGTAAGTTGTAGGTGGCAAATGTCAACTCATCATCAAAAGTATGAGAACTTGTCAAGGAAATGGCTTTGTAAAAATAATGACAACTTGTTCTTGTGTTGGACAATGAACAACATCAATTTCTTCATTGAGAATCTTTTCTCTAATGGAGTGATAATGCACTTTGATATGCTTTGGGAATCTTTCTCTAATAAGGTGATAATGTACTTCAATATGCTTTGTTCTAGCATGAAAGATTGGATTCCTTACTAAATGGATGCTATTGATATTGTTGGTATAGAACACAGTTGGTTCTTTGGAAATAATTTCAATGTTTGTAGAAGTCTACTGCACCAAATTGCTTCTCATGTAGCATTGGTTGGTCCTCTATCTTGGTTTGCCAAGGCAAAGCTATTGATCCACTTGTACATCTTCTATCATATGTAGCTCCTGACCAATCAACATCAATATATCCATGAAAACTAACATCTATTAAGTTGTTAGATTTCAGTTCATAATCGTTCAAGTATTTGAGGACCTTTTTATTTGCACAGAGATAAAACATGACAAAGCTACTAACGCAAGAGTAAAATATATCCAATTGTACATCTTCTATCATCTAGAGTTCCTACCCAATTGAAATCAATATATCCATGAAAACTAACATCTTCAAGTTGTCATATTTTAGCCCATAATCTTTCAAATATTTGAGAAACTTTTGCACAGAGATGAAACTTTTTTGGCTTCTGTATGAATTGACTGAAAATCCAATGGAATAAAGATGTCTAGCCTTGTGATTGTTAAATAAATCAAGCTTCAAATAAGTTGTCGATACTAATGAGGATTTGTATTAGGAGATTTGCCATGAGATGACAATCTAATGTTACATTCTACAAGATTTGAGGTGGCTTGCAGCAGTCACATAAACAAAACCATTGGTGAAATTTTTTCATTATATTTGTCCTTGATACCATTGTCATTCTCTTCATACTTCAATGTCAAGAAATTATGCTCTCCCATGTCTTTCATGTTGGGAAATTATGCTCTCAAACTCTGTTTACCTATGAAATAGGTGTTCATTGGAAGTGGTGATGATCACGTCGCCAACATAAAGCACAAAGAAAATAGTATGTTATGTTATATTTTTTATGTAAAGTGACGGCGGGGCTGATGGTTGAAATTCCATTATGAATTATTGCATTCCAAGCATGTGCGGCCTATCCTTCATCTAGATATCCCTTAATATTCATTTAATGGATAAGCCAATCAAAAGGTGAACCAATAGTGGTCATCTTCACAAATACGCAAAGGTCTCTTCATAATCTATTCCAAGTTTTGAAGCAAATCCCTTCGACAACTAA
Source organism: Cibotium barometz (assembly GCF_041138505.1). Classification (NCBI taxonomy): domain Eukaryota; kingdom Viridiplantae; phylum Streptophyta; class Polypodiopsida; order Cyatheales; family Cibotiaceae; genus Cibotium; species Cibotium barometz. Next base: position 19,108,294 of record NC_141061.1, read on the forward strand.
TTGGCTTTGTATTTGTCAATTGATTTGTCTAAATTGAGCTGGAATTTGTAACCCATTTGCAACCAACGGGCATCTTTTTTATTGGTAAATATGTTGATTCCCATGTTTACTTTTTGATGAGTAATGACCGTGAATCTCATAATGCATTGATTTGGAGCATGTCAATGCTTCTAGACCACAAAATGGGAAATATTGATGGCTTTCCCATGTTGCATGATTCACATACATCTTTTAAAATGTATACGTGCAGAAGGCCTTGAACCATGTTTATTTGCTTGAGTGAAACCAAGCTTTTGAAATTGTATACGTGCAGAAGGCCTTGAACCATGTTTATTTGCTTGAGTGAAACCAAGCTTTTGAAATTGAGGTGACCATACCTTGTGTTCCATAGTGTGCTTAAAGTATCATCATTTTAATGAGAAGTGGTTTGTACTGCTTGAATAAGCATAGATGAAGAAAGTTTCTTCTTCCAATTTATAATAAATTTACTTGGATGGTATAATTCTCGGATTGTGTAACCAAACTTGTTTTTGAACACTAGTTCCAAATCTCTTTCACTCATGTCACCAACTGATAAGATGTTTTGAGTCATTATTGAAAGAAAAAAAGCATCTCCTACGCTTTGTGTAATGCCTTCATAACTATGGAGATGAATGTTATGATTTGAGGTATTGTCACCCATCATTACATTTTCTTTAGCATTCTTATATGGATGCATTTTAAAAACCATTTTTTCTCATATAGTTGACTCAAACCACCAAAATATCTTTATTACTATGTAAATGCTTCAGATTTCTACATTAGAACATTGTGAAATAAGAACTTTTGATGTTGAGCTTTGTTATCCAGTGATTGCCTTTGATTTTTCTCATTGACAAAGTTGCTAGATTGTCTTTGATTTTCATTTTGATTATGTTACTATTATTGATTTCTATCTCTATTGTATTGTCCACTTACAACACTCCCGTGTTTGTTCTTGCATTTTGGCTCCTAATAGCCCATAATTCCACCATAATTGCAAGTACATATAGTTATTTTTTGGACTTTGGATTGGTAACCTCCTTTGTTCATGCCCCTTGAACTCTAAAATTCCATGTTTTCGTCTAAATCAAAGGGCCATGTTTCCCTCTAATTTGAAGGGCCATGATGTTGATGTGATGAAGACGATGATCCATGGTAATTGTTAGAGTGTTTGCCAAGGCTATGTGAATTTCAATTATGTCTTCTAACATCGTTTTGACTTCCTCTTTGGAAACCTCTACCTCTAGCATAGAAAGCCTACTTATAATTCTTTTGTAACTATAGCAAAACGTCTCCACATCTCCTATTACATAAAAATGTCAGGCATGATTTCACATATCGATGTAGCATCTCAAGTGACAATGGTTGTAACAAATTACTCATAATTTGAACTAGTCTTTTGTTTTTTGTTTCATGGATAAGTGATGCTAGTAGGTCTTTAAGTTGGACCTACACATATTTCAGATGATAGCTTCTTTGCACTATTGAGTTGATTTTAAGCATTATGATAATGATATGTATTGAATCTATTTCTAATCTTCGTTTGCATTCATTGTTGATGTAGTGGTGTCCTTAACATTTAAGTTGCTTAGGTTAAGTGCCAATTGAGCTCTTTCATCCCAATATGCTTTCTTCTCACTGATGTCTCTAGCTTCATTTGTTATCAACACTTCCAATTACCATAGTTGTTGTCATCCAATTTCATCCAATTTGATGTTCTCATCCAAGAAAATGCTATCATCATGAGTTTTTGTCACATTTTTATATTTTGATGTTGAAATGTCTAATTGAGGGTCTAGAGGCTTTGAATATTGCATTCAATTTTAACCAAGCTATGATGAAACTTCTCCAACATGTCCTGGAATGGGTGCCATGATTGCACGTTGTAATTATGCCAAAAATTAATGAAATTTTCTTGCACATTCTCAAAAAATGTGTCAAACTATTATGCTTTAGATGCTAAAGATGCTAGACTCACTTCTTATATAAATGAGGTGGACTTAAGAAATTAATGGGCAAGGCATTCACACAGACAAGTCCATGGCCAAGCTGATGAGTCATGGATCATTGACTCTAGAGCCTGCAGTCCCTTAACTCCGCAAAGAGTGAGTGGTTCTCTCACTTAGAGAAACGTTACAGTGACGATGTAGAACTATGAGACTCCAGACTTCATCATCATAGGATACATATATATGGGACGTACATAACGTTTTGTATGTTTTAGGATTGAAGAAAAACCTTCTACCTGTTAGTGGCATTACTTAAATAGACAAGAAGGTGTAATTTGATGAAGGGGAATGTGTTATTCGAGACAAGGGTGATGATGTCATATATTACCATCTTCGGAAGGCCTCGCGGGCCTATGAGACAAAGTAAAAATAAAGGATAACTCATGCAAGCCACAATGGGATGAGGCAAAGGGCTTGCTAGGATCCTTGCTGAGTACTATATTTAAAAAGATCAAAAAACTCAAACTAGTACTTAAGATACATAGCTAGGTGCCATGGTTACTCTCCTGTGGGCCGCAAAGTTGTCTCATATTTGTGTTTGTCGGGTCGTCTCTCGATAGGCATGATCCTCGTGATCTCTATATTTGGTGGGCCATATCAAGAGTGATGCCTCGGTTCAAAAAATCCCCTCCGACTAGGGCTCCCGAACCTCCATCGTGCATGCTATCGTGCATGGTCTATATGTCGTTGGCTCCATTGCTCCATGCCGTCTCTTCCCGTTGACCCATGCTGTCCTCATGTTCGCTATCTCCCCCTCTACTCCATTATGTTCCGAGGTTGACTTGAAAGCATAGAAATATGTGACATGTTGGTGTGGATGGTCAACCTAGGTCTCATGTGGCACTGTCACCTCCTGCTATCTGATATGCCACAACATGGTCTCGCTGTGTCACCGCATCTCCATCAAATAGAGGCCAACACAGTACCTAGTCATGAAAGCGGATCAGCCGGGAGAGTGGTCCAAAATTGTGCTCCTTCTGAAAGAGACAATAGTACCGTCCTAGATTAAGCTTGATGATGACTTTCAAAATTTGTCATGAATGATGTGAAAATCTTGGGTTTATGGAGCTGGAGGCGTGGGTTGTATCTAAATTCAATTTGGCTTCAAAATGATTATATTTTGACCTTGACATGATTGTCCTAGCGAGAATCTCTTGGACTTTAGGATAACTCTTTTGTAATTGGATTGGTCGAGTTTTACTAAGTATGGTGATCCAGTTCAATTATTCTAGCTGATTTGTGTAGTTAGGTTCAAAGCTGGCCTATTTTCATTAACCAGGTTTAGTGTTGTTTAACCAAGGTAAAAGTTAACCTCGATGTGGTTAAGCCATATAGAAAACTATTCACTAGGAGATAGAACACTCAGATGTACCAAATAAAAGTATATAAATAGATGTGAAAATCCAAGTATAAAACACGCCAAGAACTGTGCCAACAGGCTTGTGGGCTGCAATCAGGCTGCCACATGGTGGCACTCAGATATCCTCACTGAGTTTATTTTAGGGCAGACATGTAGGCCATCCTGGTCAGCACTTCGGGCTCACAGTTTGCCCAAGTTTAGGGCTGCCCGTGGGACTGCCCAGCCATAAGTCCATGTAATTGGGAGAAGGGCTGGGCGAGACCCAGCACAAGGCGCCTGTTTGTAGGACCTTTTATGCTGCCCTGGTGAAGGGAGGATCGTGGAGTCGGCCATCAGGTTGACAGACCCACAGATCCCAGTTGGCAGCTAGTGCAACCTGCAGCGGTTCCACCAAGGAGACACCAGACAAATCTACACCAGTAGAAGAGCCACAGATGGTGCAAGTGAGGAGATCAGGTGAAGTTCTCATGGGCAGATACTGAAGCCGATCCTACAGAGGCCATTGGTGCAGCATAAAGTTGTTGAAGGATTGTGTGAGAGAAAAGGGGTGCACTCACAAGAGAGAAGACCCTACATTTCAGCTAGCTGCACACTAATATAGAATCAGAGATAAGGTTGAGACTTTATGGAAATGTGTGGAAAAGGGTGCCTTTAGTCCCAATAAGACCAATCCACTTGGAACATCTGATAAATGTAGGGCACTAGCACTCAAAGTGCAATCTAGAATGTTTTAAAGCTCACCCAAAACATGCGGGTTCGTACAAAGTGCTTATGATGTACAGAACTAGAATTTGTCAAATAGACTTTACAAATTGGAGATGGCTCTATAGGCCATTATGACAATCAAGGCAAAGTGGTAATTCCACCACAAATGTTGATCCATGAGAACTCCCTTTTGAGTTTGGTAGAATGGGTATAAAAAGATGTTCAAAGAGTGGAGGATTATGCATGCTTCTTCAAAGACCGTGCTATTCTTGCACCATGAAATCTAGAGGTTATTGATGAGATCAATGAACTGGCCTTGAGTGCATTACCCGGTCTTGAAAGAGAATACCTCAGTGCAGATTCGGTTGTTTCTTCTGAGAATGACAGAATATTGTATCCAATTGAGTACTTGAATAGTTTGAACTTAGGTGGTGGGTGGCTACCCTCCTCATCACTTGCTTCTAAAGATTAATGCTCCTATCATTCTGCTCCGCAATTTGGACCCTCAGCAGGGACTTTGTAATGGTACCAGATTGATATGCAAGCAATTTAACTCAAAGGTGATAGAAGCAGAAAACGTTACAAATACAAACATTAAAGACAGGGTCTTTATTGTGCTAGGATAACAATTATACCAAACTATGCTTCAATTGCCTTTTGACATGAGAAGGAGATAATGTCCTGTGAGGCTAGCTTTTGGTATGTCAATAAATAAGTCACAAGGACAAACATTGAGTGTGTTGGGACTTTAATTGGCCACATAAGTATTCACACATGGACAATTGTACGTTGCTATGTCACGTGTTAGATCACTGATGCAGTGAAAGTGTATGTAAAGCATACTGTGGAACACGAAAGTAGCATAGAAGGTTCAAAAAAAGTCTTCCAACCAATGGTGTCTACAAAGAGATATTGAAAATGGCATGTAGAAGAATATAAATGTAATCTATGCCCAAAAGGTAGAGAACGAGCTATTAATACAGCAGCCTATAAATGCTAGAGACTACATTCATAGATATCTCTGTATCAACAATGAAGTAAGAATTTGAAAGGAGAATGTTTTCAAAGATGTGACATGTGCAATCTAAGTGTGTTTCAATAAGTGTGCATGCTTTGAAGTTGATTGATATTCCTTTCAGAATGACAATTATGTGATTGTGATACAAAGACATAAAGCTAAATAGGAGTTGGATGGAAAATTCCTTTTATTTATCTCTCACATTGTTGATACGCTTGCCGGTAATATTGAAATGATATGTATCACTACAAGGGATTGGGCTCATACCCGCGCTCTTAGCCGCTAAAAATGACTTGTGAAAAAAAGTAGCGGGCCCGTGTATCAGCGCGTGTATTCTCGCGGCCAGAGACATGCGTGTAAAAACGCGTGTACAGTGCCTCTCAGACGCGCGTATACACGGGTGTGTAGCCGCGTTTTTTTTTGCAGACGCGTTAATACACGCTAGTATACACGCATCTTGTTCCATTAGACGCGGTTATACACGGGTGTATAGCCGCGTCCTGTTCAATTCCAATGTCCCAGCCGCGTTTCTACTTGCGTCTGTACACGCGTTTCTTTTATTTAGATGCGCTTATACACGCGTTACTGCCAGTTTATACGCGTGTATACACGCGTTATTTCCAGTGTATCCGCGCAGATACACGCAATTTTTAGCAGTTTTGACGCGTTTATACACGCGAACAGAGAGCAAAAAAAAAATCCAGAGAGTGCTATTTGGTGCCTGAATACTGTTCCAGCATTCCAGCACCCAATAGCACTCTCTGGTTTAGGGTTTTTGGTGCATTAGACCATCCCATTAGACCATCCACGAAGAACATATGCACGAGGGAGATTAAGACAAGAACGACATGAATGCATACATTGTCATTACACGATTCAAGACAGCCATGAATGTAATACTATCGATCAATCAATTCAATATTACTATCAAAATTTCATACATGTATACAAGGGAGTCCATATCTCGAAGTAGCCCATGGCTTGAGTTTACAAAAAAATATATACAATCACATCCTAAATATGGAATGTGATACTACAAATCTGAGTACTACTCAGACCCAGATGATGACTCGGTGCTCCCCTCATGCTCAGATGAGCTCGCATCGGTCGGAATGTCCGAGGAGTAGTGCTCACGTCCACCCTCTGCAGCGGCGGCCGGTGGATCATCAGCAGCTTGTGCCTGTTCAAGTAAATTATAGTATATAAGTATATATATATATATATATGCAATTCAATAAACCAAAACCATTCGTTACGAATTTTCAAGTACCTGTCGACCGTATGGTCTCATGGCCAACTCAAACTGCGCGTCCGTAATACGTCCCTCGGCTCTGAAGATGGCCCACGTGTCACGTCTGCTATGCCGACGAGCATACGCAGTATCGTGGGTTGTGGGCTTCCTCCCCGTAACCCGTCGCTGTATCATAATCAACACAATTTGTAAGATTAAAACAATTCATAGAATCAATGAATTAAGTAAACAATCAAATAAAGTGACAGGATACTTACGAACTCTGCCTCCCATGACTCGACGCCGCCAGATCCGAAATGCGAAGATCCAACGGTCTCCATCTGGATCCGTCGTGCCTCCACATGCTGCCTGCTCTTCACGCCACCCTCTGCTCGTTTCTTTGCCTCCTTCCACTCGCGTTTGTGCGCAGTGGCAGGTTTCTCGGCAGGATAGCCACCCGCAGCTACATTTAGCCGGTCATCGTACGCGAGTTTTTTAAGGTGAGATCTTTTATTACTTAAGATCTCCCTTATTCGCGTCCTTCCCCATACATCCGAGAATGTAGCATGTGGGGGATTGGGGTACCGACTGTGTACAGCTTCTATCACCTCCCCAACTAATCGGCTATTTTGATCTTTAAATTTAATAAAACAATTTCTATATGAGTTTGATACTACCCCACGCATGTATTCCATTACCTCCCTCCCCCTCGCATCCATCACTATCCCGCCCCTATCCGTCACATCATAGCAAACCACTCTCTCCATCTCTCTCATCTCCTCCTCTTCCGAACTGTCTCCTCTAACTCTTCTCCCTCTATCTCCTCTCTCACCCCGTGCCCTACTACCTCCCCCACCTCCCCCACCTCCCCCACCAAAGCACCCGCCGCATCCTCCCCCACTCCCACTCTTCCTACTGCTGCGGGTGGAGTCACGACTGGGGGATTGTCTACGTGACGGTGGCTGTGAGCCCTGACGTGACGGTGGCTCTGAGGGAGCACGTGATGGTGGCTGTGAGGGTGTACGTGAGTGTGTCTGGGACGAGGTATGTCTCCTCGGTGGACGTGGAAGAGGAGAAGCTGCATGCCGTCTCGTCGGACTCGGAGACGGCACTGGAGTGCCCTGGATACTCGCGATAGGGGTATAGACACCAGGCAGGGAAGGAGGGGGATGGACATACATATACTCTGTAAGCTCAACCGGACCAGGTTGGCGCCCAAAGTGATTCATCATCTCCATCAACCAATTGCTGTACGCAAATGGATCGGATGAAGAACCTGGAATATCCATAAAGAACCTGCAACAAACATCATCATGTACATCATGGGCTGTCTCTTTACTCACACATTGTCATTACACAAGTCAAATGCCTGCAAACCATGAAATCTGAAACGCCGCAGTTTTCTGTCTGCAGAAACGCGTGTATACACCCGTCAAAGAACGCGTGTATATACCCGGCAAAAAACGCGTGTATATGCGCGTGGAAAAACTCTGCAGACAGGTTACACGCGCTCCTACACGCGTTCTTACACGCGACCTGCGAAAAAAATTTCTCGAAAAGACCGACCCCCGACAAAAACAGAATGTCCTTATAAAAGGACCAGCCATTGTCGCCCCTGTCAGGATGCAGCAACCCAATCGTGTGCAAAAAGACAAACCCAAAGAGCAAAGAGCAAAGTGAACAAATCTGACAAAAGAGACAAGGCACAGGACAAAGTGACTCACCTCTGAAAAAGTGAGTCCTCTCTGCTCCTTCTCTGCTCCCTCTTTCTCCCGTGTGTGTGCTCCTTTCTCTGCTCCTTCTTTGCTGTTGGAAGAGGCGAAAACAGGCGCACTGTTGATTTCTAAGTTCAAAATCTATATTTGGGGAAGGCGGGCTATGTTTAGTTTAAATATGCCGCCGCGTTTATGGGTGCGTTTATGTTCGCGTTTATACACGCAGGTATATTCGCGTCTACATGATTTTAGCTGCGTTTATACACGCGTTTTGCAGAAATTAGCCGCGTGAATACACGCGTTTTTTAGGAAGTAGCCGCGTTTATACACGCAAATTTTAGGAGATAGCCGCGTGAATACACGCGTTTTTGTACTTTCATTAAAAATATATAATGAGTTTGTGTTTTCTGGTTTGTACACAGGATGTCATCAACCTCTTCAAGCAGTTCTGAGGAAGATGAGACAATGCGTCATCGTAATCGCGATGTGTGGTTGGGACAACGGATCAAATGTATGTGTAATCGATGTCAAGGATGCATTGTACGAGCACGTCGAATTACCTTGAATCATATCTCCATGTATGGAGAATGGAATCAAACAGGTTTAGAGGTGAGTAGATGTAAATTGATGGTATTCAAATGACTCATGGTATCCAAATTAAATTAATAGAGTTGTAACATATAATTTGATAAATTGAAGCAGGATGCAGTACCACACCCTAACATGGTACCCTACGCGCGACGAGAGCACGTAAAGCGTCGACGAGATGATGCTGGAGCTTCAGGATCTAATGTCAGAGATGAGTGGGAAAGGGACGACAATAGCCCTGCACCTCACGAAGTTGTGGAAGAGGAGGTGCTTGATGATATGGTGCAGAATCTTTTTAAGGATGATCCCAAAGGTATGGACGACGATGATATGGAACAAGAGCATCTTTATAAAGCTTCATCGACACCGGTGTTTGAAGGGTGCACATTCTCAGTTTTACGTGCTTCCCTTGAACTACTTAATATACAAACAGTTTATGGATGGAGCAATGCAAGTCTTGACGCATTGTTGAAGTAAGCATTCTAACTTATAAATTTGAATTAGTGGTTTAAGGTTTAGGATTTAAGACTAATTATAATTGATGATATTGGATGCAGGCTATTGTCAAATATGCTTCCAAAGGAAAATAGACTGCCCACCTCAAGAGACATAGCGAGGCGCTATGTGACATCTCTTGGAGGACTGGATTATGATAAAATACATGCATGCGTCAATGATTGCATTCTCTTTCGTGGGACGCATAAGGAGGCTCTGACATGTCCCACTTGTGGTGAAGCAAGGTACAGAACAGATATGAAGAGTTTTGATGTACCTCGTAAAGTCTTGCGACACTTTCCTATAATTCCTCGCATCAAACACATGTTCAAGTGCAAATCCATAGCAGAGCTCATGTCATGGCATTCCTCACATCGATCGGATGATGGCATGTGGAGAATTCCCGCAGACACTCCTGCTTGGAAGCATATTGAAGATGAGTGGCCCAGCTTTAAAACAGAGCCCAGAAACTTGAGACTTGGCCTGGGTATGGATGGAGTGAATCCATTTGGTTTCAAAAGCACCGCGTACAGCGTGTGGCCAGTTGTGCTGGTGAATTATAACCTTCCACCATCAATGGCAATCAAGAAGGGACATCTTATGTTATCCCTTCTAATTCCAGGGAAACATAAAGTCAAGCATATGGATGTTTATCTTGAACCACTGATTGATGAGTTGGAGGAACTATGGAGAGGTGTTGCGGTGGTGGACATTAGTAGGCCTCCCTCCTCTCGACACTTCGACTTAAAAGCAGTGTTGATGTGGACAATGCATGACTTTCCAGGATACAGCGATTGTTCTGGTAAGAATTCTAATTACCTCCCTACTCTATTACTATTGGCTATATATATTAATTAGACGGTTTGACTTTATTATTCTAACTTTTATTTATATTTTAACAGGTTTGAAAACATCGGGTAAACATGCATGTCCTGTTTGTGGCCCTTCGTTAGTACATGAGTATGCTGATGGTTTGTGTAAGACTATATTCGATAATCATCATCGATTTCTCCCCTCAGATCATCCTAAATATGTTGCTAGTAAGAGTAACATTCCTCCACAAACACTTCGTGCAAAAGATTGGAAGCGTATTTGGGAGTCTACAACTATTCTTCCTCCAGATGGCATGAACAGGTATAGTGATGTTTTTTCAATCTTGTTTTGTGTAGTCTCTAATTGGATTAAAGGTCACATAGAGCAATCCCTTGTGCAGGTACTCCATTTTTTTCCGGCTGCCATATTGGACCCATCTTAAGATCAACCATCTTCTTGATCCCATGCACATCTTCAAGAATGTGGGATCTGGTATTTGGGAACATATTACTGGTAAACGAGACAATGTTAGCGTACGTGAGGACTTGCGGGTCGCAGGACGTATGCGTCAAGCTTGGCCACGAGAGGTGGGTGGGCACGTTCGTCTTCCGCCTGCACCATGGATTATATCAAAGAAAGAGGAGAAGCAGGTAAAGCAGGCCATCACCACTTTGCGTACTCCCACTGGATGCATGAGATCATTGAAGGGAGCCTTTACAACCACTAAGAAAAGAGGCGTTGAGCAACTATATGGGTTGAAGTCCCATGATTGGCACAAGATGCTTCAAGTAAGTGTTTTCCAAGTCTTGTACGTACGTTGAAATTAAATTTTGTAATGCCATAAACCATAAATGTGCTCTTATGTGCGCAGTTCATACTACCTACTAGCATCGACCATTGTGCGAATAAGAGTTTGAAAAAATGTATTTATAAGATGGGCGAGCTTGTGAGGTATGTAAAACCCATGCTCAGATCACCCTTCATTATACCTTGCAAAATGAACGTGCATGAGGTATAACGTACTATTTATTTATTTTTCAGATATGTTAGTTCCAAAGCAATTGATCCAGCCACGTTGGATGATGCGCGTGTTATGGCAGTGGAGGTGGTTTGTTTGGTAGAGGAGACTTTTCCGCGAACCATTCTCACAAGTCAACTACATCTCATTGTGCATTTAGTGGACGAAATTGCTTTATGTGGTACTGTGCATGCACGTTGGATGTTCTTCCTAGAGCGCTTCATGAAGACCTTAAAAGACTTTGTGAGGCAAAGTGCAAGGCCTGAAGGAAGCATGGCCGAGGGTTGGTTGATACAAGAGTCGCTTGTATATATTTCAGAATTTCTTGGTCAGGTGGACAGCTCTTTGCCACGACTATGGAGCAATGAAGAGGACTTGAGGATGACCTCTATTGTGCCTCAAGGAAAAGGACAGAGTAAAGTAATTGACAGAACGTTGATTGATGATCTCAATTTCACTTGTATCCTTAATAGTGATGTGATGAGCAGATGGGTTACAAGATATGAGGATGCAAAGACAAAAAGGCAAGCAGAAAGAGCTCTCTTTCGGAGGCAACATGGCTCTCGGAAGGCGTACCCTAAGCATCTAGCAACACTTCCGAATGATATCCATGTTGATTGGTTGCATGAGGAAATGGAGAGAGCAGAGAGTGACGAGGGGCTGCATATCACGGCGGAAGAATGGGAGTATGCACGAGGATGCATGTCAAAGGTACATAGAACTAATGTTTTGCATTAGTTGTAAGTGATTTTCTTTTAATATTTGTTCACATTGCTTACACAAATATTGTTTCTATTTTGGTCCAGTGCACTATGTTCAATGCTATATGGTGTGAAGGCAAGCATTTTCGAACACAAAGAATTGATGAAAAGAGAAATACACAAGATTGCGGTGTCATTAGTAGCTTTGAGGGAGCTAATGAAAAAATGGATGATTATTGTGGCATAATCCAAGACATATTTAGGCTTGACTTTCGTCGCTTCTTTGTGTATGTTTTGGATGTCAAATGGCAAATGAACGTGGTGGAAAAAGGGCCTGATGCAACGATAAAACGCCATGCAAGTGGATATGTAACTATTGACTCTACAAAGTTCTGGCAAACAAAGAAAGATAGGCTCGTATTGCCACAACAATGTGAGCAGGTATGCATTTTTTTACTAATGTGTTTCATGTACATATATATCTAAGCTCGCGTACCCCTTGACTTTTGATATGCTAATTAATTACTGTACTGTGTGTATTTGAGTAGGTTATCTATCTACCAATGGTGCATGACATCAAATGGTGGTACGTCATCCCTATTGCACCACGTTCCAAAGTGATGTATAATACATTCACTGATATGGAGCATATGGAGGATGTAACAAGCCGCAATGAAGATGACGTCGAACATGCCATTGAAGATGTTGTGATCGATGATCAAGAAATAAGAGATGATCGTGATAATGAGGATGAGCATGCCATTTCTCATGATCATGAGAATGACCCTTGTAAGATCCCTGTTCCCACCGAGCAACGGATTCGGGGTACTGGCAGCGGGAGTAGCGCTTCTCGCGCGGGACAGGGGTCCCACACTCGGGGCCTCGCCCACGGATATCCGGATAAGAGACTAATCCGTCGGTTGTTCCAAAACCGAACCCGGAAAAACTTTCTTAACCGGAAGCACGGGCGATTCCACCAGGATAACTTTTTACTCTAACGTAGTCAAGATCATTTCTGATCGAGATGATCCAATTACATCTATAAGATACTTAGTCAGTTCAAGGAAGAAACTTGCACTTGGATCATTGGGATCAACGCCTTTTTCCCCATTCAAGAGGCACAGCCGTTGATTCCTATCCATAGAACAATTACTGTCCGAGATTTTTTTTTTTTAATCGTAAAAACAAAAGTTTGAGTCTCGATTTACGGATCCATCAGTCCAGCCTAACCCCATCCAATCCCATGGGTTAGCCAACCGCCCAACCACTGTAGTGATGGGATCCAATTAAAAATTTGGTTAGGTTTTGTCCCGGGTACCAAGGAAAAGAGTTCCAAGGCCCCCTAGCCGGATGTTCATGCAAAATAAAACTAGTCACACCACTCACACACCCAATATGAAATTGCCTTTTTCAACCAGATTCAACCAGTTTAAAACAATCCTTTAATAAAACCATAGTATCATTGATCACCATCTTCCAATTTATCCAATTGATTCTTAATTTCCCATCATTCCTTCATCAGAGTATCTATGGCATCATTGGCAACTAGAACGCTCAGGAGCCGTTTCGATAGTTCCTAGCCCATAATACTTGGCAATATAATCACTTATCAAGATGGACTCTCGTTGAAGATCAGCAAGATCAACCAACGGATCCATATAAGGAGCCATGGACTCATCCATTGAAGACCAGCAAGGTCAATCAACCAGATCCATGCTCGATTTCAGAAAACAACTCCAACTCTGTTCCAATATCTTCCTCGACGCACGCGTGGGTATCCTAGGCAACCCAGAGCCCGAGCACCGTATGGTCAGCACCCTCTAGGATCCTTCGCAGGTAACCTAGCGCTTCACGCATAGGCCGCTTCCTTGGCCCCTCATCCACCGTACCGGAAGCTCACCATTTTAATCGCACCGAGGCTGGTCAAGACCTCGGCCGACCTTGCTACGCGAGACGTCCTTCATTGACTCCCCGTCAGCAGTTGCAACTTTACCATCACAACTTTAATCACAAGACGGTCAAAATGCTCCCCCCAGCATTCTTGACATAAAACAATCATTTACAAACAGCATTTACAAACAGTATTTACAAACAGTTTACAACACAATTTCTATTTTAACTTTCATTTTTCCACATTATCCTTCATCAATCTACATTACTTATTCCATATTCCATTTATATGTATACTCATCCCATCACATCATTTCTATCTCATCACTTCAGATTCCCTCACATCGCATATCGTATATTCACATCCATACATCCACATCTATATACATACATTCACATCTACATGCATACATCTACATCTCTATGCATACATCCACATCCACATTCACATTCACCTCCATACATCTACATCTACATGCATACATCCACATCTCCATTCACATCTACATCTATACATCTACATCTACATGCATCCATCCACCTCCACATCCACATCTACATCTATACATCTACATCTACATGCATACATCCATATCTCCATTCCCATCTACATCTATACATCTACATCTACATGCATCCATCTACCTCCACATCCACATCTACATCTATACATCTACATCTACATGTATACATCCACCTCCACATCCACATCCGTATCTATACATCTACATCTACATGTATACATCCACATCCACATCTATACATCTACATCTACATACATACATCCACATCTCCATTCACATCTACATCTATACATCTACATCTACATGCATCCATCCACCTCCACATCCACATCTACATCTATACATCTACATCTACATGCATACATCCATATCTCCATTCCCATCTACATCTATACATCTACATCTACATGCATCCATCTACCTCCACATCCACATCTACATCTATACATCTACATCTACATGTATACATCCACCTCCACATCCACATCCGTATCTATACATCTACATCTACATGTATACATCCACATCCACATCTATACATCTACATCTACATACATACATCCACATCTCCATTCACATCTACATCTATACATCTACATCTACATGCATCCATCCACCTCCACATCCACATCTACATCTATACATCTACATCTACATGCAAACATCCACATCTCCATGCATAATAAAATTCTTTTAATTAATCTAGGATGATAGTTCCTAGAATATGGTAGGAAGTCCTCTTTTTATGCTTTGAATGAATTTATTTTATGCGTAATTTCTATAAAAATTTTGCCATAGCTCCGCTACTATGACTGATAAATCTCAATTTTTTTCTAAGGGATAAAGCTCATTATTAAAGAAATAATTAGAATGGTCTATAATTGGATCATCAATCCATAATGGTCTCTAATTGGATCATTAAGAAAACAATTAGAATGGTCTCTAATTGGATCATCAATCCATAATGGTCTCTAATTGGATCATTAAGAAAACAATTAGAATGGTCTCTAATTGGATCATCAATCCATAATGGTCTCTAATTGGATCATTAAGAAAACAATTAGAATGGTCTCTAATTGGATCATCAATCCATAATGGTCTCTAATTGGATCATTAAGAAAACAATTAGAATGGTCTCTAATTGGATCATCAATCCATAATGGTCTCTAATTGGATCATTAAGAAAACAATTAGAATGGTCTCTAATTGGGTCATCAATCCATAATGGTCTCTAATTGGATCATTAAGAAAACAATTAGAATGGTCTCTAATTGGGTCATCAATCCATAATGGATTGAATCATCAATGTGCATAAACTAAAAGCTTAGCAAAAAGCCATTAATTTGGCCTCAAGAATAGCTTAATCTTGGATTAAGGAAAAGCTTTATGAAAAGCTTCATTTGAATTGAGAATGGGCCATGAGTATGACCATTTCTTGAGTGAGAGAGAGAAATTATAAAAACCATTAGAATTTAAATATAAGTGGAAATTAACTTCTATAGCATTTATTAAATTATGTAACTCTTCACTACTATTCACCAATTAACTTCATTAGCATTTAAAAAAACCATACCAATTAAACTTCTCAAGCTTGAGAGGGGTTGAGAAGAGAGAATCATTGAGAAATCATAGAAAAGATCAAAATTCAATATACTTACCTTATGATTTGCTTGATTCTTTATTCACGGTAGAGGCCCCCAACCAATCAATTGGTTTAGTGTGTTGATGGAGCCACCAATGGGGATTGAAGAAAGAGAGAAGTATCAAAAACTAGTGAATTATTAAAGAATTCACAGTTCTTGGCTTAGGTAGAGTAGAGTGACAATGCCTAAGACACTCTATATTTTGGCTTAGGTGGAGTAGAGTAATAAAGCATAAGAGACTATATATTTTGGCTTAGGTGGAGTAGAGTAACAAAGCATAAGAGACTATATTTTGGCTTAGGTGGAGTAGAGTAACAAAGCATAAGAGACTATATATTTTGGCTTAGGTGGAGTAGAGTAACAAAGCATAAGAGACTATCTATTTTGGCTTAGGTGGAGTAGAGTAACAAAGCATAAGAGACTATCTATTTTGGCTTAGGTGGAGTAGAGTAACAAAGCATAAGAGACTATATATTTTGGCTTAGGTGGAGTAGAGTAACAAAGCATAAGAGACTATGTTTTTTTCAACAAGGGGAGGCTTCTATTTATAGGAAAATTTGAGCTCCTAACCAAACAAACTGATTCTAGAATTTTCTAAGTCAGTTTGGTCACTTTTTGACCATTTTTAGGTCAGTTAAGCTAACTTTCTGGAACTAGACTTGAATGAGGAGAGAGGAGAGATGAAATATCTCAATTTTTATGAGTTTAAAACTCATTCAAGCATGTGAAATATGCACCTCCTTTAAAGAATTCCCCTTCCTTACATATGTGTCAAAATTGTATTGCTCATAGTTTTTTACTAATAAACCTTGTACATTTTCAACTCTTCATCTTATGTGAAATATGCACCTCCTTTAAAGAACTCCTCTTCCTTACATATGTGTCATAGTTTTTTTACTAATAAGCCTTGTACATTTTCAACTCTTCATCTTATGTGAAATATGCACCTCCTTTAAAGAACTCCTCTTCCTTACATATGAGTTTATTTACTAATAAACCTTGTACATTTTCAACTCTTCATCTTATGTGAGCATTTACTCATTTTTGGGTATCTTCTTTTACAATTTGGATTTATCTCCTCCCTACACATGGATTGATGCTATTGGCCCATAGGAACCTTAATTGGACCATAATCAAAAAAAAATTCTGAAAATCTAAACCCTTTAGACTAAGGTTCTTTATACCTATTTCCAATTAACTCCAATTGCACATTGGAAAATTCTTTTTGAATTTCTGTTTCAGGGGAACTTATTTTAATAAGATGAGTTGTTTTTCTATCCAAAAATATTCATAATCTGAATATTCTCTCTCTAGAATAATTTTCTCTCTCTAGGCTAAAACAATTAGAAACAAGGTCTTTATATTTCTGAAGAGGGATTGATTTACAGGGGAAGATACTAGACATCAAAAAGGGGTTGGGGGAGGAATCTTACATTCTACCCCACTTAAAAAACGCGAGATGTCCTCATCTCGCAACTTGGGATAATTTCGCAAGATGCACGAATATGAGACTTAGAGAAAAATTATAATCAAGATTAACCACCAAGAAAAGTCTTAAAGAGGGCAAGATAAGAACAAGATTTAAACTTTATTCATTCTCGAAACTTATACAGTAAAGATAGAAGAACTCTTTACACTTCCATAAGCCCGTCCATCATATGGTCACAAAAGCAGTCCTCACAAGCTGCACAAGTATAGGGTAACTCATCTATGGGAATGATTCTGCTGGTTATTGCCGCACCTATCTCAGTGGTATGAGGTGATCCAACAAAAGGACCTCTGAGAGGCAATCCAAAAACGGGATAAAGGCATATCTTCTCATGAGGAAGAAAACACGCCAGTTAGAAGACCCGCTCAGAAAACCCAAGATGCCTTGATCTCATGACGCAGTAGTATCGGGGACCCAAACCCAAAGCTTCAATAACCATGGCCAAGCGGACATTGTTACGAAAGTGCTGCTGACCCCAGGGTGTTACCCTAGTTATGTTTTGATAGGTCCGCCATTTGGTCTGCGCTACAGAAGTTCCTAGGTGAGGAAAAAGTGAGCGCTCATACTGTTCTATAAAGTCTTTCTTCACAGACTCTCTTGCGTCTTGAAGGTGAGAAATCATCAGGGATAAAACTAATTCCTGTTGCCAAGCCGCCATGAAGAGATTAAGAAAGAAAGGAGATTGATGGGAGTAAGATTACTGTGAGCGACAAGTAAAAGTTACGACTTATATAAAGGAAGGAGCTAGCGTAACCTAGAAGCCAACGGTAACTTGCCACTGAAGTTTTACCGTCTTTCCATGATTTGGGTTTGGCACATTTTTCTATAGAAGGTATTAAGAATTTTGAGATGAGGAGATAAAAGAACTTGTAGGCTAAGTCACCTACTTTCATTGAATTCAGATATAAGGATCACAATATCTGGGGGATAACTTCTTATACTCCCCAAGAGATAAAGAACTTCTTTTGGGCCATACTCGAATGAAAACCAAAACCTTGGTATCCAAAACACCGATTCTCACTTCTAAACTCATTGTTCTAAATCCTTAAATTAGGCGTGACTCCTGAGAAGTATTTTAGGAAAAGGGTATTCCTTTTTTAAACAGAAACTTTCTTTTATTTTAGAGAGGGAATAATTATAAGATCCGAAAGGGAGATTCTTACTCCTATATACCTCGAAGGCTGGGGAGGAATCTTACATCCTACCCCACTTAAAAAGTGCGAGATGTCCTCATCTCGCAAGGTAGAGGACAGCTCTTATTCTTAAGATTCAATTTTATTCTGGGGTTCCTTATATTCTGGTCAACCCAACAGAACACTGGGATAATTATCCCTTATATAGAACTCATCATTAAATAACAATTCATTCAGATCATATCATTCATATCTTTAACATGATAAGGTCCATTAGACCGAAAAGTTTCCTTCGGAACATTCCTCCACGGAAATTTCAGTCAAGCAAGTTCTCAATTTGACATTCTACCGGTCAAGTATTAACAGTAGCAATCTGACAACACAACCCACTAATCTCATAGTGATTTGCTGAATTCATTATCATCATTCTAGTTATGAATATCACTATAGGGACTCGTCCCATTCCCCCCTCATTGTGGTTTCATTATATTTCAACTAATTTTTTAAAAATCAACATTTTTCAATCAGCATTTTCAATCAGAATCCAAATCAATTCATCAATTCTCAAACAGAATTAAAAATCATATCAATCACATTCGAAATCATCATCTAGATAGCATTAACGCTTATAATTTCAAGTCTTAGATTTACTCGTATATACTGTCAGTAAAGAGCTGCAGTATACTCTCGGTATATACGCGTAGTCACGGTCCTTGGAATTATAAGGTGAATACTATCATGTCTAGGCCTCAAGCAAGTCAGGGATTCTATATAATCGCGGTACTTCCATCTGGAGAACCAATTACCAAATTATGAATTTCAGTTTGAATATCAAATTGTATGAATTATATCACACAATTATAACCTTTTTGTGTTTCTTGATAAATTTTTGACATATTTGTCTTCTCAGTTGATCTTTATTAACCAAATGCTCTGATACCAACTGTAAGATCCCTGTTCCCACCGAGCAACGGATTCGGGGTACTGGCAGCGGGAGTAGCGCTTCTCGCGCGGGACAGGGGTCCCACACTCGGGGCCTCGCCCACGGATATCCGGATAAGAGACTAATCCGTCGGTTGTTCCAAAACCGAACCCGGAAAAACTTTCTTAACCGGAAGCACGGGCGATTCCACCAGGATAACTTTTTACTCTAACGTAGTCAAGATCATTTCTGATCGAGATGATCCAATTACATCTATAAGATACTTAGTCAGTTCAAGGAAGAAACTTGCACTTGGATCATTGGGATCAACGCTTTTTTCCCCATTCAAGAGGCACAGCCGTTGATTCCTATCCATAGAACAATTACTGTCCGAGATTTTTTTTTTTTAATCGTAAAAACAAAAGTTTGAGTCTCGATTTACGGATCCATCAGTCCAGCCTAACCCCATCCAATCCCATGGGTTAGCCAACCGCCCAACCACTGTAGTGATGGGATCCAATTAAAAATTTGGTTAGGTTTTGTCCCGGGTACCAAGGAAAAGAGTTCCAAGGCCCCCTAGCCGGATGTTCATGCAAAATAAAACTAGTCACACCACTCACACACCCAATATGAAATTGCCTTTTTCAACCAGATTCAACCAGTTTAAAACAATCCTTTAATAAAACCATAGTATCATTGATCACCATCTTCCAATTTATCCAATTGATTCTTAATTTCCCATCATTCCTTCATCAGAGTATCTATGGCATCATTGGCAACTAGAACGCTCAGGAGCCGTTTCGATAGTTCCTAGCCCATAATACTTGGCAATATAATCACTTATCAAGATGGACTCTCGTTGAAGATCAGCAAGATCAACCAACGGATCCATATAAGGAGCCATGGACTCATCCATTGAAGACCAGCAAGGTCAATCAACCAGATCCATGCTCGATTTCAGAAAACAACTCCAACTCTGTTCCAATATCTTCCTCGACGCACGCGTGGGTATCCTAGGCAACCCAGAGCCCGAGCACCGTATGGTCAGCACCCTCTAGGATCCTTCGCAGGTAACCTAGCGCTTCACGCATAGGCCGCTTCCTTGGCCCCTCATCCACCGTACCGGAAGCTCACCATTTTAATCGCACCGAGGCTGGTCAAGACCTCGGCCGACCTTGCTACGCGAGACGTCCTTCATTGACTCCCCGTCAGCAGTTGCAACTTTACCATCACAACTTTAATCACAAGACGGTCAAAATGCTCCCCCCAGCATTCTTGACATAAAACAATCATTTACAAACAGCATTTACAAACAGTATTTACAAACAGTTTACAACACAATTTCTATTTTAACTTTCATTTTTCCACATTATCCTTCATCAATCTACATTACTTATTCCATATTCCATTTATATGTATACTCATCCCATCACATCATTTCTATCTCATCACTTCAGATTCCCTCACATCGCATATCGTATATTCACATCCATACATCCACATCTATATACATACATTCACATCTACATGCATACATCTACATCTCTATGCATACATCCACATCCACATTCACATTCACCTCCATACATCTACATCTACATGCATACATCCACATCTCCATTCACATCTACATCTATACATCTACATCTACATGCATCCATCCACCTCCACATCCACATCTACATCTATACATCTACATCTACATGCATACATCCATATCTCCATTCCCATCTACATCTATACATCTACATCTACATGCATCCATCTACCTCCACATCCACATCTACATCTATACATCTACATCTACATGTATACATCCACCTCCACATCCACATCCGTATCTATACATCTACATCTACATGTATACATCCACATCCACATCTATACATCTACATCTACATACATACATCCACATCTCCATTCACATCTACATCTATACATCTACATCTACATGCATCCATCCACCTCCACATCCACATCTACATCTATACATCTACATCTACATGCATACATCCATATCTCCATTCCCATCTACATCTATACATCTACATCTACATGCATCCATCTACCTCCACATCCACATCTACATCTATACATCTACATCTACATGTATACATCCACCTCCACATCCACATCCGTATCTATACATCTACATCTACATGTATACATCCACATCCACATCTATACATCTACATCTACATACATACATCCACATCTCCATTCACATCTACATCTATACATCTACATCTACATGCATCCATCCACCTCCACATCCACATCTACATCTATACATCTACATCTACATGCAAACATCCACATCTCCATGCATAATAAAATTCTTTTAATTAATCTAGGATGATAGTTCCTAGAATATGGTAGGAAGTCCTCTTTTTATGCTTTGAATGAATTTATTTTATGCGTAATTTCTATAAAAATTTTGCCATAGCTCCGCTACTATGACTGATAAATCTCAATTTTTTTCTAAGGGATAAAGCTCATTATTAAAGAAATAATTAGAATGGTCTATAATTGGATCATCAATCCATAATGGTCTCTAATTGGATCATTAAGAAAACAATTAGAATGGTCTCTAATTGGATCATCAATCCATAATGGTCTCTAATTGGATCATTAAGAAAACAATTAGAATGGTCTCTAATTGGATCATCAATCCATAATGGTCTCTAATTGGATCATTAAGAAAACAATTAGAATGGTCTCTAATTGGATCATCAATCCATAATGGTCTCTAATTGGATCATTAAGAAAACAATTAGAATGGTCTCTAATTGGATCATCAATCCATAATGGTCTCTAATTGGATCATTAAGAAAACAATTAGAATGGTCTCTAATTGGATCATCAATCCATAATGGTCTCTAATTGGATCATTAAGAAAACAATTAGAATGGTCTCTAATTGGGTCATCAATCCATAATGGTCTCTAATTGGATCATTAAGAAAACA
Source organism: Cibotium barometz (assembly GCF_041138505.1). NCBI lineage: Eukaryota > Viridiplantae > Streptophyta > Polypodiopsida > Cyatheales > Cibotiaceae > Cibotium > Cibotium barometz. The sequence goes on from NC_141061.1 coordinate 19,130,536, forward strand.
ATTAGAATGGTCTCTAATTGGGTCATCAATCCATAATGGATTGAATCATCAATGTGCATAAACTAAAAGCTTAGCAAAAAGCCATTAATTTGGCCTCAAGAATAGCTTAATCTTGGATTAAGGAAAAGCTTTATGAAAAGCTTCATTTGAATTGAGAATGGGCCATGAGTATGACCATTTCTTGAGTGAGAGAGAGAAATTATAAAAACCATTAGAATTTAAATATAAGTGGAAATTAACTTCTATAGCATTTATTAAATTATGTAACTCTTCACTACTATTCACCAATTAACTTCATTAGCATTTAAAAAAACCATACCAATTAAACTTCTCAAGCTTGAGAGGGGTTGAGAAGAGAGAATCATTGAGAAATCATAGAAAAGATCAAAATTCAATATACTTACCTTATGATTTGCTTGATTCTTTATTCACGGTAGAGGCCCCCAACCAATCAATTGGTTTAGTGTGTTGATGGAGCCACCAATGGGGATTGAAGAAAGAGAGAAGTATCAAAAACTAGTGAATTATTAAAGAATTCACAGTTCTTGGCTTAGGTAGAGTAGAGTGACAATGCCTAAGACACTCTATATTTTGGCTTAGGTGGAGTAGAGTAATAAAGCATAAGAGACTATATATTTCGGCTTAGGTGGAGTAGAGTAACAAAGCATAAGAGACTATATTTTGGCTTAGGTGGAGTAGAGTAACAAAGCATAAGAGACTATATATTTTGGCTTAGGTGGAGTAGAGTAACAAAGCATAAGAGACTATATATTTTGGCTTAGGTGGAGTAGAGTAACAAAGCATAAGAGACTATCTATTTTGGCTTAGGTGGAGTAGAGTAACAAAGCATAAGAGACTATCTATTTTGGCTTAGGTGGAGTAGAGTAACAAAGCATAAGAGACTATATATTTTGGCTTAGGTGGAGTAGAGTAACAAAGCATAAGAGACTATGTTTTTTTCAACAAGGGGAGGCTTCTATTTATAGGAAAATTTGAGCTCCTAACCAAACAAACTGATTCTAGAATTTTCTAAGTCAGTTTGGTCACTTTTTGACCATTTTTAGGTCAGTTAAGCTAACTTTCTGGAACTAGACTTGAATGAGGAGAGAGGAGAGATGAAATATCTCAATTTTTATGAGTTTAAAACTCATTCAAGCATGTGAAATATGCACCTCCTTTAAAGAATTCCCCTTCCTTACATATGTGTCAAAATTGTATTGCTCATAGTTTTTTACTAATAAACCTTGTACATTTTCAACTCTTCATCTTATGTGAAATATGCACCTCCTTTAAAGAACTCCTCTTCCTTACATATGTGTCATAGTTTTTTTACTAATAAGCCTTGTACATTTTCAACTCTTCATCTTATGTGAAATATGCACCTCCTTTAAAGAACTCCTCTTCCTTACATATGAGTTTATTTACTAATAAACCTTGTACATTTTCAACTCTTCATCTTATGTGAGCATTTACTCATTTTTGGGTATCTTCTTTTACAATTTGGATTTATCTCCTCCCTACACATGGATTGATGCTATTGGCCCATAGGAACCTTAATTGGACCATAATCAAAAAAAAATTCTGAAAATCTAAACCCTTTAGACTAAGGTTCTTTATACCTATTTCCAATTAACTCCAATTGCACATTGGAAAATTCTTTTTGAATTTCTGTTTCAGGGGAACTTATTTTAATAAGATGAGTTGTTTTTCTATCCAAAAATATTCATAATCTGAATATTCTCTCTCTAGAATAATTTTCTCTCTCTAGGCTAAAACAATTAGAAACAAGGTCTTTATATTTCTGAAGAGGGATTGATTTACAGGGGAAGTTACTAGACATCAAAAAGGGGTTGGGGGAGGAATCTTACAACCCTACCATTGAGGATGATGGTGATGTTGATGAGGATGATCAGGACATCGATACCATTATCAATGGAGTACAGAATATCGATAGTGGAATAAATTTAATCGTAGCCTTACCAATTGATCAAATGGATATTGATGTTGATCGTTTGGCAAGGATGGATCTTATTGAAGATGAGATCGAACCCTAACCAATCCGTCACTGTATGTTCTAAATTGATGACATTTCCATCATCTCATATGCAATATGATTTATTTTTGAATATATTTCATTGTTGTAAATGCATGTAGTGGGATTGTGTAATGATGTATACTGTAATGTACTATGAGATGGTTTAAGGAAAATAGTTTTTAATTTTGTAAAGGAATTCAGTTTTTTTTCAGTTTTTCTCTGCCATGCGTGTATTAATCCGTGTATAGTAGCGTGTATTTATCCGTGTATAATAGCGAGTATTACCCCGTGAATATTATCGTGTATAGATGCGTGTATTACTGCGTGTATATAGACGCGTTTATACACGCGTTGATTAATGCAAACATACACGCGAATTTAAATGCAAAAATACACGCGCCCGATTCTATTCAAATACAGGCGCGACCATACACGCGTTCGTAATTTATCGCGTGTATGAAACGCGTGTATGGCAGCATTGTCTTGTAGTGTATAAATCTACTTACATTGTGTGGATTTTATGAGAGAGAGAGAGAGAGAGAGGGGGGGGGGAGAGGGGGAGGGGGAGGGGGGGAGAGGGAGAGGGGGAGATTGATCTTAAAGTCTTGTGTAAATGTTTAGTGTAGCGAGTGTCATATTGGATATCACATGTATATTACTTAGGATATCACATGTATATTACTTAGGATATTACTTAGGATATCACATGTATATTACTTAGGATGGACATGGCAAGGAGATCATTTTCATTTGTTTATGGTGATGGACAAGATATTGAAGGTATTTTTCTCGACGATTTCTATGATATAGGCATCGTTGTTTTCCATAATCTATTTAATATTCATGGCTCAATTGTAGACCCTCCATTTTGGGAAGGACAAGCAACAGCATGTCTAATTATCAAACTATTAGAGAGCACCTATGTTTTACGGTGTATATAGAAACTTACTTTTTATGTAGCTTTTGCGTTTAATTTTAAAAAATTTAAATTATTATTGATACATTCTTTTTGCAAAAGGAATATCTTTATTTCTTAGAACCTAGATTATTGCTATGCTTGTATGGTCAAGACACTTACAAACAACGAGAGAATTTACAATCTAAGTTTGTAAAATATTGCAGATCAGCTTCGTGTACATGTAATGTTTGTAGACTATGAAAAGCTTACTAAGTTAGATTTTCGGTTCAAAGGTACTAGACATTACAAAATTTTTGATTTGCTATCTACAAGCCCATTCAAACGCCATTCGTCTCAAATATTGATCCACCAAGTGAGTTTTGTAAGGTTTTATCTTTTTCCTTTTTTTTACTTCGAAAATCATAACTTGCAATATATAATGTTTTTATCTTAAATACAAATGGAGGTGAGGACTATAGCCTTCCAAGGAGGGATAATCCAGTTGCCCAAAGATTGTTTTAATGCTTTGTTCAAGTGTGTTAAGATTGTCACCACTATATTGGGTTGATGTATATTTATGCCAAGTATAGTGCTTTATTCAAAGAAATGTAAGTGCTTTAGGAGCTCCTACATGGATATATATGGCAAGCACAGTGTGTTCATACATAGGTTGGCAAGTTGAGGACCATGAGGTCCAAAATGGGCTTCAAATACAAGACTAATCTCTACTCACCCCCTGAGGACAAGCCTTTTGTTTTTATGCATGCAAGAATACTCTTACCCGTTAGGGATGGATCATGCCACTAGTAGTTACAAGGTATTAAGTCATTTATAGGAAAACATTTCACTTGGTACTACGCAGACATTCCAACAATCGCCACATAGAAGTCAAATTCATTGTTTTGTAGCAGGCTGAAGGCCACACATGTTTATATGTGTCACACAACGTGCTAATGCAACGTTTTTGTGCCCAAAAAAAATGCAAAAAAGAAGAAGAAGAGAGCCCATCTGCACACATAGTGTGATGCTACCTAGGACACATAGTGTGATGTAATTAACCCTTCCGAACTTGAGCCCATTGCAAAACAACAAAATTGACTTCTAAGTAGCAAAAATAATTCAATTCTTGGCCACTCTCTCATCACATTTTCTCGCACGGGTTAGCATTTTAAGAAGGCCATGTGTTGGCCATACTTTTTTGTGACAAAAAATTGACCATGTCATCACTTCATTCATGAACATTATAGACAACTTTATAGCATGATACTGTAAATTGAAGATGAAATCTCAGAGATCAAAAGGCAATTGATGAAATTTTATAGATAATGTAAAAGTAGAAAAAAAGAATGTATTTCTTAAAAACCATCACATCATAGCCTAAGGTTAAAAAATTTAGGATTCTCTTAGCCTTTTTGGCCAGTGCTGAATTCTTCACCATTAGAGTGACCCACTATATGCAATGTACATGCCACAAGATGGATTTAAAATCCTCCACCATGTGACCCACCTATGTGACCCACCTGTATTTCTTCATGTGCCTCTTGAAGGGCTATCATGGTTGCCTCTTATATACAATGCTCATTTGGGCTAATATCGTCCATCATCTCTCACCACCCTACCATATGAGGCTTTTGGTTGGTGGTGGTGGGTCGAGGGCGATGTGGGCCTACCCCCTAGCACATAAGGAGGATGCTCTGCTTTGATTTTCTTTCTTACTTCAAACTACCTCAAAGCTTTTGCTTCCTTGTGTGCTCCCTTTTATGCTCCCTATATGTGCTACCTCTTTTCCTCCTTGTTGCCTCTTGTTCCTCTTGGCGTGTTTCTTCAACTTCCTCTAGTTTTGTCTTACCTCTTATTCTTCCTCTTCAAGTTTCCTTTGTGCAACCGCCTCTTCCTACTCCCTCCTTGCAACTCCTTGCAACTTATTCTTCCCACCTATGTGTAGCCTCCTCTTTTGTAGCTCTTTTTCTCGTCTTGTCCACCACTACTCTTCTTACTTTATAACTTAATTGTCTAAATATAATATTGATCCATCTACATCTTTACTTTTACCTTGCTTGAGTTTTTGCCACCTTGGACACATTATCAAATATAGACTCATCCATCTTAAGGGGGTTCCTGTTGCATCGTTGTTGCCAACAATAGGGATTGTATTATGGAGGATGGAGTTTTCAGACAAGAGGGTTAGGGTTGTCAAGGATTTCAATTATGAGGTTAGGACTTGGACTGTCAAGGTTTTCCATCATGAGGTCGGGGTTTGGATTGTTAAGATTCGGGGGCATATGGTTACTATATAGAATATGGTTATCATGGTCACCATTAGGATTTCTATTCGCATTGGAATCTTGGTCTTTAAGGTTTCCCTATACTCGGCCATGCTATCTATGCTAGATCAGGAGTAATGAACTATTCTTGGTGTGCTCTTTGGGGGATTTTTCTTATGAGGGTTACTTGGAGTGTAGTGTTAAAATGAGTAGATTGCTTTGTCCTAGCAATAAAATAAGTGATTTTATACTCACTAAAATGTATTAGCTTTAAAAAGCATAATAATAAGTAAAATAAGTGATATTATACTCACTAGTATTTCATGTGGTTGGCATCATTTAAAGTCCTTAAAGAATTGCATCAAACCCTAAAAATGGTACTTTCATAGGATATCTATCATGCATGTCATAAGAGAGCAATGTGCAGGAGCTCAAGGGCAAGACAGAGAACTAGATGAGAATTAGAGCCCAATTCTTGACATTCCACTTTATCGTGTCCATGTATGTACTCTACATGAAAAATTGAGGATCCTAGAAAAGCTTCTAGTGTTGCACATAATTATGCATAGAATATGCAACCACTTGAGAGGCGTGCATAATGCATATTACCAAATTGGAGGAGAATTTTGCTAAGAGTAGGCTTGCATGGAGGGAATGTGAAATTCACAAAGCATGATTAAATATCCAACCAAACATCAAATTAGCCTAGAAGTTTGTATTGGATCAAAGACAATGTATCTTCTACCTCATCACGTGAATTTTATGAAAGCTATGAAACAAATGTGTTTGCACCACCTACTAAGTGAGGCAAATATTTGGTTTGAAGCATGCAAAGATGTGGGGTTGCACTTGACTCTATTGTTCATCTACTTAAGAAGGAACAACTCTCAGAAGAGGAGTTTACAACCCTTAACAAAAGAATTGATGAGTTCACTATAGATATGGTCGATGCTTGGGGAGCAATGTGCATTGCACCTATATGGTAAACCATGAGTCTAGAAATATTCCTTAAAAATAATCTTACATGTTGCTCATTTTTCTTGTATATAGCATATCATCTATATACATGACATCCTCTATTCTTTGGATGAATATAGGTCATTTGAGCTTCGGAGCACACAAAGAGAAGTCTACTCCAAGAACACAAGGCATGGTGGGGGCATACAATTCATGAAATGTCTAACTCATTCTACAAATCGATGCCATTGTTCAAGCACCACTAAAATATTATTTTTGCACTCTCTTTCTTTTTTACTAGAGAATCATTCTGCATCCACGTATCTTTACTTTGTGCCTCTTGTATCTCCTTTAATAACTCCTCTTGTATCTCCTCTAATAACTCCTCATGTTGGCTCTTCGATAATTCCTACAATTCTTCCTCGTGATGTTTTTTGCCCTTTCAAGCCTTGTTTCATCTATCAGGCTAGCCCTCTCTAAATTATGACCTTTGACAACTTGACATTCATCCAACTTTAATACAACGACAACCATTCCATCACACTTCGAAAAGAAATCATTCATACAATCAGAAGGGCACAAACCATAGATGCACATAGTTAAATTTTACAACTTTTAAGATGTGTTTTTCACCTTTCCATGTCATGCCGTAATATTTTATCTTCAATCATTGCATTATGACCAAGTCTATGTAGAGGTGGTTGAGCTCATCAAATTAAAAAGATATTATTTTTTATAGTGTCATGGAGTCCTCTACATAGTGGTAATCTCCTAGCATGGATCTAACAATAGAATTTATATATTTCGGAGTCCTCTACATAGTGGTTATCTCCCAGCATGGATTTAATAGTAGAATTCATAATTTTGGAGTCCTCTATATAGTGGCAATCTCCTAGCTTGGATTAACTGTTGAATTTGTACATTTTAGAGCCATACTGACACTATAAGACATCGACAACATAGGTCTCAAGATACTCTTCTCAAAGAGGTTAGAGAGATCAAAAAGGCTAGAGGGATGGAGGGCAAGAGGAGAGAGAAAGAGTAGAGGATTAGCAGCTGATGTTTCTCACAGTGCACCTTGCACATGAGTTTTAATGGGAATCAAGAGCATGTGGGAGGGAAAGGGGGCTTATGAGGGTAAAGGTCTAGTGCAGAAAGAAAAGAAAGTATATAAGAAACCAACCATAAGCTTCTTGGACCTCTTCCATGTAGCATAAGACGTTCTATGCCCTGAGGCTCTCCTCTTTAGCTTATCCAAAGTTTCACTTTCAGAGGAGGATAAAGAAGAAGAAGGAGAAGATGCTGATCTCTTTTTCTCCCTTCTTTTCTTAGGGGCCTTTTCGTCTTTCTTGTCCTCATGTGAAGGAGACTTTGACGGTGACCCCTTTTGGGAGGAGAAGTTGGCCGCTGTGGTCGTCGTCTCCTTGGAGCTATATCACGCCTAGAATCACTACGTGATTCTTCCCTTTGATGCTCCACTTGAGTATTCTCCTTTTCTCCCATAGAGGTTCTCACCAAGAGGCTTCTTTGGAATTCTCTCTTCTTGGGAGGCTATGAGAATACCTCGCTCCCGGAGTTGTAGTATAATCTCCCCATGAAGAGTAGGATTTTTCCTCGTTTGTTGGAGCTTTGACACAAAAAAGTTGACATAATCAACTGCATTAGAGACATCATCTTGTGTGTGTGCAAGAGTATCTAAGCTAACTCTACTCTCTTCATTATTCTCAGCCATTGTTAAGCAAATTTTTGTGTGGATTTTAGTAGACTTTTTCCAACCCTTAATGTCAACAAAAGCCTTAGAATAGTGGAGAGGATAAATCCCTATCCCACTTATCCACAAGTAATGCACAAATCCCACCTTCGTGAGCAACGTAAGGACCTCTCTTCTTAGAGAAGAAAGAGATGCCTAAGCTCTGATACCAATGTGAGTAGATTTGCCCAATTCTCTAATAACTTTGCATAAAAAATAAAGAAAACTACCAGAAATCATTTAGAAAATCCTTAGAAAATGAGACTTATGTGCATGGGGATCATCCGAACCATTATACTTCGATGCCATACATTTTGCAACTTGAGAAGGATGCAATGGTCTTGGCTCAGCAACAAACCTTCTCATTCCAGGGGCAGCCATAGATGGTTCCTCCCTCATCATAGGTGTTGGAGCTCTATGCACAACTCTATGTTCCTCTCTTATAGGGGCATCTGGTGTTGCTCGCTCTATTGGGTGTGGTATTGATGACCTTGTAACGACCGTATAACCACCTCTTATCATCGAAGGTCTTGGCTGGAAGCTCGCTCTTGCTCCAGGATCTGAAGCCTTTGGTGCTATTGACCTTGTTACTTGTGCTTCTTCTACCTGACTAGGAATTCTAGTTACCTTGTCCATGAAGCTTACTTCTTCTTTGGCAGGCAGCTGAGCAGATATTTGGTCTAAATATATGACAGAAAAAGGTTCTCCCATACAGGTTAGCTTTTCCATGTCTTTCAATCGAGCATGTCTATACTCGTGACCATTAGCATCGACCAATATATGTCTAGTTCGGGTCTCAAACTGATAGGCATACATGTACATCCTCTTAGGATCCATTAATTCTCGTGGATGCACATCTTCCCTCATGTAGTATGTGGATGCGTCTAGACTAGCCAAACGGTATAACCCAAACCTCGGATTGTCCACCACAATTCTGTCTACTTCTTTGATAGAAATGAACTTGACTCTGATGTCATTTTCCAAAGGTGGTCTCTCCAAACCCTCATCTACTTTTTCTTTGGTCTCTATCATTCCCATGGGGTCAACTATAGTCGGAAAGGATGTTGTGATGTAAGCAATTCCCTCGTCATCAAAGTAATAGTCCTCTCTAAAATACACTTCAACTTGTTTCACAAAATCATTCTTTCCCAAGTCTTCTTGCACATAGTGTTGATTATTACTATCTAAGTAAATACGTGCCCCCATTTAGTTGGTATAGGCATACTGCAATAGCATCCTCCGTCTTTATTCGTGAGATCTAGATGTGCCAATGGGCCCCATCTTTCCATGCAAGTCCATGCTCGGAATTTTCTCCATAGAATAGGAATAGTTAATTTCAGACGAGGTGTGCGAAATAACTTCCTCTTGAATCACTGTCAAGTGTTCAATCTTTGCTTGAATGACACTTTCTTCTATAGACACCTAACTTACTTGGTCTCTAGACAAGTTTCCCCCTGACCTTAAGTACATGAACAAGTATAATTACAGAAACCCAACCTGTTACCTGAATTCCTGTTGGTATACTGCTTTTAACCTTCAATCCTCAGCTTAACACAATTGCTTGACTCCTTATCTGCAAAGAATCAATTCAACCACTATACAGCTTACGGAGTTTAGTCAGTAATCTTTTGCAAGTATCTGGACTGACTTGTCCAAATCACTGTGTTATATACACTTCTAGAGTCTTGTGAGTCTAACTATACTCAAACACTGCATGCAATAGTACAAAAAAATCCTGCCACTTAGACAGCTGAAACTCCTAGTTTGAACAACTCTAGATGTCTAAATAGCTTCTTTTGGTAGTTTCAGAGTATCAAATGACAAGTGTTTTGGTTGTCCCAAGTTCTATGTATCCAACTTCTTTTGTTAAGTGATCTCTGTGCTTCTAAACCCTAGATATGTACACACTTCAAGTCTCAAGTGATTTTGAACAATTTTGTACAGTGTCAAGAAAAAATCGTGATTTGTTAACAAAAAATGCCCGGTCCTACGTCCAATTTTAATTCTGACTTGATACTTGCTTTCTGCGCATGTGGTTCTCGTATGAGCCCTCGTCCCCTTTTTCTGCCGTGAACCCTTGACGTCCACGTAGTCACAGATCCTGTAGCAGCAGCTGGCCATGGCTTCCCCCGATCTCTTCGATGCCTACTTCAGCCGCGCAGACGTTGATCGCGATGGCCGCATTAGCGAAGAGGATGCCGTCTCCTTCTTGCAGGGAGCCAACCTTCATCGCGAGGTCATCGCCAAGGTATTTCCTTTCCTATTCCGCTAGGATCTGATTTCTGATCCTCCACAGTCATAGTCATACGGTAGGACGCAGTATTATACTTGCTGGTTTGAAATTCAGTTGTGGCAGAAATTTTTATGGTTTGATGGAAAAATCCGTTTGCATTTTGATAATCATTCAGAACGGATGTGTTATTTTCTCGGGATGCATGCAAATTGATAGAAGCGAAGTGCAGGCACTTAAAATGATGCTCTCTCTTTGCAATATGATCATCACTCAGCAAGGATGACTCGCTTTGGTATTTTTTTCTGGATGCATGCAAGGCGATGGGTGTGCAGGCACATAAATAATGCTTCCTTGTCTGCTTGGCTGATATTGTCAACACGTCTCTAATCTTTATCATTTGGCCACACGAATGTGTGCACATTGACGTGCAATAACACAGACAAAGCTCAACCCATCACATAGTGGCAATGAGGTTTCCTCACTCAGATCAATCCTGTAGTGCACCTTTGTAGAGCATGTTACAGGCATGAATATGGTAAAGTTTGCTCCATTTCAGCTATCTTATTTGGTTACATCAACAAGCACCCAATAATGCACTTGATATAACAACCAGTCATTTATTCAGAATGTTGCACAAATAGCTAGCTGCTGGAATGCACCAAGCATTGTTGAACAGATATGAATTTGGCTTGTGCGCTGTTTGTACAAACTTATTACCTTGCTCCTCATGGCATGGGTCTTTCTTGCTTACTACTCAGTGTCTCATGTATACCACAGATTTGGCAGTATGCAGATAAAGGGCAAAGGGGATATCTTTCTCGGGCTGAATTTTACAAGGCACTGCAGCTTGTGACAGTCGCACAAAGTGGAAGGGAGCTCACCCCCACTCTTGTGAACAAAGCATTGAGTGAACCCACTGTATCAAAAATTCCTGCCCCGCAAATCCAATTGGCACCAATTTTTACCTCAGCAAGCCCGCAAGCAGGTGGATCAGGAAGCCCTGTTTGGCCCCCAACTGTTCCAGCACAACAACCGTATCCAGTTGTTTCTTTACCACAAGGACTTAGACCAACCATGTCCACACCAGTACCTAGAGCTTCAATACCATCAACACCTTCTTCCACATCAGGAATTGTTTCATCTGATTGGCCAACTAAGAAGTCATCATCTTGGCCGGGTCCAGGTTCTATCAACAACCCCACTGGCCAGCATTCCCAGACAAGGGCAGTTCTTCCAAACCAAGGTTTTCAAGGTGGCTCACTTACAGGAATTAAACCTGGTGCTTCTCCTAAGGCAGCAGTGGATCCCAATCTTTTTGGAGGGGATGTCTTCACAGCAGTGCCCGTTAAGCCACAAGTTCCACAGCACAGTTTGACAATGCCCAATCAGATACCTCCACCAAGGGCACTGCAAACAGCTGGTCAACCAGACATAGCCTCACTTGAAGTCATTTCTACACCTTCTACACCAACAACATCATCAAGACAGTCCCAAGGAGGAGCAGGTCAAGCAGAACATGAGTTTACAGCTCCTGCTGTAGTAGATGGAACGAAAGCATGGCCTAAAATGAATGTTGCCAATGTGCATCGCTATACCAAAATCTTTTCTGAAGTGGATACAAATAAAATCAATGGTAAAATCCGTGCTTTTCCCAGATTTATTTGTCTTGTGACTATTGTACTTTCATGCTTTATTGATAAGACTAGCATACAATTTAATTTGGATACAGATACATCAGATGATAGCATGGATAGTCTTGACTATCCACAAGATGAAGAAGCCCTATCACAAAATTTTGAAGAAATGGCTTGGGAGCCATCTGATGAAGACGAAAAAGTGTGTTCGGATCCCATGCTCCCCACGTCCCCTACTAAGTTGAATTTCTCCAAGGTGTACCCTGTAGGGTTTGTAGATGGCTCTTCTTTTGTTGCAATACCTTCAGATCTGAAAGTAGATGATAACAGCCCGTCTAAGATTCTAAGTATGAAGCCAAAGATACTTGACACAGCAGTCAGCTCTACAGTCAGATTAAGGATTCGCTGCAAGGATGGATCTACAGTCAAAACGTCCTACGCAACAGGGTTTTCAGCATCGCCCACTTTAATTGTGTCAGCAAGGCATGTTGTTGACAAGGAAGGCGAGATTGAAATCAAGGTATGCAGAGGAATGGTAGTAATGTCTAGCTTTTTTGATACACATGCGGGTTTTGAGGGCCTTGATCCAAGCTTCACAGAAAAATCAAGATCAAAAGAGAGAGACACTCATGGGCTTTTTCTAAATGGATCAGATCTTTGCTTCTTCAAGATAGAGAAGAATATGCCAAGCTTTTTACTGCCATGTTCTCCAACATTCATTACAAATAAGCAAGTTGTTGCTATCTCATTCCCCGCAATCAATAACTTTCTAGAAAATGCTAGAAAAGAGCTAGTGGAGGGAACCAGTGAAAGCAATGCAATTTGGAAGCAATACACACCTACCATACAGGGAGTGTACAACAATTTGCTTGCCAAACATGCAGCAAATAATCAGATGAGATTAACAAAAGCAAAAAGAGTGCTTTCAGTCATTGATACAGTGGAGAGAGAGGTTAAGAGAGAGCTCTATTTAGAGCTTAAGAAGACATTTGCGGCCACTAACACAGGTAATGTGGCATGTAGTGTGGGTCAGATACTTTGCTTTAATAGCAGGTATTTAGGGACTTCTTGCTCAACATTAGCTGGAAGTTCAGGAGCCCCTATTATCCCCTTATCTCTTCCTAATCATTTTGTGGGTGTCCAAAAAGGGGGTTGTGTTGGAAGAGACATGAATGTGGTTACTTCTTCAGATAATATTGACTTTGTGAAGATGTATGTAACTACTGTACTGCCAACTTTGCCCCTGCCAGATGATAGTTTTTGGTCGAACGGAAGTTGGGATGGTTTTCGGAATTGGCTTGAATTACACCAATCCCAGATTCCACAATCATCTGTATGGATCATGACCAAGGCTCCTAAAGAAAGGAGGTCGTCCAAAAGAAAAGCTCTCTGGCCACCATAGGTTTCACAAATGTGGAAACTCAGCTAGGTATAACCAGAGAAAGTAAACGTGAGTAATGGAGCTTTACTTTGATAGGTCTGCAGATTGCTACAGGACTTCATGACAGGTTTGTAGCAACATCCAGGTTTAATACAAGTCCTACTCGGACCAGTTTCCATCGTCCTATGTTAATGTGAAGAATACATAACATTTTGTTTAGGCAAGACAGGAAGGATATAGTCCACATGCTGGTCAAGCTCCAGCAATATCCAGTTTTGATATGTTAATGTGAAGAATACATAACATTTTGTTTAGGCAAGACAGGAAGGATATAGTCCACATGCTGGTCAAGCTCCAGCAATATCCAGTTTTGATACAAGTGCGAATGGGATGAGTTTCTGATGCTTATGTTGAAGTACACAGTACACAACATTTTTGTGCAAGAATTACAGGAAGAATAACACCTCATGCAAGGTCAAGCTTCGACTGCTCAATGTCCTAGCTTAAACAGTACCCAAAGTTTTGTACATGCAATACATGAAGAATCAGAACTGTAGTTTAAGTTTCATGCATAGCCTTTGTGAGGAGTTACTGCTTTATTTGATGCTAGTATGGAAACGCTTCATGCTGATTGTGTTCTCTCTTACTTCTTTTGGTGATAGTATACAGATAGAGGTAAAGTGATCATTAACTAGATTTGATTATTAAGTTCAATGCTACACGGGGATGGTGAAAATTTAGTAGATAGACAAAAGTTAAGAACAAGGTGTGTCAATTGCTGGGGTGCTCGTTAGCATTGGCATGGACAGTAAGTTTTGCTCTGTTTTTTCTGAATAAGTCAGTGTGTGTTCGCGTGCATAATTGGGCATAATGGGGCATGTGGCTTAAATTGTGTTAGCCACCTTCATGCTGCAGAGTCCAGACTAAAGTGCATGTTAGAGCTCTAGTTGGGGTGGCCATCTTTCTACTGCAAGAGGCAACCATGATGCTAATTTTGGACCCTAGAGTGTAAATTGTTCTTTGCAAACTCTTTCGGTTCATTCTCGATCCCTTATTCAATTACACGCACAAGTAGGCTTGATCAACATGCAGATTTCGGCAGTGCTGATGCCGCTTCGAGAAGGAGGTGACTTCGGCTAAGATATCTCTTCCCAATATTAATGTCCAAGAGTCTCCAGGTTGCCACTGTGGCTCAAGAGAGCAGTTCTTCAATACCAGCGCCTGTGTATATGGACCTTTTGTCGGGCAAGGATGTAGAGCTAATACCCAGGTCATCTTTATTCAGGCAGGGTTGGTCCGTATAGAGTGACATGAAAGCCTCTTGGTAGTAGACACCCTATAGCTTTACTGTTGACTGCTTTTTGGTCTCCACCTGTTCACTGCTGGGACTGCTGTGTGACCTCACCTTTGTGCGAGCCAATCTTGTGGCGACCTAGTAGTTGGGTACTGCAGACAAGCTAACCAGGCCGTCACTGTCTGTGACAGAAGACCCTGTGATGCCCAGCTCATGTACTGCTTTAATGGGCGAACAACCCAACCGTTGGGACATACTACCCCCCAGGTAGCGAAGAGCCGAAGCGAGGTGCCAAACCTTTTGTCGGTGTAAGCTGATCAACCTGTTATCCCTTGCTGTACAGCTCGTCACCCGTACAACTGTACAACGCGCCAGCCCATACATATGTACTATCCTGCACTGTACATCCATACTGTCCCACGCCGTACAGCCGTACTGAAGTACCGTCGTACATTCTGTGCATCGAGCATCGTACAGATTCCGTACAGCCGATACATGTGTCGTACGGCATCATATTGTTGTCGTGCACTGTGCCGTACATCCGTACAAAAGGTGGTTGATGAAGGAGGGATGGACTGAGGCTCAGTCCCTTGTCAACGGGCCACCCGTTACAGGCATGGGGGGTGGGGTGGGTGGGGTATGCGACATGCGCGCAAGGGGGGGGGGGGGGCATGGGGAGTGGGAGGGGGGGGGGGGGCATGGGGGGTGGGGGTGGGGAGGGTACGCGACATGCGCGCAGGGGGGGGGGGGGGGGGGCTATTTAAAATGTGAAAATGAAAATTTTTTTTTAAATAGAGCTTTTTTTATTAAATAAAAAAACGTTCATAGGAATATTTATAAAATATTTATAAATGTGAAATGCATTTGTAATTTTTTTTAAAATTTTTGAATTACGACATTTATAATTTAAAATGTGAAAATTTTAAATTTAAAAAACGTTTAATGAGGCATTTTTTATTCAAAATGTGAAAATGTAAAAATTCTGTTTTTTTAATGTAGCATTTTCTTTTTGGTAGAATTTAATTAAATTTTAGTTTATAAGAAAAATTATAAAAAATTTCTAAATTTCAAATGCATTTTAATGTTTTTTTGAAATTTATGAATTACGACATTTTTTATTTAAAATGTGAAAATGAATTTTTTTTTTAAAAAAATAGAGCTTTTTTTATTAAATAAAAAACGTTCATAGGAATATTTATAAAATATTTATAAATTTGAAATGCATTTGTAAATTCTTTTTAAATTTTTGAATTACATTTATAATTTAAAATGTGAAAATTTTAAATTTAAAAAACGTTTAATGAGGCATTTTTTATTCAAAATGTGAAAATGTAAAAATTTTGTTTTTTAAAATCATGTTTGAAAAAAAAGAGATTAAAGTTATTTTTTTAATTAGAGCTATTTTTAATTAAATAAAAAAACGTTTAAATTTTAGTTCACAGGAATAATTATAAAATATTTTTAAAGTTGAAATGCATTTAAAAGTTTTTTTTAAATTTTTGAATTACGACATTTTTAATTCAAAATGTGAAAATGTAAAAATTTTGTTTTTTAAAATCATCTTTGAAAAAAAAGAGATTTAAGTTATTTTTTAAAAAAACGTTTAAATTTTAGTTCATAGGAATAATTATAAAATATTTCAAATTTCAAATGCATTTTAAATTTTTATTTAAAATGTGAAAATGTAAAAATTAGGTTTTTAAAAATCATCTTTGGAAAAAAAGAGATTGAGCTATTTTTTTTGAAATAAAAAACGTTTAAATCTTAGTTTATAGGAATAATTATAAAATATTTTTAAAATTGAAATGCAGTTGAAAGTTTTTTTTAATTATTTTTGGAATTACGTAATTATTTATTTAAAATGTGAAAATGTAAATATTTTGTTTTTAAAATCATCTTTAAAAAAAGAGAGATTAAAGTTATTTTTTAAATTAGTGCTATTTTTATTTAAATAAAGAAACGTTTAAATTTTAGTTTATAGGAATAATTATAAAATATTTCTAAATTTGAAATGCATTTTAAAGTTTTTTTAATTATTTTTGGAATTACGTAATTTTTTATTTAAAGCCTGAAAATGTATATATTTTGTTTTTTGAAATCATCTTTTAAAAAAAAGAGATTAAAGATATTTTTTTTATTAGTGTTATTTATATTTAAATAAAAAGACGTTTAAATTTTATTTTTAAAAATGATCTTTTAAAAAAAAGAAAATAAGAGTTTAAGTTAGTATTTAAATGTCAAAAAGTATATAATTTGTTTTTTAAAATAATCTATTTAAAAAAATTTATAAGTGAAGTTTACAAATTACTGAAGTTTTGAATTTAATATAACGTTTAAATTTTGTTTTTAGAATTCAGTGGTATCAAGAACAAGAAAATAAGAATTTTGTTAAAATAAGAAAATAATGTATTAAAAACAAGAAAACAAGAAAACAAGAACAAGAAAAAGAGAGATTAAAGTAGGTTCTATGTTATCTTTGAAATTGGTGCTATTTTTATTTAAATAAAAAAACGTTTAAATTTTAGTCTTCAAAACCATCTTTTAAAAAATCATCGTTTATGTGGAATATTATAGATTATATAGTTGGTTAAGAGTTGTTTCATAATTTAGGTAGAGTAAGTAGGTTGTATAAAACACCACATGGGCATTATCCCTAAAACACCACACCACATGGGCAAAGACCCCAACACTAGAGTGGTTAGATGCATAAGCATATGGCTAATTGGATCTTGTAAATGCACCAGCGCATCGAAAACACATACGTAATTTTTATGATTGTCCAAAGGTCTCCTCTCTCCCCAAGCATGGGAACCAAGTGATGATCTATAGGAATGGCCACTAGTTGAGGTGGATTGCCCAACCAAAATAGATAATATTGAAAAGGCTTAATTATTTTCTCAAAGTTCTCGTTTTAAAAGGTCTGTAGTGTGAACCCGCTCTCTTTTTTAATGTGTAGTCCGAGAAATACTAGATGCGCCTTGCTTGTGTATCGTTCAAAGTAATGTATTAGGTATCCTTCTATCTCCTCCATATCTATTGCAAACCCAAGGCAGTAAAGCATTCAAAGAAGGTCTTATTAACCAAACCTCTCCACTATCTGTCCTTAGTATAGGGGCCATAAGTGGACAATGTGGTCCTTACACCACATGTGGAAAAGTTTCATATTGGATAAAAAGTGAAAAAAGGGAAACATATAAGGAAAAAATATTTGAGACATCTAAGTTTAAAAATGCAACAACTAGAGTTTGAAAAAATTCTAATCAAAATTAAGAATTATTAATAATATTGATTAATATTGAGCCACACATTTGGCCCATCTACCGGTAGGTGCATAGGATGATCCCAACGACATCCTACCTCATCAAGGAGTACATACGCATAGTTTTCATTACGTAAATAGATTATAAGTCATATTGAATAGAATATTATTTTCATTACCCAAATAGAATATTAATTTCCATGTGTTTTTTTGTGCATGCGCCAGCCAGCGCACAGGTTCTAGCACCACTATTCGTATGCAGATAGAGATGCTGAGAGCTGAGATGAGGGCACTGCAGGATGCTAGGGCACCCCCTCACTTGGTTGCGAGTCTAGATTCAGTTATTGAGGCTCTGGGTCGATTGGACACAGTTGAGGACGTTGTGGATAGCTTTCAGGCACAGGCTGAGGCGGAGATCACTGGTGGTGGCTTGGATTGGAGAGCCATTCGACAGTTGTTTGAGCGTGAGTCACATCACAGGCAGGCCTTGGAGGATATGTTTTGGGATGGTCACACCGAGGCGATGCGACCACGATCAGGGCTCCCCTTGCATATTTTACGTTGTAGGCACTCCATCATAGCAGCACACATTTATCCGAGATATCTTGCTGCGAATGGTGGTCGATTGCCTCACAACCGTCAGATAGCCAGGTCGTTTGCCATGCAACTATACGCTGAGTTTGTGCTTGGTCATCGGGTGGACTACCTTAGTACCCGTCCAGGATCAGGAGCGAGATGTGGTAGGATGGGGCGTCAGGAGCGTCAGATTGCAGGTGTTCGGCGTCGACGTGAGGCACCAGAGTTGCACACCATCCCTGCACCGGCATTGCGAGCGGTGGGAGGACAGATTAGGGGGGATGTTCATTTAGTGGCATCATCCTTGCAGCACATGGTCTCTGCCCTATCGAGATCTATTGCGATTCCACCTCCCCCACCTCGATCATCGATGGAGCCTCCCACATCTACACCACCTCCCACATCTACACCGCCTCAGCACGAGTTGGAGGCTCGAGACACACGGATTGCAGAGTTGGAGGCATTGTTGGCCGAGAGTCTAGGGACGAGGTTAGTTATTTTGATTATGTTAGTTTATTTTTTTGTAGCGTGTTTTGAACTGAAGTTTTTTGGTTAATTCTCACCATGTACGCGACATGTTTGCATTGCAGGCACATCTATTGCGTCAGGAGATGGAGTCTCGCGTACGACTGTTTTGCAGACAGATTTGGAGGAGCAGAGGATTCGGACATGCATAGCATACCATCGTGCAGAGCACTATATTTTGCAGTTGAGGCATATTAGTCGTGATCCATCTCGCCATAGGATCGACCCCAGCGTGGCCCTATACCCCGCTCCTCCTGTAGATGTGCCGACTAGGACACCCATAGACGCAGCAGTCATAGCCAGGCTTCCTACTGCCACTTGTGTCCTTTGCCACGAGGAGTTTGACACCGTAGGGTGGTTTGGACTAGGGTGCGGCCACATCGCACATCTCCATTGCATGACCCGCCACATGGTGGCACGATCAGTGTGCCCTGTATGCTTTGCTGACATTGATGTGGCGACATACAGAGGACTAGGCATGGATGATCTATATCCTGGTCGTCGTCAGGCCGTTGATCCATTCGCCCGCGTAGTCTTGACAGAGCACTACAGGGAGGAGGCACAGAGAGCGTTGCTGATGCAGGAGGGTGCTGATACATCGGTGGTTGCAGCATGCGTTCCACGACGCTTTTCGTATGGTGATTTCATGCCAGGTGACGAGGCACGAGCAGAGGAGGCACGCCGGATTGAGCGAGAGGCAGAGCTGCAGACATCATTGCAGCAGTGGGTGGAGCAGCAGCTAGGGCGGGGCCGAGACCAGCGTCTTCTACACGTAGAGACGATTACTCGCGCTGGATTTGAGGCACGAGTATTCGCAGATGCATGGCTATGGGAGCTGAGACGCGCGTACATAGAGGAGGCGAGGGAGGCAGAGATGGCAGCGGTGGCGCGTGCAGCATGCCCTCCTCTTCATCAGGATGAGGCTGGCCCATCTCATGCAGGTGATGAGGCTGGCCCATCTGAGCCGGCTTTGCCTGAGGGCACACAGCGGACGGTTGGGCAGCGGGTCATACAGGAGCCACATCAGCGTTCCACTAGAGAATCATATGTAGAGCTATCAGATTCGGATTCAGATTGATTGTTTAGGCTTCACACGTTTCTTGTATAGGGATGCACTTCTGCAGCATGATGATGATGATGTACAGATTCATTTTGGTACTTTCATGATATTGTTCCCACTTTTATGATGTATGAGCATTTTCGTACTTTCATGATGTTCTTCACACTTTGTTTATCTCAGTTTATAGTTTGTTTAAATGTAACATAAACATTTAAAATTAGGAGTATGATTTTGAATTTCGAATATCTCAATTCACACATCTAATACATAAGGTATTTAAAAAAGAATGCCATGTGAAGTAATTGTAAACATTATGCATTGAAAAAGTGTTCAAGTTCCAACTTTATCATTTTGAATATCATATTGAATTTCGTATATATTAATGCTTGCAATTATTACACTAAACCTAAGAGCCGTGCGAAGTTTCATCCCCATGTGCGTATTTAAAATTAAGAGTATGATTTTGAATTTCAAATATCTCAATTCACACATCTAATACATAATGTATTTTAAAAATAATGCCGTGTGTCGTAATTGTAAACATTAAGCATTGAAAAGGTGCTTGCAAAAATGTATGCATTATACCTTCCACGTGGCGCAAACCAGATCAGTTGGAGACCAAATCTTGCGTGGATGTACGTCTAGGGTAGCCTAAGAGGCGTGTGAAGTTTTGTCCCCAACAGGGTTTAGGATTTAGGGTTCAGGGTTTAGGGTTTAGGGTTTAGTCGTGCTAGTAGGGATTGCTTCTACGTGGCGCAAACCAAATCAGTTGGAGACCAAATCTTGCGTGGATGTACGTCTAGGGTAGCCCAAGAGGCATGTGAAGTTTCGTCCCCAACAGGGTTCAGGATTTAGGGTTCAGGGTTTAGGGTTAAGGGTTTAGTCGTGCTAGTAGGGATTGCTTCTACGTGGCGCAAACCAAATCAGTTGGAGACCAAATCTTGCGTGGATGTACGTCTAGGGTAGCCCAAGAGGCATGTGAAGTTTCGTCCCCAACAGGGTTTAGGGTTCAGGGTTTAGGGTTTAGGGTTTAGGGTTTAGTCGTGCTAGTAGGGATTGCTTCTACGTGGCGCAAACCAAATCAGTTGGAGACCAAATCTTGCATGGATGTACGTCTAGGGTAACCTAAGAGGCGTGTGAAGTTTCGTCCCCAACAGGGTTTAGGATTTAGGGTTCAGGGTTTAGGGTTTAGGGTTTAGTCGTGCTAGTAGGGATTGTAAAAATGTACGCATTTGTCCTTCCACGTGGCGCATACCAAATCAGTTGGAGACCAAATCTTGCGTGGATGTACGTCTAGGGTAGCCTAAGAGGCGTGTGAAGTTTCGTCCCCAACAGGGTTTAGGATTTAGGGTTCAGGGTTTAGGGTTTAGGGTTTAGTCGTGCTAGTAGGGATTGTAAAAATGTACGCATTTGTCCTTCCACGTGGCGCATACCAAATCAGTTGGAGACCAAATCTTGCGTGGATGTACGTCTACGGCAGCCTAAGAGCCGTGCAAAGTTTAATCTCCAACAGATAAGTCCACGTGCATATTTCGTTAGTACGTGCGCCATTTTTCACACGTAGTCGTGCTAGTAGGGATTGTAAAAATGTACGCATTTGTCCTTCCACGTGGCGCATACCAAATCAGTTGGAGACCAAATCTTGCGTGGATGTACGTCTAGGGTAGCCTAAGAGCCGTGTGAAGTTTCATCCCCAACAGATAAGTCCACGTGCATATTTCATTAGTATGTGTGCCATTTTTCATACGTAGTTGTGGTAGTAGGGATTGTAAAAATGTACGCAGCTGTCCTTCCACGTGGCGCATACCAAATCAGTTGGGCACCAAATCTTGCGTGGATGTACGTCTACGGTAGCCTAAGAGCCGTGCAAAGTTTAATCTCCAACAGATAAGTCCACATGCATATTTGGTTAGTACGTGCGCCATTTTTCACACGTAGTCGTGCTAGTAGGGATTGTAAAAATGTACGCATTATACCTTCCACATGGCGCATACCAAATAAGTTGGAGACCAAATCTTGCGTGGATGTATGTCTAGGGTGGCCTAAGAGTCATGCGAAGTTTCATTCCCAACAGATAAGTCCACACACGTATTTCGTTAGTACATGCGCCATAGCTCATACGTAGTCGTGCTAGTAGGGATTGTAAAAATGTACGCATTGTACCTTCCACGTGGCGCATACCAAATCAGTTCAGACCAAATCTCGCGTGGATGTATGTCTAGGGTGGCCTAAGAGTCGTGCGAAGTTTCATCCCCAACAAGTAAGTCCACACGCGTATTTCGTTAGTACGTGCGCGAATTTTCTTAGTCACGTTTTTAAAATGTCCTAAAGCACAAAACAAATTACAACATTACTACTAATAAACAATTTTTTGTTTTACAAACACAACAAATCCCATTGAGAAGACATCGGACATCATGTAAAAAATAGAATCTAATACAAAGATGTGTATGAACGTGTATACAGCCATCATAGTGAAATACAAAATATGAGTCCATGAAAATTACAATGGTACGGTCACACAGTGCGCCTATACATATCGAATACAAAAAAGTGTAATCAACTAGTGATACCCAATAAAAATCAATCTAATCAACTGATGATCCCAAAAAATATGATATGTAATGTGCTACTCCTCAGGATCAGCTCTCATGCCAATAGTTGCAAGTATGCTCTCGTGATCCGCCACTGCAAGGCGCCATCGTGGAGTGGACGTCGCCTTGCGAGTGCGAACACGACTCAAAGTAATCTTGATCCCAACAACAAGATGAGAATACATGTATGCCTCCTGATCCGCCATGTACTCCTGGAACTCAATATACCGACCACGCCTCTGTATCTGCTGAAAATAGTGGCCACCTACGATCATGCTATGAGCATTGAAGTGCATCCCATGCCCATCCACTGTATCCTCATTCAGCACACTCTTCAGCATAGAGCATCGCAACAAGTAATAATCCACACCCTCCTCATTGCCCTCCGAAGCAATAACCGCGAAGATATCACCAATACGCAAAATATCTGTAAGCTGGTCATAATCTCTAGAGGAACTGAATCCCGCATCCTGATCATCATGTACCTCCTCCCAAGGCTGGAAGGGAGAAAGCACTCGCCGTACCCATGGATCGGCCCATGGTATCATGGAGCACCCTCCCCAATCATCATCAATGCATGCAGAGCAAAAACATGCAAACCGTCGAGAAAAGATCGCGGGGTGAGACTTACCTACGCTCCTGATGGAATGGAAATCAAGAGTGCCAGGCACGGAACGACAATCAAAAGGCCTAGACCGATCAAGACTCCCAATGTCCACGCACCAAAAATACCGGCTCACCACCCTATCGTCACGCGACTGAAACGAGGAGGTAGCACTAGTGGATAAGTGCTGGCTGCACCACCGCACCACATCATGTGCATCCTTGAAGCGATCGGCACTGTGACGCAACTGGTATCGACGCAAAGCACGCTTCACGCAAGCACCTGCACCATCGTGCTCGATCGGATATGCTTTGCATGGTCGATCGAGCATTAAATACCATTTTTGCCTTGGTGTCATGCACATCCGTAAAAAAACACACTGCTGGTAGTTTCGCCAACGAAACCCCTTTGAAGTAGTTCGCTCAAATTTAAGAATCATCCAAGAGATGATGCAGTGGATGCTTGAGCGGTTCTCTCGAACTTTTCCAGGCCTCATTAGTTCTTATAATCAAACACGTAACTGAGGTCAGTTGCAATCCAAGCAAGAGGGATGTTATGGAAATTATATTTTTGATATATCTTACTTAGGATATTATTAATTTAGTCAAGTGTGACTATGGCAAAGTACTCCATAGGAGTGCACCAAACATGGTGGGGGTCCTAGTGGGATACTTTGTGTGGTTAGTTGGGGATGCTTGACTACCTTGTGGTTTGCCATGCTAAATGGTTGGTATCATGGGTGATTCCAGGTTAATACTGATATCGCTAGTGTTATTGGTATTGTGCTTTGAGCGTGGTTATGTTGGGATCGATTGATTCGGTGATTCCTTCAATCGATTGTTAATAAGTAATGTAATTGGCGGTTTGAGGACAGGTGATAGAACTCATAGTGAGGATTGGAGTTAGTGCGAGGGTACTGATCGAGGTGTTGCACATTGCATTATTTATGGCCATGGGCCAATTTTATATTTCTTTATTATTGCAAGTTTGAGCAATATATTGTGGAGTGGACATAATTCAATTTTGGGCTCAAAGATGGCTATGTAAAGCAAATCCCTCATTTTGGAAGAGAGGGATAATTTTGGCTCATTGTGCTTTTATGAAATATCATAAATACTCTAGATGAGGAAGTGTGAGCCATTGATCTAGGGTGAGGGAGATTGTACCCAGTCTGCTCTTGCTTTCGTGGTGTGGTTTGTGTTCTTCTTCTCCAATTGATTAAGTGGTGAACTTTGTGTGGAAGAGTTTACCTTTTTTGGTTTCAAGTATACATGATTGTTTTTTAGAAATACTCCCATCTTGGATTCTAGAAAACCTACTAGCCCATATTGAGGCGAAGTAGGCTTGCCACTTAAGATTGAGTGAGTCTATCGCTTCCTTATTCTTCTCAGAGAAGACTATACTAGTAATGCGACATCCATATAAACTTCTTGACAAAGGTATACAATCTTTCTTTGATCCAAGCAAGTGTATTTTTGTCCCAAATTGCATCATCACATGAATGAGTCTTACATGAAATCCATGGAGATTAAATGATATTATGAGTTACTCATCCAATTTACATTTTTGATTACCTTTGTCCCAAAGGTCTCCTCGTGTCCTCACTCCCTTTTTGTTTAATCTCAATGTACCCTTGATGTCCTGGTCTCTTAACACACTGTCTCTTAACACACTGCCATCCTTGATAATTGAGCACCATAAGGGGCCTATCTTCATAGAGGAACCTTTCCACAATCTAGGGTTTGAGGGACTCCTACGATCTCCACCATAACTTTAATCCTTTATTGGAACATTGTTCTTTGCCAAAGAGGGAGGCAACTTCAAGGTAGCAATTCTATGACTTACGTCTCAAGGGTCTCGTATAACAAGATGTTTCATGAGAACATAAACCCATAATCTAGCACTTCTATGCAGTCAGTGCGAGGTCTGCTAGAGCATTTCGAGTCTTAAAATAGGCTTCTCGTAATGGAAAGATTCTGTCTGCTGCAGATCACTGCACTGAAATGGCTGCACGAGAAAATGAGGACCTCCGGATTCGGAAAGCCTGATCAATGACAGACTTTTCAAAGCTTTCTTCAACAGCTTCAACACGGCAATCCATATAGGAATCATGTTGTGAAATACTGGGAACACTGGCCTTCCCATGATCTTCCAGATTCCGTTCAAGATTATCAATCTGAGATCAATCACGATGAATCAATCCACTTCTGTACTGCTTATCTTCTTGATTGAATTCCGTCGATCGATTCTAAAGATCACTTCCGACACGATCATGTAGGTGGCTACGTCTCCCACTCTCTGATCATTTGCCTTAAACATGCATTTTTCGAGCAGATGATGCAATGGCTGCCTTGTTGCCCCCAGCCTCCCTTGATATGCTTGGTGGTGCAATGGTGATTAGGGAGGTTGTTTGATCTCTCTCTCATTCCACTATCTGGTTCAGTCTGCCCCTTGCCAATTCATAAGTGCTCGATTTGTTCTCGGCATCCAACCGATGATGTGCAGTGAAGAGGATGAAACAGAGAAGGTTAGAGACAAGGAAGCCCGTGTTAAGAGAAGCGGGAAAAGCTATGGGAGAGAGGAGGAAGGAGGTAGCTGCCACAAGTCCATGATACTATGCAAATCTAAACTTCTATACTGCATAAAGATGTCTTACAAGGTTATATATACGCAACCCCATGTGTAATTTACACTTGGTCTTTACATGTGGGACATGCCCATTTCTACCACTCTTGAATACACAGTACCCCTAATGCAATTTACATCCTCAACACCCCCTCTTAGATTGTTACAAGATGATAGAGCACAAAAGAAAAAAGTGCTACACGCACAAAAAATCGTAGACTTTGATACTTCTATGAGCATGGCTATAAAGAACTAGAACAAAACTATAAAAACTTGGGAGCAAGTTATATATTACTTCCCCCTCTTAAGTTTCAAGAGGTTTTAGGCAGATGCTAAGTTGAGTTTTGAAGTAGCAGACCTTGTTAACGTGACCCAATGATAACAAAATTTGAGTCAAGTTTAGCACATGCAAAACATCTTTTATGACCTTTTCACTTGAAAGACTTTCAGTTAGAATTTGAGCTATTGCTTACACCCTGCATGGATGCCCATGAGCTATGAACAAATGCTCTTTTGAATTTTGATTCTTTTCTAAAGTTGAAAACCATACTTTGCGGCTTGTCATGTGTGCTCTTGCACCTGAGTCTACAAATCATTTTGGTGCTTTAGATTGATCAAGTTTACAATTGCCTTGAATGGTAAGAAAACATTATGAGATTTATCCGTCAATCATCATGCTGGACATAATTGCCTAATTGTTTGGAGCTATGTCCTGAAGACTAATCTTGTTCCTTTTGTGGCACTTTAATTGCCAATATTTAGGAATAGTAGCGACAATTCCCTATCCTTCTTGGTGCATTTGCATTGATGATCATGATGATGAAGTTATTATTAAATAATTTGTTTCTCCTAACATTACCTCTTCCACGTTTGTTCCCTGCATGTCTAGGAATACCTTGTCTATTTTAGTTATCAACTAGACTGTCCTTGATTAAAATTTTGGCTATTGTTGCTCGAGAGTTTTGATTACCTTTATTAGAGGCTGATTTGTCCTACTGTGTCCTCTGGTATATCCTTTACCTCTATGGGCATTCCTTTTCTCTTATTGGATCTGGATTTGCACACTTGTTCTCGAATGTGCCCCCATTAGCATATTAGCCATTATCTCAAAAGTTGGGGGATTCTCCTTTGTAACCATGGTAGTTACAAATTGATCATATTCTTTGCCTAATCCATTTAAGGCAAGTTGCACCAACCTTGTGCTATCGATATTCAGAAAATCAATTCCAAGGAGCATTTCATGCCATAGTTGGTTACTGGATTTGAATATGTGGCATGTTATAGATGCAGTGCTTGTTGTTGAGGATGTGTGTGGTCCCATGCTAATTTTTGGGGAACTTGAAGATGTGAAGCAAATTATGTCTTAACAATAGTTCTCTAGTCTGCCATTTTGTAAGCTTCTCCTATACTGTGTTTCTGTGGGCTTCTTTCGTACTTCATTGCAACTACCAAATAGAGAAAATGTGAACACCCCACCACGTAATTGATATTCGATCATTATGAATCTTTGCGAGTATAATGTAATTACTCATGTAAAACTTCCTTCAAAGTTTTGTGACCATCGAGATATAGAGGTACGGTATAAGGATACCAATGCACAAGTTTTTGACTCCAATGCATCATCCATGGTCGAAAATGAGGAAATGTGCATGTCCCACCATCCAATGATGTGTGATCCTTATGGAAATCTGCAAGTATAAAGGAATTACTTTTGAAACTTTTCTAGGAAGTTTCATGACCATTGGCAACACAAGCCTATGGTACAAGCATGACGATGCACAATTTTGGTAATAAGGAAGGGAGGGTGTGTGAGGGGTCGAATGTGAAAGGACTAGTGGAAGTTGGTGAAGGGAAGGAAGGGGTTATTGCTTTTGAGTGTTGAAGGGATTTCCAAGGATTCCAACACTCCTCTTTCGTATGTGGATCTGACTCCTCACAAGATCTTGAGTGGGTTTTCTGCATCTTTGATGATGAGGCTCGTGCGATGCTTAGGTAAGAGATTGCTTGGAGGTCTAGGAAAGTTGCAAAGAAGGTTTTGGCAGGTTGTGGAAGAAACTGTGGGAGAGGAGAGCACACACAAAGGGATAAGGAGACACCAGAAGTGGCGGAGCAAAAGCTACTCCAGCTTATTCCTCTATCATATATATATGAGTATACATGGGCAATGTACAAGTGGGCGGGCACACTGCCCTTTACCCCAACAACCTCCCACTTAAAGGCACTGTGCCTTTAAGGGAGTATAGTACACATATAATACAATCAGCCATAGGCTGAAAAACAAGATGACCAAACCGTCATTTTATGCCCATCAGCACTTTACAATGTGCAAAGTGCATAGAGGATAAGCTACTAGCAGACATCAAGTCTGCAGGATAGAAAATGACAAGCTGTAGATGCCTGTCAACCAACATCTCATGCCAGATCTCACTAGGAGAGTGAACTCTCACCATCACGTGCTCCTGTGCTAAGTCCATAGCACCCGAACTGTCACTGTGCAAAGAAAACGTCTCTGTACCACCTGTGACCATAAGCACATGCCCTACAATAGACCTCTACTGGTCTACCCAACCTGCATCACCTGCATGCTGCTCTTGGAAGCATAAGGACCTGATGTCCACAATCGCTTCCCTACTGCCAAAATATGCCATAATCAAGCTACCAACTCCCACTGCAATGGAAGCAAGAACCGGAAGTGTAGCCCCAATGGCAAACATGTGAAACCAAGTCTCAACCTAGTCATGGATGCATGAAGTACTATGGCTTCCATATCAACCATAACTTGCTGCTCAACTAATCTATGATCGTCAAACCTGCTGTGTTTCAATACAGGCAATGGAGTACTTGATAACTTCCCCCTCTCCATACTGAAATAACCAAGTATTTGAAGACAAACATCATCAAGACCATGCAGCTCCCATTGCAAAGCATCCCTGTCCATAAAGGACCATATGGCAAGTAGCCTCAAAAGGATAGCAACCTCTTGAATACTAAGACCATAACCTGTCTCACTGTGCATCACATCCCGAGCTCTCATAACGGTATCAAACCTATGAAGCCAAGCTCGAGGGGATTGCTTCTAGTCATGGAGGCACTTACAAAGCAAACATATCAATGATTCCTGCCCATGCGCAATATGACCTGAGTCAATAACTATAGAAACCACATCTGTCTTGGCATAACCAGCCAATGGATCATACCGGGCATCATTAGCCAAGGTATCCTCCTCATCATGCATAGCCTCATCCTCATTTGCAAGAGGCACTACAAAGTAGTTATAATCATTTGTTTTTCGACGATCAAAAGATGCCTTGTATGGACAATCTTTTGGATCCACGAGCACAATGTAGTTCACAACCTGTGTATGCGGATTGTCCTTCATTCGTGACTTCAAATTCTCAATATGGAAAGGATGTATTTTTCACACCTCAAATGGCCGAAGGCCAGTCCTAGGATCAATAGGAGGTCTGATAACATGATCAATGCGAATAAGAAAGTCTATCGATCCACAAGGTTATCTCATTGTACCTTTGCTCGAAGAAGAAAGTCTATCGATCCACAAGGTTATCTCATTGTACCTTGATAGAAAAAAAAAAAAAATCCCGGACAGAAACTGTTCTATGGATAGGAATCAACGGCTGTGCCTCTTGAATGGGGAAAAAAGCGTTGATCCCAATGATCCAAGTGCAAGTTTCTTCCTTGAACTGACTAAGTATCTTATAGATGTAATCGGATCATCTCGATCAGAAATGATCTTGACTACGTTAGAGTAAAAAGTTATCCTGGTGGAATCGCCCGTGCTTTCCGGTAGAGGAAGTTTTTCCGGATTCGGTTTTGGAACAACCGACGGATTAGTCTCTTATCCGGATATCCGTGGGCGAGGCCCCGAGTGTGGAACCCCTGTCCCGCGCGAGAAGCGCTACTTCCGCTGCTAGTACCCTGAATCCGTTGCTCGGTGGGAACAGGGATCTTACATGCTCGATAATTTTATCAACCTCCACAATTTGATTTGTCAAGTGATAAAAAAGATCCTGGACACACAAAACAAAATTGAATCTCTCATAGTATTCAAAAGAAATTACATAAACATAGAGAATTAGAAATTACTTATGGATAGTAACTAACCTTCCCTTCCTCTTTGATTTGTTTTGATTGTTCCGCTACAATGGGTGGAGTAACAGCTTTCAAAGAGAACTTCTCTTCCATAACAATAAAAATAATAGGTTTCTTATTGTTATCAATCCCAAGCATTTCAACACATTCCTCATTGGACTCACTTCTTGTGATATCTTTAATCTTTATTATTGGCTTAAAAACTGATCTTCCATTGGGAAGTGTCTTTGGAAGCGACAAAGTCATCTCTTTCGTATCAGTGTTAACTTTGATGGTCCATTTTGAATCAATGTTATTGTGTACTTCCACTATCTCCCATAATGTTTGAATTTGCAACGAACCTTCATCAAACGGAGCAGGAACATCATAAATCTGTTGAAGCTATTTCACCTCAAGACTTGGATCCTTGGCACTTTTCTTTGGTTCCTTGGTGCCTTTCTTTTCCACCCTTATCCTTTGGATCCTAGTGGAAGCATCCTCCGCGATGTGGGCTTTCCAAAGACATGGATTTCTTCGAAAGTTTGGTTGTTCGACATGATACCTACAAAATACATAAACAATGTCAAAATATTATGATATCATGGAGAGAATATCTCAAGTTGAAAAAAACAAAGCTAGTACAACAAGCTTGATGGTTTCTAAAAAGACTTTGTGCTTCTAACATCTACATTCTTCATGGAAAAAGATGTCGACATGCTTATTATTGGAACATAATTTTGGACTAGAGAATAAAAGACAAGGGTCTACACTAGCGAGAAGCAAACTAACACTCCCACTTGTCTAGATTCCATTGACGATACTTGATGGGGGCACCCCCAAAGAACCAAAGCCTCCAAATACCCTCTTGGTATTCTCTGGATGAGAGTCTATATATACCAGCCAGAAGCAAAATAACCCCTCTCAACAAAGCCAACAAATCTAACTAGCTCTAGGTGTGCATCAAAAACCATATTAGAATCATAAGATCTAACCAATCTGCCTCCAAACTACACATCAAATACCAAAGTGTCCTCACCACTATCCCACAAGAGATCTGTAACTTGAACAATGAAGAGGGATGCATGTTCCTCATAAAAGCACTTATCTTTTCATACTCAATAGAAGTCTCCTTGAGGGTAGGGGGATCACCCATCTACCATGCTGAGGGATAGCTACATGTATGCGAGCAATGCAAAAACTACAAAATTATGGCCAAAACGCCTCCGTTTCTCTCTCAAATTTAATTAAAAAACACTAGAAAACAACTCCATAATTCGAAGAGAAAAATCTACTTTTCAATACAAATCGACCAAAAAATAAACAAAATTTACCAAAAAACCCTCTCCCTCTCCCTCCCTCCCTCTCTCTCTCTCTCTCCCTCTCTCTCTCTCTCCCCCCCTCCCTCCCTCTCTCTCTCTCCCTCCCTCTCCATCTCTCTCTCGATCTCTCTCTCCCCCTCAAACCCTCTCTCTCTCTCTCTCTCCTCTCTCTCTCTCTCTCTCCTTCTCTTTCTCTTTCTCCCTCTCTCTCTCTCTCTCTCTCTCTCTCTCTCTCTCTCTCTCTCTCTCTCTCTCTCTCTCTCTCTCTCTCTCTCTCTTTCTCTTTCTCCCTATTTCTCTCTATCTCTATCTCCTGAAAATATGGTTTGCTGGCTCAGAAAAGCCCTCTATGGCTTGAAGCAGGCACCCCATGCATGGTATGCGAAGATACATGCATTTTTGGTGGCTTTAAGAATAGCCCAACTAAGGCCACTCTTTATGTCCAAAAGAGTGCATTGGAATTTTTAATTCTGATTTTATATGTGGATGACATGCTTATCACTGGGCCAGATATGGAATAAATTGCGGATTTCAAGGCTGATTTACAGCAGTCTTTTGCCATGACAGACATGGCTCAGTTGCACTATTATTTGGGCATATAGTTTGCATATGTTGAGGGGGGTATAATGATAAGTCAGTCCAAGTATATTGGATAGCTTGTGAGCATGGCGGTTTTGAGAAGAGGCGTGGCTTCTAGAGACCTGAGACGACTTCCAGTAGTTTAATGGTGGTAATTGAGGCGACAACGCATGCCTATAAACTACATGTTGGCAAAGTGCTCTCTCTCTCTCTCTCTCACACACACACAGAGCCTTCTAAGCTCTCTGAGTCTTTATTGTGTGTGTCTGAGCAGTTGCTCATTAGGATTTTAGTCGAATCTTATAGTGAGTCGGTTAGAGAGTCATGTTCTTGTAAGTGCAGTAACAATTGCAGTAGCAATGAGCTGCAGTCCTGAAGGTCTCAAGTCAATTGAAGTTGTCCCTCCTAAGCTTGATATAGTTCAAGTTTGTGGTACTCTGTTGTGTCGCAATCATTCCTTGATGTGAGAAATCTAAATTGTTTGAGAGCATCATTTTATGTGGTAAAATCAATTTGGGTTGTGAGGCTTTAAAAGCAAACAATGGTATTAGAGCGGTTCGAGTCCATGAAACTCAAAGAAATCTGATGGCCAGAGAGATCTAAGATGGATTCTGAGGGTCCAAGGCATGTTGCATCGTTGTTGCTTTGAATTATTGATCTGTCTCTTCTCTCTTGTGGCGGATTCCTAGATGCATGCAGCTATGTTCTCGCCTGGCATCTCACCATAATTTGGGAACAAGGACTTTTTGCGGCATAGTGCTTTGAAGGCAAGGCATTTTGAAAGCACAAACTTCATTCTTTATCATATCTTTGTGAATGCCCACTTCAGTCTCCGGGTTCGTGAGACAGAATCAAGCATGAAGATGAGAAGTCTTACAAGGATCTCTGGTTAGAGGATTGATTGAGGTGGCACCCTAGACATGCAAGAAAAGCAGAAGCTACAACCGAAAGAAGAAGAAATTTGTACTCGAAGTGCTCGCTGAAGCATGCATATTGTGCTTGGAAGATGTTATGTGCTGATTGAGATCATGTTGAGGGGTTGCGCCCTATGTGGGTAACTTGATTTGGGTGCCGTGCCCTATGTGGGTGGCTGTTTGTTACCATGCCTTGTGTAATGTCTTGTGTTTTTCTAGTCTTTGTTAGTGAATCGAACAGGTTGATTTTTGAAACCGGCCTTCAGTAAACTAAATAGTAGTAAACTGTAACTATCTTAGCACCCACGCTATTTACAGCCACATTGCATCATTTCCAGCCACTTCCATTAGTTAAATATCACTTAGAAATAACTTTGAAACCACTGAAAGGGAGGCTAGAGTGTCCTGCTCTCAGAAAACAAATGCAAGAGACACAGATTGGCCCCAAATGCTTTGATGCCCCTTTTGGTATCTATTTTATTCCTTTGACAATGGAAAAGTGCTTATACAACAAGGGTTCACTCCCTTGCACTCTATTTCATTGGCAAATCCACTATCTAAGCCAGTTCTTGGCTTCATACTGCATCCAATCCCTATTGTACACTAGAACCCATCTGCCAAGGCAAGGCTAAGGCATTCTCCACTATCTGTGGCCACTGCAAAGCTGTCCAAGCATTCCACAAGGCATCTGGCTTGCTACAAAGGGTTTGGCAGTCCCACAAGCCAATTTCTAGCCTCTCAGCACACGTGACCTAAAAGCAGGAAGAAATCCATAGAGCATGACAAAGTGAGGGATCAAAGAGGATCGTAACACCATGAGAGAGACATAAGGTAGGAAACACTCAATCTATTACAATGAATATAATCAACAATACATGATAGGCTTCTTATATAGAGAGAGCCCTTTGAATATTCACACCTATTGGATCCTCTGATCCACATCTCTCCTTGTGGATATCCTTGATCCACATCTCCACATCATGTAGTCCACATCCTAGGGTGGCTACTTTAATTCCCTCCTATACCATACCTTAGCCTCTAATATGTGCTCATGGCACCATATCTTAGCAATGTGTACTCTAGCCTTTTAACTAACCCAATACAAGCACTAGCACCCATCAACATGTCAATAGCAACACCCCCCTCTTACAAAAGCTATTGATAAAAGCTAAGTGAGTAGCTCCCTCTTCTCAATGCTTGCCTTGAGCACGAGGAGGGGTTAAATGGAAGGACAAGAAATGAGGGAGGAAGATGGCTCCAAAACTATTGAAAGGCTAAACAATAAAGGGATTGTAATGGAAGAGAGAGAGGAAGGGATGAAGGAGGGAGAAAATGCAAGGAGAAGGGAATGGAAAGAAGGAGAAGGGAATATAATGAAGGAAAGAGAAAATGGTGGGATGAAAGAGGGAATGGAGGAAAGAGAAGGAAAGGAAAGAGGGGTAAGGAGAAGAAACGAGGGAGGAAGATGGCCCCAAAACCTTTTCTTTTTGTTTTTTTTTTGCTCTAAAACTTGTTGAAAGGGTAAACAATAGACTCTAGGATATTTCACTGGCTATAAAGATAGATATTGATGTCAATTTATCCCCCACTAATATGTTTGTTATTGGAACTTTTGTCCACAAAATACTCCTCTAAAGTATGAGTTCAATTCTGCTTAACGCACGTATCTTAGCTATCTTAAATGATACCAGTATGGTAGATGATGGGCATTGGAAAAGAGATGAACCACTCACTCACAACGCATGAGAGAGCTACTCATGGCAAGGGTGGATGGGAAGGAGTGAATAGGTAAAGGAAGGCCAAGTAATGGAAGGGATCAATGTTAAGGGTAGGGAGTGGATGCGTGAGAGAGAGAGAGAGAGAGAGAGAGAGAGAGAGAGAGAGAGAGAGAGAGGAGTGCACAACCAAGATGACTAAATTATAACAAAGAAAATTGAGAATACATACATTTTCTCTCTCAAGATTAGGGTAAGGTTTAGGGTTTCCCCATGTCCCTTAGGTTCCTCCCTAGAACTTAGTATATGGTGTAGTTTATACCATTCTCAACACCCCCCCTTAGATTACACTGTATACAGGGTGTGTATACAGGATTTATTTAAATAGAAAAATGACACTATGGAAAAAATGGGGATAAAGAAGAACCTAAGAGATAAGAGAATATGCATGAGCATAGAGACTTTGCATTCGAAATTTGTACAAAAAGGAAAACCTCATTTCCCCCTCGTAAGTTGTAGGTGGCAAATGTCAACTCATCATCAAAAGTATGAGAACTTGTCAAGGAAATGGCTTTGTAAAAATAATGACAACTTGTTCTTGTGTTGGACAATGAACAACATCAATTTCTTCATTGAGAATCTTTTCTCTAATGGAGTGATAATGCACTTTGATATGCTTTGGGAATCTTTCTCTAATAAGGTGATAATGTACTTCAATATGCTTTGTTCTAGCATGAAAGATTGGATTCCTTACTAAATGGATGCTATTGATATTGTTGGTATAGAACACAGTTGGTTCTTTGGAAATAATTTCAATGTTTGTAGAAGTCTACTGCACCAAATTGCTTCTCATGTAGCATTGGTTGGTCCTCTATCTTGGTTTGCCAAGGCAAAGCTATTGATCCACTTGTACATCTTCTATCATATGTAGCTCCTGACCAATCAACATCAATATATCCATGAAAACTAACATCTATTAAGTTGTTAGATTTCAGTTCATAATCGTTCAAGTATTTGAGGACCTTTTTATTTGCACAGAGATAAAACATGACAAAGCTACTAACGCAAGAGTAAAATATATCCAATTGTACATCTTCTATCATCTAGAGTTCCTACCCAATTGAAATCAATATATCCATGAAAACTAACATCTTCAAGTTGTCATATTTTAGCCCATAATCTTTCAAATATTTGAGAAACTTTTGCACAGAGATGAAACTTTTTTGGCTTCTGTATGAATTGACTGAAAATCCAATGGAATAAAGATGTCTAGCCTTGTGATTGTTAAATAAATCAAGCTTCAAATAAGTTGTCGATACTAATGAGGATTTGTATTAGGAGATTTGCCATGAGATGACAATCTAATGTTACATTCTACAAGATTTGAGGTGGCTTGCAGCAGTCACATAAACAAAACCATTGGTGAAATTTTTTCATTATATTTGTCCTTGATACCATTGTCATTCTCTTCATACTTCAATGT
Source organism: Cibotium barometz (assembly GCF_041138505.1). Classification (NCBI taxonomy): domain Eukaryota; kingdom Viridiplantae; phylum Streptophyta; class Polypodiopsida; order Cyatheales; family Cibotiaceae; genus Cibotium; species Cibotium barometz. Next base: position 19,166,324 of record NC_141061.1, read on the forward strand.
CAAGAAATTATGCTCTCCCATGTCTTTCATGTTGGGAAATTATGCTCTCAAACTCTGTTTACCTATGAAATAGGTGTTCATTGGAAGTGGTGATGATCACGTCGCCAACATAAAGCACAAAGAAAATAGTATGTTATGTTATATTTTTTATGTAAAGTGACGGCGGGGCTGATGGTTGAAATTCCATTATGAATTATTGCATTCCAAGCATGTGCGGCCTATCCTTCATCTAGATATCCCTTAATATTCATTTAATGGATAAGCCAATCAAAAGGTGAACCAATAGTGGTCATCTTCACAAATACGCAAAGGTCTCTTCATAATCTATTCCAAGTTTTGAAGCAAATCCCTTCGACAACTAATTGGCTTTGTATTTGTCAATTGATTTGTCTAAATTGAGCTGGAATTTGTAACCCATTTGCAACCAACGGGCATCTTTTTTATTGGTAAATATGTTGATTCCCATGTTTACTTTTTGATGAGTAATGACCGTGAATCTCATAATGCATTGATTTGGAGCATGTCAATGCTTCTAGACCACAAAATGGGAAATATTGATGGCTTTTCCATGTTGCATGATTCACATACATCTTTTAAAATGTATACGTGCAGAAGGCCTTGAACCATGTTTATTTGCTTGAGTGAAACCAAGCTTTTGAAATTGTATACGTGCAGAAGGCCTTGAACCATGTTTATTTGCTTGAGTGAAACCAAGCTTTTGAAATTGAGGTGACCATACCTTGTGTTCCATAGTGTGCTTAAAGTATCATCATTTTAATGAGAAGTGGTTTGTACTGCTTGAATAAGCATAGATGAAGAAAGTTTCTTCTTCCAATTTATAATAAATTTACTTGGATGGTATAATTCTCGGATTGTGTAACCAAACTTGTTTTTGAACACTAGTTCCAAATCTCTTTCACTCATGTCACCAACTGATAAGATGTTTTGAGTCATTATTGAAAGAAAAAAAGCATCTCCTACGCTTTGTGTAATGCCTTCATAACTATGGAGATGAATGTTATGATTTGAGGTATTGTCACCCATCATTACATTTTCTTTAGCATTCTTATATGGATGCATTTTAAAAACCATTTTTTCTCATATAGTTGACTCAAACCACCAAAATATCTTTATTACTATGTAAATGCTTCAGATTTCTACATTAGAACATTGTGAAATAAGAACTTTTGATGTTGAGCTTTGTTATCCAGTGATTGCCTTTGATTTTTCTCATTGACAAAGTTGCTAGATTGTCTTTGATTTTCATTTTGATTATGTTACTATTATTGATTTCTATCTCTATTGTATTGTCCACTTACAACACTCCCGTGTTTGTTCTTGCATTTTGGCTCCTAATAGCCCATAATTCCACCATAATTGCAAGTACATATAGTTATTTTTTGGACTTTGGATTGGTAACCTCCTTTGTTCATGCCCCTTGAACTCTAAAATTCCATGTTTTCGTCTAAATCAAAGGGCCATGTTTCCCTCTAATTTGAAGGGCCATGATGTTGATGTGATGAAGACGATGATCCATGGTAATTGTTAGAGTGTTTGCCAAGGCTATGTGAATTTCAATTATGTCTTCTAACATCGTTTTGACTTCCTCTTTGGAAACCTCTACCTCTAGCATAGAAAGCCTACTTATAATTCTTTTGTAACTATAGCAAAACGTCTCCACATCTCCTATTACATAAAAATGTCAGGCATGATTTCACATATCGATGTAGCATCTCAAGTGACAATGGTTGTAACAAATTACTCATAATTTGAACTAGTCTTTTGTTTTTTGTTTCATGGATAAGTGATGCTAGTAGGTCTTTAAGTTGGACCTACACATATTTCAGATGATAGCTTCTTTGCACTATTGAGTTGATTTTAAGCATTATGATAATGATATGTATTGAATCTATTTCTAATCTTCGTTTGCATTCATTGTTGATGTAGTGGTGTCCTTAACATTTAAGTTGCTTAGGTTAAGTGCCAATTGAGCTCTTTCATCCCAATATGCTTTCTTCTCACTGATGTCTCTAGCTTCATTTGTTATCAACACTTCCAATTACCATAGTTGTTGTCATCCAATTTCATCCAATTTGATGTTCTCATCCAAGAAAATGCTATCATCATGAGTTTTTGTCACATTTTTATATTTTGATGTTGAAATGTCTAATTGAGGGTCTAGAGGCTTTGAATATTGCATTCAATTTTAACCAAGCTATGATGAAACTTCTCCAACATGTCCTGGAATGGGTGCCATGATTGCACGTTGTAATTATGCCAAAAATTAATGAAATTTTCTTGCACATTCTCAAAAAATGTGTCAAACTATTATGCTTTAGATGCTAAAGATGCTAGACTCACTTCTTATATAAATGAGGTGGACTTAAGAAATTAATGGGCAAGGCATTCACACAGACAAGTCCATGGCCAAGCTGATGAGTCATGGATCATTGACTCTAGAGCCTGCAGTCCCTTAACTCCGCAAAGAGTGAGTGGTTCTCTCACTTAGAGAAACGTTACAGTGACGATGTAGAACTATGAGACTCCAGACTTCATCATCATAGGATACATATATATGGGACGTACATAACGTTTTGTATGTTTTAGGATTGAAGAAAAACCTTCTACCTGTTAGTGGCATTACTTAAATAGACAAGAAGGTGTAATTTGATGAAGGGGAATGTGTTATTCGAGACAAGGGTGATGATGTCATATATTACCATCTTCGGAAGGCCTCGCGGGCCTATGAGACAAAGTAAAAATAAAGGATAACTCATGCAAGCCACAATGGGATGAGGCAAAGGGCTTGCTAGGATCCTTGCTGAGTACTATATTTAAAAAGATCAAAAAACTCAAACTAGTACTTAAGATACATAGCTAGGTGCCATGGTTACTCTCCTGTGGGCCGCAAAGTTGTCTCATATTTGTGTTTGTCGGGTCGTCTCTCGATAGGCATGATCCTCGTGATCTCTATATTTGGTGGGCCATATCAAGAGTGATGCCTCGGTTCAAAAAATCCCCTCCGACTAGGGCTCCCGAACCTCCATCGTGCATGCTATCGTGCATGGTCTATATGTCGTTGGCTCCATTGCTCCATGCCGTCTCTTCCCGTTGACCCATGCTGTCCTCATGTTCGCTATCTCCCCCTCTACTCCATTATGTTCCGAGGTTGACTTGAAAGCATAGAAATATGTGACATGTTGGTGTGGATGGTCAACCTAGGTCTCATGTGGCACTGTCACCTCCTGCTATCTGATATGCCACAACATGGTCTCGCTGTGTCACCGCATCTCCATCAAATAGAGGCCAACACAGTACCTAGTCATGAAAGCGGATCAGCCGGGAGAGTGGTCCAAAATTGTGCTCCTTCTGAAAGAGACAATAGTACCGTCCTAGATTAAGCTTGATGATGACTTTCAAAATTTGTCATGAATGATGTGAAAATCTTGGGTTTATGGAGCTGGAGGCGTGGGTTGTATCTAAATTCAATTTGGCTTCAAAATGATTATATTTTGACCTTGACATGATTGTCCTAGCGAGAATCTCTTGGACTTTAGGATAACTCTTTTGTAATTGGATTGGTCGAGTTTTACTAAGTATGGTGATCCAGTTCAATTATTCTAGCTGATTTGTGTAGTTAGGTTCAAAGCTGGCCTATTTTCATTAACCAGGTTTAGTGTTGTTTAACCAAGGTAAAAGTTAACCTCGATGTGGTTAAGCCATATAGAAAACTATTCACTAGGAGATAGAACACTCAGATGTACCAAATAAAAGTATATAAATAGATGTGAAAATCCAAGTATAAAACACGCCAAGAACTGTGCCAACAGGCTTGTGGGCTGCAATCAGGCTGCCACATGGTGGCACTCAGATATCCTCACTGAGTTTATTTTAGGGCAGACATGTAGGCCATCCTGGTCAGCACTTCGGGCTCACAGTTTGCCCAAGTTTAGGGCTGCCCGTGGGACTGCCCAGCCATAAGTCCATGTAATTGGGAGAAGGGCTGGGCGAGACCCAGCACAAGGCGCCTGTTTGTAGGACCTTTTATGCTGCCCTGGTGAAGGGAGGATCGTGGAGTCGGCCATCAGGTTGACAGACCCACAGATCCCAGTTGGCAGCTAGTGCAACCTGCAGCGGTTCCACCAAGGAGACACCAGACAAATCTACACCAGTAGAAGAGCCACAGATGGTGCAAGTGAGGAGATCAGGTGAAGTTCTCATGGGCAGATACTGAAGCCGATCCTACAGAGGCCATTGGTGCAGCATAAAGTTGTTGAAGGATTGTGTGAGAGAAAAGGGGTGCACTCACAAGAGAGAAGACCCTACATTTCAGCTAGCTGCACACTAATATAGAATCAGAGATAAGGTTGAGACTTTATGGAAATGTGTGGAAAAGGGTGCCTTTAGTCCCAATAAGACCAATCCACTTGGAACATCTGATAAATGTAGGGCACTAGCACTCAAAGTGCAATCTAGAATGTTTTAAAGCTCACCCAAAACATGCGGGTTCGTACAAAGTGCTTATGATGTACAGAACTAGAATTTGTCAAATAGACTTTACAAATTGGAGATGGCTCTATAGGCCATTATGACAATCAAGGCAGAGTGGTAATTCCACCACAAATGTTGATCCATGAGAACTCCCTTTTGAGTTTGGTAGAATGGGTATAAAAAGATGTTCAAAGAGTGGAGGATTATGCATGCTTCTTCAAAGACCGTGCTATTCTTGCACCATGAAATCTAGAGGTTATTGATGAGATCAATGAACTGGCCTTGAGTGCATTACCCGGTCTTGAAAGAGAATTCCTCAGTGCAGATTCGGTTGTTTCTTCTGAGAATGACAGAATATTGTATCCAATTGAGTACTTGAATAGTTTGAACTTAGGTGGTGGGTGGCTACCCTCCTCATCACTTGCTTCTAAAGATTAATGCTCCTATCATTCTGCTCCGCAATTTGGACCCTCAGCAGGGACTTTGTAATGGTACCAGATTGATATGCAAGCAATTTAACTCAAAGGTGATAGAAGCAGAAAACGTTACAAATACAAACATTAAAGACAGGGTCTTTATTGTGCTAGGATAACAATTATACCAAACTATGCTTCAATTGCCTTTTGACATGAGAAGGAGATAATGTCCTGTGAGGCTAGCTTTTGGTATGTCAATAAATAAGTCACAAGGACAAACATTGAGTGTGTTGGGACTTTAATTGGCCACATAAGTATTCACACATGGACAATTGTACGTTGCTATGTCACGTGTTAGATCACTGATGCAGTGAAAGTGTATGTAAAGCATATTGTGGAACACGAAAGTAGCATAGAAGGTTCAAAAAAAGTCTTCCAACCAATGGTGTCTACAAAGAGATATTGAAAATGGCATGTAGAAGAATATAAATGTAATCTATGCCCAAAAGGTAGAGAACGAGCTATTAATACAGCAGCCTATAAATGCTAGAGACTACATTCATAGATATCTCTGTATCAACAATGAAGTAAGAATTTGAAAGGAGAATGTTTTCAAAGATGTGACATGTGCAATCTAAGTGTGTTTCAATAAGTGTGCATGCTTTGAAGTTGATTGATATTCCTTTCAGAATGACAATTATGTGATTGTGATACAAAGACATAAAGCTAAATAGGAGTTGGATGGAAAATTCCTTTTATTTATCTCTCACATTGTTGATACGCTTGCCGGTAATATTGAATTGATATGTATAAATCTACTTACATTGTGTGGATTTTATGAGAGAGAGAGAGAGAGAGAGGGGGGGGGGAGAGGGGGAGGGGGAGGGGGGGAGAGGGGGAGGGAGAGGGGGAGATTGATCTTAAAGTCTTGTGTAAATGTTTAGTGTAGCGAGTGTCATATTGGATATCACATGTATATTACTTAGGATATCACATGTATATTACTTAGGATATTACTTAGGATATCACATGTATATTACTTAGGATGGACATGGCAAGGAGATCATTTTCATTTGTTTATGGTGATGGACAAGATATTGAAGGTATTTTTCTCGACGATTTCTATGATATAGGCATCGTTGTTTTCCATAATCTATTTAATATTCATGGCTCAATTGTAGACCCTCCATTTTGGGAAGGACAAGCAACAGCATGTCTAATTATCAAACTATTAGAGAGCACCTATGTTTTACGGTGTATATAGAAACTTACTTTTTATGTAGCTTTTGCGTTTAATTTTAAAAAATTTAAATTATTATTGATACATTCTTTTTGCAAAAGGAATATCTTTATTTCTTAGAACCTAGATTATTGCTATGCTTGTATGGTCAAGACACTTACAAACAACGAGAGAATTTACAATCTAAGTTTGTAAAATATTGCAGATCAGCTTCGTGTACATGTAATGTTTGTAGACTATGAAAAGCTTACTAAGTTAGATTTTCGGTTCAAAGGTACTAGACATTACAAAATTTTTGATTTGCTATCTACAAGCCCATTCAAACGCCATTCGTCTCAAATATTGATCCACCAAGTGAGTTTTGTAAGGTTTTATCTTTTTCCTTTTTTTTACTTCGAAAATCATAACTTGCAATATATAATGTTTTTATCTTAAATACAAATGGAGGTGAGGACTATAGCCTTCCAAGGAGGGATAATCCAGTTGCCCAAAGATTGTTTTAATGCTTTGTTCAAGTGTGTTAAGATTGTCACCACTATATTGGGTTGATGTATATTTATGCCAAGTATAGTGCTTTATTCAAAGAAATGTAAGTGCTTTAGGAGCTCCTACATGGATATATATGGCAAGCACAGTGTGTTCATACATAGGTTGGCAAGTTGAGGACCATGAGGTCCAAAATGGGCTTCAAATACAAGACTAATCTCTACTCACCCCCTGAGGACAAGCCTTTTGTTTTTATGCATGCAAGAATACTCTTACCCGTTAGGGATGGATCATGCCACTAGTAGTTACAAGGTATTAAGTCATTTATAGGAAAACATTTCACTTGGTACTACGCAGACATTCCAACAATCGCCACATAGAAGTCAAATTCATTGTTTTGTAGCAGGCTGAAGGCCACACATGTTTATATGTGTCACACAACGTGCTAATGCAACGTTTTTGTGCCCAAAAAAAATGCAAAAAAGAAGAAGAAGAGAGCCCATCTGCACACATAGTGTGATGCTACCTAGGACACATAGTGTGATGTAATTAACCCTTCCGAACTTGAGCCCATTGCAAAACAACAAAATTGACTTCTAAGTAGCAAAAATAATTCAATTCTTGGCCACTCTCTCATCACATTTTCTCGCACGGGTTAGCATTTTAAGAAGGCCATGTGTTGGCCATACTTTTTTGTGACAAAAAATTGACCATGTCATCACTTCATTCATGAACATTATAGACAACTTTATAGCATGATACTGTAAATTGAAGATGAAATCTCAGAGATCAAAAGGCAATTGATGAAATTTTATAGATAATGTAAAAGTAGAAAAAAAGAATGTATTTCTTAAAAACCATCACATCATAGCCTAAGGTTAAAAAATTTAGGATTCTCTTAGCCTTTTTGGCCAGTGCTGAATTCTTCACCATTAGAGTGACCCACTATATGCAATGTACATGCCACAAGATGGATTTAAAATCCTCCACCATGTGACCCACCTATGTGACCCACCTGTATTTCTTCATGTGCCTCTTGAAGGGCTATCATGGTTGCCTCTTATATACAATGCTCATTTGGGCTAATATCGTCCATCATCTCTCACCACCCTACCATATGAGGCTTTTGGTTGGTGGTGGTGGGTCGAGGGCGATGTGGGCCTACCCCCTAGCACATAAGGAGGATGCTCTGCTTTGATTTTCTTTCTTACTTCAAACTACCTCAAAGTTTTTGCTTCCTTGTGTGCTCCCTTTTATGCTCCCTATATGTGCTACCTCTTTTCCTCCTTGTTGCCTCTTGTTCCTCTTGGCGTGTTTCTTCAACTTCCTCTAGTTTTGTCTTACCTCTTATTCTTCCTCTTCAAGTTTCCTTTGTGCAACCGCCTCTTCCTACTCCCTCCTTGCAACTCCTTGCAACTTATTCTTCCCACCTATGTGTAGCCTCCTCTTTTGTAGCTCTTTTTCTCGTCTTGTCCACCACTACTCTTCTTACTTTATAACTTAATTGTCTAAATATAATATTGATCCATCTACATCTTTACTTTTACCTTGCTTGAGTTTTTGCCACCTTGGACACATTATCAAATATAGACTCATCCATCTTAAGGGGGTTCCTGTTGCATCGTTGTTGCCAACAATAGGGATTGTATTATGGAGGATGGAGTTTTCAGACAAGAGGGTTAGGGTTGTCAAGGATTTCAATTGTGAGGTTAGGACTTGGACTGTCAAGGTTTTCCATCATGAGGTCGGGGTTTGGATTGTTAAGATTCGGGGGCATATGGTTACTATATAGAATATGGTTATCATGGTCACCATTAGGATTTCTATTCGCATTGGAATCTTGGTCTTTAAGGTTTCCCTATACTCGGCCATGCTATCTATGCTAGATCAGGAGTAATGAACTATTCTTGGTGTGCTCTTTGGGGGATTTTTCTTATGAGGGTTACTTGGAGTGTAGTGTTAAAATGAGTAGATTGCTTTGTCCTAGCAATAAAATAAGTGATTTTATACTCACTAAAATGTATTAGCTTTAAAAAGCATAATAATAAGTAAAATAAGTGATATTATACTCACTAGTATTTCATGTGGTTGGCATCATTTAAAGTCCTTAAAGAATTGCATCAAACCCTAAAAATGGTACTTTCATAGGATATCTATCATGCATGTCATAAGAGAGCAATGTGCAGGAGCTCAAGGGCAAGACAGAGAACTAGATGAGAATTAGAGCCCAATTCTTGACATTCCACTTTATCGTGTCCATGTATGTACTCTACATGAAAAATTGAGGATCCTAGAAAAGCTTCTAGTGTTGCACATAATTATGCATAGAATATGCAACCACTTGAGAGGCGTGCATAATGCATATTACCAAATTGGAGGAGAATTTTGCTAAGAGTAGGCTTGCATGGAGGGAATGTGAAATTCACAAAGCATGATTAAATATCCAACCAAACATCAAATTAGCCTAGAAGTTTGTATTGGATCAAAGACAATGTATCTTCTACCTCATCACGTGAATTTTATGAAAGCTATGAAACAAATGTGTTTGCACCACCTACTAAGTGAGGCAAATATTTGGTTTGAAGCATGCAAAGATGTGGGGTTGCACTTGACTCTATTGTTCATCTACTTAAGAAGGAACAACTCTCAGAAGAGGAGTTTACAACCCTTAACAAAAGAATTGATGAGTTCACTATAGATATGGTCGATGCTTGGGGAGCAATGTGCATTGCACCTATATGGTAAACCATGAGTCTAGAAATATTCCTTAAAAATAATCTTACATGTTGCTCATTTTTCTTGTATATAGCATATCATCTATATGCATGACATCCTCTATTCTTTGGATGAATATAGGTCATTTGAGCTTCGGAGCACACAAAGAGAAGTCTACTCCAAGAACACAAGGCATGGTGGGGGCATACAATTCATGAAATGTCTAACTCATTCTACAAATCGATGCCATTGTTCAAGCACCACTAAAATATTATTTTTGCACTCTCTTTCTTTTTTACTAGAGAATCATTCTGCATCCACGTATCTTTACTTTGTGCCTCTTGTATCTCCTTTAATAACTCCTCTTGTATCTCCTCTAATAACTCCTCATGTTGGCTCTTCGATAATTCCTACAATTCTTCCTCGTGATGTTTTTTGCCCTTTCAAGCCTTGTTTCATCTATCAGGCTAGCCCTCTCTAAATTATGACCTTTGACAACTTGACATTCATCCAACTTTAATACAACGACAACCATTCCATCACACTTCGAAAAGAAATCATTCATACAATCAGAAGGGCACAAACCATAGATGCACATAGTTAAATTTTACAACTTTTAAGATGTGTTTTTCACCTTTCCATGTCATGCCGTAATATTTTATCTTCAATCATTGCATTATGACCAAGTCTATGTAGAGGTGGTTGAGCTCATCAAATTAAAAAGATATTATTTTTTATAGTGTCATGGAGTCCTCTACATAGTGGTAATCTCCTAGCATGGATCTAACAATAGAATTTATATATTTCGGAGTCCTCTACATAGTGGTTATCTCCCAGCATGGATTTAATAGTAGAATTCATAATTTTGGAGTCCTCTATATAGTGGCAATCTCCTAGCTTGGATTAACTGTTGAATTTGTACATTTTAGAGCCATACTGACACTATAAGACATCGACAACATAGGTCTCAAGATACTCTTCTCAAAGAGGTTAGAGAGATCAAAAAGGCTAGAGGGATGGAGGGCAAGAGGAGAGAGAAAGAGTAGAGGATTAGCAGCTGATGTTTCTCACAGTGCACCTTGCACATGAGTTTTAATGGGAATCAAGAGCATGTGGGAGGGAAAGGGGGCTTATGAGGGTAAAGGTCTAGTGCAGAAAGAAAAGAAAGTATATAAGAAACCAACCATAAGCTTCTTGGACCTCTTCCATGTAGCATAAGACGTTCTATGCCCTGAGGCTCTCCTCTTTAGCTTATCCAAAGTTTCACTTTCAGAGGAGGATAAAGAAGAAGAAGGAGAAGATGCTGATCTCTTTTTCTCCCTTCTTTCCTTAGGGGCCTTTTCGTCTTTCTTGTCCTCATGTGAAGGAGACTTTGACGGTGACCCCTTTTGGGAGGAGAAGTTGGCCGCTGTGGTCGTCGTCTCCTTGGAGCTATATCACGCCTAGAATCACTACGTGATTCTTCCCTTTGATGCTCCACTTGAGTATTCTCCTTTTCTCCCATAGAGGTTCTCACCAAGAGGCTTCTTTGGAATTCTCTCTTCTTGGGAGGCTATGAGAATACCTCGCTCCCGGAGTTGTAGTATAATCTCCCCATGAAGAGTAGGATTTTTCCTCGTTTGTTGGAGCTTTGACACAAAAAAGTTGACATAATCAACTGCATTAGAGACATCATCTTGTGTGTGTGCAAGAGTATCTAAGCTAACTCTACTCTCTTCATTATTCTCAGCCATTGTTAAGCAAATTTTTGTGTGGATTTTAGTAGACTTTTTCCAACCCTTAATGTCAACAAAAGCCTTAGAATAGTGGAGAGGATAAATCCCTATCCCACTTATCCACAAGTAATGCACAAATCCCACCTTCGTGAGCAACGTAAGGACCTCTCTTCTTAGAGAAGAAAGAGATGCCTAAGCTCTGATACCAATGTGAGTAGATTTGCCCAATTCTCTAATAACTTTGCATAAAAAATAAAGAAAACTACCAGAAATCATTTAGAAAATCCTTAGAAAATGAGACTTATGTGCATGGGGATCATCCGAACCATTATACTTCGATGCCATACATTTTGCAACTTGAGAAGGATGCAATGGTCTTGGCTCAGCAACAAACCTTCTCATTCCAGGGGCAGCCATAGATGGTTCCTCCCTCATCATAGGTGTTGGAGCTCTATGCACAACTCTATGTTCCTCTCTTATAGGGGCATCTGGTGTTGCTCGCTCTATTGGGTGTGGTATTGATGACCTTGTAACGACCGTATAACCACCTCTTATCATCGAAGGTCTTGGCTGGAAGCTCGCTCTTGCTCCAGGATCTGAAGCCTTTGGTGCTATTGACCTTGTTACTTGTGCTTCTTCTACCTGACTAGGAATTCTAGTTACCTTGTCCATGAAGCTTACTTCTTCTTTGGCAGGCAGCTGAGCAGATATTTGGTCTAAATATATGACAGAAAAAGGTTCTCCCATACAGGTTAGCTTTTCCATGTCTTTCAATCGAGCATGTCTATACTCGTGACCATTAGCATCGACCAATATATGTCTAGTTCGGGTCTCAAACTGATAGGCATACATGTACATCCTCTTAGGATCCATTAATTCTCGTGGATGCACATCTTCCCTCATGTAGTATGTGGATGCGTCTAGACTAGCCAAACGGTATAACCCAAACCTCGGATTGTCCACCACAATTCTGTCTACTTCTTTGATAGAAATGAACTTGACTCTGATGTCATTTTCCAAAGGTGGTCTCTCCAAACCCTCATCTACTTTTTCTTTGGTCTCTATCATTCCCATGGGGTCAACTATAGTCGGAAAGGATGTTGTGATGTAAGCAATTCCCTCGTCATCAAAGTAATAGTCCTCTCTAAAATACACTTCAACTTGTTTCACAAAATCATTCTTTCCCAAGTCTTCTTGCACATAGTGTTGATTATTACTATCTAAGTAAATACGTGCCCCCATTTAGTTGGTATAGGCATACTGCAATAGCATCCTCCGTCTTTATTCGTGAGATCTAGATGTGCCAATGGGCCCCATCTTTCCATGCAAGTCCATGCTCGGAATTTTCTCCATAGAATAGGAATAGTTAATTTCAGACGAGGTGTGCGAAATAACTTCCTCTTGAATCACTGTCAAGTGTTCAATCTTTGCTTGAATGACACTTTCTTCTATAGACACCTAACTTACTTGGTCTCTAGACAAGTTTCCCCCTGACCTTAAGTACATGAACAAGTATAATTACAGAAACCCAACCTGTTACCTGAATTCCTGTTGGTATACTGCTTTTAACCTTCAATCCTCAGCTTAACACAATTGCTTGACTCCTTATCTGCAAAGAATCAATTCAACCACTATACAGCTTACGGAGTTTAGTCAGTAATCTTTTGCAAGTATCTGGACTGACTTGTCCAAATCACTGTGTTATATACACTTCTAGAGTCTTGTGAGTCTAACTATACTCAAACACTGCATGCAATAGTACAAAAAATTCCTGCCACTTAGACAGCTGAAACTCCTAGTTTGAACAACTCTAGATGTCTAAATAGCTTCTTTTGGTAGTTTCAGAGTATCAAATGACAAGTGTTTTGGTTGTCCCAAGTTCTATGTATCCAACTTCTTTTGTTAAGTGATCTCTGTGCTTCTAAACCCTAGATATGTACACACTTCAAGTCTCAAGTGATTTTGAACAATTTTGTACAGTGTCAAGAAAAAATCGTGATTTGTTAACAAAAAATGCCCGGTCCTACGTCCAATTTTAATTCTGACTTGATACTTGCTTTCTGCGCATGTGGTTCTCGTATGAGCCCTCGTCCCCTTTTTCTGCCGTGAACCCTTGACGTCCACGTAGTCACAGATCCTGTAGCAGCAGCTGGCCATGGCTTCCCCCGATCTCTTCGATGCCTACTTCAGGCGCGCAGACGTTGATCGCGATGGCCGCATTAGCGAAGAGGATGCCGTCTCCTTCTTGCAGGGAGCCAACCTTCATCGCGAGGTCATCGCCAAGGTATTTCCTTTCCTATTCCGCTAGGATCTGATTTCTGATCCTCCACAGTCATAGTCATACGGTAGGACGCAGTATTATACTTGCTGGTTTGAAATTCAGTTGTGGCAGAAATTTTTATGGTTTGATGGAAAAATCCGTTTGCATTTTGATAATCATTCAGAACGGATGTGTTATTTTCTCGGGATGCATGCAAATTGATAGAAGCGAAGTGCAGGCACTTAAAATGATGCTCTCTCTTTGCAATATGATCATCACTCAGCAAGGATGACTCGCTTTGGTATTTTTTTCTGGATGCATGCAAGGCGATGGGTGTGCAGGCACATAAATAATGCTTCCTTGTCTGCTTGGCTGATATTGTCAACACGTCTCTAATCTTTATCATTTGGCCACACGAATGTGTGCACATTGACGTGCAATAACACAGACAAAGCTCAACCCATCACATAGTGGCAATGAGGTTTCCTCACTCAGATCAATCCTGTAGTGCACCTTTGTAGAGCATGTTACAGGCATGAATATGGTAAAGTTTGCTCCATTTCAGCTATCTTATTTGGTTACATCAACAAGCACCCAATAATGCACTTGATATAACAACCAGTCATTTATTCAGAATGTTGCACAAATAGCTAGCTGCTGGAATGCACCAAGCATTGTTGAACAGATATGAATTTGGCTTGTGCGCTGTTTGTACAAACTTATTACCTTGCTCCTCATGGCATGGGTCTTTCTTGCTTACTACTCAGTGTCTCATGTATACCACAGATTTGGCAGTATGCAGATAAAGGGCAAAGGGGATATCTTTCTCGGGCTGAATTTTACAAGGCACTGCAGCTTGTGACAGTCGCACAAAGTGGAAGGGAGCTCACCCCCACTCTTGTGAACAAAGCATTGAGTGAACCCACTGTATCAAAAATTCCTGCCCCGCAAATCCAATTGGCACCAATTTTTACCTCAGCAAGCCCGCAAGCAGGTGGATCAGGAAGCCCTGTTTGGCCCCCAACTGTTCCAGCACAACAACCGTATCCAGTTGTTTCTTTACCACAAGGACTTAGACCAACCATGTCCACACCAGTACCTAGAGCTTCAATACCATCAACACCTTCTTCGACATCAGGAATTGTTTCATCTGATTGGCCAACTAAGAAGTCATCATCTTGGCCGGGTCCAGGTTCTATCAACAACCCCACTGGCCAGCATTCCCAGACAAGGGCAGTTCTTCCAAACCAAGGTTTTCAAGGTGGCTCACTTACAGGAATTAAACCTGGTGCTTCTCCTAAGGCAGCAGTGGATCCCAATCTTTTTGGAGGGGATGTCTTCACAGCAGTGCCCGTTAAGCCACAAGCTCCACAGCACAGTTTGACAATGCCCAATCAGATACCTCCACCAAGGGCACTGCAAACAGCTGGTCAACCAGACATAGCCTCACTTGAAGTCATTTCTACACCTTCTACACCAACAACATCATCAAGACAGTCCCAAGGAGGAGCAGGTCAAGCAGAACATGAGTTTAGAGCTCCTGCTGTAGTAGATGGAACGAAAGCATGGCCTAAAATGAATGTTGCCAATGTGCATCGCTATACCAAAATCTTTTCTGAAGTGGATACAAATAAAATCAATGGTAAAATACGTGCTTTTCCCAGATTTATTTGTCTTGTGACTATTGTACTTTCATGCTTTATTGATAAGACTAGCATACAATTTAATTTGGATACAGATACATCAGATGATAGCATGGATAGTCTTGACTATCCACAAGATGAAGAAGCCCTATCACAAAATTTTGAAGAAATGGCTTGGGAGCCATCTGATGAAGACGAAAAAGTGTGTTCGGATCCCATGCTCCCCACGTCCCCTACTAAGTTGAATTTCTCCAAGGTGTACCCTGTAGGGTTTGTAGATGGCTCTTCTTTTGTTGCAATACCTTCAGATCTGAAAGTAGATGATAACAGCCCGTCTAAGATTCTAAGTATGAAGCCAAAGATACTTGACACAGCAGTAAGCTCTACAGTCAGATTAAGGATTCGCTGCAAGGATGGATCTACAGTCAAAACGTCCTACGCAACAGGGTTTTCAGCATCGCCCACTTTAATTGTGTCAGCAAGGCATGTTGTTGACAAGGAAGGCGAGATTGAAATCAAGGTATGCAGAGGAATGGTAGTAATGTCTAGCTTTTTTGATACACATGCGGGTTTTGAGGGCCTTGATCCAAGCTTCACAGAAAAATCAAGATCAAAAGAGAGAGACACTCATGGGCTTTTTCTAAATGGATCAGATCTTTGCTTCTTCAAGATAGAGAAGAATATGCCAAGCTTTTTACTGCCATGTTCTCCAACATTCATTACAAATAAGCAAGTTGTTGCTATCTCATTCCCCGCAATCAATAACTTTCTAGAAAATGCTAGAAAAGAGCTAGTGGAGGGAACCAGTGAAAGCAATGCAATTTGGAAGCAATACACACCTACCATACAGGGAGTGTACAACAATTTGCTTGCCAAACATGCAGCAAATAATCAGATGAGATTAACGAAAGCAAAAAGAGTGCTTTCAATCATTGATACAGTGGAGAGAGAGGTTAAGAGAGAGCTCTATTTAGAGCTTAAGAAGACATTTGCGGCCACTAACACAGGTAATGTGGCATGTAGTGTGGGTCAGATACTTTGCTTTAATAGTAGGTATTTAGGGACTTCTTGCTCAACATTAGCTGGAAGTTCAGGAGCCCCTATTATCCCCTTATCTCTTCCTAATCATTTTGTGGGTGTCCAAAAAGGGGGTTGTGTTGGAAGAGACATGAATGTGGTTACTTCTTCAGATAATATTGACTTTGTGAAGATGTATGTAACTACTGTACTGCCAACTTTGCCCCTGCCAGATGATAGTTTTTGGTCGAACGGAAGTTGGGATGGTTTTCGGAATTGGCTTGAATTACACCAATCCCAGATTCCACAATCATCTGTATGGATCATGACCAAGGCTCCTAAAGAAAGGAGGTCGTCCAAAAGAAAAGCTCTCTGGCCACCATAGGTTTCACAAATGTGGAAACTCAGCTAGGTATAACCAGAGAAAGTAAACGTGAGTAATGGAGCTTTACTTTGATAGGTCTGCAGATTGCTACAGGACTTCATGACAGGTTTGTAGCAACATCCAGGTTTAATACAAGTCCTACTCGGACCAGTTTCCATCGTCCTATGTTAATGTGAAGAATACATAACATTTTGTTTAGGCAAGACAGGAAGGATATAGTCCACATGCTGGTCAAGCTCCAGCAATATCCAGTTTTGATATGTTAATGTGAAGAATACATAACATTTTGTTTAGGCAAGACAGGAAGGATATAGTCCACATGCTGGTCAAGCTCCAGCAATATCCAGTTTTGATACAAGTGCGAATGGGATGAGTTTCTGATGCTTATGTTGAAGTACACAGTACACAACATTTTTGTGCAAGAATTACAGGAAGAATAACACCTCATGCAAGGTCAAGCTTCGACTGCTCAATGTCCTAGCTTAAACAGTACCCAAAGTTTTGTACATGCAATACATGAAGAATCAGAACTGTAGTTTAAGTTTCATGCATAGCCTTTGTGAGGAGTTACTGCTTTATTTGATGCTAGTATGGAAACGCTTCATGCTGATTGTGTTCTCTCTTACTTCTTTTGGTGATAGTATACAGATAGAGGTAAAGTGATCATTAACTAGATTTGATTATTAAGTTCAATGCTACACGGGGATGGTGAAAATTTAGTAGATAGACAAAAGTTAAGAACAAGGTGTGTCAATTGCTGGGGTGCTCGTTAGCATTGGCATGGACAGTAAGTTTTGCTCTGTTTTTTCTGAATAAGTCAGTGTGTGTTCGCGTGCATAATTGGGCATAATGGGGCATGTGGCTTAAATTGTGTTAGCCACCTTCATGCTGCAGAGTCCAGACTAAAGTGCATGTTAGAGCTCTAGTTGGGGTGGCCATCTTTCTACTGCAAGAGGCAACCGTGATGCTAATTTTGGACCCTAGAGTGTAAATTGTTCTTTGCAAACTCTTTCGGTTCATTCTCGATCCCTTATTCAATTACACGCACAAGTAGGCTTGATCAACATGCAGATTTCGGCAGTGCTGATGCCGCTTCGAGAAGGAGGTGACTTCGGCTAAGATATCTCTTCCCAATATTAATGTCCAAGAGTCTCCAGGTTGCCACTGTGGCTCAAGAGAGCAGTTCTTCAATACCAGCGCCTGTGTATATGGACCTTTTGTCGGGCAAGGATGTAGAGCTAATACCCAGGTCATCTTTATTCAGGCAGGGTTGGTCCGTATAGAGTGACATGAAAGCCTCTTGGTAGTAGACACCCTATAGCTTTACTGTTGACTGCTTTTTGGTCTCCACCTGTTCACTGCTGGGACTGCTGTGTGACCTCACCTTTGTGCGAGCCAATCTTGTGGCGACCTAGTAGTTGGGTACTGCAGACAAGCTAACCAGGCCGTCACTGTCTGTGACAGAAGACCCTGTGATGCCCAGCTCATGTACTGCTTTAATGGGCGAACAACCCAACCGTTGGGACATATTACCCCCCAGGTAGCGAAGAGCCGAAGCGAGGTGCCAAACCTTTTGTCGGTGTAAGCTGATCAACCTGTTATCCCTCGCTGTACAGCTCGTCACCCGTACAACTGTACAACGCGCCAGCCCATACATATGTACTATCCTGCACTGTACATCCATACTGTCCCACGCCGTACAGCCGTACTGAAGTACCGTCGTACATTCTGTGCATCGAGCATCGTACAGATTCCGTACAGTCGTCGTATGATTCCGTACAGCCGATACATGTGTCGTACGGCATCATATTGTTGTCGTGCACTGTGCCGTACATCCGTACAAAAGGTGGTTGATGAAGGAGGGATGGACTGAGGCTCAGTCCCTTGTCAACGGGCCACCCGTTACAGGCATGGGGGGTGGGGTGGGTGGGGTATGCGACATGCGCGCAAGGGGGGGGGGGGCATGGGGAGTGGGAGGGGGGGGGGGGGCTATTTAAAATGTGAAAATGAATTTTTTTTTTAAATAGAGCTTTTTTTATTAAATAAAAAAACGTTCATAGGAATATTTATAAAATATTTATAAATTTGAAATGCATTTGTATTTTTTTTAAAAAAATTTTAAATTACGACATTTATAATTTAAAATGTGAAAATTTTAAATTTAAAAAACGTTTAATGAGGCATTTTTTATTCAAAATGTGAAAATGTAAAAATTTTGTTTTTTTAATGTAGCATTTTCTTTTTGGTAGAATTTAATTAAATTTTAGTTTATAAGAAAAATTATAAAAAATTTCTAAATTTCAAATGCATTTTAATGTTTTTTTGAAATTTATGAATTACGACATTTTTTATTTAAAATGTGAAAATGAATTTTTTTTTAAAAAAATAGAGCTTTTTTTATTAAATAAAAAACGTTCATAGGAATATTTATAAAATATTTATAAATTTGAAATGCATTTGTAAATTTTTTTAAAATTTTTGAATTACATTTATAATTTAAAATGTGAAAATTTTAAATTTAAAAAACGTTTAATGAGGCATTTTTTATTCAAAATGTGAAAATGTAAAAATTCTGTTTTTTAAAATCATGTTTGAAAAAAAAGAGATTAAAGTTATTTTTTTAATTAGAGCTATTTTTAATTAAATAAAAAAACGTTTAAATTTTAGTTCACAGGAATAATTATAAAATATTTTTAAAGTTGAAATGCATTTAAAAGTTTTTTTTAAATTTTTGAATTACGATATTTTTAATTCAAAATGTGAAAATGTAAAAATTTTGTTTTTTAAAATCATCTTTGAAAAAAAGAGATTTAAGTTATTTTTTAAAAAAACGTTTAAATTTTAGTTCATAGGAATAATTATAAAATATTTCAAATTTCAAATGCATTTTAAATTTTTATTTAAAATGTGAAAATGTAAAAATTAGGTTTTTAAAAATCATCTTTGGAAAAAAAGAGATTGAGCTATTTTTTTTAAATAAAAAACGTTTAAATCTTAGTTTATAGGAATAATTATAAAATATTTTTAAAATTGAAATGCAGTTGAAAGTTTTTTTTAATTATTTTTGGAATTACGTAATTATTTATTTAAAATGTGAAAATGTAAATATTTTGTTTTTAAAATCATCTTTAAAAAAAGAGAGATTAAAGTTATTTTTTAAATTAGTGCTATTTTTATTTAAATAAAGAAACGTTTAAATTTTAGTTTATAGGAATAATTATAAAATATTTCTAAATTTGAAATGCATTTTAAAGTTTTTTTAATTATTTTTGGAATTACGTAATTTTTTATTTAAAGCCTGAAAATGTATATGTTTTGTTTTTTGAAATCATCTTTTAAAAAAAAGAGATTAAAGATATTTTTTTTATTAGTGTTATTTATATTTAAATAAAAAGACGTTTAAATTTTATTTTTAAAAATGATCTTTTAAAAAAAAGAAAATAAGAGTTTAAGTTAGTATTTAAATGTCAAAAAGTATATAATTTGTTTTTTAAAATAATCTATTTAAAAAAATTTATAAGTGAAGTTTACAAATTACTGAAGTTTTGAATTTAATATAACGTTTAAATTTTGTTTTTAGAATTCAGTGGTATCAAGAACAAGAAAATAAGAATTTTGTTAAAATAAGAAAATAATGTATTAAAAACAAGAAAACAAGAAAACAAGAACAAGAAAAAGAGAGATTAAAGTAGGTTCTATGTTATCTTTGAAATTGGTGCTATTTTTATTTAAATAAAAAAACGTTTAAATTTTAGTCTTCAAAACCATCTTTTAAAAAATCATCGTTTATGTGGAATATTATAGATTATATAGTTGGTTAAGAGTTGTTTCATAATTTAGGTAGAGTAAGTAGGCTGTATAAAACACCACATGGGCATTATCCCTAAAACACCACACCACATGGGCAAAGACCCCAACACTAGAGTGGTTAGATGCATAAGCATATGGCTAATTGGATCTTGTAAATGCACCAGCGCATCGAAAACACATACGTAATTTTTATGATTGTCCAAAGGTCTCCTCTCTCCCCAAGCATGGGAACCAAGTGATGATCTATAGGAATGGCCACTAGTTGAGGTGGATTGCCCAACCAAAATAGATAATATTGAAAAGGCTTAATTATTTTCTCAAAGTTCTCGTTTTAAAAGGTCTGTAGTGTGAACCCGCTCTCTTTTTTAATGTGTAGTCCGAGAAATACTAGATGCGCCTTGCTTGTGTATCGTTCAAAGTAATGTATTAGGTATCCTTCTATCTCCTCCATATCTATTGCAAACCCAAGGCAGTAAAGCATTCAAAGAAGGTCTTATTAACCAAACCTCTCCACTATCTGTCCTTAGTATAGGGGCCATAAGTGGACAATGTGGTCCTTACACCACATGTGGAAAAGTTTCATATTGGATAAAAAGTGAAAAAAGGGAAACATATAAGGAAAAAATATTTGAGACATCTAAGTTTAAAAATGCAACAACTTGAGTTTGAAAAAATTCTAATCAAAATTAAGAATTATTAATAATATTGATTAATATTGAGCCACACATTTGGCCCATCTACCGGTAGGTGCATAGGATGATCCCAACGACATCCTACCTCATCAAGGAGTACATACGCATAGTTTTCATTACGTAAATAGATTATAAGTCATATTGAATAGAATATTATTTTCATTACCCAAATAGAATATTAATTTCCATGTGTTTTTTTTGTGCATGCGCCAGCCAGCGCACAGGTTCTAGCACCACTATTCGTATGCAGATAGAGATGCTGAGAGCTGAGATGAGGGCACTGCAAGATGCTAGGGCACCCCCTCACTTGGTTGCGAGTCTAGATTCAGTTATTGAGGCTCTGGGTCGATTGGACACAGTTGAGGACGTTGTGGATAGCTTTCAGGCACAGGCTGAGGCGGAGATCACTGGTGGTGGCTTGGATTGGAGAGCCATTCGTTGAGCGTGAGTCACATCACAGGCAGGCCTTGGAGGATATGTTTTGGGATGGTCACACCGAGGCGATGCGACCACGATCAGGGCTCCCCTTGCATATTTTACGTTGTAGGCACTCCATCATAGCAGCACACATTTATCCGAGATATCTTGCTGCGAATGGTGGTCGATTGCCTCACAACCGTCAGATAGCCAGGTCGTTTGCCATGCAACTATACGCTGAGTTTGTGCTTGGTCATCGGGTGGACTACCTTAGTACCCGTCCAGGATCAGGAGCGAGATGTGGTAGGATGGGGCGTCAGGAGCGTCAGATTGCAGGTGTTCGGCGTCGACGTGAGGCACCAGAGTTGCACACCATCCCTGCACCGGCATTGCGAGCGGTGGGAGGACAGATTAGGGGGGATGTTCATTTAGTGGCATCATCCTTGCAGCACATGGTCTCTGCCCTATCGAGATCTATTGCGATTCCACCTCCCCCACCTCGATCATCGATGGAGCCTCCCACATCTACACCACCTCCCACATCTACACCGCCTCAGCACGAGTTGGAGGCTCGAGACACACGGATTGCAGAGTTGGAGGCATTGTTGGCCGAGAGTCTAGGGACGAGGTTAGTTATTTTGATTATGTTAGTTTATTTTTTTGTAGCGTGTTTTGAACTGAAGTTTTTTGGTTAATTCTCACCATGTACGCGACATGTTTGCATTGCAGGCACATCTATTGCGTCAGGAGATGGAGTCTCGCGTACGACTGTTGCAGACAGATTTGGAGGAGCAGAGGATTCGGACATGCATAGCATACCATCGTGCAGAGCACTATATTTTGCAGTTGAGGCATATTAGTCGTGATCCATCTCGCCATAGGATCGACCCCAGCGTGGCCCTATACCCCGCTCCTCCTGTAGATGTGCCGACTAGGACACCCATAGACGCAGCAGTCATAGCCAGGCTTCCTACTGCCACTTGTGTCCTTTGCCACGAGGAGTTTGACACCGTAGGGTGGTTTGGACTAGGGTGCGGCCACATCGCACATCTCCATTGCATGACCCGCCACACATGGTGGCACGATCAGTGTGCCCTGTATGCTTTGCTGACATTGATGTGGCGACATACAGAGGACTAGGCATGGATGATCTATATCCTGGTCGTCGTCAGGCCGTTGATCCATTCGCCCGCGTAGTCTTGACAGAGCACTACAGGGAGGAGGCACAGAGAGCGTTGCTGATGCAGGAGGGTGCTGATACATCGGTGGTTGCAGCATGCGTTCCACGACGCTTTTCGTATGGTGATTTCATGCCAGGTGACGAGGCACGAGCAGAGGAGGCATGCCGGATTGAGCGAGAGGCAGAGCTGCAGACATCATTGCAGCAGTGGGTGGAGCAGCAGCAGCTAGGGCGGGGCCGAGACCAGCGTCTTCTACACGTAGAGACGATTACTCGCGCTGGATTTGAGGCACGAGTATTCGCAGATGCATGGCTATGGGAGCTGAGACACGCGTACATAGAGGAGGTGAGGGAGGCAGAGATGGCAGCGGTGGCGCGTGCAGCATGCCCTCCTCTTCATCAGGATGAGGCTGGCCCATCTCATGCAGGTGATGAGGCTGGCCCATCTGAGCCGGCTTTGCCTGAGGGCACACAGCGGACGGTTGGGCAGCGGGTCATACAGGAGCCACATCAGCGTTCCACTAGAGAATCATATGTAGAGCTATCAGATTCGGATTCAGATTGATTGTTTAGGCTTCACACGTTTCTTGTATAGGGATGCACTTCTGCAGCATGATGATGATGATGTACAGATTCATTTTGGTACTTTCATGATATTGTTCCCACTTTTATGATGTATGAGCATTTTCGTACTTTCATGATGTTCTTCACACTTTGTTTATCTCAGTTTATAGTTTGTTTAAATGTAACATAAACATTTAAAATTAGGAGTATGATTTTGAATTTCGAATATCTCAATTCACACATCTAATACATAAGGTATTTAAAAAAGAATGCCATGTGAAGTAATTGTAAACATTATGCATTGAAAAAGTGTTCAAGTTCCAACTTTATCATTTTGAATATCATATTGAATTTCGTATATATCAATGCTTGCAATTATTACACTAAACCTAAGAGCCGTGCGAAGTTTCATCCCCATGTGCGTATTTAAAATTAAGAGTATGATTTTGAATTTCAAATATCTCAATTCACACATCTAATACATAATGTATTTTAAAAATAATGCCGTGTGTCGTAATTGTAAACATTAAGCATTGAAAAGGTGCTTGCAAAAATGTATGCATTATACCTTCCACGTGGCGCAAACCAGATCAGTTGGAGACCAAATCTTGCGTGGATGTACGTCTAGGGTAGCCTAAGAGGCGTGTGAAGTTTTGTCCCCAACAGGGTTTAGGATTTAGGGTTCAGGGTTTAGGGTTTAGGGTTTAGTCGTGCTAGTAGGGATTGCTTCTACGTGGCGCAAACCAAATCAGTTGGAGACCAAATCTTGCGTGGATGTACGTCTAGGGTAGCCCAAGAGGCGTGTGAAGTTTCGTCCCCAACAGGGTTCAGGATTTAGGGTTCAGGGTTTAGGGTTAAGGGTTTAGTCGTGCTAGTAGGGATTGCTTCTACGTGGCGCAAACCAAATCAGTTGGAGACCAAATCTTGCGTGGATGTACGTCTAGGGTAGCCCAAGAGGCATGTGAAGTTTCGTCCCCAACAGGGTTTAGGGTTCAGGGTTTAGGGTTTAGGGTTTAGGGTTTAGTCGTGCTAGTAGGGATTGCTTCTACGTGGCGCAAACCAAATCAGTTGGAGACCAAATCTTGCATGGATGTACGTCTAGGGTAACCTAAGAGGCGTGTGAAGTTTCGTCCCCAACAGGGTTTAGGATTTAGGGTTCAGGGTTTAGGGTTTAGGGTTTAGTCGTGCTAGTAGGGATTGTAAAAATGTACGCATTTGTCCTTCCACGTGGCGCATACCAAATCAGTTGGAGACCAAATCTTGCGTGGATGTACGTCTAGGGTAGCCTAAGAGGCGTGTGAAGTTTCATCCCCAACAGGGTTTAGGATTTAGGGTTCAGGGTTTAGGGTTTAGGGTTTAGTCGTGCTAGTAGGGATTGTAAAAATGTACGCATTTGTCCTTCCACGTGGCGCATACCAAATCAGTTGGAGACCAAATCTTGCGTGGATGTACGTCTACGGCAGCCTAAGAGCCGTGCAAAGTTTAATCTCCAACAGATAAGTCCACGTGCATATTTCTTTAGTACGTGCGCCATTTTTCACACGTAGTCGTGCTAGTAGGGATTGTAAAAATGTACGCATTTGTCCTTCCACGTGGCGCATACCAAATCAGTTGGAGACCAAATCTTGCGTGGATGTACGTCTAGGGTAGCCTAAGAGCCGTGTGAAGTTTCATCCCCAACAGATAAGTCCACGTGCATATTTCATTAGTATGTGTGCCATTTTTCATACGTAGTTGTGGTAGTAGGGATTGTAAAAATGTACGCAACTGTCCTTCCACGTGGCGCATACCAAATCAGTTGGGCACCAAATCTTGCGTGGATGTACGTCTACGGTAGCCTAAGAGCCGTGCAAAGTTTAATCTCCAACAGATAAGTCCACATGCATATTTGGTTAGTACGTGCGCCATTTTTCACACGTAGTCGTGCTAGTAGGGATTGTAAAAATGTACGCATTATACCTTCCACATGGCGCATACCAAATAAGTTGGAGACCAAATCTTGCGTGGATGTATGTCTAGGGTGGCCTAAGAGTCATGCGAAGTTTCATTCCCAACAGATAAGTCCACACACGTATTTCGTTAGTACATGCGCCATAGCTCATACGTAGTCGTGCTAGTAGGGATTGTAAAAATGTACGCATTGTACCTTCCACGTGGCGCATACCAAATCAGTTCAGACCAAATCTCGCGTGGATGTATGTCTAGGGTGGCCTAAGAGTCGTGCGAAGTTTCATCCCCAACAAGTAAGTCCACACGCGTATTTCGTTAGTACGTGCGCGAATTTTCTTAGTCACGTTTTAAAATGTCCTAAAGCACAAAACAAATTACAACATTACTACTAATAAACAATTTTTTGTTTTACAAACACAACAAATCCCATTGAGAAGACATCGGACATCATGTAAAAAATAGAATCTAATACAATGATGTGTATGAACGTGTATACAGCCATCATAGTGAAATACAAAATATGAGTCCATGAAAATTACAATGGTACGGTCACACAGTGAGCCTATACATATCGAATACAAAAAAGTGTAATCAACTAGTGATACCCAATAAAAATCAATCTAATCAACTGATGATCCCAAAAAATATGATATGTAATGTGCTACTCCTCAGGATCAGCTCTCATGCCAATAGTTGCAAGTATGCTCTCGTGATCCGCCACTGCAAGGCGCCATCGTGGAGTGGAGGTCGCCTTGCGAGTGCGAACACGACTCAAAGTAATCTTGATCCCAACAACAAGATGAGAATACATGTATGCCTCCTGATCCGCCATGTACTCCTGGAACTCAATATACCGACCACGCCTCTGTATCTACTGAAAATAGTGGCCACCTACGATCATGCTATGAGCATTGAAGTGCATCCCATGCCCATCCACTGTATCCTCATTCAGCACACTCTTCAGCATAGAGCATCGCAACAAGTAATAATCCACACCCTCCTCATTGCCCTCCGAAGCAATAACCGCGAAGATATCACCAATACGCAAAATATCTGTAAGCTGGTCATAATCTCTAGAGGAACTGAATCCCGCATCCTGATCATCATGTACCTCCTCCCAAGGCTGGAAGGGAGAAAGCACTCGCCGTACCCATGGATCGGCCCATGGTATCATGGAGCACCCTCCCCAATCATCATCAATGCATGCAGAGCAAAAACATGCAAACCGTCGAGAAAAGATCGCGGGGTGAGACTTACCTACGCTCCTGATGGAATGGAAATCAAGAGTGCCAGGCACGGAACGACAATCAAAAGGCCTAGACCGATCAAGACTCCCAATGTCCACGCACCAAAAATACCGGCTCACCACCCTATCGTCACGCGACTGAAACGAGGAGGTAGCACTAGTGGATAAGTGCTGGCTGCACCACCGCACCACATCATGTGCATCCTTGAAGCGATCGGCACTGTGACGCAACTGGTATCGACGCAAAGCACGCTTCACGCAAGCACCTGCACCATCGTGCTCGATCGGATATGCTTTGCATGGTCGATCGAGCATTAAATACCATTTTTGCCTTGGTGTCATGCACATCCGTAAAAAAACACACTGCTGGTAGTTTCGCCAACGAAACCCCTTTGAAGTAGTTCGCTCAAATTTAAGAATCATCCAAGAGATGATGCAGTGGATGCTTGAGCGGTTCTCTCGAACTTTTCCAGGCCTCATTAGTTCTTATAATCAAACACGTAACTGAGGTCAGTTGCAATCCAAGCAAGAGGGATGTTATGGAAATTATATTTTTGATATATCTTACTTAGGATATTATTAATTTAGTCAAGTGTGACTATGGCAAAGTACTCCATAGGAGTGCACCAAACATGGTGGGGGTCCTAGTGGGATACTTTGTGTGGTTAGTTGGGGATGCTTGACTACCTTGTGGTTTGCCATGCTAAATGGTTGGTATCATGGGTGATTCCAGGTTAATACTGATATCGCTAGTGTTATTGGTATTGTGCTTTGAGCGTGGTTATGTTGGGATCGATTGATTCGGTGATTCCTTCAATCGATTGTTAATAAGTAATGTAATTGGCGGTTTGAGGACAGGTGATAGAACTCATAGTGAGGATTGGAGTTAGTGCGAGGGTACTGATCGAGGTGTTGCACATTGCATTATTTATGGCCATGGGCCAATTTTATATTTCTTTATTATTGCAAGTTTGAGCAATATATTGTGGAGTGGACATAATTCAATTTTGGGCTCAAAGATGGCTATGTAAAGCAAATCCCTCATTTTGGAAGAGAGGGATAATTTTGGCTCATTGTGCTTTTATGAAATATCATAAATACTCTAGATGAGGAAGTGTGAGCCATTGATCTAGGGTGAGGGAGATTGTACCCAGTCTGCTCTTGCTTTCGTGGTGTGGTTTGTGTTCTTCTTCTCCAATTGATTAAGTGGTGAACTTTGTGTGGAAGAGTTTACCTTTTTTGGTTTCAAGTATACATGATTGTTTTTTAGAAATACTCCCATCTTGGATTCTAGAAAACCTACTAGCCCATATTGAGGCGAAGTAGGCTTGCCACTTAAGATTGAGTGAGTCTATCACTTCCTTATTCTTCTCAGAGAAGACTATACTAGTAATGCGACATCCATATAAACTTCTTGACAAAGGTATACAATCTTTCTTTGATCCAAGCAAGTGTATTTTTGTCCCAAATTGCATCATCACATGAATGAGTCTTACATGAAATCCATGGAGATTAAATGATATTATGAGTTACTCATCCAATTTACATTTTTGATTACCTTTGTCCCAAAGGTCTCCTCGTGTCCTCACTCCCTTTTTGTTTAATCTCAATGTACCCTTGATGTCCTGGTCTCTTAACACACTGTCTCTTAACACACTGCCATCCTTGATAATTGAGCACCATAAGGGGCCTATCTTCATAGAGGAACCTTTCCACAATCTAGGGTTTGAGGGACTCCTACGATCTCCACCATAACTTTAATCCTTTATTGGAACATTGTTCTTTGCCAAAGAGGGAGGCAACTTCAAGGTAGCAATTCTATGACTTACATCTCAAGGGTCTCGTATAACAAGATGTTTCATGAGAACATAAACCCATAATCTAGCACTTCTATGCAGTCAGTGCGAGGTCTGCTAGAGCATTTCGAGTCTTAAAATAGGCTTCTCGTAATGGAAAGATTCTGTCTGCTGCAGATCACTGCACTGAAATGGCTGCACGAGAAAATGAGGACCTCCGGATTCGGAAAGCCTGATCAATGACAGACTTTTCAAAGCTTTCTTCAACAGCTTCAACACGGCAATCCATATAGGAATCATGTTGTGAAATACTGGGAACACTGGCCTTCCCATGATCTTCCAGATTCCGTTCAAGATTATCAATCTGAGATCAATCACGATGAATCAATCCACTTCTGTACTGCTTATCTTCTTGATTGAATTCCGTCGATCGATTCTAAAGATCACTTCCGACACGATCATGTAGGTGGCTACGTCTCCCACTCTCTGATCATTTGCCTTAAACATGCATTTTTCGAGCAGATGATGCAATGGCTGCCTTGTTGCCCCCAGCCTCCCTTGATATGCTTGGTGGTGCAATGGTGATTGGGGAGGTTGTTTGATCTCTCTCTCATTCCACTATTTGGTTCAGTCTGCCCCTTGCCAATTCATAAGTGCTCGATTTGTTCTCGGCATCCAACCGATGATGTGCAGTGAAGAGGATGAAACAGAGAAGGTTAGAGACAAGGAAGCCCGTGTTAAGAGAAGCGGGAAAAGCTATGGGAGAGAGGAGGAAGGAGGTAGCTGCCACAAGTCCATGATACTATGCAAATCTAAACTTCTATACTGCATAAAGATGTCTTACAAGGTTATATATACGCAACCCCATGTGTAATTTACACTTGGTCTTTACATGTGGGACATGCCCATTTCTACCACTCTTGAATACACAGTACCCCTAATGCAATTTACATCCTCAACACCCCCTCTTAGATTGTTACAAGATGATAGAGCACAAAAGAAAAAAGTGCTACACGCACAAAAAATCATAGACTTTGATACTTCTATGAGCATGGCTATAAAGAACTAGAACAAAACTATAAAAACTTGGGAGCAAGTTATATATTACTTCCCCCTCTTAAGTTTCAAGAGGTTTTAGGCAGATGCTAAGTTGAGTTTTGAAGTAGCAGACCTTGTTAACGTGACCCAATGATAACAAAATTTGAGTCAAGTTTAGCACATGCAAAACATCTTTTATGACCTTTTCACTTGAAAGACTTTCAGTTAGAATTTGAGCTATTGCTTACACCCTGCATGGATGCCCATGAGCTATGAACAAATGCTCTTTTGAATTTTGATTCTTTTCTAAAGTTGAAAACCATACTTTGCGGCTTGTCATGTGTGCTCTTGCACCTGAGTCTACAAATCATTTTGGTGCTTTAGATTGATCAAGTTTACAATTGCCTTGAATGGTAAGAAAACATTATGAGATTTATCCGTCAATCATCATGCTGGACATAATTGCCTAATTGTTTGGAGCTATGTCCTGAAGACTAATCTTGTTCCTTTTGTGGCACTTTAATTGCCAATATTTAGGAATAGTAGCGACAATTCCCTATCCTTCTTGGTGCATTTGCATTGATGATCATGATGATGAAGTTATTATTAAATAATTTGTTTCTCCTAACATTACCTCTTCCACGTTTGTTCCCTGCATGTCTAGGAATACCTTGTCTATTTTAGTTATCAACTAGACTGTCCTTGATTAAAATTTTGGCTATTGTTGCTCGAGAGTTTTGATTACCTTTATTAGAGGCTGATTTGTCCTACTGTGTCCTCTGGTATATCCTTTACCTCTATGGGCATTCCTTTTCTCTTATTGGATCTGGATTTGCACACTTGTTCTCGAATGTGTCCCCATTAGCATATTAGCCATTATCTCAAAAGTTGGGGGATTCTCCTTTGTAACCATGGTAGTTACAAATTGATCATATTCTTTGCCTAATCCATTTAAGGCAAGTTGCACCAACCTTGTGCTATCGATATTCAGAAAATCAATTCCAAGGAGCATTTCATGCCATAGTTGGTTACTGGATTTGAATATGTGGCATGTTATAGATGCAGTGCTTGTTGTTGAGGATGTGTGTGGTCCCATGCTAATTTTTGGGGAACTTGAAGATGTGAAGCAAATTATGTCTTAACAATAGTTCTCTAGTCTGCCATTTTGTAAGCTTCTCCTATACTGTGTTTCTGTGGGCTTCTTTCGTACTTCATTGCAACTACCAAATAGAGAAAATGTGAACACCCCACCACGTAATTGATATTCGATCATTATGAATCTTTGCGAGTATAATGTAATTACTCATGTAAAACTTCCTTCAAAGTTTTGTGACCATCGAGATATAGAGGTACGGTATAAGGATACCAATGCACAAGTTTTTGACTCCAATGCATCATCCATGGTCGAAAATGAGGAAATGTGCATGTCCCACCATCCAATGATGTGTGATCCTTATGGAAATCTGCAAGTATAAAGGAATTACTTTTGAAATTTTTCTAGGAAGTTTCATGACCATTGGCAACACAAGCCTATGGTACAAGCATGACGATGCACAATTTTGGTAATAAGGAAGGGAGGGTGTGTGAGGGGTCGAATGTGAAAGGACTAGTGGAAGTTGGTGAAGGGAAGGAAGGGGTTATTGCTTTTGAGTGTTGAAGGGATTTCCAAGGATTCCAACACTCCTCTTTCGTATGTGGATCTGACTCCTCACAAGATCTTGAGTGGGTTTTCTGCATCTTTGATGATGAGGCTCGTGCGATGCTTAGGTAAGAGATTGCTTGGAGGTCTAGGAAAGTTGCAAAGAAGGTTTTGGCAGGTTGTGGAAGAAACTGTGGGAGAGGAGAGCACACACAAAGGGATAAGGAGACACCAGAAGTGGCGGAGCAAAAGCTACTCCAGCTTATTCCTCTATCATATATATATGAGTATACATGGGCAATGTACAAGTGGGCGGGCACACTGCCCTTTACCCCAACAACCTCCCACTTAAAGGCACTGTGCCTTTAAGGGAGTATAGTACACATATAATACAATCAGCCATAGGCTGAAAAATAAGATGACCAAACCGTCATTTTATGCCCATCGGCACTTTACAATGTGCAAAGTGCATAGAGGATAAGCTACTAGCAGACATCAGGTCTGCAGGATAGAAAATGACAAGCTGTAGATGCCTGTCAACCAACATCTCATGCCAGATCTCACTAGGAGAGTGAACTCTCACCATCACGTGCTCCTGTGCTAAGTCCATAGCACCCGAACTGTCACTGTGCAAAGAAAACGTCTCTGTACCACCTGTGACCATAAGCACATGCCCTACAATAGACCTCTACTGGTCTACCCAACCTGCATCACCTGCATGCTGCTCTTGGAAGCATAAGGACCT
Source organism: Cibotium barometz (assembly GCF_041138505.1). NCBI lineage: Eukaryota > Viridiplantae > Streptophyta > Polypodiopsida > Cyatheales > Cibotiaceae > Cibotium > Cibotium barometz. Next base: position 19,197,769 of record NC_141061.1, read on the forward strand.
GATGTCCACAATCGCTTCCCTACTGCCAAAATATGCCATAATCAAGCTACCAACTCCCACTGCAATGGAAGCAAGAACCGGAAGTGTAGCCCCAATGGCAAACATGTGAAACCAAGTCTCAACCTAGTCATGGATGCATGAAGTACTATGGCTTCCATATCAACCATAACTTGCTGCTCAACTAATCTATGATCGTCAAACCTGCTGTGTTTCAAGTACAGAGCCAATACAGGCAATGGAGTACTTGATAACTTCCCCCTCTCCATACTGAAATAACCAAGTATTTGAAGACAAACATCATCAAGACCATGCAGCTCCCATTGCAAAGCATCCCTGTCCATAAAGGACCATATGGCAAGTAGCCTCAAAAGGATAGCAACCTCTTGAATACTAAGACCATAACCTGTCTCACTGCGCATCACATCCCGAGCTCTCATAACGGTATCAAACCTATGAAGCCAAGCTCGAGGGGATTGCTTCTAGTCATGGAGGCACTTACAAAGCAAACATATCAATGATTCCTGCCCATGCGCAATATGACCTGAGTCAATAACTACAGAAACCACATCTGTCTTGGCATAACCAGCCAATGGATCATACCGGGCATCATTAGCCAAGGTATCCTCCTCATCATGCATAGCCTCATCCTCATTTGCAAGAGGCACTACAAAGTAGTTATAATCATTTGTTTTTCGACGATCAAAAGATGCCTTGTATGGACAATCTTTTGGATCCACGAGCACAATGTAGTTCACAACCTGTGTATGCGGATTGTCCTTCATTCGTGACTTCAAATTCTCAATATGGAAAGGATGTATTTTTCACACCTCAAATGGCCGAAGGCCAGTCCTAGGATCAATAGGAGGTCTGATAACATGATCAATGCGAATAAGAAAGTCTATCGATCCACAAGGTTATCTCATTGTACCTTTGCTCGAAGAAGAAAGTCTATCGATCCACAAGGTTATCTCATTGTACCTTTGCTCGAACTCTATTTTGTTGTGTATCTGAGGTGCCATCTCCAATATCAGCAGCTCCCGGTACTTGCTGGAGCCTTTGATCCTAGTTTACTCCGTTTTTTCCCTTGTGCAATAGATGGAGTCTCCTCAACAACATCCTCATCAGACTCAAGAGGAAACACACTTGCAGCCAATAGAGGTTATTTTTTTGGGAGTGGTGCACTCAAACCATGCCCACTTGGAGGTGCACTCAATCCATGATGGCCTAAAAGAGAAGGTGCTCTCAATCCATGTGAACCTGTGAAAATTCTTAATCCTTTTATATTAGAGCCAAAATTTTCAGCTTCAATACGGGAAGATCCCTTTCCTTTGACTTTGAAGAACCTCTTGGTTTGATTGGTGATGTTGCGGTATCTTCTTCATAACCCTCCTCTGTATGCTCCTCAGAATCACTATTGGAAGTTGATACCTCCATCTGCTCGATAATTTTATCAACCTCCACAATTTGATTTGTCAAGTGATAAAAAAGATCCTGGACACACAAAACAAAATTGAATCTCTCATAGTATTCAAAAGAAATTACATAAACATAGAGAATTAGAAATTACTTATGGATAGTAACTAACCTTCCCTTCCTCTTTGATTTGTTTTGATTGTTCCGCTACAATGGGTGGAGTAACAGCTTTCAAAGAGAACTTCTCTTCCATAACAATAAAAATAATAGGTTTCTTATTGTTATCAATCCCAAGCATTTCAACACATTCCTCATTGGACTCACTTCTTGTGATATCTTTAATCTTTATTATTGGCTTAAAAACTGATCTTCCATTGGGAAGTGTCTTTGGAAGCGACAAAGTCATCTCTTTCGTATCAGTGTTAACTTTGATGGTCCATTTTGAATCAATGTTATTGTGTACTTCCACTATCTCCCATAATGTTTGAATTTGCAACGAACCTTCATCAAACGGAGCAGGAACATCATAAATCTGTTGAAGCTATTTCACCTCAAGACTTGGATCCTTGGCACTTTTCTTTGGTTCCTTGGTGCCTTTCTTTTCCACCCTTATCCTTTGGATCCTAGTGGAAGCATCCTCCGCGATGTGGGCTTTCCAAAGACATGGATTTCTTCGAAAGTTTGGTTGTTCGACATGATACCTACAAAATACATAAACAATGTCAAAATATTATGATATCATGGAGAGAATATCTCAAGTTGAAAAAAACAAAGCTAGTACAACAAGCTTGATGGTTTCTAAAAAGACTTTGTGCTTCTAACATCTACATTCTTCATGGAAAAAGATGTCGACATGCTTATTATTGGAACATAATTTTGGACTAGAGAATAAAAGACAAGGGTCTACACTAGCGAGAAGCAAACTAACACTCCCACTTGTCTAGATTCCATTGACGATACTTGATGGGGGCACCCCCAAAGAACCAAAGCCTCCAAATACCCTCTTGGTATTCTCTGGATGAGAGTCTATATATACCAGCCAGAAGCAAAATAACCCCTCTCAACAAAGCCAACAAATCTAACTAGCTCTAGGTGTGCATCAAAAACCATATTAGAATCATAAGATCTAACCAATCTGCCTCCAAACTACACATCAAATACCAAAGTGTCCTCACCACTATCCCACAAGAGATCTGTAACTTGAACAATGAAGAGGGATGCATGTTCCTCATAAAAGCACTTATCTTTTCATACTCAATAGAAGTCTCCTTGAGGGTAGGGGGATCACCCATCTACCATGCTGAGGGATAGCTACATGTATGCGAGCAATGCAAAAACTACAAAATTATGGCCAAAACGCCTCCGTTTCTCTCTCAAATTTAATTAAAAAACACTAGAAAACAACTCCATAATTCGAAGAGAAAAATCTACTTTTCAATACAAATCGACCAAAAAATAAACAAAATTTACCAAAAAACCCTCTCCCTCTCCCTCCCTCTCTCTCTCTCTCTCCCTCTCTCTCTCTCCCCCCCCCTCCCTCCCTCTCTCTCTCTCCCTCCCTCTCCATCTCTCTCTCGATCTCTCTCTCCCCCTCAAACCCTCTCTCTCTCTCTCTCTCTCTCTCTCTCTCTCTCTCTCCTTCTCTTTCTCTTTCTCCCTCTCTCTCTCTCTCTCTCTCTCTCTCTCTCTCTCCTTCTCTTTCTCTTTCTCCCTCTCTCTCTCTCTCTCTCTCTCTCTCTCTCTCTCTCTCTCTCTCTCTCTCTCTCTCTCTCTCTCTCTCTCTCTCTTTCTCTTTCTCCCTATTTCTCTCTATCTCTATCTCCTGAAAATATGGTTTGCTGGCTCAGAAAAGCCCTCTATGGCTTGAAGCAGGCACCCCATGCATGGTATGCGAAGATACATGCATTTTTGGTGGCTTTAAGAATAGCCCAACTAAGGCCACTCTTTATGTCCAAAAGAGTGCATTGGAATTTTTAATTCTGATTTTATATGTGGATGACATGCTTATCACTGGGCCAGATATGGAATAAATTGCGGATTTCAAGGCTGATTTACAGCAGTCTTTTGCCATGACAGACATGGCTCAGTTGCACTATTATTTGGGCATATAGTTTGCATATGTTGAGGGGGGTATAATGATAAGTCAGTCCAAGTATATTGGATAGCTTGTGAGCATGGCGGTTTTGAGAAGAGGCGTGGCTTCTAGAGACCTGAGACGACTTCCAGTAGTTTAATGGTGGTAATTGAGGCGACAACGCATGCCTATAAACTACATGTTGGCAAAGTGCTCTCTCTCTCTCTCTCTCTCACACACACAGAGCCTTCTAAGCTCTCTGAGTCTTTATTGTGTGTGTCTGAGCAGTTGCTCATTAGGATTTTAGTCGAATCTTATAGTGAGTCGGTTAGAGAGTCATGTTCTTGTAAGTGCAGTAACAATTGCAGTAGCAATGAGCTGCAGTCCTGAAGGTCTCAAGTCAATTGAAGTTGTCCCTCCTAAGCTTGATATAGTTCAAGTTTGTGGTACTCTGTTGTGTCGCAATCATTCCTTGATGTGAGAAATCTAAATTGTTTGAGAGCATCATTTTATGTGGTAAAATCAATTTGGGTTGTGAGGCTTTAAAAGCAAACAATGGTATTAGAGCGGTTCGAGTCCATGAAACTCAAAGAAATCTGATGGCCAGAGAGATCTAAGATGGATTCTGAGGGTCCAAGGCATGTTGCATCGTTGTTGCTTTGAATTATTGATCTGTCTCTTCTCTCTTGTGGCGGATTCCTAGATGCATGCAGCTATGTTCTCGCCTGGCATCTCACCATAATTTGGGAACAAGGACTTTTTGCGGCATAGTGCTTTGAAGGCAAGGCATTTTGAAAGCACAAACTTCATTCTTTATCATATCTTTGTGAATGCCCACTTCAGTCTCCGGGTTCGTGAGACAGAATCAAGCATGAAGATGAGAAGTCTTACAAGGATCTCTGGTTAGAGGATTGATTGAGGTGGCACCCTAGACATGCAAGAAAAGCAGAAGCTACAACCGAAAGAAGAAGAAATTTGTACTCGAAGTGCTCGCTGAAGCATGCATATTGTGCTTGGAAGATGTTATGTGCTGATTGAGATCATGTTGAGGGGTTGCGCCCTATGTGGGTAACTTGATTTGGGTGCCGTGCCCTATGTGGGTGGCTGTTTGTTACCATGCCTTGTGTAATGTCTTGTGTTTTTCTAGTCTTTGTTAGTGAATCGAACAGGTTGATTTTTGAAACCGGCCTTCAGTAAACTAAATAGTAGTAAACTGTAACTATCTTAGCACCCACGCTATTTACAGCCACATTGCATCATTTCCAGCCACTTCCATTAGTTAAATATCACTTAGAAATAACTTTGAAACCACTGAAAGGGAGGCTAGAGTGTCCTGCTCTCAGAAAACAAATGCAAGAGACACAGATTGGCCCCAAATGCTTTGATGCCCCTTTTGGTATCTATTTTATTCCTTTGACAATGGAAAAGTGCTTATACAACAAGGGTTCACTCCCTTGCACTCTATTTCATTGGCAAATCCACTATCTAAGCCAGTTCTTGGCTTCATACTGCATCCAATCCCTATTGTACACTAGAACCCATCTGCCAAGGCAAGGCTAAGGCATTCTCCACTATCTGTGGCCACTGCAAAGCTGTCCAAGCATTCCACAAGGCATCTGGCTTGCTACAAAGGGTTTGGCAGTCCCACAAGCCAATTTCTAGCCTCTCAGCACACGTGACCTAAAAGCAGGAAGAAATCCATAGAGCATGACAAAGTGAGGGATCAAAGAGGATCGTAACACCATGAGAGAGACATAAGGTAGGAAACACTCAATCTATTACAATGAATATAATCAACAATACATGATAGGCTTCTTATATAGAGAGAGCCCTTTGAATATTCACACCTATTGGATCCTCTGATCCACATCTCTCCTTGTGGATATCCTTGATCCACATCTCCACATCATGTAGTCCACATCCTAGGGTGGCTACTTTAATTCCCTCCTATACCATACCTTAGCCTCTAATATGTGCTCATGGCACCATATCTTAGCAATGTGTACTCTAGCCTTTTAACTAACCCAATACAAGCACTAGCACCCATCAACATGTCAATAGCAACACCCCCCTCTTACAAAAGCTATTGATAAAAGCTAAGTGAGTAGCTCCCTCTTCTCAATGCTTGCCTTGAGCACGAGGAGGGGTTAAATGGAAGGACAAGAAATGAGGGAGGAAGATGGCTCCAAAACTATTGAAAGGCTAAACAATAAAGGGATTGTAATGGAAGAGAGAGAGGAAGGGATGAAGGAGGGAGAAAATGCAAGGAGAAGGGAATGGAAAGAAGGAGAAGGGAATCTAATGAAGGAAAGAGAAAATGGTGGGATGAAAGAGGGAATGGAGGAAAGAGAAGGAAAGGAAAGAGGGGTAAGGAGAAGAAACGAGGGAGGAAGATGGCCCCAAAACCTTTTCTTTTTGTTTTTTTTTTGCTCTAAAACTTGTTGAAAGGGTAAACAATAGACTCTAGGATATTTCACTGGCTATAAAGATAGATATTGATGTCAATTTATCCCCCACTAATATGTTTGTTATTGGAACTTTTGTCCACAAAATACTCCTCTAAAGTATGAGTTCAATTCTGCTTAACGCACGTATCTTAGCTATCTTAAATGATACCAGTATGGTAGATGATGGGCATTGGAAAAGAGATGAACCACTCACTCACAACGCATGAGAGAGCTACTCATGGCAAGGGTGGATGGGAAGGAGTGAATAGGTAAAGGAAGGCCAAGTAATGGAAGGGATCAATGTTAAGGGTAGGGAGTGGATGCGTGAGAGAGAGAGAGAGAGAGAGAGAGAGAGAGAGAGAGGAGTGCACAACCAAGATGACTAAATTATAACAAAGAAAATTGAGAATACATACATTTTCTCTCTCAAGATTAGGGTAAGGTTTAGGGTTTCCCCATGTCCCTTAGGTTCCTCCCTAGAACTTAGTATATGGTGTAGTTTATACCATTCTCAACACCCCCCCTTAGATTACACTGTATACAGGGTGTGTATACAGGATTTATTTAAATAGAAAAATGACACTATGGAAAAAATGGGGATAAAGAAGAACCTAAGAGATAAGAGAATATGCATGAGCATAGAGACTTTGCATTCGAAATTTGTACAAAAAGGAAAACCTCATTTCCCCCTCGTAAGTTGTAGGTGGAAAATGTCAACTCATCATCAAAAGTATGAGAACTTGTCAAGGAAATGGCTTTGTAAAAATAATGACAACTTGTTCTTGTGTTGGACAATGAACAACATCAATTTCTTCATTGAGAATCTTTTCTCTAATGGAGTGATAATGCACTTTGATATGCTTTGGGAATCTTTCTCTAATAAGGTGATAATGTACTTCAATATGCTTTGTTCTAGCATGAAAGATTGGATTCCTTACTAAATGGATGCTATTGATATTGTTGGTATAGAACACAGTTGGTTCTTTGGAAATAATTTCAATGTTTGTAGAAGTCTACTGCACCAAATTGCTTCTCATGTAGCATTGGTTGGTCCTCTATCTTGGTTTGCCAAGGCAAAGCTATTGATCCACTTGTACATCTTCTATCATATGTAGCTCCTGACCAATCAACATCAATATATCCATGAAAACTAACATCTATTAAGTTGTTAGATTTCAGTTCATAATCGTTCAAGTATTTGAGGACCTTTTTATTTGCACAGAGATAAAACATGACAAAGCTACTAACGCAAGAGTAAAATATATCCAATTGTACATCTTCTATCATCTAGAGTTCCTACCCAATTGAAATCAATATATCCATGAAAACTAACATCTTCAAGTTGTCATATTTTAGCCCATAATCTTTCAAATATTTGAGAAACTTTTGCACAGAGATGAAACTTTTTTGGCTTCTGTATGAATTGACTGAAAATCCAATGGAATAAAGATGTCTAGCCTTGTGATTGTTAAATAAATCAAGCTTCAAATAAGTTGTCGATACTAATGAGGATTTGTATTAGGAGATTTGCCATGAGATGACAATCTAATGTTACATTCTACAAGATTTGAGGTGGCTTGCAGCAGTCACATAAACAAAACCATTGGTGAAATTTTTTCATTATATTTGTCCTTGATACCATTGTCATTCTCTTCATACTTCAATGTCAAGAAATTATGCTCTCCCATGTCTTTCATGTTGGGAAATTATGCTCTCAAACTCTGTTTACCTATGAAATAGGTGTTCATTGGAAGTGGTGATGATCACGTCGCCAACATAAAGCACAAAGAAAATAGTATGTTATGTTATATTTTTTATGTAAAGTGACGGCGGGGCTGATGGTTGAAATTCCATTATGAATTATTGCATTCCAAGCATGTGCGGCCTATCCTTCATCTAGATATCCCTTAATATTCATTTAATGGATAAGCCAATCAAAAGGTGAACCAATAGTGGTCATCTTCACAAATACGCAAAGGTCTCTTCATAATCTATTCCAAGTTTTGAAGCAAATCCCTTCGACAACTAATTGGCTTTGTATTTGTCAATTGATTTGTCTAAATTGAGCTGGAATTTGTAACCCATTTGCAACCAACGGGCATCTTTTTTATTGGTAAATATGTTGATTCCCATGTTTACTTTTTGATGAGTAATGACCGTGAATCTCATAATGCATTGATTTGGAGCATGTCAATGCTTCTAGACCACAAAATGGGAAATATTGATGGCTTTCCCATGTTGCATGATTCACATACATCTTTTAAAATGTATACGTGCAGAAGGCCTTGAACCATGTTTATTTGCTTGAGTGAAACCAAGCTTTTGAAATTGTATACGTGCAGAAGGCCTTGAACCATGTTTATTTGCTTGAGTGAAACCAAGCTTTTGAAATTGAGGTGACCATACCTTGTGTTCCATAGTGTGCTTAAAGTATCATCATTTTAATGAGAAGTGGTTTGTACTGCTTGAATAAGCATAGATGAAGAAAGTTTCTTCTTCCAATTTATAATAAATTTACTTGGATGGTATAATTCTCGGATTGTGTAACCAAACTTGTTTTTGAACACTAGTTCCAAATCTCTTTCACTCATGTCACCAACTGATAAGATGTTTTGAGTCATTATTGAAAGAAAAAAAGCATCTCCTACGCTTTGTGTAATGCCTTCATAACTATGGAGATGAATGTTATGATTTGAGGTATTGTCACCCATCATTACATTTTCTTTAGCATTCTTATATGGATGCATTTTAAAAACCATTTTTTCTCATATAGTTGACTCAAACCACCAAAATATCTTTATTACTATGTAAATGCTTCAGATTTCTACATTAGAACATTGTGAAATAAGAACTTTTGATGTTGAGCTTTGTTATCCAGTGATTGCCTTTGATTTTTCTCATTGACAAAGTTGCTAGATTGTCTTTGATTTTCATTTTGATTATGTTACTATTATTGATTTCTATCTCTATTGTATTGTCCACTTACAACACTCCCGTGTTTGTTCTTGCATTTTGGCTCCTAATAGCCCATAATTCCACCATAATTGCAAGTACATATAGTTATTTTTTGGACTTTGGATTGGTAACCTCCTTTGTTCATGCCCCTTGAACTCTAAAATTCCATGTTTTCGTCTAAATCAAAGGGCCATGTTTCCCTCTAATTTGAAGGGCCATGATGTTGATGTGATGAAGACGATGATCCATGGTAATTGTTAGAGTGTTTGCCAAGGCTATGTGAATTTCAATTATGTCTTCTAACATCGTTTTGACTTCCTCTTTGGAAACCTCTACCTCTAGCATAGAAAGCCTACTTATAATTCTTTTGTAACTATAGCAAAACGTCTCCACATCTCCTATTACATAAAAATGTCAGGCATGATTTCACATATCGATGTAGCATCTCAAGTGACAATGGTTGTAACAAATTACTCATAATTTGAACTAGTCTTTTGTTTTTTGTTTCATGGATAAGTGATGCTAGTAGGTCTTTAAGTTGGACCTACACATATTTCAGATGATAGCTTCTTTGCACTATTGAGTTGATTTTAAGCATTATGATAATGATATGTATTGAATCTATTTCTAATCTTCGTTTGCATTCATTGTTGATGTAGTGGTGTCCTTAACATTTAAGTTGCTTAGGTTAAGTGCCAATTGAGCTCTTTCATCCCAATATGCTTTCTTCTCACTGATGTCTCTAGCTTCATTTGTTATCAACACTTCCAATTACCATAGTTGTTGTCATCCAATTTCATCCAATTTGATGTTCTCATCCAAGAAAATGCTATCATCATGAGTTTTTGTCACATTTTTATATTTTGATGTTGAAATGTCTAATTGAGGGTCTAGAGGCTTTGAATATTGCATTCAATTTTAACCAAGCTATGATGAAACTTCTCCAACATGTCCTGGAATGGGTGCCATGATTGCACGTTGTAATTATGCCAAAAATTAATGAAATTTTCTTGCACATTCTCAAAAAATGTGTCAAACTATTATGCTTTAGATGCTAAAGATGCTAGACTCACTTCTTATATAAATGAGGTGGACTTAAGAAATTAATGGGCAAGGCATTCACACAGACAAGTCCATGGCCAAGCTGATGAGTCATGGATCATTGACTCTAGAGCCTGCAGTCCCTTAACTCCGCAAAGAGTGAGTGGTTCTCTCACTTAGAGAAACGTTACAGTGACGATGTAGAACTATGAGACTCCAGACTTCATCATCATAGGATACATATATATGGGACGTACATAACGTTTTGTATGTTTTAGGATTGAAGAAAAACCTTCTACCTGTTAGTGGCATTACTTAAATAGACAAGAAGGTGTAATTTGATGAAGGGGAATGTGTTATTCGAGACAAGGGTGATGATGTCATATATTACCATCTTCGGAAGGCCTCGCGGGCCTATGAGACAAAGTAAAAATAAAGGATAACTCATGCAAGCCACAATGGGATGAGGCAAAGGGCTTGCTAGGATCCTTGCTGAGTACTATATTTAAAAAGATCAAAAAACTCAAACTAGTACTTAAGATACATAGCTAGGTGCCATGGTTACTCTCCTGTGGGCCGCAAAGTTGTCTCATATTTGTGTTTGTCGGGTCGTCTCTCGATAGGCATGATCCTCGTGATCTCTATATTTGGTGGGCCATATCAAGAGTGATGCCTCGGTTCAAAAAATCCCCTCCGACTAGGGCTCCCGAACCTCCATCGTGCATGCTATCGTGCATGGTCTATATGTCGTTGGCTCCATTGCTCCATGCCGTCTCTTCCCGTTGACCCATGCTGTCCTCATGTTCGCTATCTCCCCCTCTACTCCATTATGTTCCGAGGTTGACTTGAAAGCATAGAAATATGTGACATGTTGGTGTGGATGGTCAACCTAGGTCTCATGTGGCACTGTCACCTCCTGCTATCTGATATGCCACAACATGGTCTCGCTGTGTCACCGCATCTCCATCAAATAGAGGCCAACACAGTACCTAGTCATGAAAGCGGATCAGCCGGGAGAGTGGTCCAAAATTGTGCTCCTTCTGAAAGAGACAATAGTACCGTCCTAGATTAAGCTTGATGATGACTTTCAAAATTTGTCATGAATGATGTGAAAATCTTGGGTTTATGGAGCTGGAGGCGTGGGTTGTATCTAAATTCAATTTGGCTTAAAAATGATTATATTTTGACCTTGACATGATTGTCCTAGCGAGAATCTCTTGGACTTTAGGATAACTCTTTTGTAATTGGATTGGTCGAGTTTTACTAAGTATGGTGATCCAGTTCAATTATTCTAGCTGATTTGTGTAGTTAGGTTCAAAGTTGGCCTATTTTCATTAACCAGGTTTAGTGTTGTTTAACCAAGGTAAAAGTTAACCTCGATGTGGTTAAGCCATATAGAAAACTATTCACTAGGAGATAGAACACTCAGATGTACCAAATAAAAGTATATAAATAGATGTGAAAATCCAAGTATAAAACACGCCAAGAACTGTGCCAACAGGCTTGTGGGCTGCAATCAGGCTGCCACATGGTGGCACTCAGATATCCTCACTGAGTTTATTTTAGGGCAGACATGTAGGCCATCCTGGTCAGCACTTCGGGCTCACAGTTTGCCCAAGTTTAGGGCTGCCCGTGGGACTGCCCAGCCATAAGTCCATGTAATTGGGAGAAGGGCTGGGCGAGACCCAGCACAAGGCGCCTGTTTGTAGGACCTTTTATGCTGCCCTGGTGAAGGGAGGATCGTGGAGTCGGCCATCAGGTTGACAGACCCACAGATCCCAGTTGGCAGCTAGTGCAACCTGCAGCGGTTCCACCAAGGAGACACCAGACAAATCTACACCAGTAGAAGAGCCACAGATGGTGCAAGTGAGGAGATCAGGTGAAGTTCTCATGGGCAGATACTGAAGCCGATCCTACAAAGGCCATTGGTGCAGCATAAAGTTGTTGAAGGATTGTGTGAGAGAAAAGGGGTGCACTCACAAGAGAGAAGACCCTACATTTCAGCTAGCTGCACACTAATATAGAATCAGAGATAAGGTTGAGACTTTATGGAAATGTGTGGAAAAGGGTGCCTTTAGTCCCAATAAGACCAATCCACTTGGAACATCTGATAAATGTAGGGCACTAGCACTCAAAGTGCAATCTAGAATGTTTTAAAGCTCACCCAAAACATGCGGGTTCGTACAAAGTGCTTATGATGTACAGAACTAGAATTTGTCAAATAGACTTTACAAATTGGAGATGGCTCTATAGGCCATTATGACAATCAAGGCAGAGTGGTAATTCCACCACAAATGTTGATCCATGAGAACTCCCTTTTGAGTTTGGTAGAATGGGTATAAAAAGATGTTCAAAGAGTGGAGGATTATGCATGCTTCTTCAAAGACCGTGCTATTCTTGCACCATGAAATCTAGAGGTTATTGATGAGATCAATGAACTGGCCTTGAGTGCATTACCCGGTCTTGAAAGAGAATACCTCAGTGCAGATTCGGTTGTTTCTTCTGAGAATGACAGAATATTGTATCCAATTGAGTACTTGAATAGTTTGAACTTAGGTGGTGGGTGGCTACCCTCCTCATCACTTGCTTCTAAAGATTAATGCTCCTATCATTCTGCTCCGCAATTTGGACCCTCAGCAGGGACTTTGTAATGGTACCAGATTGATATGCAAGCAATTTAACTCAAAGGTGATAGAAGCAGAAAACGTTACAAATACAAACATTAAAGACAGGGTCTTTATTGTGCTAGGATAACAATTATACCAAACTATGCTTCAATTGCCTTTTGACATGAGAAGGAGATAATGTCCTGTGAGGCTAGCTTTTGGTATGTCAATAAATAAGTCACAAGGACAAACATTGAGTGTGTTGGGACTTTAATTGGCCACATAAGTATTCACACATGGACAATTGTACGTTGCTATGTCACGTGTTAGATCACTGATGCAGTGAAAGTGTATGTAAAGCATACTGTGGAACACGAAAGTAGCATAGAAGGTTCAAAAAAAGTCTTCCAACCAATGGTGTCTACAAAGAGATATTGAAAATGGCATGTAGAAGAATATAAATGTAATCTATGCCCAAAAGGTAGAGAACGAGCTATTAATACAGCAGCCTATAAATGCTAGAGACTACATTCATAGATATCTCTGTATCAACAATGAAGTAAGAATTTGAAAGGAGAATGTTTTCAAAGATGTGACATGTGCAATCTAAGTGTGTTTCAATAAGTGTGCATGCTTTGAAGTTGATTGATATTCCTTTCAGAATGACAATTATGTGATTGTGATACAAAGACATAAAGCTAAATAGGAGTTGGATGGAAAATTCCTTTTATTTATCTCTCACATTGTTGATACGCTTGCCGGTAATATTGAATTGATATTTATAAATCTACTTACATTGTGTGGATTTTATGAGAGAGAGAGAGAGAGAGAGGGGGGGGGGGGGAGAGGGGGAGGGGGAGGGGGGGAGAGGGAGAGGGGGAGATTGATCTTAAAGTCTTGTGTAAATGTTTAGTGTAGCGAGTGTCATATTGGATATCACATGTATATTACTTAGGATATCACATGTATATTACTTAGGATATTACTTAGGATATCACATGTATATTACTTAGGATGGACATGGCAAGGAGATCATTTTCATTTGTTTATGGTGATGGACAAGATATTGAAGGTATTTTTCTCGACGATTTCTATGATATAGGCATCGTTGTTTTCCATAATCTATTTAATATTCATGGCTCAATTGTAGACCCTCCATTTTGGGAAGGACAAGCAACAGCATGTCTAATTATCAAACTATTAGAGAGCACCTATGTTTTACGGTGTATATAGAAACTTACTTTTTATGTAGCTTTTGCGTTTAATTTTAAAAAATTTAAATTATTATTGATACATTCTTTTTGCAAAAGGAATATCTTTATTTCTTAGAACCTAGATTATTGCTATGCTTGTATGGTCAAGACACTTACAAACAACGAGAGAATTTACAATCTAAGTTTGTAAAATATTGCAGATCAGCTTCGTGTACATGTAATGTTTGTAGACTATGAAAAGCTTACTAAGTTAGATTTTCGGTTCAAAGGTACTAGACATTACAAAATTTTTGATTTGCTATCTACAAGCCCATTCAAACGCCATTCGTCTCAAATATTGATCCACCAAGTGAGTTTTGTAAGGTTTTATCTTTTTCCTTTTTTTTACTTCGAAAATCATAACTTGCAATATATAATGTTTTTATCTTAAATACAAATGGAGGTGAGGACTATAGCCTTCCAAGGAGGGATAATCCAGTTGCCCAAAGATTGTTTTAATGCTTTGTTCAAGTGTGTTAAGATTGTCACCACTATATTGGGTTGATGTATATTTATGCCAAGTATAGTGCTTTATTCAAAGAAATGTAAGTGCTTTAGGAGCTCCTACATGGATATATATGGCAAGCACAGTGTGTTCATACATAGGTTGGCAAGTTGAGGACCATGAGGTCCAAAATGGGCTTCAAATACAAGACTAATCTCTACTCACCCCCTGAGGACAAGCCTTTTGTTTTTATGCATGCAAGAATACTCTTACCCGTTAGGGATGGATCATGCCACTAGTAGTTACAAGGTATTAAGTCATTTATAGGAAAACATTTCACTTGGTACTACGCAGACATTCCAACAATCGCCACATAGAAGTCAAATTCATTGTTTTGTAGCAGGCTGAAGGCCACACATGTTTATATGTGTCACACAACGTGCTAATGCAACGTTTTTGTGCCCAAAAAAAATGCAAAAAAGAAGAAGAAGAGAGCCCATCTGCACACATAGTGTGATGCTACCTAGGACACATAGTGTGATGTAATTAACCCTTCCGAACTTGAGCCCATTGCAAAACAACAAAATTGACTTCTAAGTAGCAAAAATAATTCAATTCTTGGCCACTCTCTCATCACATTTTCTCGCACGGGTTAGCATTTTAAGAAGGCCATGTGTTGGCCACACTTTTTTGTGACAAAAAATTGACCATGTCATCACTTCATTCATGAACATTATAGACAACTTTATAGCATGATACTGTAAATTGAAGATGAAATCTCAGAGATCAAAAGGCAATTGATGAAATTTTATAGATAATGTAAAAGTAGAAAAAAAGAATGTATTTCTTAAAAACCATCACATCATAGCCTAAGGTTAAAAAATTTAGGATTCTCTTAGCCTTTTTGGCCAGTGCTGAATTCTTCACCATTAGAGTGACCCACTATATGCAATGTACATGCCACAAGATGGATTTAAAATCCTCCACCATGTGACCCACCTATGTGACCCACCTGTATTTCTTCATGTGCCTCTTGAAGGGCTATCATGGTTGCCTCTTATATACAATGCTCATTTGGGCTAATATCGTCCATCATCTCTCACCACCCTACCATATGAGGCTTTTGGTTGGTGGTGGTGGGTCGAGGGCGATGTGGGCCTACCCCCTAGCACATAAGGAGGATGCTCTGCTTTGATTTTCTTTCTTACTTCAAACTACCTCAAAGCTTTTGCTTCCTTGTGTGCTCCCTTTTATTCTCCCTATATGTGCTACCTCTTTTCCTCCTTGTTGCCTCTTGTTCCTCTTGGCGTGTTTCTTCAACTTCCTCTAGTTTTGTCTTACCTCTTATTCTTCCTCTTCAAGTTTCCTTTGTGCAACCGCCTCTTCCTACTCCCTCCTTGCAACTCCTTGCAACTTATTCTTCCCACCTATGTGTAGCCTCCTCTTTTGTAGCTCTTTTTCTCGTCTTGTCCACCACTACTCTTCTTACTTTATAACTTAATTGTCTAAATATAATATTGATCCATCTACATCTTTACTTTTACCTTGCTTGAGTTTTTGCCACCTTGGACACATTATCAAATATAGACTCATCCATCTTAAGGGGGTTCCTGTTGCATCGTTGTTGCCAACAATAGGGATTGTATTATGGAGGATGGAGTTTTCAGACAAGAGGGTTAGGGTTGTCAAGGATTTCAATTGTGAGGTTAGGACTTGGACTGTCAAGGTTTTCCATCATGAGGTCGGGGTTTGGATTGTTAAGATTCGGGGGCATATGGTTACTATATAGAATATGGTTATCATGGTCACCATTAGGATTTCTATTCGCATTGGAATCTTGGTCTTTAAGGTTTCCCTATACTCGGCCATGCTATCTATGCTAGATCAGGAGTAATGAACTATTCTTGGTGTGCTCTTTGGGGGATTTTTCTTATGAGGGTTACTTGGAGTGTAGTGTTAAAATGAGTAGATTGCTTTGTCCTAGCAATAAAATAAGTGATTTTATACTCACTAAAATGTATTAGCTTTAAAAAGCATAATAATAAGTAAAATAAGTGATATTATACTCACTAGTATTTCATGTGGTTGGCATCATTTAAAGTCCTTAAAGAATTGCATCAAACCCTAAAAATGGTACTTTCATAGGATATCTATCATGCATGTCATAAGAGAGCAATGTGCAGGAGCTCAAGGGCAAGACAGAGAACTAGATGAGAATTAGAGCCCAATTCTTGACATTCCACTTTATCGTGTCCATGTATGTACTCTACATGAAAAATTGAGGATCCTAGAAAAGCTTCTAGTGTTGCACATAATTATGCATAGAATATGCAACCACTTGAGAGGCGTGCATAATGCATATTACCAAATTGGAGGAGAATTTTGCTAAGAGTAGGCTTGCATGGAGGGAATGTGAAATTCACAAAGCATGATTAAATATCCAACCAAACATCAAATTAGCCTAGAAGTTTGTATTGGATCAAAGACAATGTATCTTCTACCTCATCACGTGAATTTTATGAAAGCTATGAAACAAATGTGTTTGCACCACCTACTAAGTGAGGCAAATATTTGGTTTGAAGCATGCAAAGATGTGGGGTTGCACTTGACTCTATTGTTCATCTACTTAAGAAGGAACAACTCTCAGAAGAGGAGTTTACAACCCTTAACAAAAGAATTGATGAGTTCACTATAGATATGGTCGATGCTTGGGGAGCAATGTGCATTGCACCTATATGGTAAACCATGAGTCTAGAAATATTCCTTAAAAATAATCTTACATGTTGCTCATTTTTCTTGTATATAGCATATCATCTATATACATGACATCCTCTATTCTTTGGATGAATATAGGTCATTTGAGCTTTGGAGCACACAAAGAGAAGTCTACTCCAAGAACACAAGGCATGGTGGGGGCATACAATTCATGAAATGTCTAACTCATTCTACAAATCGATGCCATTGTTCAAGCACCACTAAAATATTATTTTTGCACTCTCTTTCTTTTTTACTAGAGAATCATTCTGCATCCACGTATCTTTACTTTGTGCCTCTTGTATCTCCTTTAATAACTCCTCTTGTATCTCCTCTAATAACTCCTCATGTTGGCTCTTCGATAATTCCTACAATTCTTCCTCGTGATGTTTTTTGCCCTTTCAAGCCTTGTTTCATCTATCAGGCTAGCCCTCTCTAAATTATGACCTTTGACAACTTGACATTCATCCAACTTTAATACAACGACAACCATTCCATCACACTTCGAAAAGAAATCATTCATACAATCAGAAGGGCACAAACCATAGATGCACATAGTTAAATTTTACAACTTTTAAGATGTGTTTTTCACCTTTCCATGTCATGCCGTAATATTTTATCTTCAATCATTGCATTATGACCAAGTCTATGTAGAGGTGGTTGAGCTCATCAAATTAAAAAGATATTATTTTTTATAGTGTCATGGAGTCCTCTACATAGTGGTAATCTCCTAGCATGGATCTAACAATAGAATTTATATATTTCGGAGTCCTCTACATACTGGTTATCTCCCAGCATGGATTTAATAGTAGAATTCATAATTTTGGAGTCCTCTATATAGTGGCAATCTCCTAGCTTGGATTAACTGTTGAATTTGTACATTTTAGAGCCATACTGACACTATAAGACATCGACAACATAGGTCTCAAGATACTCTTCTCAAAGAGGTTAGAGAGATCAAAAAGGCTAGAGGGATGGAGGGCAAGAGGAGAGAGAAAGAGTAGAGGATTAGCAGCTGATGTTTCTCACAGTGCACCTTGCACATGAGTTTTAATGGGAATCAAGAGCATGTGGGAGGGAAAGGGGGCTTATGAGGGTAAAGGTCTAGTGCAAAAAGAAAAGAAAGTATATAAGAAACCAACCATAAGCTTCTTGGACCTCTTCCATGTAGCATAAGACGTTCTATGCCCTGAGGCTCTCCTCTTTAGCTTATCCAAAGTTTCACTTTCAGAGGAGGATAAAGAAGAAGAAGGAGAAGATGCTGATCTCTTTTTCTCCCTTCTTTCCTTAGGGGCCTTTTCGTCTTTCTTGTCCTCATGTGAAGGAGACTTTGACGGTGACCCCTTTTGGGAGGAGAAGTTGGCCGCTGTGGTCGTCGTCTCCTTGGAGCTATATCACGCCTAGAATCACTACGTGATTCTTCCCTTTGATGCTCCACTTGAGTATTCTCCTTTTCTCCCATAGAGGTTCTCACCAAGAGGCTTCTTTGGAATTCTCTCTTCTTGGGAGGCTATGAGAATACCTCGCTCCCGGAGTTGTAGTATAATCTCCCCATGAAGAGTAGGATTTTTCCTCGTTTGTTGGAGCTTTGACACAAAAAAGTTGACATAATCAACTGCATTAGAGACATCATCTTGTGTGTGTGCAAGAGTATCTAAGCTAACTCTACTCTCTTCATTATTCTCAGCCATTGTTAAGCAAATTTTTGTGTGGATTTTAGTAGACTTTTTCCAACCCTTAATGTCAACAAAAGCCTTAGAATAGTGGAGAGGATAAATCCCTATCCCACTTATCCACAAGTAATGCACAAATCCCACCTTCGTGAGCAACGTAAGGACCTCTCTTCTTAGAGAAGAAAGAGATGCCTAAGCTCTGATACCAATGTGAGTAGATTTGCCCAATTCTCTAATAACTTTGCATAAAAAATAAAGAAAACTACCAGAAATCATTTAGAAAATCCTTAGAAAATGAGACTTATGTGCATGGGGATCATCCGAACCATTATACTTCGATGCCATACATTTTGCAACTTGAGAAGGATGCAATGGTCTTGGCTCAGCAACAAACCTTCTCATTCCAGGGGCAGCCATAGATGGTTCCTCCCTCATCATAGGTGTTGGAGCTCTATGCACAACTCTATGTTCCTCTCTTATAGGGGCATCTGGTGTTGCTCGCTCTATTGGGTGTGGTATTGATGACCTTGTAACGACCGTATAACCACCTCTTATCATCGAAGGTCTTGGCTGGAAGCTCGCTCTTGCTCCAGGATCTGAAGCCTTTGGTGCTATTGACCTTGTTACTTGTGCTTCTTCTACCTGACTAGGAATTCTAGTTACCTTGTCCATGAAGCTTACTTCTTCTTTGGCAGGCAGCTGAGCAGATATTTGGTCTAAATATATGACAGAAAAAGGTTCTCCCATACAGGTTAGCTTTTCCATGTCTTTCAATCGAGCATGTCTATACTCGTGACCATTAGCATCGACCAATATATGTCTAGTTCGGGTCTCAAACTGATAGGCATACATGTACATCCTCTTAGGATCCATTAATTCTCGTGGATGCACATCTTCCCTCATGTAGTATGTGGATGCGTCTAGACTAGCCAAACGGTATAACCCAAACCTCGGATTGTCCACCACAATTCTGTCTACTTCTTTGATAGAAATGAACTTGACTCTGATGTCATTTTCCAAAGGTGGTCTCTCCAAACCCTCATC
The DNA here is from genome assembly GCF_041138505.1 of Cibotium barometz. Lineage (NCBI taxonomy): Eukaryota > Viridiplantae > Streptophyta > Polypodiopsida > Cyatheales > Cibotiaceae > Cibotium > Cibotium barometz. The sequence goes on from NC_141061.1 coordinate 19,217,474, forward strand.
TACTTTTTCTTTGGTCTCTATCATTCCCATGGGGTCAACTATAGTCGGAAAGGATGTTGTGATGTAAGCAATTCCCTCGTCATCAAAGTAATAGTCCTCTCTAAAATACACTTCAACTTGTTTCACAAAATCATTCTTTCCCAAGTCTTCTTGCACATAGTGTTGATTATTACTATCTAAGTAAATACGTGCCCCCATTTAGTTGGTATAGGCATACTGCAATAGCATCCTCCGTCTTTATTCGTGAGATCTAGATGTGCCAATGGGCCCCATCTTTCCATGCAAGTCCATGCTCGGAATTTTCTCCATAGAATAGGAATAGTTAATTTCAGACGAGGTGTGCGAAATAACTTCCTCTTGAATCACTGTCAAGTGTTCAATCTTTGCTTGAATGACACTTTCTTCTATAGACACCTAACTTACTTGGTCTCTAGACAAGTTTCCCCCTGACCTTAAGTACATGAACAAGTATAATTACAGAAACCCAACCTGTTACCTGAATTCCTGTTGGTATACTGCTTTTAACCTTCAATCCTCAGCTTAACACAATTGCTTGACTCCTTATCTGCAAAGAATTAATTCAACCACTATACAGCTTACGGAGTTTAGTCAGTAATCTTTTGCAAGTATCTGGACTGACTTGTCCAAATCACTGTGTTATATACACTTCTAGAGTCTTGTGAGTCTAACTATACTCAAACACTGCATGCAATAGTACAAAAAATTCCTGCCACTTAGACAGCTGAAACTCCTAGTTTGAACAACTCTAGATGTCTAAATAGCTTCTTTTGGTAGTTTCAGAGTATCAAATGACAAGTGTTTTGGTTGTCCCAAGTTCTATGTATCCAACTTCTTTTGTTAAGTGATCTCTGTGCTTCTAAACCCTAGATATGTACACACTTCAAGTCTCAAGTGATTTTGAACAATTTTGTACAGTGTCAAGAAAAAATCGTGATTTGTTAACAAAAAATGCCCGGTCCTACGTCCAATTTTAATTCTGACTTGATACTTGCTTTCTGCGCATGTGGTTCTCGTATGAGCCCTCGTCCCCTTTTTCTGCCGTGAACCCTTGACGTCCACGTAGTCACAGATCCTGTAGCAGCAGCTGGCCATGGCTTCCCCCGATCTCTTCGATGCCTACTTCAGGCGCGCAGACGTTGATCGCGATGGCCGCATTAGCGAAGAGGATGCCGTCTCCTTCTTGCAGGGAGCCAACCTTCATCGCGAGGTCATCGCCAAGGTATTTCCTTTCCTATTCCGCTAGGATCTGATTTCTGATCCTCCACAGTCATAGTCATACGGTAGGACGCAGTATTATACTTGCTGGTTTGAAATTCAGTTGTGGCAGAAATTTTTATGGTTTGATGGAAAAATCCGTTTGCATTTTGATAATCATTCAGAACGGATGTGTTATTTTCTCGGGATGCATGCAAATTGATAGAAGCGAAGTGCAGGCACTTAAAATGATGCTCTCTCTTTGCAATATGATCATCACTCAGCAAGGATGACTCGCTTTGGTATTTTTTTCTGGATGCATGCAAGGCGATGGGTGTGCAGGCACATAAATAATGCTTCCTTGTCTGCTTGGCTGATATTGTCAACACGTCTCTAATCTTTATCATTTGGCCACACGAATGTGTGCACATTGACGTGCAATAACACAGACAAAGCTCAACCCATCACATAGTGGCAATGAGGTTTCCTCACTCAGATCAATCCTGTAGTGCACCTTTGTAGAGCATGTTACAGGCATGAATATGGTAAAGTTTGCTCCATTTCAGCTATCTTATTTGGTTACATCAACAAGCACCCAATAATGCACTTGATATAACAACCAGTCATTTATTCAGAATGTTGCACAAATAGCTAGCTGCTGGAATGCACCAAGCATTGTTGAACAGATATGAATTTGGCTTGTGCGCTGTTTGTACAAACTTATTACCTTGCTCCTCATGGCATGGGTCTTTCTTGCTTACTACTCAATGTCTCATGTATACCACAGATTTGGCAGTATGCAGATAAAGGGCAAAGGGGATATCTTTCTCGGGCTGAATTTTACAAGGCACTGCAGCTTGTGACAGTCGCACAAAGTGGAAGGGAGCTCACCCCCACTCTTGTGAACAAAGCATTGAGTGAACCCACTGTATCAAAAATTCCTGCCCCGCAAATCCAATTGGCACCAATTTTTACCTCAGCAAGCCCGCAAGCAGGTGGATCAGGAAGCCCTGTTTGGCCCCCAACTGTTCCAGCACAACAACCGTATCCAGTTGTTTCTTTACCACAAGGACTTAGACCAACCATGTCCACACCAGTACCTAGAGCTTCAATACCATCAACACCTTCTTCCACATCAGGAATTGTTTCATCTGATTGGCCAACTAAGAAGTCATCATCTTGGCCGGGTCCAGGTTCTATCAACAACCCCACTGGCCAGCATTCCCAGACAAGGGCAGTTCTTCCAAACCAAGGTTTTCAAGGTGGCTCACTTACAGGAATTAAACCTGGTGCTTCTCCTAAGGCAGCAGTGGATCCCAATCTTTTTGGAGGGGATGTCTTCACAGCAGTGCCCGTTAAGCCACAAGTTCCACAGCACAGTTTGACAATGCCCAATCAGATACCTCCACCAAGGGCACTGCAAACAGCTGGTCAACCAGACATAGCCTCACTTGAAGTCATTTCTACACCTTCTACACCAACAACATCATCAAGACAGTCCCAAGGAGGAGCAGGTCAAGCAGAACATGAGTTTACAGCTCCTGCTGTAGTAGATGGAACGAAAGCATGGCCTAAAATGAATGTTGCCAATGTGCATCGCTATACCAAAATCTTTTCTGAAGTGGATACAAATAAAATCAATGGTAAAATCCGTGCTTTTCCCAGATTTATTTGTCTTGTGACTATTGTACTTTCATGCTTTATTGATAAGACTAGCATACAATTTAATTTGGATACAGATACATCAGATGATAGCATGGATAGTCTTGACTATCCACAAGATGAAGAAGCCCTATCACAAAATTTTGAGGAAATGGCTTGGGAGCCATCTGATGAAGACGAAAAAGTGTGTTCGGATCCCATGCTCCCCACGTCCCCTACTAAGTTGAATTTCTCCAAGGTGTACCCTGTAGGGTTTGTAGATGGCTCTTCTTTTGTTGCAATACCTTCAGATCTGAAAGTAGATGATAACAGCCCGTCTAAGATTCTAAGTATGAAGCCAAAGATACTTGACACAGCAGTCAGCTCTACAGTCAGATTAAGGATTCGCTGCAAGGATGGATCTACAGTCAAAACGTCCTACGCAACAGGGTTTTCAGCATCGCCCACTTTAATTGTGTCAGCAAGGCATGTTGTTGACAAGGAAGGCGAGATTGAAATCAAGGTATGCAGAGGAATGGTAGTAATGTCTAGCTTTTTTGATACACATGCGGGTTTTGAGGGCCTTGATCCAAGCTTCACAGAAAAATCAAGATCAAAAGAGAGAGACACTCATGGGCTTTTTCTAAATGGATCAGATCTTTGCTTCTTCAAGATAGAGAAGAATATGCCAAGCTTTTTACTGCCATGTTCTCCAACATTCATTACAAATAAGCAAGTTGTTGCTATCTCATTCCCCGCAATCAATAACTTTCTAGAAAATGCTAGAAAAGAGCTAGTGGAGGGAACCAGTGAAAGCAATGCAATTTGGAAGCAATACACACCTACCATACAGGGAGTGTACAACAATTTGCTTGCCAAACATGCAGCAAATAATCAGATGAGATTAACGAAAGCAAAAAGAGTGCTTTCAATCATTGATACAGTGGAGAGAGAGGTTAAGAGAGAGCTCTATTTAGAGCTTAAGAAGACATTTGCGGCCACTAACACAGGTAATGTGGCATGTAGTGTGGGTCAGATACTTTGCTTTAATAGCAGGTATTTAGGGACTTCTTGCTCAACATTAGCTGGAAGTTCAGGAGCCCCTATTATCCCCTTATCTCTTCCTAATCATTTTGTGGGTGTCCAAAAAGGGGGTTGTGTTGGAAGAGACATGAATGTGGTTACTTCTTCAGATAATATTGACTTTGTGAAGATGTATGTAACTACTGTACTGCCAACTTTGCCCCTGCCAGATGATAGTTTTTGGTCGAACGGAAGTTGGGATGGTTTTCGGAATTGGCTTGAATTACACCAATCCCAGATTCCACAATCATCTGTATGGATCATGACCAAGGCTCCTAAAGAAAGGAGGTCGTCCAAAAGAAAAGCTCTCTGGCCACCATAGGTTTCACAAATGTGGAAACTCAGCTAGGTATAGCCAGAGAAAGTAAACGTGAGTAATGGAGCTTTACTTTGATAGGTCTGCAGATTGCTACAGGACTTCATGACAGGTTTGTAGCAACATCCAGGTTTAATACAAGTCCTACTCGGACCAGTTTCCATCGTCCTATGTTAATGTGAAGAATACATAACATTTTGTTTAGGCAAGACAGGAAGGATATAGTCCACATGCTGGTCAAGCTCCAGCAATATCCAGTTTTGATATGTTAATGTGAAGAATACATAACATTTTGTTTAGGCAAGACAGGAAGGATATAGTCCACATGCTGGTCAAGCTCCAGCAATATCCAGTTTTGATACAAGTGCGAATGGGATGAGTTTCTGATGCTTATGTTGAAGTACACAGTACACAACATTTTTGTGCAAGAATTACAGGAAGAATAACACCTCATGCAAGGTCAAGCTTCGACTGCTCAATGTCCTAGCTTAAACAGTACCCAAAGTTTTGTACATGCAATACATGAAGAATCAGAACTGTAGTTTAAGTTTCATGCATAGCCTTTGTGAGGAGTTACTGCTTTATTTGATGCTAGTATGGAAACGCTTCATGCTGATTGTGTTCTCTCTTACTTCTTTTGGTGATAGTATACAGATAGAGGTAAAGTGATCATTAACTAGATTTGATTATTAAGTTCAATGCTACACGGGGATGGTGGAAATTTAGTAGATAGACAAAAGTTAAGAACAAGGTGTGTCAATTGCTGGGGTGCTCGTTAGCATTGGCATGGACAGTAAGTTTTGCTCTGTTTTTTCTGAATAAGTCAGTGTGTGTTCGCGTGCATAATTGGGCATAATGGGGCATGTGGCTTAAATTGTGTTAGCCACCTTCATGCTGCAGAGTCCAGACTAAAGTGCATGTTAGAGCTCTAGTTGGGGTGGCCATCTTTCTACTGCAAGAGGCAACCATGATGCTAATTTTGGACCCTAGAGTGTAAATTGTTCTTTGCAAACTCTTTCGGTTCATTCTCGATCCCTTATTCAATTACACGCACAAGTAGGCTTGATCAACATGCAGATTTCGGCAGTGCTGATGCCGCTTCGAGAAGGAGGTGACTTCGGCTAAGATATCTCTTCCCAATATTAATGTCCAAGAGTCTCTAGGTTGCCACTGTGGCTCAAGAGAGCAGTTCTTCAATACCAGCGCTTGTGTATATGGACCTTTTGTCGGGCAAGGATGTAGAGCTAATACCCAGGTCATCTTTATTCAGGCAGGGTTGGTCCGTATAGAGTGACATGAAAGCCTCTTGGTAGTAGACACCCTATAGCTTTACTGTTGACTGCTTTTTGGTCTCCACCTGTTCACTGCTGGGACTGCTGTGTGACCTCACCTTTGTGCGAGCCAATCTTGTGGCGACCTAGTAGTTGGGTACTGCAGACAAGCTAACCAGGCCGTCACTGTCTGTGACAGAAGACCCTGTGATGCCCAGCTCATGTACTGCTTTAATGGGCGAACAACCCAACCGTTGGGACATACTACCCCCCAGGTAGCGAAGAGCCGAAGCGAGGTGCCAAACCTTTTGTCGGTGTAAGCTGATCAACCTGTTATCCCTCGCTGTACAGCTCGTCACCCGTACAACTGTACAACGCGCCAGCCCATACATATGTACTATCCTGCACTGTACATCCATACTGTCCCACGCCGTACAGCCGTACTGAAGTACCGTCGTACATTCTGTGCATCGAGCATCGTACAGATTCCGTACAGTCGTCGTATGATTCCGTACAGCCGATACATGTGTCGTACGGCATCATATTGTTGTCGTGCACTGTGCCGTACATCCGTACAAAAGGTGGTTGATGAAGGAGGGATGGACTGAGGCTCAGTCCCTTGTCAACGGGCCACCCGTTACAGGCATGGGGGGTGGGGTGGGTGGGGTATGCGACATGCGCGCAAGGGGGGGGGGGGGGGCATGGGGAGTGGGAGGGGGGGGGGGCGGGGGGGCATGGGGGGTGGGGGTGGGGAGGGTACGCGACATGCGCGCAAGGGGGGGGGGGGGCATGGGGAGTGGGAGGGGGGGGGGGGGGGGGCTATTTAAAATGTGAAAATGAATTTTTTTTTTTTAAATAGAGCTTTTTTTATTAAATAAAAAAACGTTCATAAGAATATTTATAAAATATTTATAAATTTGAAATGCATTTGTAATTTTTTTTAAAATTTTTGAATTACGACATTTATAATTTAAAATGTGAAAATTTTAAATTTAAAAAACGTTTAATGAGGCATTTTTTATTCAAAATGTGAAAATGTAAAAATTCTGTTTTTTTAATGTAGCATTTTCTTTTTGGTAGAATTTAATTAAATTTTAGTTTATAAGAAAAATTATAAAAAATTTCTAAATTTCAAATGCATTTTAATGTTTTTTTGAAATTTATGAATTACGATATTTTTTATTTAAAATGTGAAAATGAATTTTTTTTAAAAAAATAGAGCTTTTTTTATTAAATAAAAAACGTTCATAGGAATATTTATAAAATATTTATAAATTTGAAATGCATTTGTAAATTTTTTTTAAATTTTTGAATTACATTTATAATTTAAAATGTGAAAATTTTAAATTTAAAAAACGTTTAATGAGGCATTTTTTATTCAAAATGTGAAAATATAAAAATTTTGTTTTTTAAAATCATGTTTGAAAAAAAAGAGATTAAAGTTATTTTTTTAATTAGAGCTATTTTTAATTAAATAAAAAAACGTTTAAATTTTAGTTCACAGGAATAATTATAAAATATTTTTAAAGTTGAAATGCATTTAAAAGTTTTTTTTAAATTTTTGAATTACGACATTTTTAATTCAAAATGTGAAAATGTAAAAATTTTGTTTTTTAAAATCATCTTTGAAAAAAAAGAGATTTAAGTTTTTTTTTTAAAAAACGTTTAAATTTTAGTTCATAGGAATAATTATAAAATATTTCAAATTTCAAATGCATTTTAAATTTTTATTTAAAATGTGAAAATGTAAAAATTAGGTTTTTAAAAATCATCTTTGGAAAAAAAGAGATTGAGCTATTTTTTTTGAAATAAAAAACGTTTAAATCTTAGTTTATAGGAATAATTATAAAATATTTTTAAAATTGAAATGCAGTTGAAAGTTTTTTTTAATTATTTTTGGAATTACGTAATTATTTATTTAAAATGTGAAAATGTAAATATTTTGTTTTTAAAATCATCTTTAAAAAAAGAGAGATTAAAGTTATTTTTTAAATTAGTGCTATTTTTATTTAAATAAAGAAACGTTTAAATTTTAGTTTATAGGAATAATTATAAAATATTTCTAAATTTGAAATGCATTTTAAAGTTTTTTTAATTATTTTTGGAATTACGTAATTTTTTATTTAAAGCCTGAAAATGTATATATTTTGTTTTTTGAAATCATCTTTAAAAAAAAAGAGATTAAAGATATTTTTTTTATTAGTGTTATTTATATTTAAATAAAAAGACGTTTAAATTTTATTTTTAAAAATGATCTTTTAAAAAAAAGAAAATAAGAGTTTAAGTTAGTATTTAAATGTCAAAAAGTATATAATTTGTTTTTTAAAATAATCTATTTAAAAAAATTTATAAGTGAAGTTTACAAATTACTGAAGTTTTGAATTTAATATAACGTTTAAATTTTGTTTTTAGAATTCAGTGGTATCAAGAACAAGAAAATAAGAATTTTGTTAAAATAAGAAAATAATGTATTAAAAACAAGAAAACAAGAAAACAAGAACAAGAAAAAGAGAGATTAAAGTAGGTTCTATGTTATCTTTGAAATTGGTGCTATTTTTATTTAAATAAAAAAACGTTTAAATTTTAGTCTTCAAAACCATCTTTTAAAAAATCATCGTTTATGTGGAATATTATAGATTATATAGTTGGTTAAGAGTTGTTTCATAATTTAGGTAGAGTAAGTAGGCTGTATAAAACACCACATGGGCATTATCCCTAAAACACCACACCACATGGGCAAAGACCCCAACACTAGAGTGGTTAGATGCATAAGCATATGGCTAATTGGATCTTGTAAATGCACCAGCGCATCGAAAACACATACGTAATTTTTATGATTGTCCAAAGGTCTCCTCTCTCCCCAAGCATGGGAACCAAGTGATGATCTATAGGAATGGCCACTAGTTGAGGTGGATTGCCCAACCAAAATAGATAATATTGAAAAGGCTTAATTATTTTCTCAAAGTTCTCGTTTTAAAAGGTCTGTAGTGTGAACCCGCTCTCTTTTTTAATGTGTAGTCCGAGAAATACTAGATGCGCCTTGCTTGTGTATCGTTCAAAGTAATGTATTAGGTATCCTTCTATCTCCTCCATATCTATTGCAAACCCAAGGCAGTAAAGCATTCAAAGAAGGTCTTATTAACCAAACCTCTCCACTATCTGTCCTTAGTATAGGGGCCATAAGTGGACAATGTGGTCCTTACACCACATGTGGAAAAGTTTCATATTGGATAAAAAGTGAAAAAAGGGAAACATATAAGGAAAAAATATTTGAGACATCTAAGTTTAAAAATGCAACAACTAGAGTTTGAAAAAATTCTAATCAAAATTAAGAATTATTAATAATATTGATTAATATTGAGCCACACATTTGGCCCATCTACCGGTAGGTGCATAGGATGATCCCAACGACATCCTACCTCATCAAGGAGTACATACGCATAGTTTTCATTACGTAAATAGATTATAAGTCATATTGAATAGAATATTATTTTCATTACCCAAATAGAATATTAATTTCCATGTGTTTTTTTTGTGCATGCGCCAGCCAGCGCACAGGTTCTAGCACCACTATTCGTATGCAGATAGAGATGCTGAGAGCTGAGATGAGGGCACTGCAGGATGCTAGGGCACCCCCTCACTTGGTTGCGAGTCTAGATTCAGTTATTGAGGCTCTGGGTCGATTGGACACAGTTGAGGACGTTGTGGATAGCTTTCAGGCACAGGCTGAGGCGGAGATCACTGGTGGTGGCTTGGATTGGAGAGCCATTCGTTGAGCGTGAGTCACATCACAGGCAGGCCTTGGAGGATATGTTTTGGGATGGTCACACCGAGGCGATGCGACCACGATCAGGGCTCCCCTTGCATATTTTACGTTGTAGGCACTCCATCATAGCAGCACACATTTATCCGAGATATCTTGCTGCGAATGGTGGTCGATTGCCTCACAACCGTCAGATAGCCAGGTCGTTTGCCATGCAACTATACGCTGAGTTTGTGCTTGGTCATCGGGTGGACTACCTTAGTACCCGTCCAGGATCAGGAGCGAGATGTGGTAGGATGGGGCGTCAGGAGCGTCAGATTGCAGGTGTTCGGCGTCGACGTGAGGCACCAGAGTTGCACACCATCCCTGCACCGGCATTGCGAGCGGTGGGAGGACAGATTAGGGGGGATGTTCATTTAGTGGCATCATCCTTGCAGCACATAGTCTCTGCCCTATCGAGATCTATTGCGATTCCACCTCCCCCACCTCGATCATCGATGGAGCCTCCCACATCTACACCACCTCCCACATCTACACCGCCTCAGCACGAGTTGGAGGCTCGAGACACACGGATTGCAGAGTTGGAGGCATTGTTGGCCGAGAGTCTAGGGACGAGGTTAGTTATTTTGATTATGTTAGTTTATTTTTTTGTAGCGTGTTTTGAACTGAAGTTTTTTGGTTAATTCTCACCATGTACGCGACATGTTTGCATTGCAGGCACATCTATTGCGTCAGGAGATGGAGTCTCGCGTACGACTGTTGCAGACAGATTTGGAGGAGCAGAGGATTCGGACATGCATAGCATACCATCGTGCAGAGCATTATATTTTGCAGTTGAGGCATATTAGTCGTGATCCATCTCGCCATAGGATCGACCCCAGCGTGGCCCTATACCCCGCTCCTCCTGTAGATGTGCCGACTAGGACACCCATAGACGCAGCAGTCATAGCCAGGCTTCCTACTGCCACTTGTGTCCTTTGCCACGAGGAGTTTGACACCGTAGGGTGGTTTGGACTAGGGTGCGGCCACATCGCACATCTCCATTGCATGACCCGCCACACATGGTGGCACGATCAGTGTGCCCTGTATGCTTTGCTGACATTGATGTGGCGACATACAAAGGACTAGGCATGGATGATCTATATCCTGGTCGTCGTCAGGCCGTTGATCCATTCGCCCGCGTAGTCTTGACAGAGCACTACAGGGAGGAGGCACAGAGAGCGTTGCTGATGCAGGAGGGTGCTGATACATCGGTGGTTGCAGCATGCGTTCCACGACGCTTTTCGTATGGTGATTTCATGCCAGGTGACGAGGCACGAGCAGAGGAGGCACGCCGGATTGAGCGAGAGGCAGAGCTGCAGACATCATTGCAGCAGTGGGTGGAGCAGCAGCAGCTAGGGCGGGGCCGAGACCAGCGTCTTCTACACGTAGAGACGATTACTCGCGCTGGATTTGAGGCACGAGTATTCGCAGATGCATGGCTATGGGAGCTGAGACGCGCGTACATAGAGGAGGCGAGGGAGGCAGAGATGGCAGCGGTGGCGCGTGCAGCATGCCCTCCTCTTCATCAGGATGAGGCTGGCCCATCTCATGCAGGTGATGAGGCTGGCCCATCTGAGCCGGCTTTGCCTGAGGGCACACAGCGGACGGTTGGGCAGCGGGTCATACAGGAGCCACATCAGCGTTCCACTAGAGAATCATATGTAGAGCTATCAGATTCGGATTCAGATTGATTGTTTAGGCTTCACACGTTTCTTGTATAGGGATGCACTTCTGCAGCATGATGATGATGATGTACAGATTCATTTTGGTACTTTCATGATATTGTTCCCACGTTTATGATGTATGAGCATTTTCGTACTTTCATGATGTTCTTCACACTTTGTTTATCTCAGTTTATAGTTTGTTTAAATGTAACATAAACATTTAAAATTAGGAGTATGATTTTGAATTTCGAATATCTCAATTCACACATCTAATACATAAGGTATTTAAAAAAGAATGCCATGTGAAGTAATTGTAAACATTATGCATTGAAAAAGTGTTCAAGTTCCAACTTTATCATTTTGAATATCATATTGAATTTCGTATATATCAATGCTTGCAATTATTACACTAAACCTAAGAGCCGTGCGAAGTTTCATCCCCATGTGCGTATTTAAAATTAAGAGTATGATTTTGAATTTCAAATATCTCAATTCACACATCTAATACATAATGTATTTTAAAAATAATGCCGTGTGTCGTAATTGTAAACATTAAGCATTGAAAAGGTGCTTGCAAAAATGTATGCATTATACCTTCCACGTGGCGCAAACCAGATCAGTTGGAGACCAAATCTTGCGTGGATGTACGTCTAGGGTAGCCTAAGAGGCGTGTGAAGTTTTGTCCCCAACAGGGTTTAGGATTTAGGGTTCAGGGTTTAGGGTTTAGGGTTTAGTCGTGCTAGTAGGGATTGCTTCTACGTGGCGCAAACCAAATCAGTTGGAGACCAAATCTTGCGTGGATGTACGTCTAGGGTAGCCCAAGAGGCGTGTGAAGTTTCGTCCCCAACATGGTTCAGGATTTAGGGTTCAGGGTTTAGGGTTAAGGGTTTAGTCGTGCTAGTAGGGATTGCTTCTACGTGGCGCAAACCAAATCAGTTGGAGACCAAATCTTGCGTGGATGTACGTCTAGGGTAGCCCAAGAGGCATGTGAAGTTTCGTCCCCAACAGGGTTTAGGGTTCAGGGTTTAGGGTTTAGGGTTTAGGGTTTAGTCGTGCTAGTAGGGATTGCTTCTACGTGGCACAAACCAAATCAGTTGGAGACCAAATCTTGCATGGATGTACGTCTAGGGTAACCTAAGAGGCGTGTGAAGTTTCGTCCCCAACAGGGTTTAGGATTTAGGGTTCAGGGTTTAGGGTTTAGGGTTTAGTCGTGCTAGTAGGGATTGTAAAAATGTACGCATTTGTCCTTCCACGTGGCGCATACCAAATCAGTTGGAGACCAAATCTTGCGTGGATGTACGTCTAGGGTAGCCTAAGAGGCGTGTGAAGTTTCGTCCCCAACAGGGTTTAGGATTTAGGGTTCAGGGTTTAGGGTTTAGGGTTTAGTCGTGCTAGTAGGGATTGTAAAAATGTACGCATTTGTCCTTCCACGTGGCGCATACCAAATCAGTTGGAGACCAAATCTTGCGTGGATGTACGTCTACGGCAGCCTAAGAGCCGTGCAAAGTTTAATCTCCAACAGATAAGTCCACGTGCATATTTCGTTAGTACGTGCGCCATTTTTCACACGTAGTCGTGCTAGTAGGGATTGTAAAAATGTACGCATTTGTCCTTCCACGTGGCGCATACCAAATCAGTTGGAGACCAAATCTTGCGTGGATGTACGTCTAGGGTAGCCTAAGAGCCGTGTGAAGTTTCATCCCCAACAGATAAGTCCACGTGCATATTTCATTAGTATGTGTGCCATTTTTCATACGTAGTTGTGGTAGTAGGGATTGTAAAAATGTACGCAGCTGTCCTTCCACGTGGCGCATACCAAATCAGTTGGGCACCAAATCTTGCGTGGATGTACGTCTACGGTAGCCTAAGAGCCGTGCAAAGTTTAATCTCCAACAGATAAGTCCACATGCATATTTGGTTAGTACGTGCGCCATTTTTCACACGTAGTCGTGCTAGTAGGGATTGTAAAAATGTACGCATTATACCTTCCACATGGCGCATACCAAATAAGTTGGAGACCAAATCTTGCGTGGATGTATGTCTAGGGTGGCCTAAGAGTCATGCGAAGTTTCATTCCCAACAGATAAGTCCACACACGTATTTCGTTAGTACATGCGCCATAGCTCATACGTAGTCGTGCTAGTAGGGATTGTAAAAATGTACGCATTGTACCTTCCACGTGGCGCATACCAAATCAGTTCAGACCAAATCTCGCGTGGATGTATGTCTAGGGTGGCCTAAGAGTCGTGCGAAGTTTCATCCCCAACAAGTAAGTCCACACGCGTATTTCGTTAGTACGTGCGCGAATTTTCTTAGTCACGTTTTTAAAATGTCCTAAAGCACAAAACAAATTACAACATTACTACTAATAAACAATTTTTTGTTTTACAAACACAACAAATCCCATTGAGAAGACATCGGACATCATGTAAAAAATAGAATCTAATACAATGATGTGTATGAACGTGTATACAGCCATCATAGTGAAATACAAAATATGAGTCCATGAAAATTACAATGGTACGGTCACACAGTGAGCCTATACATATCGAATACAAAAAAGTGTAATCAACTAGTGATACCCAATAAAAATCAATCTAATCAACTGATGATCCCAAAAAATATGATATGTAATGTGCTACTCCTCAGGATCAGCTCTCATGCCAATAGTTGCAAGTATGCTCTCGTGATCCGCCACTGCAAGGCGCCATCGTGGAGTGGACGTCGCCTTGCGAGTGCGAACACGACTCAAAGTAATCTTGATCCCAACAACAAGATGAGAATACATGTATGCCTCCTGATCCGCCATGTACTCCTGGAACTCAATATACCGACCACGCCTCTGTATCTGCTGAAAATAGTGGCCACCTACGATCATGCTATGAGCATTGAAGTGCATCCCATGCCCATCCACTGTATCCTCATTCAGCACACTCTTCAGCATAGAGCATCGCAACAAGTAATAATCCACACCCTCCTCATTGCCCTCCGAAGCAATAACCGCGAAGATATCACCAATACGCAAAATATCTGTAAGCTGGTCATAATCTCTAGAGGAACTGAATCCCGCATCCTGATCATCATGTACCTCCTCCCAAGGCTGGAAGGGAGAAAGCACTCGCCGTACCCATGGATCGGCCCATGGTATCATGGAGCACCCTCCCCAATCATCATCAATGCATGCAGAGCAAAAACATGCAAACCGTCGAGAAAAGATCGCGGGGTGAGACTTACCTACGCTCCTGATGGAATGGAAATCAAGAGTGCCAGGCACGGAACGACAATCAAAAGGCCTAGACCGATCAAGACTCCCAATGTCCACGCACCAAAAATACCGGCTCACCACCCTATCGTCACGCGACTGAAACGAGGAGGTAGCACTAGTGGATAAGTGCTGGCTGCACCACCGCACCACATCATGTGCATCCTTGAAGCGATCGGCACTGTGACGCAACTGGTATCGACGCAAAGCACGCTTCACGCAAGCACCTGCACCATCGTGCTCGATCGGATATGCTTTGCATGGTCGATCGAGCATTAAATACCATTTTTGCCTTGGTGTCATGCACATCCGTAAAAAAACACACTGCTGGTAGTTTCGCCAACGAAACCCCTTTGAAGTAGTTCGCTCAAATTTAAGAATCATCCAAGAGATGATGCAGTGGATGCTTGAGCGGTTCTCTCGAACTTTTCCAGGCCTCATTAGTTCTTATAATCAAACACGTAACTGAGGTCAGTTGCAATCCAAGCAAGAGGGATGTTATGGAAATTATATTTTTGATATATCTTACTTAGGATATTATTAATTTAGTCAAGTGTGACTATGGCAAAGTACTCCATAGGAGTGCACCAAACATGGTGGGGGTCCTAGTGGGATACTTTGTGTGGTTAGTTGGGGATGCTTGACTACCTTGTGGTTTGCCATGCTAAATGGTTGGTATCATGGGTGATTCCAGGTTAATACTGATATCGCTAGTGTTATTGGTATTGTGCTTTGAGCGTGGTTATGTTGGGATCGATTGATTCGGTGATTCCTTCAATCGATTGTTAATAAGTAATGTAATTGGCGGTTTGAGGACAGGTGATAGAACTCATAGTGAGGATTGGAGTTAGTGCGAGGGTACTGATCGAGGTGTTGCACATTGCATTATTTATGGCCATGGGCCAATTTTATATTTCTTTATTATTGCAAGTTTGAGCAATATATTGTGGAGTGGACATAATTCAATTTTGGGCTCAAAGATGGCTATGTAAAGCAAATCCCTCATTTTGGAAGAGAGGGATAATTTTGGCTCATTGTGCTTTTATGAAATATCATAAATACTCTAGATGAGGAAGTGTGAGCCATTGATCTAGGGTGAGGGAGATTGTACCCAGTCTGCTCTTGCTTTCGTGGTGTGGTTTGTGTTCTTCTTCTCCAATTGATTAAGTGGTGAACTTTGTGTGGAAGAGTTTACCTTTTTTGGTTTCAAGTATACATGATTGTTTTTTAGAAATACTCCCATCTTGGATTCTAGAAAACCTACTAGCCCATATTGAGGCGAAGTAGGCTTGCCACTTAAGATTGAGTGAGTCTATCACTTCCTTATTCTTCTCAGAGAAGACTATACTAGTAATGCGACATCCATATAAACTTCTTGACAAAGGTATACAATCTTTCTTTGATCCAAGCAAGTGTATTTTTGTCCCAAATTGCATCATCACATGAATGAGTCTTACATGAAATCCATGGAGATTAAATGATATTATGAGTTACTCATCCAATTTACATTTTTGATTACCTTTGTCCCAAAGGTCTCCTCGTGTCCTCACTCCCTTTTTGTTTAATCTCAATGTACCCTTGATGTCCTGGTCTCTTAACACACTGTCTCTTAACACACTGCCATCCTTGATAATTGAGCACCATAAGGGGCCTATCTTCATAGAGGAACCTTTCCACAATCTAGGGTTTGAGGGACTCCTACGATCTCCACCATAACTTTAATCCTTTATTGGAACATTGTTCTTTGCCAAAGAGGGAGGCAACTTCAAGGTAGCAATTCTATGACTTACGTCTCAAGGGTCTCGTATAACAAGATGTTTCATGAGAACATAAACCCATAATCTAGCACTTCTATGCAGTCAGTGCGAGGTCTGCTAGAGCATTTCGAGTCTTAAAATAGGCTTCTCGTAATGGAAAGATTCTGTCTGCCTGCAGATCACTGCACTGAAATGGCTGCACGAGAAAATGAGGACCTCCGGATTCGGAAAGCCTGATCAATGAGACAGACTTTTCAAAGCTTTCTTCAACAGCTTCAACACGGCAATCCATATAGGAATCATGTTGTGAAATACTGGGAACACTGGCCTTCCCATGATCTTCCAGATTCCGTTCAAGATTATCAATCTGAGATCAATCACGATGAATCAATCCACTTCTGTACTGCTTATCTTCTTGATTGAATTCCGTCGATCGATTCTAAAGATCACTTCCGACACGATCATGTAGGTGGCTACGTCTCCCACTCTCTGATCATTTGCCTTAAACATGCATTTTTCGAGCAGATGATGCAATGGCTGCCTTGTTGCCCCCAGCCTCCCTTGATATGCTTGGTGGTGCAATGGTGATTGGGGAGGTTGTTTGATCTCTCTCTCATTCCACTATCTGGTTCAGTCTGCCCCTTGCCAATTCATAAGTGCTCGATTTGTTCTCGGCATCCAACCGATGATGTGCAGTGAAGAGGATGAAACAGAGAAGGTTAGAGACAAGGAAGCCCGTGTTAAGAGAAGCGGGAAAAGCTATGGGAGAGAGGAGGAAGGAGGTAGCTGCCACAAGTCCATGATACTATGCAAATCTAAACTTCTATACTGCATAAAGATGTCTTACAAGGTTATATATACGCAACCCCATGTGTAATTTACACTTGGTCTTTACATGTGGGACATGCCCATTTCTACCACTCTTGAATACACAGTACCCCTAATGCAATTTACATCCTCAACACCCCCTCTTAGATTGTTACAAGATGATAGAGCACAAAAGAAAAAAGTGCTACACGCACAAAAAATCGTAGACTTTGATACTTCTATGAGCATGGCTATAAAGAACTAGAACAAAACTATAAAAACTTGGGAGCAAGTTATATATTACTTCCCCCTCTTAAGTTTCAAGAGGTTTTAGGCAGATGCTAAGTTGAGTTTTGAAGTAGCAGACCTTGTTAACGTGACCCAATGATAACAAAATTTGAGTCAAGTTTAGCACATGCAAAACATCTTTTATGACCTTTTCACTTGAAAGACTTTCAGTTAGAATTTGAGCTATTGCTTACACCCTGCATGGATGCCCATGAGCTATGAACAAATGCTCTTTTGAATTTTGATTCTTTTCTAAAGTTGAAAACCATACTTTGCGGCTTGTCATGTGTGCTCTTGCACCTGAGTCTACAAATCATTTTGGTGCTTTAGATTGATCAAGTTTACAATTGCCTTGAATGGTAAGAAAACATTATGAGATTTATCCGTCAATCATCATGCTGGACATAATTGCCTAATTGTTTGGAGCTATGTCCTGAAGACTAATCTTGTTCCTTTTGTGGCACTTTAATTGCCAATATTTAGGAATAGTAGCGACAATTCCCTATCCTTCTTGGTGCATTTGCATTGATGATCATGATGATGAAGTTATTATTAAATAATTTGTTTCTCCTAACATTACCTCTTCCACGTTTGTTCCCTGCATGTCTAGGAATACCTTGTCTATTTTAGTTATCAACTAGACTGTCCTTGATTAAAATTTTGGCTATTGTTGCTCGAGAGTTTTGATTACCTTTATTAGAGGCTGATTTGTCCTACTGTGTCCTCTGGTATATCCTTTACCTCTATGGGCATTCCTTTTCTCTTATTGGATCTGGATTTGCACACTTGTTCTCGAATGTGCCCCCATTAGCATATTAGCCATTATCTCAAAAGTTGGGGGATTCTCCTTTGTAACCATGGTAGTTACAAATTGATCATATTCTTTGCCTAATCCATTTAAGGCAAGTTGCACCAACCTTGTGCTATCGATATTCAGAAAATCAATTCCAAGGAGCATTTCATGCCATAGTTGGTTACTGGATTTGAATATGTGGCATGTTATAGATGCAGTGCTTGTTGTTGAGGATGTGTGTGGTCCCATGCTAATTTTTGGGGAACTTGAAGATGTGAAGCAAATTATGTCTTAACAATAGTTCTCTAGTCTGCCATTTTGTAAGCTTCTCCTATACTGTGTTTCTGTGGGCTTCTTTCGTACTTCATTGCAACTACCAAATAGAGAAAATGTGAACACCCCACCACGTAATTGATATTCGATCATTATGAATCTTTGCGAGTATAATGTAATTACTCATGTAAAACTTCCTTCAAAGTTTTGTGACCATCGAGATATAGAGGTACGGTATAAGGATACCAATGCACAAGTTTTTGACTCCAATGCATCATCCATGGTCGAAAATGAGGAAATGTGCATGTCCCACCATCCAATGATGTGTGATCCTTATGGAAATCTGCAAGTATAAAGGAATTACTTTTGAAATTTTTCTAGGAAGTTTCATGACCATTGGCAACACAAGCCTATGGTACAAGCATGACGATGCACAATTTTGGTAATAAGGAAGGGAGGGTGTGTGAGGGGTCGAATGTGAAAGGACTAGTGGAAGTTGGTGAAGGGAAGGAAGGGGTTATTGCTTTTGAGTGTTGAAGGGATTTCCAAGGATTCCAACACTCCTCTTTCGTATGTGGATCTGACTCCTCACAAGATCTTGAGTGGGTTTTCTGCATCTTTGATGATGAGGCTCGTGCGATGCTTAGGTAAGAGATTGCTTGGAGGTCTAGGAAAGTTGCAAAGAAGGTTTTGGCAGGTTGTGGAAGAAACTGTGGGAGAGGAGAGCACACACAAAGGGATAAGGAGACACCAGAAGTGGCGGAGCAAAAGCTACTCCAGCTTATTCCTCTATCATATATATATGAGTATACATGGGCAATGTACAAGTGGGCGGGCACACTGCACTTTACCCCAACAACCTCCCACTTAAAGGCACTGTGCCTTTAAGGGAGTATAGTACACATATAATACAATCAGCCATAGGCTGAAAAACAAGATGACCAAACCGTCATTTTATGCCCATCGGCACTTTACAATGTGCAAAGTGCATAGAGGATAAGCTACTAGCAGACATCAGGTCTGCAGGATAGAAAATGACAAGCTGTAGATGCCTGTCAACCAACATCTCATGCCAGATCTCACTAGGAGAGTGAACTCTCACCATCACGTGCTCCTGTGCTAAGTCCATAGCACCCGAACTGTCACTGTGCAAAGAAAACGTCTCTGTACCACCTGTGACCATAAGCACATGCCCTACAATAGACCTCTACTGGTCTACCCAACCTGCATCACCTGCATGCTGCTCTTGGAAGCATAAGGACCTGATGTCCACAATCGCTTCCCTACTGCCAAAATATGCCATAATCAAGCTACCAACTCCCACTGCAATGGAAGCAAGAACCGGAAGTGTAGCCCCAATGGCAAACATGTGAAACCAAGTCTCAACCTAGTCATGGATGCATGAAGTACTATGGCTTCCATATCAACCATAACTTGCTGCTCAACTAATCTATGATCGTCAAACCTGCTGTGTTTCAAGTACAGAGCCAATACAGGCAATGGAGTACTTGATAACTTCCCCCTCTCCATACTGAAATAACCAAGTATTTGAAGACAAACATCATCAAGACCATGCAGCTCCCATTGCAAAGCATCCCTGTCCATAAAGGACCATATGGCAAGTAGCCTCAAAAGGATAGCAACCTCTTGAATACTAAGACCATAACCTGTCTCACTGCGCATCACATCCCGAGCTCTCAT